>NC_081407.1:905470781-906164531 GCF_030272615.1 Cryptomeria japonica
CGAATCCCAATTGTTGTTGATGTATTACAGTTATGATTATTGCTCTGGAAATATCTAGTTAGTATGAGGATACATTTATCTTGATATGAGATGGCGTTGGTTATGGCAATTGGTTTTATTTTCCAATCATTCATACAGTTTGCTAGTATGTCATTGACTTACCTTAGAAGCACAGTCCTCTATTTTTATGTTTTGATGCAGTAAAAATTTGATATGATTGTTGTTATCATTTGAGATCACATTATTTGTGTTTTGGGTTCTCTGGAAGTCATGGTCCAAATGTTGCGCTCTAGGAATGTATTCGGTTATGTAGTGTTGAGTAGCTCTTCATGCTCTAGTTTCTTTTAGTTTCTTGATTTCTAATAATAATATTTTGATGATTTGTTGTTCATGTCTTTAACCCTATAATGTTGAGTTGGATAATGATTGTTGTGCTCTAGTAGTGTGTTATTATATTAATTCAAGGACATACTCTTTCTGGGTCATGCCAACCTTGAAAGACTATATTGTTATTTTTCTTTGATGCTTGTAGCATGTGATTTCACCATTACAATATCATTTGGGAGAATTTTATTGAGGTATACTTGATGAATATATTATAATGAGTGAAAAATTAGGGTAAATGTGTTGGAATTTATGTAAAAATTCATAAACAATAAGCTACAGTCATCAAATTGAGCCACAAACCTAGATTTGAGGATTGTAAGAGGATTCAAACCTGTTCCCAGAAGGAGCTCCTGATTTGTCAAGATAGGTGTGACAGTTTCTTTGGTCCTCCAAACTTTTTGCACTTCACTGGGGTACCGATATGTCTCTTCAAATAAAGCTTATCCTAAAGATTACAACTTCGTACCTGTTCTTGCACACACTAGGGAAGGGAAAAAGGTCCGAATAGGGGTTTGCCTTAGGTCAAACCCCAGTTTTGGAATTAACCATGAAATGAAAATGAAATCCAATTAAATTATAGTAAAGGAAATGTTCTCTTTTTGAGGGAGATGTTGAGTAATGTTTGAAAACACAAATGGTGTACCTCGTGAATTTTTATTTGACTCCACATGAAATTAGGATTTTGTGAAGTCTTCAATAACATAGAACATGAATGTCAACTTCAATGCTTGAATCTTGACATTATCTCTACTCTAATGCTTGAATGAAGGATTGATCACTAGCTTGCTTGAACTTGAATGCTTGACTGCTTAAATTGATTGATCAATATGATTTCCAAATTGAATGTGTTATCAAAATGAGAGGGGTAGACCTCATTTTATACTTTCCTATCGAAAAAAAAATAAAATTTTCCAACACAAAGCTAGATTCCCTGCTCATATTTTATGATTGTTAAGAGTCCTAAATTTAGGTCATAATTGGGAGGACCAGAGCATGGTGCCTTGGTCCTAGCCAATCAGGCTCCAAAATTTGAGGGTAGGATGATGTGCATACTAAAAATGGTGATAAATATGCAAAGAAAGATCATAATTAGGTCCTATTCAGGCCTTAGAGTGCAGATACCAAGGCTTGGGCTCAAATGCAGTCGACATAGTAAGGGACTACAATTTAGGATGCTACATTTAGGCTCCACTTTAGCGGGAGTATGAGACTAAGAATACTCTCGATAAAGTACAAAGGTTCACATTAAAAGGATTTTATCAAGATGCTAAGGAGGTAAGACACACCAAGCCCCCAATGGACTTTAGGTATCTTACGACTTCAAGATCAAGATAAAAGAGACATCATAAGAAAGAGAGAGAAAGAGAACCATGACTACTAGCCCATTAAGGTTCACTTACTATGAGTCATGAAAATAATAATACCAAAATTACCAATAAAAGATTTAAGTTTGCTAAGTAACTTAGGTATCACTTAGATGCACAAAAAGAGAAATATTGAGCAGAGTGTATGCCCCCACATTAAAGTGATTATGCACACCATATCGAGAGAAATTTCTTTAAGGTAGTATAAATTCATTCAAAGGAGAATACATTATCATAATGGCATGCCCCCAAGAAGGATACAAATCAAAGGATAATGATTACAAAGCATAAAACATGTAAGGGTTGTACTTAACTGTGGGGTCAGTATGCTTTCATGATAAATAATGTATATATTGTATATTTTGTATTGACTTGTATTCATCCCCGAAATAAAGAAGAACCACTATAGAAGAAGGGAACACGTGTCTTTTGAGTCAACATGGAAGAGACCAAAAGAGGTCTCAATGCTTTCCATCATCCTCAAGTAGACAACACCAGGGACAACAACTAGAAGAAATGATAAATAAAGAGAGGAAGGTTATGAACAAGAAAGAGAGGGGAGAGAGAGAATCTATGGCATGAATGAAGCTAATCAAGAAAATCATTTGTCTTCCAATCTTACTCAAAATTGTTTTGGGAAGGTGGACAATATGCAAGAGGAGCTACTTCAAGCATGGTAGATGGAACTATCACAAGTTCCAAACAAGGATTGTTCTCTAATGATGGATCACTTTGTTTGTTACTAGGATCTAGGATTAATGCTTGAGAAAATTGTTTAGATAAATCATTATCAACATTAACATATTCATATTCATCACTTGAATCAACATTGTTAATATGAACATCATTTTCATCCATCTCTTCATCAAGATTAATAAAAATAGGATCTTTAATTGGAATAAAACATGAACCATCATTTTTCTTAAGCATTTTATATCTTGGAGATTTAGGTGGAACTTCCTCCCTAGGGTTAGGCAAAGGCTGGATAGATGGGATCATGTCAACATTTGAAGTCTTTGAGGAGGAAATTGGTTGAGAAGCAAGTTCATGAGCTCTAGCACGACGTCTCTATCAACAATCTCTCACACAATGGTTTCTTTTAGTTTTAGCTAAAGGTTGTGAAAGTTTAGGATCATTAGGCATAGGCTTCTTCTCTTCCTTTAAAGAATGATGTAAAGGAGAATGTTTTTTAGGTTGAAAGATAAGAGATGTCGGGCGCTTTGCTTTGTAAGATAGGAAATATCGGCATTCTCTCACACAATGATTTCTTTTAGTTTTAGCTAAAGGTTGTGAAGGTTTAGGATCGATAGGCATAGGCTTCTTATCTTCCTTTAAAGAAGGATGCAAAGGAGAAAGTTTTTTAGGTTGAAATATAGGTGAGGTTGGGCCATTTCCTTTGTAAGATGTAGGAGGCAAAACTCAACATATAAAGGAGGAGTAGAAGGTGTAGGTGTTAATCTTATGAGGATCTGGTTAATACTGAGAGAGGGGGGGGTGAATCAGTATTAAGACCAATTCAAACTATAACTGAAAATCAAACATCTCGGATCTGAAACCATTTAACAAATATCTCAACTTCTGTAATTAGATCCAATAACCTTTTTATCAGATTTGCTTAACACATTAATCAAATCATTTACCAATACTTTCACCACCAAAGCAATCATATAAACTTGATAATTTACCAACTCATTAACCTTATCAATAATATCAAATACTTTATGAAACAACTTCTTATCAGTACCGGTAACCTCTGATAAACTTATGATAAAACATAATAATCGATGTCTCAGAAATAATCAATGAAATGAAATATAAACAAGAACATCACATGAAAAACATTCCACTCATGAACACCATAATTTTTTGACATGGAAACCCAAATAGGGAAAACCCACGGTGGGAGTTGGCACCCACAAATATTTGTACTCTTTTGAAGTATGCCCTGTTAGGAGCTTACAATATGTCCAGTTAGGAGCAAACCTTGTTAGGAGTCACCCAGTTAGGGGATTTGCCTTGTAGCCCAGTTAGGAGCTTGACGATCTGTTAGGATCAACCTCATGAGAGGATTTAACACTCTTCGAGAGCTGCCCTATTAGGGGACTTAAATGTTTAAGGCTTGTTAGGACCTACCTGATTAAGGGATTTAACCTGCTGCAATTGTTAGGGAACAATAGTAAGAAAATGATTTGTTTACTTGCACTTCTCTTCTTGCTTGATCAAATCCAGTTATACACAACACTTTGCAACTCTCAGGAAGATCTCACACTTCACTTGGATGACTTAACCCATTCTTTAAGACCACCGACACAATAAACATCAACCATGTCAACCTAAATAGCCATTTCAACTAGGTCGGCCACAAAGCCAAATTACATCACAAATTTACAATTAGATCACAAAAGATCATCATATATCACTATACAAATCATTATAACAAATTATAACACAATATCAACCATTGGTTGATCTTAACCCATCACGAAAATCCAATCTGTATCCTCAAAACACTCTACTAAGAGTTTTGTCGATTCCCAAGAAAATGTTCCTTGAATCACACCAAAACAATAATTAAATATTTCATGCGGGATGTGTCATGTTACCAACTTCACGTAGACTTATTGTTGATCACCATCATAACATAAATCATTACCGGTTTGATGATTTCTTCGTCATTCCTTAAACCCTACTAAAACATTAGCAAAACTTCATCAGATTTGAAACACGTGTTCCGGTAATCATCACAAGTTTTAGTTCTAGTCATATACACCTTTCCATGATACATGTTCACCATCCAAACTGCAAACCACCAGTCATCGTTGATCGACCGATCCAATCAAAACAATTATGCTTTACCAGTTAAAGTCCTATCTAATAGACTTTAGTTCACTGCCTATAAACCCTATCTTCTGGTAAACCAAATCACTTAGATGACAAAAAAAAATATTAGGGACATCAGTTTCCAGCAATGACAACACGAATAATTGATCATGTCATCTATTCATAGAATCTCAATCTCTTCATCACAAATATAATTCTATCCTTTATCGGTGTAGTCATCCAACTTCAACTGTATCACCTGATCTGCATCAGTTATGCCAAATGCCAACAATCTCCCCCTTTGGCATTGATGGCAACACTAATCAGATATATAATCAGAATAACATCATCATTTGCAACTTGCTTGCCAATATCACATCTCTGTCAGTTCTCCTTTTTACATCTCCCCCTTAACCAATGCTTCACTCAAACTAATCTTCAACTTCTCACATGTCTACCATATCTGATTTCTATTCTTTTCTTCTCCCTCTTTGACAACAATGCCAAAGATGTAAATGCATCACTTGTCTTTCATTCTGCTGTTGCCTCTTCCATCATCTCTACTACATAAATCAGAAAAATTATAACATAGCATTAAATCAAAACTTTACATCAGACTTGCTCCCCAAAGGAGTAGTTTGTACCTTCATCAATCCTTAGTGAAAAATAAACATGGAATCCATAGGATTGATGGATCTCCATCATTCTAGTTCTTTCGGTGTAGGGGTCTAACCCCTAGTTTACCTCTAAGAAACTCAAAGGTAGCCTTCAGTAAGGGCTTAGTAAAGATATCAACTAACTAATCTTTACCCTTCACATATTCCATCTTCACCTCCTTATCTTGAACTCTTTCCCTTAGGAAGTGATACTTCAATTCAATGTGCTTGGTTCTAGCATGAAATACATGATTCTTAGAAATGTTGATTGCACTTGTATTATCACAATAGATACTCACCAGTTCTGACATATCTATCTTGAATCCTTCTAGCACGTCTCATCCATATTGTCTGCGTGCAATTCATGGATGCAGCTACATACTCAGGTTCTACTGTAGATCGAGAAACACAATTTTGTTTCTTGCTCGTCCATGCCACTAATCTTCCTCCAAGTAGAAAATCTCCACTGGTTGTGCTTTTTCAATCATCCACATTACCTGCCCAATCAACATCAGTAAAGACATCTAAAGTAAAATCACCTTTATAGGGATACCATAAACCATAGTCTACTATGCCTTTGAGATACCAAAAAAATCTCTTCACAACCACCATGTGACTCTCTTTAGGCCCTTTTTGAAATCTAGGTACTAATCCAACAACATGAGAAATGTCTGGTCTACTATGGACAACATAGTGTATCTCACCAATCATAGATCTATACTCTTTTTCACTAACAACAGTGGAATCATCTTCCTTTGACAACTTGCAACCAGTCACCATCGGTGTCCCTACTGGTTTGTAGTCTTCCATGCCGAAAGTCTTCAATACCTCTTTGATATACTTGGTCTGACAAATAAAGACACCACCATCCAGTTGTTGAACATGTAAGCTAATAAGAACTTAATTTCACCAATTAGAGACATTTCAAATTCCTTTTTCATGAGTGATGCAGCCGCCCGGTTCGGGGATGGGGCATCGATCAAGACTAGCTACCGATATTTGGAATTAGATGCATGCTGTAGACACCTAAAATTGTCCAGTCTAATTAAATAAATATTTTATTTTTTTAATTACTTTAGCCTAATTATTCTATTAATTAAATGAATCTTTATTTATTTAATTAATTCATTTATCCTCTTCTAGCCTTATTTCTCATTTAAATAAATTCATTCATTTATTTAAATTATCCTTTTCTTAAATTAAATAAATATTTTATTTATTTAATTATCCCACTTCTTCTATTAATTAAATAAATCTTTATTTATTTAATTAATTCATTAACCTTTTCTACTCATGACACATGTCATTCATCTCTTAATTCCTACACTACCTACTCCATTCATTATTTTATTATTTCCTCTACCTACCCTCTAATCATAGCCGACCTCCTTTTACACCTCTCAATCTTATTCCTCCATTTCTTATAGTGTCTTCTATATAAGGAGATGCTTCCTTCATTATCAAACCCTTCTTACAACTTGATCAATTGACTACACTACGCTTTGCACTTTCATATGCGATCCTACTTGCAACCACATTCCATTCTTTGCTGAGCTCTTGTGCACATAAAATCTGAGAGAAAATATATCAAGCAAGATCAATGGAGATAAGAAGAATGGAGATTCAAACCCTATTGGATATGTGATGGTATAATCTTTGTGATTTCATTTGATTTGCATTGTCTTAGGTAATCTTCATATGTTATGGTGGATCTTTGTTGTTGTTAGGCTAGGGTTTTGTGGTTGAATTCATTTAGTCTTTCAATATTATCATTACAGGTGCCAGCAGCATAGGGTCCTAGACAGATGCAGGGAGAGGGACAGGGACAGGGACAGAGGCAGGCATAGGTATCGGTATAAGGACAGGCACAGACACCCGTAGAGGGGGAGCCATAGGCAGAGGCACAGGGGGTCAAGGCGGAGGAGGATGAGCTGGTTGAGCTGAGGGAGATCTGTCAGGGACAGGCAGATGAGATTCAGGACTTGGAGAGGGTGAGGGATAGACTCAAGAGGTAGCTCAGAGATACTGAGCGGGAGCGAGATCAGGCTATACAGTGCTACACTGAGGCTGAGACAACACTAAGGGCTGGGAGGTAGGCGGCAAAGGACACAGGGGCTGGATATGCCTATGTCCTGTGGGCAGGGGAGGAGATCGCTTACTGGCAGGATTTCTATTATGGTGCAATGCTAGCCGATCAGTGGGCTAGGAGCTTCCAGAGACCATCACGTACAACGACGGCTACTGAAGGGAGTCAGAGGAGACAGGCATCCAGCGGTGGGGTTATGGTCCTCCACCACCACCAGATAGAGGGGGCATGAGAGATGATCCTGAGGTAGGTCCTTCCAGGGCTTAGATTCCATTGAGGCCAGGCGGCTTTGAGGGAGGGAGTTCATCATAGTCGTAGAGGGCTCCCTATGTATTAGTATTGTACCATTTTTGTATGATGATGTAGACACCTGTGGGTGATTGTAGCCATATGATTTTGACATCATTGTATCATGACACTTATGATTATATGTGTGTGTGTGTGTGTGTGTGTGTGTGTGTGTAAGATGATTCATCCTTGCGGAAGCTATATGCACGTGTACCTATGTGATGTATGTTTCATGATGTATGTTGCTATGTGATGCTTATAATATGGATGCAAATATGTACATGATGAAATGCAATATTTTTTTTTTGCTCTTTTATGTTTTTAATATGTTATGCCAATGCAAATGTGAATGTATGAAATGCAAATGAATATGATAATGCAAATGAATATTTACATGATGAAAATGTAAAATGTGCTAATATGTGTTGTGTGCAGGATGTGATGCAATTGTGATATCTATATGCATGTATGAAATGCTAACATGTGATAATGCAGGTGAAACTACATGAAATGCAGATATATATATTTTTGTTTGGTGTGTCATTATACTCAGTCATGTGATAACAGGCTACACAGACTCGAGAAGGCCGATGGAGGTTAATCAAGAAAGGGGGATGGAAGACAGAAGATATGAAAGTGAAAGAGCTTCTTGTGTGTTATCATCATTGAGCTTTATTATGGCAAGTAGGTTATGACAATCTAGGTATATGTTCAACCCAGAAAGTCATTGTACCTATTTGCATGGAGATAAGACAGTCACAAACAAGGAATGCCCCAGTTCACACTAGACTCACAGTGTCTTCATATCCTTGGACAAGTCATCGCATTACTAAGAGATAATCCACAGACAACAAATAAAATAGGTGACGATACCCCATCCTCGCCTTTCTAGTCAAAGACATCCCGGAAAAGCTAAAAGACATGTCACCAGAAAGATAAAATCAAAATAAAACCAAGACTCGACACAAACATCCACTGTAGTCCTCAAGTTTAGTGGCTCTTGTCACTTGTATAAGTCTTATTTGATTGTGGTCACAATGTTTACTGTCACAAAAGGATAGATAGCACTGAACCATAATGTTGTCTGAGTCTGTTGAAAGATTTGATTTGTTGAAGCCCATTGTTGCTGGTGTGTCTTATCTGAAATTGACTGAATCCATGAAACTGATATTGTATTGCGGAGAAGATGGAACTTTATTGTGGACTGGGGATGCAAATGTTGTTTATTGTGGATTGTGTGCAGATAGACTAAAGGAAGCTGGAAGAAACTGAACTCCTCATAATATGTGATGATCTCAGTTCCACACCCATCACTAGATGTAGGATTTTCCTTAGCCACAGATAGGAGCTGATTTATTATGAATGGAAAGGGATGAAAAGGGAGGTTATTTATGAATGGCTAACCAATCTTGGGTAGATCAATAACAAGCCATGATGGGAATGGGTAAGTTTATTATGAATGGATAGGCTGAGAGTATGTGCAAAGTGAAGGATGAAATGGAATCCTGAAGGAGGGAGGAGCAATGTCTCTACGCATGGCGCTGGTGACCCAGTTTTCACCATGGTACTTGCCCAGGGCGCCACCGAAGTGGTTTTCACCATTGGATGAAATTATTTCTCTTTACTTTTTTGATTTTTTGAATTTTTTTTTGTTGTCACAAGGCATTTGTTTGCCAGGTTTTCACCAAGTAACGATTTTTATGTTTTATGATTTTTTTTGTATTTTTGAATTGGGATACTTTGAAGAGCTATGTGTAAAACTTGCGAAGGTGCATGCTGTTGATAGGATCCTCTAAAGGTTCACCCTCCATGGTTGAGAGTTGATATGCACCAGATCCATATGCTACTGTAATGATGTAAGGACCAAGCTAGTTTGGTTCGAACTTGCCCTTCTTTTCTCCGTCTTGCTGATTTTTAGGATTTTCTCTAAGAACCAAGTCACCTACCTCAAATGTGCGAGGCTTGACTTTATGATTGTATCTGCATTGTTCCTTGACTGAATGATGTGTAGCTTGAGTGACTGTCTTCCTTGATAAAGGAACTGAGATAGAATTACTAGCGTGTGGACTACACAGGCCCATATGTGTGTCACCTAAAGAGGTTTGGGCATCCTTGATAACAAAGTCCTTCAAGGAAGCTCCATTAAAGGTCCATGATGTATCGCCAGAAGGGAAATGATGTGTGGAACAAGTGGATGAGTGATGAAGGCTCATGATTGTGAAAAGAAGTGAAAGTAGGATAGCATGATGGAGACTTAGGATCAACAAGTATGCTTTTTGGTTTGATATTTTAGAACTTTTGCCCCCAGTTATTTTGATATTAGGGGAGATCAACTCTTTCTCTTTTTGCTTCATAGGAATTTTATCTTTGACTTTGATTTTTGCAGAGTCCAATAGCTTTTGATTTTGATTTGGACTAAAGCACTTTTTTTTAATTTTTGACTTTTAGATTTTTCTTTTCAAAGCTTGATTTGTGATCCCCAATGAGTAAGGGCTTTTGTAATTCTTGTTGATCCAAGTCTAGGAGTGGAGTGGAAATGGAATGAGTGGATGATATGGTAAAGCTATGTGAGTTATCAAGAGGGCTGGCGATACGCTCAATAGATTCTTCGCTGGAACCACTCTTAGGACTGTTGATATCAAGAGGTGCTTGCACCACTAGAGGAGATTTGTATTCAGACTTAGTAGCCACAACACTAGGTGGTTCACACCCAATTCCTTGATATTGCAAATTGTTTGTAGATTGTTCTTGTTGACTGAATACCTTAGGAGATAGTGGGAGTTGACCAACATGAAAGATATACTCACCACATCCCATGTCTTTAATCTTGAACTTTTCTTTGAGCTCTGCTTGTTTGGATGTAGAAGCTTTCAATGATTTTGGATCCACATATGCTGATGATGGAATTGCTTCTCAGTTGACTAGAATTGTTATATATGGTAGAATGAGAACACCTATCCTAGAATGTGCTACTAGTGATGATAATTTGGATTCGTTCACGATCGAGACTGATGAGGAGAGTGCCAACGATGACCTCCATAACTACCTCAACATATCGGAATATAACTGCATCTTCACACTTAGCCCCACTAACTTCGAAGACATCAAAGGCCTTCCCCTTGTCCACCACCAACTTATTGATTGGGATCATGAAGGACCTGCACAGTTTGACACATTCCAAAATGATGAAGCTTTTATTGACTATCTTGGCATACAAGATGATCTTCCCCCTAGGGACCATAAAGCGGGATACACTATAGAACTCAATAGCGTGGCATATTTTGGTGAGGATGTTGGACCTTCTAGTTGTAAAAATATAAAAATAAAAACAAACCAAGGATCTTGTGGTGAAAACCACACTGTGGTGTTGTCTGACCCCAAAAAAGTAAAAAGAAAGGACGTATCTGAGGGTGAAAACCTCTCTGAGGCACCTGAAGATGGAAGGCTCAACATTCTCCCAACATCATATGAGGAAAAGTCATCCATGTTGGTAGAGGAGACTATCAAAACAAACATTGGTACAGAAGAAGTTCCACACAACATATTCTTGGCCCAATCTTTGACAGAGTCAGAAAGGTCAAAATTCATAAGTTTCTTCACAGAACGACAAATCAAATTTGCATGGTGATACACTGATATGCCTGGATTGGATCCGGATTTGGTAATGCACCATTTGATAGTTAAACCGGGGGCAAAACTAGTGAAACAAAAATTAAGAAAGATGCATCCACAAGTGTCATTACTAGTCAAAACAGAACTTGAGAAATTATTGGATGTCGGATTCATATGCCCAATTGATTATCCTAAATGGATCTCCAACTTAGTGCCTATCAGTAAACCAGACCGTAGCATCAGAATATGTACAGATTTTAGAGACATCAACAAAGCTTGTCCGAAGGATGATTTTCTATTACCAAATATTGACCTAATTGTCGATCTCATAGCAGGTCATGCGATATTATCCTTGATGGATGGATTCTCTAGTTACAACCAAATAAAAATTGCATCTAAAGACCAACACAAAACAACATTCACTTATCCTTGGGGAACTTTCTGTTGGAATGTCATGCCCTTTGGGCTAAAAAATGCAGGCGCTACATATCAAAGAGCCATGACTACTATCTTTCATGATCTCATGCACATTACTATGGAAGATTATGTTGATGACCTCTTGGGAAAATCAATAGACAGAGATACACATTTGGACATACTTTCAGTCCTCTTTGATTGGTTGGAAAAATATAAAGTAAGATTAAACCCCAAGAAATGTGTCTTTGGAGTAACCTCCAAGAAGCTCCTAGGATTCATGGTATCAAAAAGAGGAATTGAAGCTGATCCAGCAAAAGTCAAGGCCATCCTAGAGATGCAACCACCATGAAACATCAGTCAGCTTTGATCTTTGCAAGGGAGACTTTAATCCATACAAAGATTCATAGCACAACTTGCAGATAAGTGTAATCATTTTCAACACTTGCTACATAAAAACATCAAATTCAAATGGGATGATAATTGTCAACAGGCTTTTCAGATACTCAAAGATTATCTTCTGAATCCACCAGTTTTGATGCCACCAGTTCCAGGTCAACCTTTATTACTATATATATCAACTGCTTTAATGGCATTGGGGGCACTCTTAGCACAACAAGTTGTTGAGGGAAAAGAAAAGGCAGTATACTGTATCAGTCACACATTGGTGGGATATGAGCTAAACTATATACCAATTGAGCGCGCATGTCTCACCATGGTCTTTGCTTCACAGAAATTGTGACATTACATGCTAACTCATAAGACTAAGTTGGTTGCAAGGATTGATCCATTGAAATACCTTCTTAATAAAGCAATGCTTACTGGGCGTCTAGCCAAATGGGTGATGCTTCTAAGCAAATTCGACATTGAGTATGTGGACAAAAAAGTAATAAAAGGACAAGCTATTGTAGATTAGTTAGTAGATGCCCCCATGATAGATGATGTTCCTCTAACTTTAGAATTTCCAGATGAATCCATTTTAATAGTGTCGCACGCGAAGCCTTGGCAACTATACTTTGATGGCTCATACACACAGCATGGGGTAGGAGCTGGCATCCTCTTCATAACTCCTCAGGGGGATTCCATACCAAAATCATACTGCTTATCATTTCCTTGCACTAATAAAATAGCGAAATATGAGGCATTAACAATAGGATTACGGATTGCAGTTCAATGGAAAATCTAGGAACTTCAGGTTTTTGGGGATTCTCAACTTGTAATTCATCAAGCAACTGATGATTACCAAACAAAGGATGAGAAATTAATGCCTTACAAAAGAATGGTGGATGACCTAAAACAACATTTCACAAAGATAGACTTTGAGTAGATACCAAGAGAGTAGAATCGAGCCGCAGATGCCATGGCTACAATTGCTTCACTAATCGATCTACCTCCAAACGAGACTCGCTATGAGTTCTTGGTGGATAACATTTTGGCTCCTTCATATGAAATCACTCCTACTGAGATAATATGTGTCGTTGGTCCCGAGTCCCAGTTATATGCTTCCATCTTCACATACCTTCGTGATAATACCTTTCCTCCTGACCTATCTAATAACCAACGTCGCACTTTCATTCGCTAATCTTCCTGATACGTCATTTTAGCCGATGTCCTATACCATCGAGGTCTAGATGGTACTCTTCTTAGATGTTTGGAAAGAGATGAAGCTCAGATTGCATTACGTGAAGTACATGAAGGGATATGTGGTCCACATTCTAGTGGTCCTACCTTAGCCAAGAAACTTATCAGGACTAGATATTACTAGCCCAATATGGAAAAAGATTCATATCAGTTTGTCAGGAAATGTAAGCAATGTCAACTTCATGGAGACCTTATCCATGCCCCAGCACAAGAACTTCAACTAATTGCAACTCCTTGGCCCTTTTGTCAGTGGGGACTCGATCTCATAGGCAAGATTCACCCTCCTTCTTCCAATGGTCATAAATTCATTATCACTGCCATAGAATATTTCACAAAATGGATCGAAGCCATGCCTCTCATGCAAGTCACTAGAAAACAAATTGCTACATTCATTCTCAACTATATCATTTGTCGATATGGTATTCCTGTTTCCATTATCATCGATAACGAGCGTCCCTTCAAAAATCAGGATGTTCGTGAACTCTGTGATCACTTCCATATTACTCATCATTTCTCCACACCATATTACCTTCAAGGTAACGGTCAAGCTGAGGTGTCTAATAAAACAATCCTTAAAATCTTAAAAAAGACAGTCGACGATGCTGGCCATAATTGGCATATCCAACTTAATCCTGCACTTTGGGCCTACCGCACAAGTGTCCGCACACCTACAAGAGCTACACCCTATTCACTTGTTTACAACACTGAAGTTATCTTGTCTATTGAGGTCGAGCTACCCTCTTTATGAGTCTCTTTGCAAAACATTATCAGTGATGAAGACTATAGGGTCTCCCGCTTACAAGAACTTGAACTATTGGATGAATGAAGACAAACTACTTTTAATCATCTCAAGGCTTATCAACAACGAATGAGTCGCAACTACAATCATAAAGTCAAGCCTCACACATTTCAGGTAGGGGACTTAGTTCTCAGAGAAAATCCTAAGAATCAGCAGGATAGAGAGAAGAAGGGCAAGTTCGAACCAAACTGGCTTGGTCCTTACATCATTACAACAACATATGGATCTGGTGCATATCAGCTCTCAACCATAGAGGGTGAACCTTTAGAGGATCCTATCAACAACATGCACCTTTGCAGGTTTCACACATAGCTCTTCAGAGTATCCCAATTCAAAAATACAAAAAAAATCATAAAACATAAAAATCGTTACTTGGTGAAAACCTGGCAAATAGGCGCCTTGTGACAACAAAAAAAAAAGAAAAAAAAGTAAAGAGAAATAATTTCGTCCAATGGTGAAAACCACTTCGGTGGCACCCTGGGAAAGTACCATGGTGAAAACTAGGTCACCAGCGCCATGCGTAGAGACATTGCTCCTCCCTCCTTCAGGATTCCATTTCATCTTTCACTTTGCACACACTCACATCCTATTCATCCATAATAAACATACACATTCCCATCATGGCTTGTTATTAATCTACCCAAGGTTGGTTCTCTATCCATAATAACATCCCTTTTCACTCCTTTCTATTCATAATAAATCAGCTCCTATATGTGGCTAAGGCAAATCCTACGTCTCGTAATGGGTGTGGAACTGAGAGCATCGCCTGATCTAAGGAGTACAGTTTCTTCCACTTTTCTTTAGCCTATACGCGCACAATCTGCAATAAAGCAACATTTGCATCGCCAATCCGCAATAAAGTTTCATCTTCTCCATAATAAAGTATCAGTTTCATGGATTCAGTTAGTTTCAGATGAGACACAACAGCAACAATGGGCTTCAACAAATAAAATCTTTCAATAGACTCAGACAACATTATGGTTCAGTGCTATCTATCCTTTTGTGACAGTAAACATTGTGACCACAATCAAATAAGACTTATACAAGTGACAAGAGACACTAAACTTGAGGACTACAGTGGATGTTTGTGTCGAGTCTTGGTTTTATTTTGATTTTATCTTTCTGGTGATATGTCTTTTAGCTTTTCTGGGATGTCTTTGACTAGAAAGGCAAGGATGGGGTATTGTCACCTATTTTCTTTGCTGTCTATGGATTGTCTCTTAGTAATGCTAGGACTTGTCCAAGGATATGAGGACACTGAGTCTAGTGTGAACCGGGGCATTCCTTGTTTGTGATTGTCTTATCTCCATGCAAATGGGTACAATGACTTTCTGGGTCAAACATATACCTAGATTGTCATAACCTACTTGCCATAATAAAGCTCAATGATGATCACAAGAAGCTCTTTCACTTTCATATCTTCTATCTTCCATCCCCCTTTCTTGATTGACCTCCATCATCCTTCTCGAGTCTATGTAGCCTATTATCACATGACTGAGTATAATGACACACCAAACAAAAAAATATATCTGCATTTCATGTAGTTTCACCTGCATTATCACATGTTAGCATTTCATACATACATATAGATATCACAATTGCATCACATCCTGCACACAACACATATTAGCACATTTTTCATTTGCATTATCATATTCATTTGCATTTCATACATTCACATTTGCATTGGCATAACATATTAAAAACATAAAAGAGGAAAAAAAATATTGCATTTCATCATGTACATATTTGCATCCATATCATAAGCATCACATAGCAACATACATCACATAGGTACACATGCATATAGCTTCCACAAGGATGAATCATCTCTCTCTCTCTCTCTCACACACACACACACACACACACACACACACACACACACACACACACATATAATCATAAGTGTCATGATACAATGATGTCAAAATCATATGGCTACAATCACCCACAGGTGTCTACATCATCATACAAAAATGGTACAATACTGATACATAGGAAGCCCTCTACGGCTATGATGAACTCCCTCCTCAGAGCCCCCTGTCTCCTCTAACTCCCTCCAATGGCTGTCACTGTACGTGATGGTCTCCGAAAGCTCTTGGCCCACTGATCGGCTGGCACTGCACCATAATAGAGATCCTGCTAGTAAGCGATCTCCTCCCCTGCCCATAGGACATAGGCATATCCAGCCCTTGTGTCCTCTGCCGCCTGCCTCCCAGCCCTCAGTGCTGTCTCAGCCTCAATGTAGTGCTGTATAGCCTAATCTCGCTCGCACTCAGTATCTATGAGCCGCCTCCTGAGTCTATCCCTCTCCCTCTCCAAGTTTTGAATCTCATCTACCTGTCCCTGGCAGATCTCCCTCAGCTCAACTAGCTCATCCTCCTCTGCCTCGGCCCCTTGTGCCTCTGCCTATGGCTCCCCCTATACGGGTGCCTATGCCTGTCCTTGTGCCTGCCTCTGTCCCTGTCCCTATCCCTACACCTATCTAGGACCCTGTGCTGCTGGCACCTGTAATAGCAATCCACTACGACCCCTCACCACCCGAGCCTGTCTCTCCTCCCCACCCTCTCTCCGTGGAACCACCCTCCTCTCTCCAATAGCACCCTGCCTCCTTTGTCGGCCTCTGCCCCCACCATCTCTGTCATCATCATCATCTCATCCGCCATCCCCATCTATCAACTCTCTAGGGTCTGTCAGTCGTGGGAAGGGATGCTCAACGCAGTATGCAGTGTACTCTGCATCCATCCCTGCATCCTTGATCTCTGGCCACATATCCCATGGCAAGGGAACCATCTCCACCAACTACATCAAGGCTTGATCATATGACAGCAGTGGCCCAAAATGTGCTTGGTCGCGCATACATACCTGAGCCCCGTGGCATCTGCTGAATCGTGCCAAACTGTCTACCCACTCTGTCCACTAGCTGCCTCTCCAATACATAGGGCATCTGCCCAATCAAATATCTGCTCTGGAAGGTGTATGGTAACTCTACTGCATCATCCTCCCACTGCTCGCACCCAAGGTACGACCTCCATATCATACTGTCGATCTCATCCAAGACTCACCGTCAGTACTCCAACCTGCCAATCCGTGGTTGTGATGTAATCATGTTGTACAAATGCACAAAGCTGCATCCATGCCCCCTACCCCTGAAGTGTATAGGTCGTGTCACTGGTAGATGCTCATATGCCCACCCCTGTAGCAATGTGACTCCACAGCCCAATCTTACGAATCCATGATAAACAAACTGATGCAGCTCATAATACAAGTGTGCCAGCACACACGGTCCCCAGGCATATTTGGTGTGCTGTGTAACCAGAGTCTCCAAGGTGCTCCCCCAGCCCACAGCCAACCCTCGTGTCGCCCTATCTAGACACAAAAATCCACTGATCATTCCTCCTAGCACTGCTGGTAGTGCTAGTCCTGTCGCTATCATCGTGTCCCATGCGACATGTCCTGCCCTCATATCCAGTCTTAGGTCTTGAAATACTCATCTCAGGGCATCCCTCTCTCCGTCTCGATCATAGGGTACTAGCTCCCCATCGATTAGTATCTGTAGAATCCTATACACATCCTCCAAGGTGACTGTCATCTCACCCATCGGCAAATGGAATGTGCATGTCTCTGAGTGCCATCTCTCAGCTAGCACAATCAACAAACCCATGTTCACCCAAAACTCAGGCACATACAAGATGTGGCGTAAACCCATACCCTCAATGGCTACCCTGTCCTCGAATGTCAACTCTGGTTGCAACCTCTGAGTCGATGAGAATCTCTCCTGTGACTCCAGCATAGGCAAATACTCCTGTAGTCAAGCAAATCAATCATGTTAGTCCTAGTAACACTCATTGTTCATCACAACGTGTTGCTTCTATCCTAGTGACACTCACTGTTCATCACAAAGTGTTGCTTCTATCCTAGTGGTACTCCCTGTTCATCACAAAGTACTACGTGTTTGGTACTCCCTGTTCATCACAAAGTACTATGTCTTGGTACTCACTGTTCATCACAAAGTGCCTTGACCTATCCTATCCTAGGGCCTCTACTTGAGTGAATCCTCTTGAGTAGTTTCCTAATTGGCAATGTATGTTCTATCACAAAATTGTCAATCCTAGCCCTATTTTCTATCCTAGTCTTCCCTAGAGGACCTGCTTGAGTGTATCCTCTCAGCAGCTTATCTAATCGACAGGGTATGTTCATCACAGAACTGTCGATTTGACCTAGAAGACACAAATTCACATTTTTGGACACAAACGTGCTTTCATGACATAAACACGCTTAGAGACTACATAAACGCGCTTGCCTAGCACAGACACGCCCGAAATACACAGACGTGCCTATGCTCTACACAAATGCGCTTGAGAGACACAAACGTGCCTTCCTAGCACAAACGCGCCTGAAAAACACAGACGCGATCGCATCCTACATAGACGCTTTTTCCGACACAGATGCGCCTGACACAAACACAGACGCACCTAGCTAGCATAGACGCGCCTAGCACCAGCACAGACGTGCCTACATGTTTTTGAGACTTTTTGACATTATCCTAAAGCACATTTATTACACTACCTAGCATGCATTAATGACAACAATTAATACAACAAAGTACAAGGAGGTTTTGAGGTACTTACTGGCTCTCCTGCCTCTACTGGCCTCTGAAATCGACGAACGCGATCGAATCTGTGAACCATTGCCATCACTGCTGACTACTGCTGCTCTATCTCGCTTTGCACTCTGATCTCGTGGATGTGTGGATGACAATGAGGATGTATTTCCCTCGTGGTCTATCTTATAGACTACCCTAGCCCTCGTTTCTCGAGTCAGTCTTCTTTATCCCGTGACTCTGTCACTCTATCCGGTCAGTCCTTTCTAGCCTTTCTTTCTTATCGAGAGATTGTCTATGATCTTTTCAGACATTTTCATCCAATCTCTCGAGGGGGCATATCATTCCCATCTTGGGGCAACTTTGTATCAGTTCATCTTATCTTCTTTGAAACAACGCGACAAGCCACATTGTCTCAAAGAGGGACAAAATGTAGACACCTAAAATTGTCCAGTCTAATTAAATAAATATTTTATTTATTTAATTACTTTAGCCTAATTCTTCTATTAATTAAATGAATCTTTATTTATTTAATTAATTCATTTATCCTCTTCTAGCCTTATTTCTCATTTAAATAAATTCATTCATTTATTTAAATTATCCTTTTCTTAAATAAATCAATATTTTATTTATTTAATTATCCCACTTCTTCTATTAATTAAATAAATCTTTATTTATTTAATTAATTCATTAACCTTTTCTATCCATGACACATGTCATTCATCTCTTAATTCCTACACTACCTACTCCTTTCATTATTTTATTATTTCCTCTACCTACCCTCTAATCATAGCTGACCTCCTTTTACACCTCTCAATCTTATCCCTCCATTTCTTATAGTGTCTTCTATATAAGGAGATGCTTCCTTCATTATCAAACCCTCCTGACAACTTGATCAATTGACTACACTATGCTTTGCACTTTCATATGCGATCATACTTGCAATCACATTCCGTTCTTTGTTGAGCTCTTGTGCACATAAAATTTGAGAGCAAATATATCAAGCAAGATCAATGGAGATAGGAAGAATGAAGATTCAAACCCTATTGGACATCTGATGGTATAATCTTTGTGATTTCATTTGATTTGCATTGTCTTAGGTAATCTTCATATGTTATGGTGGATCTTTGTTGTTGTTAGGCTAGGGTTTTGTGGTTGAATTCATTTAGTCTTTCAATATTATCATTGTTGTTATCCATTTTCACCATATACACATGCCATCCCTACTATTCTAAGGGGCCACCTGTCGGGGAGATGGATGAGAAAGATGTTTATTGGAGGCCCGGATCATTCCCCAGGGCCTCGAATAATATGTGGTAGGGGCATCACTAATACTAGCATTCCGATGCAAGGGGGTCAACGAACACTGCATGGGAGCGATCTCTCTTACTTACGACCCCCGTAGCCTCCGATCCTAGGAGATATCAACAAAGTCCATACACATCATCATGGCCACCAAAAATTATGTCATCAACAAACACTTCTGCTATTAGCATCTTGTCTCCATCAGTCTTCAAATAAATGTTGTTGTCCTCATTGGTACATTGGAATCCAATCTTGATCAAATGTACATGTAATCTCTCATACCATGCTCTCAGTGCCTGCTTAAGACCATACAAAGTTTTGTTTAATTTACACACTATGTCTTTATCATCGGTCAAAGAAAATCCATCTGGCTGTTTAATGCATACTTCTTCTAGAATCCCATTCAAAAAGACTGACTTGACATCCATTTGGTAGACTTTGAATCCCTTATATACAAAAAATGCCATTAGCATCCTTACACCTTCTAATATAGCTCACCTTCCTCTTCAGCATACCCTTTGCAGACTAACCTTGCCTTGTTTCTTACAATCCTTCCTTCTTCATCCAATTTATTCCTAAAGACCCATTTTGTCCCAATTACATTCTTATCCTCTAGCCTAAGAACAAGTGACCATGTTCGATTCTTCTCAATTTGATCTAATTCTTCATTCATTGCCTTAACCCAATCATCATCCTTTAGTGCTTCCTTAACTATCTTGGGTTCAATTGTAGATATCAAACATGAGTTCTCTCAGATCTTTCTCATGGTTTGCACACCTACATTCTTATCACCAATTATTTTCTCTTGTGAATGATTTAATTTGACATATCTAGGCATTGCCTATGTTAGTTCTGCATCTTCTTCCTTAGCATCATCGCTCACCAGTTGAGCACCTAGTTCTGCATTTTTCGGTATAATGATCATAAAATTTTCCTCATTATCATCCTTTTCAGGTTCAGATCTACTTGTACCTTCAGACTTATCAGATAAATAATCAACTTTTACATTAACACTTTCAACAATTTTCTTAGTTCTCTTATTGTAATATTTATATGCTTTACTCTTAGAAGAGTAACCAAGAAAAATTTCCTCATTAGATTTTGCATCAAACTTCTCAGTGTAGTTATCTCTCTTGATAAAACATTGACTTCTAAAGATTTTAAAATAGCTAACACAAGGAGTTTTTCCATACCATAGCTCATAGGGTGTCTTATTGTTACCTCTTTTTACCAGTACCTGGTTTAAAGTGTATACAACAGTACTGACCGCTTCTCTCCAAAACATTTTGGATACATTACCCTATAATAACATGGTTCTTACAACTTCAACTATAGTTTTGTTCATCCTTTCTGCTATGCCATTCTGTTGTGGTGTCCTTGGAGTAAACATCTGTCTCTTTATACCTTGTTCATCACAATACTTAACAAATTCATTAGATGTGAATTCACCTTCTCGATTTGATCTTAAACACTTCAAGTTCCTACTGGTTTCCTTCTCAACTAGAGCTTTAAATAATTTAAATTTATTAAATGCTTCTGATTTATCTCTCAAAAATGTTACCCACATCATTTTAGAATAGTCATCGGTGAAGATCATGAAATACCTATCACCATAATAACTCTTTGTTCTCATAGGGCCACAGAGATCAATATGTACCAAATCTAAAACATTCTCAGAAATACAATTCTTGCACTTGAAAGAAATAGAGGTCATCTTACCAATTTGACAATCTTGGCATATCACACTATCCGGTATGACAAGTTGGGGTAATCCTCTTACAACACTTGACTTGCTTATCTTAATCAAATTATCAAAATTAACATGACAACATCTTTTATTACATAACTAACTGTCTTCCATTCTTGAAACTAGATAATTATTAACATTACTATTCAAATGGAATAAGTTACCTCTAGTTTGCTTCCCGGTACCAATCAGTTCACCATTACCTCTAAGAATTTTGCATACTCCACTCTTAAACTCAAGCAAATAACCTTTATCATTGAGCTGACCAACACTTAAAATATTTTGCTTAAGACCATCAACCCAAAATACATCATCAACATTACTCTTTCCATTTAGAGAGATTGAACCTTTACCTTTCACCATGCAAGGAGAGTTGTTTCCAAATCTAACAACACCTCCATCAAATTCATTAAGGGTTATGAACTTACTTTTGTCTTTGGTCATGTGGTGTGAGTAGCCACTGTTTATAATCCATTCATCACTATTATCCATATGAGATACTAGTGTCTTTTTATCAGATAGTTCCTCCTTCACAGCTACAAACACAATTTCTTCATTGTCATCTTCTTCTTCTGACTCCTCATTGGTCACACCTTCATCTATTGCAACTTTCTTGCCCTTTCCATTGAATCTTATAAACTTTTATTTCTTATTGGTGTTAGGGCAGTTAGCAACAATATGACCAATTTTATTACAAGAGAAACACTTCAAAGGTAGCTTTCCTTTATACTTACCAGTGCCTCTTGTAAATCTCTTTACTAACAATGCCTCAAGTTCCATTACTTGATCTTCATTGTCTTCATTTCCCCGGTTACTTCCATGACTTATCTTGCACTCATGATTTTGACATATATCTTTTCCTTTTCTAGCAGATCAACCAGTAATAGAAGCTTTAAAGGTAAATTGAGTAGATTTTGTCACACTATTATCAAAAATATTTAACTCAAAAGTTGTAAGCTTACCAATCAATTAATCAATAGTTACTTTATCCTTTGAAATAGATCTAAGTTCTTGGATTGCCGATACTCTTATAACATACTAAGGTTGAAGAGTTCTAAGCATTTTACTTACTATTGTACCATCTTCTATTTTGCCTACAACACTCTTAATGTCACCAACAACTTCTTTGATTCTCTAACCAATATTCTCTCCTTCAAGCATTCTCATGTCATGGAACTTTCATCTTAAGCTTTCCTCTTTGGCTCTTTGAACATGCTCATCTCCTCCATAGATTGTCTCTAACTTTTCCCAAACCTCACCTACAATTTCCAATCCTTAAACAACAATATATTCTAAATCGAATAAATTTACTTACAATCTCTTCTAGGGATTGCATGTTATCTTGCTACTCTCTGAGTTCATTCGATGTCAAGGGAGTAGTGGTAGGAGCAAAATATGTTGTTTCAACTTGCTTCCAATATTGTGCACCAAGACCTTTTATGTAGATCTTCATTCTATCTTTCCAGATCTTGTAGTTATCCTTATTGAACTTGGGACCCTCTTTCTTCATTATCTTGAATTCCTCAGATGCTTTTCCTCAAGCGGTTAGGCTTTCTGCACATAGAGGACCAAAGCTCTAATACCAATTATTAATCCTATGAGGATACAGTTAATACTGAGAGGGGGAGGTGAATTAGTATTAAGACCAATTCAAACTTTAACTCAAAATCAAACTTATCTTAGATTCGAAACCATTTAACAAATATCTCAACTTTTGTAATCAGATCTAATAACCTCTTTATCAAATTTGCTTAACACATTAATCAAATCATTTACCAATACTTTCATCACCAAAACAATCATATAAACTTGATCATTTACCAACTCATTAACCTTATCAATAAGATTAAATACTTTCTTAAACAACTTCTTATCAGTACCGGTAACCTCTGATAAACTTATGATAAAACATCATAACCGGTGTCTCAGATATAATGCATGAAATGAAATATAAACAAGAACATCACATGAAAAAAATTCAACACATGAACACCATAAGTTTTTGATGTGGAAACCCAAATAGGGAAAAACCTCGGTGGGAGTTGGTACCCACAAATATTTGTACTCTTTTGAAGTACACCCTATTAGGAGCTTACATTATGCCCTGTTAGGAGTCACCCGGTTAGGGGATTTGCCTTGCAGCTTGGTTAGGAGCTTGATGATTTGTTAGGATCAACCTCTATGAGATGGTTTAATACTCTTTTGAGAGCTGCCCTGTTAGGGGACTTAAATGTTTAAGGCCTATTAGGACCTACCCGGTTAAGGGATTTAACCTATTGCAACTTTTAGGAAACAACAGTAAGAAAATGATCTTGATTAGATCCAGTTATACACAACACTCTGCAACTCTTAGGCAGATCTCACACTTCACTTGGACGGCTTAACACATTCTCTAAGACCACTAACACAATAAACATCAACTATGTCAACCTAAATAGCCATCTCAACCAGGTTGGCTACACAACCTAATTACATAATGAATTTATAATTAGATCACAAGAGATCATCATAGATCACTATACAAATCATTACAACAAATTACAATGCAATATCAACTGTTGGTTTATTTTAACCCATCACGGAAATCCGATCTATATCCTCAAAACACTATACTAAGCATTTCGCTGATTCCCAAGAAAATCTTCCTTGAATCAAGCCAAAAGAACAATTAAATCTTGTAGACGTATAAATCTGACCACTTCCTTAAATAAATATTCAATATTTATTTTAACCCCATTCCTCCTATTAATTAAATTCTATTTAATCAATTTCTCCGTTTTTCATCTATTTGATTAAATGAATTACTCAATTTATTTAATTCAATTCACCTAAACCTTTTCTAGCCTTTAATTAAATAAATCACTTTATTTAATTAATTCTCCTTTCTCCTTTTTAATTAAATTTACATTTAAATAAATTGATCCTTGCAAATAAATAAATCTAATTTATTTATTAAATCCTCCCACTTGTATTTATGCAAGTTGCATCTATTTTAGTTGAAATAAAGTAATTTTATTTTAATTAAAATCCTTTTCCCTCATCCACTTGCATTTTCCTACATCTCCCACTTGCTTCCTAAACCCCTTCTAGATTATTCTAATCACTTCCAATTTAGCCTAATTGATCTCCTAATTATTGTCACATTCCTAAGCAAAGAGAAGTCACTTCTCAAAGCCTCTGAAGTCTTCAATAACCATTAAAGGATTTGTGTCTTCAAATGGTTAACCTCTAAAGTATTCCAAACCATTAAAGGCTCTTGCATAACCATTTGTGGTTAACTCATCTTTGACCTTTGGTTAGAGACTTTCCTCTAACTTAACCGTCCTTTTGACTCAAGGGTCTCATCAAGAATTCATGGCTTTAACCTTGGTTATCCTATTAACCCTTACACAAGAGCTTACCCCTTGGGTAAAATCTTTATTCATTGGATAACCCTAACCTAACCTTAACCCTTACCTCCTAGGGTAACCTTCATGTCTTCTCAGGCATTTAATTCTTCTTGCATCTCCTTTCAAGCAACCTCTTGTTGATAATTGTCACCATTTCATTGATGAAAATTGTAAATATTGATTGATTAACTTTCAATCATAGCCCTTGTTAAGATTATTCAATCTTAACCATCCATTTCCCTTTTTTTCCTATAAATAGAGCTCTCATTCCTCATTTTCAATATCCAAGTTTCATGCATCTACATTATAGTCTAATTTACTAAGCATTTTAGCCTCTCTTTGTTAAAACATCATCATAAATATTTAAATACATTTCATTTTCATATCAATAATATATCCATGCTAGCGCATCATGATTAGGATAATTTAGTAATATCTTTATCATATCATTATCTTCATACTAGATTGATTATCACAACTTTAACATCATATATGTCTTAGAATGCATTCATGCATATAAATCAAACATCACTCATTCTTGGAGTTGTCATTCCCAAGTCACTTGCTCAATGATCTGAGAGAAAAACTTTGATTTTAGGGATCCTGTGAGATAGAGAACAATGGGACACCCCTTAGGAAGTCGAACTAGTTCAATTAGTTCATATAATTGCATCAAGAGTCTCATTGGTGTGTGGGTCTTTTATATTCGAGTTATTCATTTTTGTCACCACATTTTTCTTCATATATTTCAGATTGCAAGAACACTGAAATACCCTTTTAGAGCATCTGGAGTATACTTTAGTGCATCTGTGGCAAACGGTAGTGCATTCATCACACTGTTTGTACAGAGGACCCATCTTCTAGCGCTTTTGAAATTCTTGTTAGCACATAACCTTCTCTTCTTTTTCTGCACATGGAAGTATCAGTGTAGCATATTCAAGCATCAGAGTAGCGCTTAGGGGTTTTATTTTAGCACTTTGGCATCATTCTATAGCACATCTATGCAGAAGTTTAGCGCATGGTCCTGACAGAGGAAAGGAAAAGTCTGTAACAGAGTTAGAAAAATTAGGCTTGTTTAAGCCCACCATATTTTTCTTTGATGTTCTAATTTCTTTCCTTGCAGATTTTAACAAGTTTCTTGCAGGTTGGAGGGGTTAAACTTAGGATTTATGCTTTCTTTCTAGCTTTTTTAAAAAAAGTTGGATAAAAAGAGCTTATTTTTCCTTTGGACTAAAAAGAACATCATCTTTTTTGGGGCTTAAAATCAATTACATTTTTCTCTTTGGGTTTAAAAAGAATCAAAATTTGCAAGTTTAAAAAGAACAACAAAATTCACATTTACTTTCTTGCAAGATTAGGGAAAACACTTCATTTTGGACTCTAAAAAGAACATCAATTTTTCAAATTTCTTGCACAAAGGTAAAAAGAACAATTAACTTGTCCATTTCTTAAAAAAGC
Organism: Cryptomeria japonica; assembly: GCF_030272615.1. NCBI lineage: Eukaryota > Viridiplantae > Streptophyta > Pinopsida > Cupressales > Cupressaceae > Cryptomeria > Cryptomeria japonica. Next base: position 905,497,351 of record NC_081407.1, read on the forward strand.
ATTTCACTTTCAAGCAACGTGCATTATTTTAAGTTGACCAGGATTTCATTTCCTATATTAACAAACAAATTTCTATGAGGAACTAATAAACAACACCACACTTGTTGGAGCAACATCTCCAAATAGAGGATAGATCATCATTGCTTTAAAGGTTAAAAAGAACACTTGTTTGCCTTGTCTCGAAAGTGGAAGGTATATGCTCTCCCCTTAATTGGGTGACCAAAAAACCAAACCACTCTTTCATGCTTTCTTTTACTTCAAGCACTTAAATCCTTTAGAAGGCCTAGCCTCCCGAGTTGCCCTTAGGGCGCCATTAATGGTCGGCGAGAGGGGAACAACCTAAGTGGGAAATGACTTTATCGCCAAGTGTTCCAACCCACTATAATCAAATGTGGAGGCTGACAAAAGTCCCCTTCAAAGGTTTTGCTCAGTGATTAGTCTTCCCCTAGTATCTTTAAGATACGTAAAACCTTTATTCTAAAGGTTGGGAAGCCTCCCGAGGGAGTTTATCATTGAAGACTAAACGAAATCTTGATTACAAACCTTAGCATTAGAAACTTTGAACCGAGTCAGTTGCCAAACATTGACAATATCATAGTGCAAGGGTGGGGAAGAATTCGCCCCCAAGATCACTTACCATATATTTCCCAAGATAACTACTCAATTGTGAAGCAATTCATTTTAGGTTAATTTCTGATAAAAGACAAAAAAACCAGTGCCCCCTATGGGGTGACAAGGTTGTTTGAGCTGACAGAGTATTGAGAATAGTGGGCTATGATATTGTTAATGACCCTTGAATACAATGTCTGCTTGATCTGTCTTTTTGTAATCCAAACCAGTGAAAACATCAGGGATTTAAAAACATCCTCAAAAGAACATACACTATTTATTTAGCATAGATAAGTTGTTATCTCTTCTACTTGTGTTTTCAAGTTATTTTTTGAAAAAATCATCCATCAAAATCACAAGAGATAACCTCAACATCACAACAAAATTATCAAAACAAAGAAAACAAGACAATTAGCGCATAGGAGAAACATCTTGGCGCATCTCAAACATTCAGTAGCCCATTCCAACTAACAGTTAGTGCTTTCATGACTCACATTATGCACATAATCATTATCACACTGATAAGAATTCAGTTAGTGCTTGTTAACATCACTATAACGCATACAAGCATCATCCTAGCGCGTTCAAAGTATATTATAGTGCTTTCATACCAAACATTAGCATGTCAAAGGGACATATTAGCGCATAACCTATCTAGCAATTTTAGTATCCAACAGTCTAAAATAGCACGTGGAAAAGACATCATAGTGCATAGGAAACATTATGTAGCGCTTTGAGAACATTATTTAGCGCAACAGGTCTCTGTATTAGCACATGGTCAAAATTAGTAAAAAACAGAGAGAAAACCAATCACTTTGGAAAATTTTTATCAACAATTTCAGATACCTTTTTGGGTACTCTAACAAATCCAGCAACAAAACTTTGAAAAAGGACCATAAGAGAGAAAAATTTGAATCCAACAAAGCACTCTTAGAAAGAGGTGTCAAATCATCAACTATCTTGAGATTATATTTCATCCACCAAAATTAAAGAGTATCAGAACAGTGATAAAATTTCCACCATCCAACAAATCCTATCAAAACAATACCTAGTTAGGTCCTCAATTTGTCAAATTAAGTTTCTACATCAGGAAACTTGACTCATATCATTTGAGACACTTTGTCATAGAAGGCAAATCAAAGTAAACCTCTACTTGATAAAGTAAACTTGAGTTTCCAAATGAAGTATCCATAACCAACATCAACATCAACATCAACATTTGATCATTTGTGTATGATCACTCCTCATATTTTGAGAAGAAGAAGTCTTCATCAAAAGACTACATTGAAGAAGAGACAACCTAGTTCTAAGGAACTTATCAAAAGGAATAAATTTTTGTATATCAACCATCAACTCTTTGCATCACATCACACATTCTTGCATCATATGCAGTTATACATCCAAGGAAAAACAAACGAGATAAAGAGACTTTGAGAAGTAGGGCTTACATTCAAAAAGCGACATTCAACCAATGCCTTAATAGTGGAGGAAGGATTAACCCCACTTTATTTCCAAAGTTTCTTATCACTTACAATGAAGCTCGACTTGAGCCACCAACTCCACCAAGAACCCTAATAGAAGAAGAAGAATTCATCATGTTAGAGATATATTAATGCCCATTGTCACTTGATCTTAGAGAAACAAAGAGAAGGAATCACAACCAGAATCAAGCATGGGTCGTAGACTGTCCAATCCTTTTGATGAATATGCAAATATGGGAGAAACAAAGATCACCAAAGAACATCTCCAAGAATGTCAAGAGAACGCGTCTTTCCAAAAACTCATAGAAAGACTTATAGAAGTAGATAAGGAAAAATATCTACTCATGCTAACCAGAAAAGGAGTCAACATTCTTGAGGATTTCAACATAGAAAACTTAAGGAATATAGATGAGATAATCTCAAGAACAAGATCAAGAAACTATGCCTATCAAGAACAATGAAGAGAAGAAGAGGCACATGATCAAGAAAACAAACACAACCAAGATCACACCCATGAACAAGACAACATCCATGAACAAGACCATGCCCACAATCAGGACAATCTTAATGAATGGGGGAAGCTCCCCATCGAAGGACAAATGCACCCATGGCTTCTCTTACACAACAACTCCAAACACTACAAAGACAAATGCAGGACATGCAACAAGGGACCACGATATGATACTCCTTGGATGAAATTTGTCCTTGTCCTTTTGATAGGAGATTGAACATGGTACCTTTTCCCCCAAATTAAGATATACCAAAGTATGACAAATACGATGGTAAGAGTAATCCTTGTGATCATTGTTGGTCCTTACAACTAGAATGGCAACTAGGTAATAAAACACAATTTAGGGATTGGACATCCGTACTGAACAACTAGCTTTCCTATAGCAAAGGTTCATTTACTTATCGACCAGGGACGTAAATTTGAAACGAGCCAGCACTATATGTGCACCAAGTTCATATCGCAACCATTCTATCCTATTGCAAGAAAGGAAATTCTCTAAAGTAGACGTGCAAAAACATAATGAACTAATACTTAATCAAAATTCACAACTGAAAATAACTTAAGCAACTACGACCAAATGACAATGTTCTGGCAAGCGGATAGAAACTACTCTGCCGTTGTGGCTGCAAGAACAGACACAGGAACTGTTTCCAGTGACTGCAGGAACAAACAAATGCCAAAACAACAAGTATTGCAAGATAGAAATTTACTGAAAAACACAAAGAACTACTCACCAAGTGGGCCCCCTTAAGTGAGTATATCCGAAACTTTCAGATTATAACTGTTAAGCTCAAAATCACATTGATCTCTTTATTCCAAATTGACTGTAAAAATACATGTCTAAAAGCTATGTATTACAAATTCTATGGTTGTTCTCTTCTGTGTTTGGATCTAAGAACAGTGAGAGGGGGGGGTGAATCAGTGTTCTGTCAGTAACACAAGATTTTATCCTTTTATACCATACACATATAAACCGATAAATATATAAACATATAACATGAAGCAAATAAACCATCCACATAAATGAACACCATAATACACGTAATTTATACGTGGAAAACCTCAAAGAGGAAAAACCACGGTGGGATTTGTGACCCACAATATCAACTCACTGGCCATATGAAAAGATATTAAATATAATGGGGGCCTGCACATGCAGGCACACTACCTAGAGCATACTGCTCATCACTAAAGAGTCTCATTGACTACAAGTTTCTACTGAAGTAAAACAATAAAACAGAACTAAAAAATGCATCTTCTATACCAAATAGAGTTCCGGTTCCAACTCTGCTCTGTACCAGATCATAAACCCTGAACACTAATATCGGTATCTCTTCTCCTCCAAGAATGCTTTCCAAGCTATCTATAGATCATTGCATGATATAAAACTTGCATACAAATGATCTATATACATATACTTCACATTATACCATTTTTCTATATTCTCCTATGTTGCATCCTATGTCATATCATTATCACATATTTCAAAATGACCTAGCAGATTGACCTATATATCCATTACAAACAATATGCCTTATGTCAGCTTCCAATGCTTTTACAAAAGTTATTCAATATTGACCTCGACAATAATTACAAAATGATTTACTAAATAAATCTTTCTTGATGTCGGCTTCCTTCAAGTACTGATGTTGGTGTTGTTGCTAGTGCCGATGTAGCCTTGAATGCTCCAAAGCCGGTGTCTACTGGTATATGCCTCCTAATGCCAATATATGATTTCCATTTAATCTTGTTGCCATCAATGACAGAAAAATGAATCTGATGAGTGTCAATTACCAACAATCTCCCCCTTTGGCATTGATGGTAACACTCATGTGAAAAATAGATTCCCTGCCGGTTCAATCTAAAATATGCTCCCCCTGAGCAATACACTCCTTCTGATATCATGATATCCTTCCCATGTGATCCTATCTGATTTTTTTGATATTTTTCACATATATACATACTCCCCCTTTGGCATCAACGCCAAAGAATGGTGAAAAATAATTGAAAGAATTCAGAACAAAAGAATAAATGAATACTATTAATTTCACTGGAGTTTAACCAACTTCAAAATTTATGGGTAAGCCTTATTCAACAACTAAATATATGTATCCCAGCTGGTTTTGAAGGTGTCATATATGGATGCTAGTCCACTTAGTAAGTGGGCAAATGTTTCCTTCTCCTTGACTTCTACCAGTGTGGGTTTAACAATCATGTCCATGCACTCTCTCTTATGAACACCGAGTGAATCCAATCTGGGACTCACCAATCCTCTAAGACTTTTTGCTCTCCTAATGACTTTATCTCTCTCCTTCACAAAAGCAAAAATTTGATTCTCCAACAACAAAATTTATCCATCAATAGATGTGGTTAGTGTGGTTAATCCATCAAAAGAGTTTGCAATGGTAGCTACTTTATCATGTAACTCTTTTAATCTGCCATCTACATTAGCTGTAAGATTTCATATGTTACAACACACTCTGTAGATATTTGTTCCTTGTTTCAAACAATTCTCAATAAGAATGAGTTTAGCCTCAATTTTCTTTTTCTCCGTTTCTATTATTTGGTTAAAGGCTGCTCTTTTAGCTGTAGTGAATCTTTCTAAAGCTTGTTGGTCTACAATCTGCCTCAGAGATTGAAAATTGTTAGAAATATGTTCTATTAGAGTCTTGAGCTTGTCGGAAGGGCTTGCTCCATCTTCAATCTTACAATCAGGTAACAGTCTGTGCAATACTGTAACTGATTGATCAATTATTCCTTTGTCTGTAGTACCCTCCTTCAACAGTTTCTAAGTTGCCATCATCATCAACTCAGTGGGACTCATCTCAGTGACGGATTTCTTCTCAACCTGAGAAGTGTCAATTGCCAAAACCTTTGCCGGGGAATCAGTTTTAACTGTCGATATAGATTCAGTTTCCTTTACCTTATCCTCTACAGTCTCTTTTGCACCGGTGGCTTCACCACTTGGTGCAGTGTCAATTAATGCCGATGGAGTATTATCCATAGTATTTATAGTATCCTGTACATTTATTTGCTCAAAAATAGTTTCAGTTGGTATGGACTGTACACTCTCCTTTACTACAGGTTGTGTATGTATGTCTATAGTTACTGTCGGTGTAGTCGAAATTGGAGTTGAACTACCCAAAATAACTTTCCCTTTAGATTTGTTAGGAATGGTGGAAGATGTAGGCTTACCAAATTCTTCATGAGATGTAAGAAAATCAAGATTCTTCTCAAAGAATTTGGTCCAACCCTTACTGGTCTCATTTATCACCTCATTAACTCTGCCCATCATTAGGCTTATCTGTTGGGGTTTACTACTGAAAACTATCTTATTTGCAACATCTATGCACCTTTTCATTTCCTCATTGTTTATAGAACCACACATTTCCAAAAGTGCTATTTCCTTAATCTCCCTATCTCTCTTGACAACGTCAAGTCTTCTAGCATCAAGTTTATTATACAAAGATAGAGGTATCTCCTTCAAAATTTCTATTAAGGCTTTCTTATAAATGTCTATATGTAACCAAATAGCCTCTTCTATTTGATTTTTCTCATCATCCTCTAAATATTCATAAAACATAGATACATTTTTCAAAATTTCATCTTTTGTTATTTCATCAATTAGCTCAAAATTTTAGTCTTACCAGAATTAGTGTCATCACTCTTCTTCTTTTTGCTTGTGGTTGCTGGTGTAGATGTGATTGGCTTCCTCTTTTGTATAGGCTTCCTTGCTGGAGGTGGTGGTGTAGTAGGTTTAGTTTCCTTTCTAACAAGTCTCCTCCTAGGCTCTTCCTTCTCCCGCTCTACCGGTGGTTGATCCACTTTCTTCCTTTGTACCCTTTTGAAAGCTAGAGGTTCATTGTCCTCAGGGTCAGAATTAGAAGTGATGGTAGAAATGTAAGTTTCAGGCTTCTTCACCTCTGTAGTACTAGCCACTACCAGTTTGAATCCAGAATCTAGTTGAGTGTCTATCTTATGAATTACATCCTGTACATATGAAGACACCTTTTCTATTTTCTTCTCTCTTCTCTTCTTGTTAAAACAATTTTTGACTTCAAGTGCCTTCTCTTTTGCTGTACCAAAATGCTTTGTTTTGTCTTTGAATGGGGCATCTAGCAACATTTTTGCATAGAGTTAAAAAATGCTATCATCTACCTCATATCCAAGCTCTTTAATCCATATTCTCCTAGGTTCAACTGCCTCCATAAGAGTTTCATCAGTTTTCGCCATAAAATAGATATCAGTGGAGTACTTCTCCACAATTTTCTTTGAAATTATCTCCCTTTGCCTCATGTTTTTTTGGAATGTTTTGAAATACCCCCAAAGTTTCTCATATCTGCTAGTACCAAGACTGGTGATTGCTTCCTTTATTTGCATACCTACCAGTATGTCATGAGCCCAATGCTTCTTGCCAATACCAGGTAGCTCATACAGGAAAAAAAGCATCAAACATACAAAAAGATTACCATATCTAAAAGTTCCTTTCTTAACCCTCTTGATCTTCCCAAGGTTCAACATCAATTCACTGCTCATCCATTTACATAAATCATATTTTGCATTATTCCTTATCATTTGATATGCAACATGAATACATGAACTAGCAACAAAATTCAATCAGTTGGATTGAGTTACCTTATAACCTATTATCATGGTTGCAAATTTTACATCAGTGTCGGTGATTGTGTTGATCCTCATTGATCTGCTATCAGGAGTTGCACTGGTGAGTTTCTCGACCTCTGTGTTGGAAATTTTCTTGTTAGGGTCTTGTCCAACTTTGGGTAAGCTAGTGACTGCTTGAATAGCCTCCTTAGTGATCATGTAAGGCCTATCCAACTAGATAAACTTATTGTGAACCCTACTCAAAGCATATCTAATAACTTCATCATTGAATTCCGTTATGTACAGAATACCGGTTAACCCTAAATCCTCAATTGATCTATATTCTGGTTTGATGGTTCTGGAGTCTCCCAATATCATGGATTGATACATGCTTTTGATGTCCTCTATGCCTAGATCCTCCAAAGTGTAGTGAATGTATACCCTCGCATCTTCAACATACATCACGTTGTTAGGAACCCTAGAAAATGCTCTCGCAAAGTCTTCTTTCTTAGCAATTTAGGGAACCTCCTTGAATATGGGCCTTAACCTATCCTTGACTTCAACAATGGTGGGATTTGCAATGAAAGTAGGAGCTGAAGATCCAAATACCATTTTGAAGAATACTTGAAAGTGAACGCCGGTGGAAGATTGAGTGTTTCTGCTCGAAATCCTTTCAGAATGCCTTTGCTTGCTCCTAATTTGCCAAAAATTCATCTTTTATTCACTCTGAATGCTTGAATGCTCTGTGAGTGAAAATGAATTCAATTACCCTTTTTATCAGCGAATAAACCTTAATATTTCTCTATAATAAATGCTTCACGAACAACCCTCAGATATTAGTTTCACAGTCTTGTGTCGGGTGAACCTTCATTAATGATGAACACAACTCTCGAGATCTCTTCCAGATCACTTTAGATCTCCTCCAAAGTAATATGTAGGATTTTGCAATGACTTTGCCAACCCCTTAGGCTTATGCCTTAGTTACCGATAGAATTACTTGCTAGAGGAGGAATACCCTATTCTACTGGTGGAGTTACTGGTGTAGATCCATCTCCACTTGGTTCTTTAGATTTTCTAACCCATCTCTTGGTGTGATCTTGTTGTATTTCATCTACCTTTTGCTTTCCTTTCTCATTATCTTTATCATTGCTAACTGGTTGAGTCTTGCTTCTACAATATTTAACAATATGACCTATTTTGTTGCATGCATAACATGTAACATTGTTTTTCTAAATTGCTTTGACAAATCCGGTGTCATTCCTTGACCTACAATGATTAGAAAAATGTCCAAACTTTCCACATGCATGACATTTAACATTCATTTTGCAATCTTCTTACCTATGACCATATTTCTTGTAATTTGTGCATTGACCGGGAATAGAATTGTAGTTTTGATTTGCTTTATTTCTACATTGTTTTTCCATATGCCCAAATTTATTGCAAACAAAACATCTACCATTGAATTTATAAGCATTAGATTTCTTTACCAGTTTCCTCTATTTTGATGAGTTCTGCATACCAGTTGTGTTAGGGTTTCAAGCAGATTCTAAGAAAATATGAACTAACAATTATATGCAGATTTAAATACAAAAGATAAAGAAATAAAATAGGACACAGATAACACAGAGATTTAATGTGGTTCACCCAAAATGGGTTACGTCCACCATACACAGCCGTCCAATCTTTCTTATTATCCAGCAAAAATAGTACATCAACCTTACAATGCCTTAAGCATCCCAGCTGCTTATAACATGTGTTTTTAGGGCAACAAACAAAGTCAGCCTTTTTAGGGTTTTATTACAATGTTGATTTTCAACAACGAAAAACCACATTTTTTTTTCTTAGGGGCTCCCGCCCCTGAACCCCCACTTTTCTCGGGGGCTGCTGCCCCCAAACTCCTTCTTGGGGTTCGACCTGCCCCGAACCCCGGCAAGGATACGTGCTGAGTGTACAGTACTTTGCTGATCAGTCACCACATTTCAACAATCTCCCACTTGGAGACTGATCAGACTCCACACTGAACAATCTCCCACTTGGAGACTGATACTACACGACACCACTGTACATGCAACATCCGTTGGATAAAACACTGGGACTCGACTGGTATAAATTTTATAATTATCAATCAAGAAGACCAACAAAAACTGATGAAGAAATCAGCTTCTCCTATGGAACTACCTTTGTGAACATATCAGCAGGATTCTCACTTGTGTGAATCTTCTCAAGCCATAACTGACCCTCCTCCAAAACAGTCCGGATGAAGTGGTACCTGAGCTGAATGTGCTTTGTCCTTGAATGAAAAGTAGAGTTCTTTGCAAGATGAATGGCACTCTAGCTATCAGTATACAATGGGCTATCCTCTTGTGTCTGAACCAATTCCTCCAGAAAAAATTGTTACCAAATCATCTCCTTGCTGGCTTCTGTAGCAGCAACATACTCAGTTTCAATGGTTGAAAGTGCAACAACCTTTTGCAGCCTAGAAATCCAACTGACTGCAGTTTCCCCTATAGTAAAAACATACCCTATAGTACTCCTCCATGAATCAATATCACCCGCCAGTTCAGAGTCAACAAATCCACTCAGAGCAGCATTAGATCCTTTGAAACATAATGCCTTTGTAGTAGTTCCTTTCAAATACCAAATAATCCATTTCATAGCATTCCAATGTTCCATACCCGGATTACTCATAAACCTACTCACAACTCCCACTGCATGTGCAATATCTGGCCTTGTGCATACCATTGCATACATCAGACTGCCAATAGCTGATGAATACGGGATGTTAGACATTTTATTAACCTCTTCCTGTGCCTTTGGGCACATATCCTTAGTCAATTTGAAATGACTAGCCAAAGGTGTACTAACTACTTTTGCATCCTACATGCTAAATCTTTTCAACACTTTCTTTATATACTCACTTTGGGACAAATTCAAGGTTCTATTTTTCCTATCCCGTGTAATCCTCATACTGAGAATTTGCTTAGCTGCACCCAAATCCTTCATAGCAAATGACCTGGCTAATTTCTGTTTAAGATCATTTATATGTTGCATGTTAGACCCAACAACAAGCATGTCATCAACATAAAGCAACAAGATAATATAACTGTCATTATCAAATCTCTTAAAATATACATAATGATTAGAATGACATCTATGATAACCATGTTCAGCCATGAAACTATCAAATTTTAAATACTATTGTCGGGGTGCTTGCTTTAGGCCATACAAACTTTTCTTCAACCTGCACACCAAGTTCTCCTTACCTTTGACCTCATATCCTTATGGTTGCAACATGTAAATTTTCTCCTCCAAATCTCCATGGAGAAAAGCTATTTTGACATCTAATTGTTCAAGATGTAAATCATCTATAGCCACAAGACTAAGTATAGTTCTAATTGAAGTCATTTTTACAACCAGAGAAAATAGTTCATCATAATCTATACCCTTTTTCTGTGCAAAACCTTTTACCACAAGTCTGGCCTTATATCTTTTCTGACCTCCTTCTTCCTCCTTCAGTCGATAAATCCATTTGTTAGGCAAGGCTCTTTTTTCTAAAGGTAAAGGGACTAAGTCCCAAGTCTTATTTTTCATCAAGGAGTCCATCTCCTCTTTCATGCCTAGCTCCCACTATTGTTTGGCATCTACCTGCATTGCTTCTTCATATTCTTCTGGTTCACCACAATCCGTTAATCAAATAGAATACAAAGAGGGAGAAAATCTTTCAGGGGGTCTACTTGTCCTTGTAGAACATCTAACACTTGCAGGAGTTTGTGGGACAATCTGTTGTTGCTGAGCATCAGGTACCTGTGGCATTTCATTTTCAGGAATCTCATCCAACACCACATATTCTTGTTTGGCCTGTTCATGCTTCTTTTCCTACATCTATTCTTTATATATAACCTTCTCATTGAATATAACATCTCTACTTCTAATTATTTTCTTATTTTCAAAATCCCATAACCGATAGCCATATTCATCTATCCTATATCCAATGAAGGTACATTTCTGAGATTTAGCATCAAGCTTGGTTCTATTTTCTTTATCAACATGGACAAAAGCTTCACAACCAAAAGTTTTTAGAAAAGAATAATTTACCTTTTTACCAGTCCATGCCTCCTCTGGAATACCACCATCCAAAGGGGTTGAAGGTCCTCTATTTGTCAAATAGACAGTAGTATGTACAACATCTACCAAAAAATGTAAGGGCAATCCAACATGCAATCTCATGTTGCTCGCGCATTCCATGATAGTCCTATTCATTCCCTTTGACACACCATTTTCCTATGGAGTTCTTGGAACTGTCTTCTGCTTTCTAATCCCATTTAAGGAGCAGTAATCTTCAAATGCCTTGCTACAATACTCACCTCCATTATCCGATTTTAGACACTTCAACCTTTTTCCTGTCTCATTCTTAACCAAAGCTTCCCATTTCTTAAAAGTTTCAAAAACATCTGATTTTTGTTTTAGGAAATATACCCATGTTTTTCTGGTTGAGTCATCAATAAAAATAACATAATAATAAGAGCCACCAAGAGATGATACCTAAGCCAGTCCCCATACATCTGAATGTACAAGCTCTAACTTCTCACTCTTCTTCTCTTTCCCAACCTTGAGAAATCTGACTCTTTTCTGTTTACCATAAACACAGTTTTCACATAACTCTAAATCAATGTTCTTTAGTCCTGGCAATAGATTTTTGGAGTGAAGGGTTTTCATCCCTTTCTCACTCATGTGCCCAAGCCTATGGTGCCACATTATCCAATCTGTTCTTGCAACATTTATTGTTGTTGTCCTTGTAGTAACTTTATCTGTAGCAGCTTGGGTAGAGTAAGTGTTACCTGTACACAGATATAATGTGCCTACCTTCGCACCTTTAGCTATTACTAATGATCCTTTAGCAACCTTTCACATACTATTTGAGAGGGTAGCTATGCAATCTTCACTACCCAGTTGCCCTGCAGAAATTAAATTTCTTCTTAAATTAGGAATATGTCTTACCTCCTACAGAAACCAGTCATTTCCATTCTGCAACTTGATCTTTATCTTTCCTTTTCCAACAATTTGACAGGGCTCATCATCACCCAAATATACCTGTCCAAAATCACCTTGAACATAATCTAGAAAATATTTTCTATGGGGTGTAGCATGAAATGAAGCCCTAGAATCTATTACCTAGGAATCATTAACATTATCCAAACATAAGATTAAAGCATCTTGTAAAGTATTACTTGCAATATTAGCTTCTTTACTGTCATTTTCATTTTTGTCTCCTTCTTTGTTTTTCCGAGACCAACAATCTTTCTTTAGATGACTAGGTTTTCTGTAGTACCAGCAATCTTTCTTTCCTCTAGATTGAGAACGTCCTTTCTTTGACTTCCCTCGTGACTTCTCATTCCAAGGGCCTTTTCCTCTTTCCTTTGATCTTCCTCTGTTCTCCACATTCAAAACACTACCCGATGATGTTGGAGTCTCACCTGTGCTTTTTCTTTGCATTTCCTCACTTAGGATAACACCAACAATATCATCAAATACCAAAGTATTTTTACCAGAGACAGAGTTACTTACAACCATAACCAAACTATTCCAGCTTTCTGGCAAAGAACATAAAATCAATAGAGCCCTAACCTCTTATGCAAAGGTAATTTTTACCGAAGACAATTGACTAGTAATTGTATTAAATTCATTTAAGTGCTCCGCTACAGATCCTCCCTCACTCATTTTCAAATTAAGCAAACACTTCATAAGAAATACCTTATTCGAAGCCAAGGGTTTCTCATACAACTTAGGCAATGTTGCCATCAAATCTACAGCTGTTTTTGCTTCTGTTATATTGAATGCTATAGACGGTGCAAGGCACAATCGAATGGATCCTAGTGCCTTTCTATCTAAAATGTCCCACTCTTCATATGACATTATGATCAGTTTCTTTGCCTTTCCTTCCAATGGCCACCAGAAATCTTTTTGATACAGGTAATCCTCCATCTGCATTTTCCATAGCTGATAATTCTGGCCATTAAACTTTTTGACCTTGAATTTGGAATCCTCCATTGCTCCCACTCAAATCTAAGAGTCTTGGCAATTTACAGAATACCTCGCTCTGATACCAATTGTTAGGGTTTCAAGCAGATCTGAAGCAAATATGAACTAACAATTATATGCAGATTTAAATACAAAAGATAAAGAAATAAAATAGGACATAGATAACACAAAGATTTAACGTGGTTCACCCAAAATGGGTTACCTCCACCATACACAGCCGTCCAATCTTTCTTATTATCCAGCAAAAATAGTACATCAACCTTACAATGCCTTAAGCATCCCAGCCGCTTATAACATGCGTTTTTAGGGTAACAAACAAAGTCGGCCTTTTTAGGGTTTTATTACAATGTTGGTTTTCAGCAATGAAAAACGGCAAAATTTTTTTTCTCGGGGGCTCTCGCCCCCGAACCCCCACTTTTCTCGGGGGCTGCCACCCCCAAACCCCTGCCTGGGGCCTGACTCGGCCCCATACCTCGGTGAGGATATGTGCTAAGTGTACAGTACTTTGCTGATCGGTCACCACATTTCAATAGGTTGTCTGATGTTCATTTGTAGTACTGGAGCTTTCACCTTGTACAAATCCAAACCCTCTAGAATCATCAATCTGTCTTTTTCTTTTCAATAAGTCATCCAATTGTGCATCACTAATCTTGAATTTTTCTTTATACTCACTTGCAGTAGTTAGATCATCTCTCAGAGTAGTTATTTGTGTTTCAATTTCTTGTTGATTGTTCTAGGAGTGTGCCGAATCAGTTCTCAACAGATTATTCTCATGAGTCAATCTGCCACATTCATCAAATTTGTTCTTCAGAGATATAACAAGATTATCTTCATTCTTCTTTCTGTCCTCAATATCTTTTGATAACCTCATAGTCAAATCTTGCATTTCATTCTTCATGAGCATGTTTGCTTGACTTAGTTTCTGACATTGTTCCTTAAGTGCATTCTTCTCCTCATCATCTAGGTTTTGCAAAAGTTCTTTTCTCTTGGCTTGAGCTGATGATAACCTTTCTTGCAGGATAAGAATGAACTCAGTTGCAGAATTCAATTCTTCTTGCAATTTAAAGTTCTTCATCCTTTCAGCATTATATCCTCAAGGGCCATCTCAAGTTGCTGCTCCATAGCCATGTTCAAATATTTTGGTTTTAGGATCTTCCTCAAGTTGTTGAACATCTTCCGAGGTACCAGGCTCTGATACCAATTGTTGCGATCCAAGAACACTGAGAGGGTTGGGGGGTGGTGAATCAATGTTCTGTCAGTAACACAAGATTTTATCCTTTTATACCATACACATATAAACCGGTAAACATATAAACATATAACACGAAGAAAATAAACCATCCACATAAATGAACACCATAACACACAAAATTTATTCATGGAAAACCTCAAAGGGGAAAAACCATGGTGGGATTTGTGACTCACAATATCAGTTCACTGGCCATATGAAAGGATATTACATATAATGGGGGTCTGCACATACAGGAAGGCACACTGCCTAGATCATACTGCTCATCACTAAAGAGTCTCACTGACTACAAGTTTCTGCTAAAGTAAAACAATAAAACTGAACAAAAAAATGCATCTGCTATGCCAAATAGAGTTTCGGTTCTAGCTCTGCTTTGTACCAGTTCATAAACCCTGAACACTACTATCGATATCTCTTCTTGTCCAAGAATGCTTTCCAAGCTATCTATAGATCATTGCATGATATAACACTTACATACAAATGATCTATATACATATACTTCACATTATACAGTTCTGCTATATTCTCCTATGTCATATCATTATCACATATTTCAAAATGACCTAGTAGATTGACGTATATACCCATTACAAACAATATGCCTTATGTCGACTCACAATGCTTTTACAAAAGTTATTCAATGTCGGTCTTGACAATAATTACAAAATGATTTACTAAATAAATCTCTCTTGATGTTAGCTTCCTTCAAGTACTGATGTCGGTGTCGGTGCAGCCTTGAATGCTCCAAAGCCTATGTCTGCCAATATATGCCTCCTAATGCCGGTATATGATTTCCATTTAATCTTGTTGCCATCAATTGCCAACATGAATCTGATAAGTGTCAATGACTAAAAACACTAATGATGTACCTCCGTATGAAGTTTTGTTTGTCTCCACATGAAATTAGAGTTTCATGAAGTCTTCAATAACATAGAACATGAATATCAACTCTAATGCTTGAATCTTGATTTTATCTCTGCTCTAATGCTTGAATGAAGGACTGATTGCTAGCTTTCTTGAACTTGAATGCTTGATTGCTTGAATGGACTGATCAATATGATTTCTGAATTGAATGTGTTATCAAACGAGAGGGGTAGAACTATTTTATATACTTGCATGTCAAAAAACAAACTAATTTTTAGACACGAGCCGACACAAAGCTAGATTGCCCGCTCATATTTTATGATCATTAAGAGACACAAATTTAGGATTTAATTGGGAGGACTAAGGCATGGCACCTTGGCCCTTCCCAAATTGGCTAAAAAATTTGAGGGTATGATGATGTGCATAGTGAAAATGGTGATAAATATACAAAGCAAGAGCATAATCAAGTCCTATTTAGGCATCATCGCATAAATACGAAAGTGAAGGGTCAAATGTGGTTGAAATTGTAAAGGAGTACAATTTAGGATGCCACATATTCTTATTGTCATACCCATATATATTTATGATCACATTATTCTTGATCTAAGGTAGATGTATGAGAGATACAGGGTATGAGTGAAATGAATTGCGATGAAGTAGGTGAAGAGTAAGGTGGTAAGCAATAGAGTAAAAAATTTGATGTTGACTGAGTAAAGGAGAAAGATAGATCCAATGCGACAATATTTTGGAGCAGGAAGATAACAAAGTGATTTTCAAAGTTTCTTAACTGGATCTACTGCAAATGATTGGTGTGTTGTATGATCTTAATCGAAACTGATCCCATGCATATGTAGATTCAAAATTATTGATTCATTTCTTTTTTGTTTGGCAATGAGACTTTTTGACAGTGAGTCATTGTAATTTGGGAAGTGAGTCCTCTGACAGTGAGCCTCTTTTGTAATCCCATATAACTTGTTATATTATCTTGAGAGTTAACCCTCTCTGTGGTTTTTCCCATTTGGGTTTTCCACATATAAACTCTTATGGTTGTGTGTGTTTCACTTTTTTCTTCTGTTGCATACTTCATTTCATGTTGTGGATATCTAAAATCTAGATAAGTTTTAGAGTATCAAAATGTTTTATTTTTGGGAATATTGATTCATCCCCCCTCTCAATATTTTGGCATGTTTAACAATTTTGTATCAGAGCTTGGTCAGACCTTGTTGCAAGCTTAATTGCTTGAGGGAGATCTTGATTTGAACAGATGGCTCCTATGGATATGGGTGGTGAGTATTACTTGGTTGAAGAATTGAATTGAAGAATTTGCCGGTGACATGCAAAGAGAGTTTGATATGTCTATGATTGGTGAGTTGAAATTCTTTTTGGGATTGCAGATTATTCAGACCGATAAAGGTATTTTCATTTCTCAATCTATGTAAGTGAAAGAATTATTGAAGAAATTTGGTCTTGAGGATTACAAACCTATTGGAATTGCTATCATAAGTGGATGCAAGTTGACTAAGAATGATGAGTCCCCTAAAGCTAATTCAACTAGATTCAGATCTATGATGATGACTAAGAATGACAGAATATGCATTTATTGACATGCAAGTTGTTGACCATTTTATTGGTCAGACGGTGTTCTTCATGCTATGTGGCATTTTCAGTGATCCTAGCATGTGCAGAAGATCTTGCCAATTTACCAGATGGATTTGTATGTTCGAGGATGTTATTCAAGACCACAATGATGTCGACATATGGTCTACATATTGATTTATGTATTAGATGAATAAATTTTTGTATTAGGTCTTATGAGGTGGCCGACCTACTTTGTTAGGTTGATGAATTGCATATATATCATTGTAGATCATTTGTTTAGGGTATCAGATATGTGGATTTGTGTCTACTTGTTTGGATTAGAGGTTTTTGATCATTGGTAATTGAATTGTACAAGCGAACAAATGTTTGATATTTCAGAAGAGTTGTAGAGAAGAGTGTGTGCTTAACCAGAGTTATTATTTGATATAGATAGATGCTATTTTGTGTAGCTCATTCTTTCCAGATTGTTGTTCGATCTTGTAAGGCAATGAGTCTTCATTTGAGTTGTAGCCTTGATTGTTTGGAATGGTAAACTCTAGGTGATGTGCCTAAATGCAAGTGCATTCCCCATTCTAATATTTCACATACTACTATAGAGTATTATCTGACTATGGGTAGGCTTCCCACCATGGTTTTTCCCTTAACCGGGTTTTCTACATCAAAATTCTTGGTGTTGTGTGTTGGAAATTGACACTCATCCGATAAGGGCTAATGACATTTTGGGTTGTCATTGATGGCAACTCATCTCCAGGTGTTGATATTTTTTTAATCAGGATTCATTAATTTATCATTTTGCTTTGATTGGGTTAACCGATATTCACAACTCTGTACCGGTATATTCACTTTTCTTTACAATCGGTTAAGTTATCATCTCGGTAACGTGTATTTGGAACCCAGTTAAGGATTGGACCCGACTTAGAGATTTTGTGGCCCCGATAATTTATTTCAAGGAATTTTTGGTAATGTGTGAAGGTCGACATGGTCATTGAGATTGTGTATGAAATACCTTATGATCTGATAGTCAAGCGGATTATATTCTTCATTGAAGTTGATATGGTAAAAGGTTTGAAGGGTATTTAAGGAGATACTTTCAGCGATAGATCACATAACATATAGGATGATTTTGGTTGCGAATTAATCAAAGATCAATGATATGATTTTTAGTTAGCGAAAGGAAACTTTTATGTGCAGTTTCATGTGCATAGTCTAAACCGGTAGCAGAACATAGCAGAACAAAGCATAACAGAGCATCAACAAAACCGATACATAGTGAGGGCTAAAAAAACTTAAACCAAAACTTATCCAATATGGTTAGATGCAATTTATAAGTTCATTTTTGTTTTTAATTATCTTGTAATACTGTGTAAGTCAGTGAGACTTCTATTTGAGCAGTGAGCTCTAGGTAGTTGGCCTGATTGCATGTGCAATCCCCTCAATGTAATATTTGTATATCTTGATCAAGTATATAGATATTGTGGGTATCAACCCCACTGTGGTTTTTCCCTTTGTAGTGTTTTCCATGTATAAATATTGGTGTTATGTTGTTTCTTCTTTATGTATTATTTGGTTTATGCACTTTAACTTTGCTTACTGTTAACCGGTTCAGAAGCAATAAGTTCAAAATTGATATTACCGATAGAACACTGATTCACCCCCCCTCTCAGTGTTCTTGGATTCCAACAATTGGTATCAAAGCTAGTTCCTTGGAAGAAGTTTAAACACTTGAGGAAGATCCAAAATTTGGAATCAATGGAAACCAGTCTGTAGAAACAACTTCAACTTGCTCTTGAGGATCTTGATAATGAGCAGATGGAAAACAATAAAATGAAGAATGAACTAATACAAGTTTGGGCACACATCATTTCATTGCAAGGAAAGCTCTCCGTTGTTCAAGCTAAGAGGAAGGAAATCTGTGATCAATTGAAAAATCAAAATAGTGATGAGGAAGATGCTATGAAGGATCAATGTCAGAAACTCACTCAGGAGAACACTATCTTGAAGAATGAGATGCAAGCCCTAACCATGAGAATGTGCAAGGAGATTGAAGACAAAAAGAAAAATGAATAAAACCTAGCTCAAGCATTGAAGGACAAATCCAATGAATGCAACAGACTGAGACATGAGGATGACATGCTGAAACTTGAGCTGACCTAGTCTTGGAATAATGAACAAGATCTTGAGAGACAAATTATAATCATGAGAGATGACTTGTTATGCCCTGCATCTATAGTCCCATCATTTTCATTTCATGAAAATATAGGTTCCCTCTTTTGTCTTTTTCTGTTAGTTTTCCCCCTTTTTCCTTTTTGGCTTTTGTTTTAGTCACTTCAGAAACCCAGTTCCTGAGTTCTCGAGGTGGGATTTTGCTTGTTTGTCTGTTCCAGTTTGGAAACTTGGGTTCCCGAGTTCCTGAATTGGTTGCTTGTTTTAGTTCTAGTTGCTTCGTAAATTGGTTTTCCAATTTGTAATGTTTTTGTTTTGTGTTTTTGAGTTCCACATAGAAAAATCAAGTTCCCGAGTTTCCTGGTTGGTCTTTGTTTTTGTTTTGTTCTGTTATAATCCGCAAGCTCAGGTTCCTGAGTTTCCAGGTTGTGGATGGTGTGTCAAGTTTGAGGAAGTGTTTGACTTTGGGAACCTGGGTTCCCAAGTTCCCAATGTCAAATTAATTGAAGTTTAGGGGGTATATATAGTGGTCGGTGGCCCTTTTGGGAACATCTGTGCACCCAGGCAATAGGATTTTGAGCTCTGACCCCACGATTTGGCTTTCCCATGCTTCCGGCTTCTCGATTTTACATGTTCATTCTTCTGGGTTGGAAGAATTTCTCTTTCCTCTTTTGTTGATTTTAGTTTAGATTTTAGTGTTTTAGTTTAGATTTTAGTCTTCTTAGCTTAGATTTCCATGTTTTTTGTAGATTCAGGTTTCTTTTGTTTTAGTGCCCTAATATGGAAACTCAAGTTCTCAAGTTTTCGAGTTAGAGCCCTACTTTACTTGCCTCGTTACTTCAGAAACTTAGGTTCCTGAGTTCTTGAAGTAACGTTCCTTTTTTGTTTATTTTGGAGTTCTTTTATTTTCCTTGTCTTTTGTTGTTGTTTTTCCTTCAATTTAAAAACTTGGGTTCCTGAGTTGAAGGTTTCTCTTTGTTATGTATTCAATCCGGAAACTTGGGTTTCTGAGTTCCTAAATTGCCTTTTTGGTTTTTGCTTGTTTCACCTAGAAAAATCGGTTCCCGTGTTCCCGAAGTGGCGTTTTATTTTGCTTGTTATAGTGTTCCTTTGTTTTTCGAAGTCTTTTCATCAATTCGAAAACTTAGGTTCCCAAGTTGAAGGTTTCCTATGTGTTTGGCCAATCCGAAAACTCGAGTTTCTGAGTTCCTGGATTTCCCTTTTGAGGTTTGTTTGTTTCACCTTGGAAACTTGTGCTCCCAAGTTCCCGAGGCTCCCTTTTTTTTTCTCTTTGTTTTTTGAGTTTTGGTTTTTCTTTTGCCAAACCCAGGAACTCGGGTTCCTGAGTACTCGGGGTTGGTTGTTTTCTGAGTGGTTCCTCATCTTGGAAACTCAAGTTCCCGAGTTCTTGGGGTGGGTGTTTTTTTTTTCTTCCCTTGTCCATTTTTGTGGATTTTGTAGTTTTTGTTTTTAGTTTAGTTTTCAAGTTCGGTAACCCGGGTTCTCAAGTCGAAGTTGCTTTCCATCTTTCCTTTGTCGAACTCGGTAACTCGGGTTTTTGAGTTCCAAAACTCGATTGTCGTAGCTTAGTGAGTTCTACCTCAGGACTTTGGGTTTCCAAGTTCCTGGGTTTGTTTTGTTTATTTTGATGTTTTGGTTACATCGGGACCCCAGATTCCCGAAGTGATTTTTGCAGTGTTAAGTTTCTATGAAGTATGTGGTCTAATACAACTTGTTTTCCCTCACAAGCTAATAGTGTTTCATGGAATCTTCCCGCAAAGCAAAAGATCTTGAGAAGTTGTCAATCATCATGAAGTACCAATATCAAGGGAGAACATACATCTTAAAGCTGGAAGATGCAATTCAATTCATGACACACCTTGAGATCGAGCATATTGAGCTCGAGGATATTGAAAAACAATTGGAGAAGCCTGGGTTAAGTGCTGAATAAAGACAAATTAAAGGATCTGGCTTGGAAGAGGTAATTATCTTCCCACAATCAGTGCAAGCACCTAAGTTTATCATGCAAGGCACACTTCTACAATCCTGACAATAGGCAATGTGTCGATGTAGATGGAAAAGTGGTGATTGATTTGTCCCCTGACATGTTGGCCCTAGTTTTCCAAATTCCTACCAGAAAGGAGGCATTAGTAGAGAGAGAAGAAGATGGGGAAAGGGAGTGGAATCAAAATGTGAGCCAATGTAAAAAGAGAATGAATGAAGAATGGCTTAAAGAAGAAAGGAAAATAGGTTTAAAGGCGAATGAGATTTTGAGGCAGGATTTCAAAGAGCCACAAAGAGACCTGATAATAATGCGTAGCAAGGCCTTCGACAAACTTGCTTGCTGCCATTTCCAACCATGGATGTCTTCATTCATGCTAATAATTTTGGACAGGCGGAAATACTATAATTGGGACCAAATTTTGTTAAATAACATAAGGG
The DNA here is from genome assembly GCF_030272615.1 of Cryptomeria japonica. Taxonomy (NCBI): domain Eukaryota; kingdom Viridiplantae; phylum Streptophyta; class Pinopsida; order Cupressales; family Cupressaceae; genus Cryptomeria; species Cryptomeria japonica. The sequence goes on from NC_081407.1 coordinate 905,518,910, forward strand.
ACCAGTTGAAGGAGGTACACAACACAAGGAAATTTTTCTTCACATCTTATGTTGTTTGGGTGGCAGCCAGATCCGACCAATTTCAAGGGCTGCAGACTGAGGACACATTGGGAGAAGAAGAAGGACAAAATGCAGTATGGGAATACTATACCCAGTTGCCACTAAAGGAGGCCCGACTGTACTATAAAAGAATACATGATACATTTTTGTTTCCTATTATTATAAGGCTAACAGAGGATATTGGATTTAGGCTTAGCAAGGAAGCTATGAAATTAGTAAAGAAATGGGGGTGCTGGTTCATACAGAACTCCTGATCTACCTATCTAAGGGTGAGAAGGTTCACTAGAGATCCATTTTTGTTGCCCAGATACTATACAAATAGAATATTTTTGCTAGAGTATGCAAGACAAATGGTGCATTTGCAGAACTTGTTGTCTTCAAGGTATAAAACGAGGGTTACAAGTGAAGCTTTCCCCCTAATTTTATCATTCTTTTCATGTCCTAAGATTCATGTGGCCAAGGATACAGAGAAAGAATTTCAAGAATTACAGTTGAAGCCTTTCAATTATTCTAGGCCATTTTATGATCCATACAATACATTAAAAAGATTGATGCTTAGAGTGTATGAAGGACATCAACCTGCCCTAGAGGATTTTTGTGCTAACCTCTAGGATAGTTTTGAGGCAAGGGAGAAATACTATCATCACCTCACTATTCCTCAAATAAGGGATTTTGGTATTGAAACCAACCTGCCCAAGCAATTACATGATGATGGCATTTTGTTGGATCCTATGTAAAAAAGAAACAAAAATAGATAAAAGGCCACTCCCACAAATTAGATGGTCACAACAAGAAGTTGTTGATATTGATACCATCTCTCGACAGGTAATAGATAAAACTAAGAAGTGGTTGAGTCTAAGGATTAAATGAACTGTCTCCAAAGGGAAACAAAAGAATATCCTGACCGACAATCCTCAATCGAGGATACACAAGGAGGACAAGGTCAAAGTTGAGGAAGAATACACCCACAGACCTAGAGGAAGAAGTTGAAACTCCTTTAACCACAAAAGAGCTGAAGAAAAAGTTGAATGAGAAAATGAAGGAAGCTAAATATTTGGTGAAACAGGTGAGTTTGGGGATTATTGCTGGCCTAGGGGCCACACCACAAGTAGAAATTCATCATCTCAAGCCCGCTATTGAAGGTGTTGCAACTAAGATAGAGAAGCCTGCTCCAGTGCCACCACCACCACCACTACCATGGATACCACCACTCCTACTACCACTACCACTACTTCTACAACAATGACTCCCACCACCACATCAACTACATCTATTGCACTAGCTATGACAACAATGCCTCCACCCTTGGTTACAACAACAGTCACCCCACCTTCTGTTATTTCATAGATTCCCATGCCTACAATGACTCCCATAAAGGAGACAATAATTATTCATAATGTGGAGTTAGACTCAAATCAAGAAGAGGCAGAGACAACACCAAAGAAGGTAGAGCCCAAGAAGAGAAAATGAATGACTCCTAGTGTGGAGAAATGAAGAGGGCCCATTGTACAAAAGGTTTCAGAACTTGAGTAGGTAACCTCCATGGACATAGATGATCGGGGTTTGCAGCAATAATAACAAGAAGAAGAGGGAGAAATGGGGCATGCACAAGATGAAGAGCATGATGAAAGTGGTTCTCACTCCATGGGACGTGGAAAAATTGTTGAAGGGCATTGCAGGTGGAGAAGTAGAGCAACCAGGTCAAGAACTGGCCAAAGATTTTAACGAGAAAGTGAGCAGGAGATTAGAAGAATACCAATAACAGATTGATGTAGATGATTCTTTACAGGCAGATATGGCTCAACAAATTCCTTCACAACAACAACCCGCCATACCAGTGCCTCACACCCAAGAAAAGACCCAAACTCCTCCCAATACACAGGATGTAGAACAAGAACAACAACAAGAGGAGGAACCATCACAAGAAGCTGGGAGAGTGACGATACAAATAACCACCTAGGGAGGAGATATAGATGAAGGAACACCACAATGGTTAACCTTCACTTTCAATAAGAAACAAAAGGTCGTGCTGCCCAAACTCTCACTGCAACAAGCTATTACGAAGGAGCCAAAGAAAGAAAAGAAGACCAAAATGATTCATCATTTATCTAGAACTGGCTGCAGTGAAGTAATCACCTACATCTCATCCCCTGTGGATGCTGAAGGGGAAGGTCCTTCTACATACCAAGTATCACAGGTTAGGCTAGGGAAGCAGACCAAGTGGAGGGATCTTGATACTCTCAAATTTTCTACTAGCATAGTCAGAATTAGGATAAAGAAGGAGCGTAACTCCCAGTAGCAGGTGAAGGCACAGTTAGAGAAATATAAGTAGTTGCTCATGGAAATGGCAAAGCCTCTAGATTCAAGGGTTGATGACACATTGCCATCCACATCATCACTCCCAGAAGGTGATTTAAGAGCCTTGATTGAAATAAGGAAAGTAGTTGCTACTACAAAATCATGGGCCAGGGAGAATATCTCAAAGGTAAAATTGTTTCTACAACATACAATCGGGATTTATGAAAGAGTCCTCAAAATAGAAAAAGCAATAAGGGACTCCTCAACAAATTGGGAAATGAGAATTAGAGACTTCACCAAACAATGTAGAAATTTGAATAAAATATTGGCCTTGGGTGAAGAAGTGTGTAGAAATGAGGATTTGTTGGGAGGTGATGATTTTGATAGTTTAGAGTCCTATATTTTTGTAATAGAATTTAAAGTAGAGGTGCTTGAGCAGTGTAGATCGAAGATTTTGGAGGTACGTGCTCCCGTTTTGAAGTCAATAGGTAAATATGAGAGTTTTGTAAAGAAGCTGCTAGGCACATATGGTCATGACATTTTAAGGGATGGTCGCGTAAAGGAAGGTGTAGTGCTAGACCAATGGGATTAGTATGCGGCTCATCATTTTACACCTACAATCGAGTTTAATACGAGGTTAATGGATAAGTATTCATTTTTGACTTCTCAGTGTATACATGCAGAGGGGGTGATCGATAAGTTGGTCAACAGGTGGGAGCAGGCAAAGCAAATTTTGAAGAAGTCTGAGTTCCAAATTTTGTATGTTGTTGATCCTCCTAAAGACACAGTTGCATGTTTTATCAACAACTATAAAAGCTATAAAAGGAGTAGAGGATGAACAAATGGTTGCTGCACATGCAATTTTGACTACTTTTTGAAGATATTTTTGATTACCACAAAATTTGAGAGTTCAATTGTTGCACCACACCGACTTTTTTGGGCAAAATTCTACATGGCTGTGATGGCCAATTTCAGGAACACGTGTCTTGTAGTGATAGTTAATTGTTAGTTTCGCTGGAGTTTAAGGAAGAGACTTTCATGTCAACGGTAGCTCCTTGTTTTTGTAACATTTAGTTTGGATAGCTTTTAAATCCTATAATTTGTGACTTGAAACTCTATAAATTAGAGATTTTGATTCATTGTAATGGTCTGCGAATTGATGATTTGAGGTCCAATTTAGAGATTCTTTTAGAGATTTTTATGTAGATTTTTATGAGTTTAAAAGATTTTGTGATACTCTTTGAAGTTTAATACAAAAAGCAGCTTGTGGATTGCCTGATCTACTTGTGTGTTCTATATGGTTATGTTCTTCGTTATCTAGTAACTTCTATTATTTAAATCAACAACTAGTTTTGTTGGATACTTTGTTATTTTATGAATCATATTGCCATGTAAATTGTATATGAGGATTAAATTGATAGTGTGATTATTGGTTTGGTATTATTTGTTTCCGTTGATATGTGAAGTTGTCTGACTTTATATATTTTTTGGAGTTCATCATTTGAATGCTGATTTATTAATATTGATAATACTAAGTTATGAAATTCTAATTGTGTGGATCATTTATTTGTTATTGTATTGATTTCATTGTTATTTCCTCGTTCCCTTGATCTATCTTTTGCTGTTTATTTTTGAGAGAATCTAAATCAGAATATACAAAAAATATATAGGTAATTTGAAATTGTTTCAACTAGCAGGCCCCTTGATAGGTACAATCACATCAACCATTAAGCTGCCCATCACCATCGAGACCTGACTATAGAGACCTTGGAGTAGTTAGTTTCCCAAAACTTACTGCTTTTCAGGAGAGGTGGTGAGTGTTTACATAAACTACCCAACTGTTGGTGAATGTGTCAAAACACCCGTCAACATGACTTAGTCACTGTAAATGAATACAAGGACAAGTTCAAAGACAACTCTGCAAAACTTGATGAATTATTGAAGAGTCAGAGAGATGCTAATGACAAAAGAGGTCTTGGTTATGAAGAAGGAGAAAGCTCAAGCACTACACAACAAGATCAATCATCTAGTCATAAGCTAAATCATGCCAACAACTGGAACCATAAGTCATGGGTAAGATAGCCTAATGCTCACAAATTCAATGGTACATGCTTTCTTTGTAGTAAATATAGTGATATAGAAAGTCAGTGCAAAAATAGGAATAATCAGAACAATACATCATTCACTAGTCTTCGAAATGTAAGATGTCATGCATGTAGAAGATTTGGACATGGCTAACCAATGCAGATCAAAATAAAATCAAGGAAATCAAGGGTTGAACAAAGCAATTTAGAAGAACAATATTGTTTGTTATGCATGCAACAAGATTGGACATATTGCTAAATACTGTAGAAGTAAGAACCCACCAGTAACTAATAGAAATGCAGATGAGAAAAAATGGGTAAGGAGATCAAACACACAACCAATAGAATACCCAGTAGAGTCACTAGGTCCTGCACCTGAAGCAGGAACAACCGACAACTAAGGCACTCTGCCTTAGGGGTAGGCAAATCATTGAAGATCATGCAAATACCCTAGATTGGATCTATAGTTAAAGAATTTTGATTACAGATGGATACTCAAGCAATTTCAAGTATTTACCAGAACCTATTCATAGACTATGTGACCCAATAAAACTTTTCGGTAGCATTTATGACAGTGAAAAATTAGGGTTAATGACGATAAAAAAGGGAAAGTTAAGTTCTTTTCTTCACACAACGATTGAGCATTCAGAAGAGAAATTTCTAGAGAATTCAAGAGTCCAAGGTGATTTGTGCACTCGTAAGCAATTTCATCTTTTGACAGTTTCTTGAGGTATTTTTTGCTAGCAGAAACCCTAGTTTCGACACTTCTTTGATCATGGCTTCTTCATTCAATGTTGATATTCCTTTGGTTGTGGAAATCAAAAACCATCCTCATCCCGAATTCAAAAAGCACCCCTTCAAATCTCTTTTGGATGAACCATTGGGAGCCTTCTTGAGCGTTTGCCATAGTGTTCTTCACACCGAAGACATTAGGGTAGAAATTCACCGTGACATCAAGGAGTTTGGGGATTATGAGTTATCCTGCATTTTCACAAAGAATTTGATTAGATAACCAGCTGAAACCAGAATTTGCCCACTTGTAGAGGAAGGGTTTCACCCAATTCATAGATTTTTTCACATTGGATGAAGAAAAATGGGTCTGTTACATTCTGAGCCGCATTCATGGTGAATTTATCTAGTTGGATTGGACCTACAAAATCACAGAGGAAGTGATAAAAAACATCACCTACCTACACAAGATTGGAGGTCTACTCGACCCTATATGCGAACTCTCCTACGTCAAAATTTGAAAACTCACTGACTCCACTTTTGATGGCCATTCAATGAGGGTTGATGATGTTAAAGAAATTGATGTTAAATTTGGTGCCATGGTAATCAGATACAAAGTTTACTAGTCAAACTGGCTGAATTTTGTCTCCCATAACAACATTTTGATTGCTCACCAAATGGTGAAGGAGGATGCACACTACAATCTCTGTGGTGTGATGCTGAAGGAGTTGATGTCAAACCTTCAGAAGATCAAACAAGATAAGAAAAAACACCTTCTAGTATGGTTCTTTTATTATTTGCCCAACATTCTACTTTTTGGGTACTGTTCCCAATTATGGGAAGATACAATGAGATTTTGATCAACTGGTAGCCACCCAAATAGATAAAATTATGGATAGTCAAAGGGACAAATGAAAAAGGCAAATTTATGGGCATTTTTCAAAACCTTTCAGGAAGAAATGAAGAATAGGTCCAGGATTCCCAAATCTATAGCAAAAAAATATAAAGATACAATATGTTTTATGGTAAATAAGGATGAATGTATGATGGAAGCAGTCCAGCCTAAGACAGTCTGGATCATGCCTATGGGTTACAAGGTGGATGAGGCCACACTGGATGATTATTATCAACATCTATTGCAAGCACCAGTTGATGAAAAAAAGGAGAAATTTGGCACAACCCAGGAGAAAGGTCTGAAAGTTCACCAAGAACAGATTGCACCGACTATCAGAAGGAAAATGACCAAGGTTGCAACCGAGACCTTAATAAGTGAATGGCATGATAGGGAAAAAGTAGAAGAAAAAGTTAAATTCTTGAAGCCCAGAGAAGAGAAGAAATGAAATAGAAAAGGAAGGAAGAGAGGGAAGACAAGAAAGCAGCTCAGGCCACACCCAATGTGGTCCCAGTACCTACTGAGTCTTCCAAGCAAATGGAAGCATCATCCACTGAGCCTACCAGTTCTAAACTGACTGAGAAAGTAAAGAGAAAACAAAAGGCATCCCGACAGTATATGACATTTTCTTTGGAGGAGACCGAATCAGATGAAGAAATTATGGTTACTCCAAAGAAGAAAGGCGTTTTTGCAAGGGTAGTATGGGAGAAGAAGGAAGAATAGAAGGCAAAACCATCTAAGGAGCCTCCCCAAAAACCTAAAATCACCATTGTACATAAATGAAAGCGAAAGTCACATTACTAGTAAGCCAAAAGAAGAACTGGTAAGAAGAAATTAGATGCTCAAGAAATTATTGATCAAATAATTAATGATGGCAATTTGGACAACATTTCTACATTCTTTAATGAATTTGATGAGAAGGATAAAAAAATAGATTGAGGAAGCAATTATTTTATATCTTGATTCTTTCAGTAGAGCATTAATTGAGTTAGAGACAATTTTGCTCAAGGAATTGTATGATAATCTAGAAGTCAAAAAATTACATGCACAAAATTTGGATCGATAGATGAAGGAAATTGAGTTAGTGAATCTTTGTCCATCAATAACTCTGACAGAGGTTGCTAATTTGATTAATAAAATCGGCTCATCCAAATTCAACCCAAAGCACAAAATAAATAATTTAATTTTAGAAAGATTTGAAGAAATCATGAAGGAGACCATAGACATTTGGGTCTGAATTCTTTTGAATTTAGGTTATGAGTTGAGCCCCAATTTTGTTCAATCATAGAATATACAATTACCAGGGGACAAGAAATCGATACCAATAGAGGAACACAATGTAAATACAGATCAATTGACTAGAACTCCACCGAATACCATTGTACTGGCTAGTGAGTCAAATTTTGTAGTAGAGGATAACCTGATAGTTGATGTACATGATATAGAGGTTAATGAGAAAGAAAATAATAATACAGATAAGGATAAGGATACTAACAATAAAAATGTTGAAGATGTACATGATAAAATTAAGGCACCAAGTGGCAAAGCCACTGGTGTAGAGCAAACAAAGGACTCAACGAATACATGAAAGAAATCTCTGACAAACAAAGGAAAGGAAACTATGACAAATCTTCCTACCGACATGGCAATTGACTCTACATCCATAGCCAAAGGTAATTTGTCACAACTTTCCATCAGATTTGACAAACCTTAACATAAGATGTCTTAGAAAGAGAAAATTTTGGCGGCAACAACACTCCATGCCCTAGCAACTCAAGAGTTGGCCCAGGAGGAATCTAAAGACAAAGGGCCGATTAAGCAAAATTTTGAACCAGTTGGTACCTGAATTCTAGGCATAGGAGAGTGCAAGATCATTTGGTAAACTGCAAGAGTTAATTGATTTCATTCCTATGCACTATGATTCTTTGCTCAAAATTTCAATAAATGAGGTTAAGGATAAATTTGTTGAAGCCCCAAAACAAACATTCTTACAAATGATTGCATCTGAAAAGGGTAAACTCCAAATTTGCTTGCAATCCATTGATACAACATTGGAGGTAGGAGGTAAAGTTTATAAGACTTCTTTAGATTTTTCCAAGCTCACATCTTCCTTAGATAAGCAACTTTTAGACTGCATGAATAATTTGATTCAGATTTCTAATTCCTATAACTCGACAACTAACCTTACAAGTTCTTTGGATGGTCCAATTTTGGTTATCATGGATCAAATTTTAAAATTAGAAAAGGAAAGGGATGACACAATAAAGTGAGCAACTGAGCTCCAGAATCTCATAGGTCCCCGGTTGGATAATCTGTTATTTCACAAGACTGAATGTATGACTTACATGTAGAAGAAAGATCCCGCCATACCAGAAGAAATTGAATATTACACCAGTCTCTTGAATGGATTCACCTTCATTCTTGATTCTCTTAAGCAAGGTTGGGACTTACTTTTCATTTTTGAAATCTATGTATGCCAATATTTTGAAACTTGTATAGAACCGACATGTGCATATAGCTATACAAAATTCTTTATGGGCACCCCGCTTTGCCATTGATGTAAAAGGGAGAGGAGTACAGTGAAAAATGTATATATTGGTTAGGGAGAGTATCAGATGTATATAGCAGATTCATGTCCAAGTCAAGATGTGCAAATTTAGAGGCAGATTCATTGACCACATCATTTTTCACATGAGTTTTGCCATCAATGCCAAAGGGGGAGATTGTTGGCAATTGACACTCATCTCGTAAGGGCTAATGGTATTTTGGGTTTTCATTGATGACAACTCATCTCTAGGTGTTGATATTCTTTATTAGGATTCATTAATTTATCATTTTGCTTTGATTGGGTTAACTGGTATTCACTACGCTCAATTGGTATATTCACTTTGCTTTACAACCGATTAAGTCATTATCCTAGTAACGTGTATTTGGAACCCAGTTAAGGATTGGACCCGACTAAGAGATTTTGTGGCCCCGATAATTTATTTAAAGGAATTTTTGGTAATGTGTGAAGGCCGACATGGTCATGGGGATTATGTATGAAATACCTTATGATCTGGTAGTTGACTGGATTATATTATTCATTGAATTTGACATGGTAAAAAGTTTGAAGGGCATTTAAGGAGATCCTTTCAGCGATAGATCATATAACATATAGGATGTGATTTTGGTTGTGAATTAATAAGAGATCGATGATATGCTTTTTGGTTAGCGAAAGGAAAATTTTGTGTGTAGTTTCACGTGCACAGTCTAAACAAGTAGTAGAACAGAGCATCAACAAAACTGGTACACAGTGAGGGCTAACAAAGCTTAAATCTGAACTTATCAATCATGGTTAGATGCAATTTATAAGTTCTTTTTTTTGTAATCATCTTGTAATACTATGTAAGTGAGAATTCTATTTGAGCAGTGAGCTCCAGGCAGTTGGCATGATTGCATGTGTAATCCCCTCAATGTAATATTTATATACCTTGATCAAGTATATAGATATTGTGGGTATCATCCCCACCGTGGTTTTTCCCTTTGCAGGGTTTTCCACATATAAATATTGGTGTTATGGTGTTTCTTCTTTATGTGTTATTTGGTTAATGCACTATAACATTGTTTACTATTAACCGGTTTAGAAGTAATAAGTTCAAAATTGATTACCGGTAGAACACTGATTCACCCCCCTCTCTCAATTTTCTTGGATTCCAACATTGTGAGCATTGTGTTAATTATTGTTTATGTTATTTAAATTGAGATCTGGTAAATGTTTTAATCTGCTAAGTTTTGGTGAAAACTGATTCACCCCCCCTCTGAGTTTTCCTCCGATTGTTGCTTGTTATTCCAACACTTTGCACGCTCCATGATTGTCCTATTCATTCTCTTAGACACACCATTTTCTTGTGGGGTTCCTAGAACTATCTTTTGCCTTTGGATTCCATTGAAAGAATATTAACCTTCAAATGCTTTTTTGTAATACTCGCTTCCATTATCAGATCTAAGAAACTTCAACTTTTTTCCTATCTCATTCTCAACCAAAGATTTTTCATTTTTTAAAAGTTTAAAAAACATCTAATTTTTGTTTTAACAAATATACCCATGTTTTATGAGTTGCACCATCTTTAAAAATAACATAATATCAAGAGCCACCAAGAGATGATACCTAAGTCGGTCCCCATACATCTGAATGCACAAGCTCTAACTTCTCATTCTTCTTCTCTTTTCCAACCTTGAGAAATCTGACTCTTTTCTATTTACCGTAAACACAGTTTAAGCTCTAAATTAATCTTCTTCAGTCTTGAAAACAAATTTTTAGAGTGAAGAATTTTCATCCCTTTCTCACTCATGTGCTCAAGTCTATGGTGCCATAGCTTTGAATCTATCATTGCAACATCTATTATAGTTGTCCCTACAACAACTTTTTTTGTAGCAGCTAAGGTAGAAAAAATATTACCAGTACACAAGTACAATGTGCCTACCTTTGCACCTTTAGTAACCTTCCAAACATTGTCTATAGAGGTAACTATGCAGCCTTCACTGCCTAGTTCTCCTGCAAAAATTAAATTTCTTCTTAAATTAGGAACATGCCTTACCTCTTGCAACAACTAGTCATTTCCATTCTGGAACTTGATCTTTATCTTTCCTTTTTCAATAATCTAATAGGGCTCATCATCACCCAAATATACTTGTCCAAAATCACCTTGAACATAGTCTAGAAAATACTTCCTATGGGGTGTGGCATGAAATGAAGCCCCAAAATCTATTACCCAAGAATTATTAATATTATCTAAATACAGAATAAAAGCATCTTGTAAAGCATTACTTGCAACATTAGCTTACTTATTATCATCTTCATTTCCATCTCCTTGTTTGTTTTTCTGAGACCAATAATATTTCTTAAGATGTATTAGCTTTCTGCAGTACCGACAATCCTTTCTTTGACTTCTCTTGTGACTTGTCACACTCACAACCTTTTCCTCTTTCCTTTGATCTTCCCATGTTCTCAACTTTGAGAACAAAACCTGATGATGTTGAAGTCTCACCTGTGATTTTTCATCACATTTCCTCGCTTAGGATAACACCAACACCATTATCAAATTTTAAGTTGTTTGTACCAGAGACAAAGTTACTTACAACCATAACCAAGCTATTCCAGCTTTCTAGCAATGAACAGAAAATTAAGAGAGCCCTAACCTCCTCATCAAAATAACATTTACAAATATCAATTGGCTGGTAATTGTATTAAATTCATTTAAATGATCTGCCACAAATCCTCCTCCACTCATTTTCATCATAAGAAATACCTTATTTGAAGCTAAGGGTTTCTCATATAATTTAGCCAATACCAATATCAAATTTTTGATCATTGTTGCTTTTGATATATTGAATGCTACAGATGGCACAAGGCACAACCGAATGGTTCCCAGTGCCTTTCTATCTAGAATCTTCCATTCTTCATCTAACATCATGGTCAGTTTTAGAGTATTGTACACTAACCATGTGAACAAGAACTCTTCGACAAACAAGAATAAGTCAAATGATAAGGGAAAAGTGAAAGTTGAAGAGATCAAAGATCAATACAAGAAGACATAGGTCATGAAGGGTGACTTAGATGCAGTAAGTGGATCCACACTTGATTCCGGTGTTGGAACCTCATCTATTAACTAAGGCATTTGGCCTTAGGGGGAAAATTTTCATGCAGATACTAAAAACTCCTATCTGAGATCTATAATTAGCTATGGTAGGTTGCAGATGATTGTGATTGATTGTACAGATGATCCTGAGGAATCTCTAGAAGATTTCATACTTATTTGAGACTCCAAAATAATATTCATGAGATATAGAGTGTCTAGAAGAGTTAGGACTAAGAGCATTTATTATAGCTCAAAGTTAGGTGTGCGGTGGATAAAAAGGCAATTTAACTCTCATTTCTCACTTTGTGTTCAAAGCAAAAGAGGTTGAGAGCTTGGTGAAGAAGACCGTGTAGAGATTCCAAAGCTTTGAAGAGATTTGGCAAAGATTCCATGCATCTGGTTGGAGACTAAGAGGTATTTTCCAAAATTTGAAAAATTTCTCTATTCTTAACCTAAAATTCTATAATGGCATCATTTGGTATGGCGGCTATGTTAGTTGTTGACATAACTGAGAGGGAAAGGCCAAAGTTAAAAAAACACCCCTTCAAATCGATGGAAAATGATTCAAAAGGAGAATTTTCATCCATTCCACATGGTGTTTTACGTGTTGAAGACATTAGGGTTTATATCCATTGCATTATTGAAGAGCTCAAGAATGCTTAAATGATGAAACTTTACACAGACCACATGATTGAGGGCATGGGAAACCTAAAACCCAAATTCAAATCACTCTAGGACAAGGGTTTCATACAATTTGATAGTCTTGAAAATGACTGTGCAAAAAATTTTCATGCCTTAGTCAAAATATTGGTCATTTTGGATTATTTTGTTCTCTGTCTTGTGTTTTAGGCTCAGGGTTTAGGGTTTCATGCATTGTGATCAGGTCTTGTTGATTAACCCCTTAAGCCTGTTATAATTCTGTGTCGACTTGAATTTCATCCTCAGAATGTTACCTGCAATAAGTTAGTTTCATAAAATACAAATGGAAATACTACAAGAAATCCAAACTCAACCAATGAAAATACATGAAGTATACATAAAATAAAATACTAATATTACCTTCATGGCTTATGCCTCATTGTGTCCTAACTCCACTGTTCCTAGTTGCAGATGGTGTGCTCTCAGACAATGCACTGATGGCTTCCAAGATGGCATATGAAGAATGGATTGATAACTTGTAGTTAACTGATACTATGATATACAATACTACATGATTTTGCTAAAATGATTATGCTAAATGATATTTGCTATTTGCTTCAAAACTAAAACTCACATATGCATATGATTAGCTTGCAAAATGCATTTGAAGTCTCTTGAAGTCTAACTCTCTCTCAATTGAAGCTCTTTGATTTTATAGACCTTGAGAGGAGATGATGTGGCTTAGATCGTAGATTTGGATGGTTGTGAGCAAAAGTGAAGGTTGCGAGAAAGGGGAAAGAGAAGACAAGTGTCACTCATCTCACCTTGACTAGGTTGTTGACTGAGAGAATCTAGGGATGGTTGGAGGAAATTTAGGCATGATAGGACAAGTAGACTCAAGTCCTTCTTACGATGTAGGGGTTGTTGGAGAGAATATAGAAGATGGTTATGAAATATGTGTACGTACAAAATATTCATTAATTTTGGTGGTTGGAGATAAATGATGAATTAATATTTAAAAAATATTAATTTCCTTAGCCACATGTTGGATGAGTTGGCAAAGGGAAGATGAAGTGGAGATGGAAGGTGAGTTGGAAAAGAGATTTAAATAATTTAGAAATTATTTAATATTTGAGACTACATGATAGGAGAATAACTATTAAATATTAGATATTTAATTGTGTTAGGGTTTCAAGCAGATCCAAAGCAAATATGAACTAACAATTATATGCAGATTTAAATACAAAAGATAAAGAAATAAAACAAGACACATATAACACAGACATTTAACATGGTTCAACTAGAATGGGTTACGTCCACCATACACAGTCATCCAATCTTTCTTATTATCCAACAAAAATAGTACATCAACCTTACAATGCCTTAAGCATCCCAACCACTTATAACATGCATTTTTAGGGCAAAAACAGAGTCGACCTTTTTAGGGTTTTATTACAATGTCAGTTTTTATCAACAAAAAAAATACCCAAAAAATTTGTTCGGGGGCTCCCGCCCCCAAACCCTGACAAGGATACATGCTAAGTGTACAATACTTTGCTGATCAATCACCACATTTAAACAATCTCCCACTTGGAGACTGAGCAGGCTCCACACCAAACAATCTCCCACTTGGAGACTGATACTACACAACACCACTGTACATGCAACATCTGCTGGATAAAACACTAGGACTCAACTGGTATAAATTCCAAAATTATCAATGAAGAAGACCAACATAAATTGATGAAGAAATCAGCTTCTCCTGTGGAACTTCCTTCCTGAACATATCGACAGGATTCTCACTTGTGTGAATCTTCTCAAGTTGTAACTGACCCTCCTCCAAAATAGTCCAGATGAAGTGGTACCTAAGCTGAATGTGCTTTGTCCTTGAATGAAAAGCAGAGTTCCTTGCAAGATGAATGACACTTTGGCTATCAATATACAATGAGTGATCCTCCTGTGTCTGACCCAATTCCTCCAGAAAACATTGTAACCAAATCATCTCCTTGTTGGCTTCTGTAGAAACAACATACTCAGCTTCAATGGTTGAAAGTGCAACAACCTTTTGCAGCCTAGAAATCCAACTGACTGCAGTTCCCCCTATAGTAAAAACATACCCTGTAGTACTCCTCCATGAATCAATATCACCTGCCAGATCAGAGTCAACAAATCCACTCAGAGCAGCATTAGATCCTTGGAAACATAATGCCTTCGTAGTGGTTCCTTTCAAATACCGAAGGATCCATTTCACAACATTCCAATGTTCCATACCTGGATTACTCATAAACCTGCTCACAACTCCCACTGCATGTGCAATATCTGGCCTTGTGCATACCATTGCATACATCAGACTACCAACAGCTGATGAATACGGGATGTTAGACATTTTATTAACCTCTTCATGTGCCTTTGGGCACATCTCCTTAGTCAATTTGAAATGGCTAGCCAAAGGTGTACTAACTGCTTTTGCATCCTGCATGTTAAATCTTTTCAACACCTTCTTTATATACTCACTTTGGGACAAATTAAAGGTTCTATTTTTCCTATCCCGTGTAATCCTCATACCGAGAATTTGCTTAGCTACACCCAAATCCTTCATAGCAAATGACCTGGCTAATTTCTGTTTAAGATCATTTATATGTTGCATGTTAGACCCAGCAACAAGCATGTCATCAACATAAATCAACAAGATAATATAACTGCCATTATCTAATCTCTTAAAATATACACAATGATCATAATGACATCTATGATAATTGTGTTCAGCCATGAAACTATCAAATTTTAAATACCATTGTCGGGGTGCTTGCTTTAGGCCATACAAACTTTTCTTCAACCTAGACACCAAGTTCTCCTTACCTTTGACCTCATATCCCTATGGTTGCAACATGTAAATTTCTTCCTCCAAATCTCCATGGAGAAAAGTTGTTTTGACATCTAATTGTTCAAGATGTAAATCATCTATAGCCACAAGACTAAGTACGGTTCTAACTGAAGTCATTTTTACAACTAGAGAAAATATTTCATCATAATCTATACCCTTTTTCTGTGCAAAACCTTTTACCACAAGTCTGGCCTTATATCTTTGCTGACCTCCTTCCTCCTCCTTCAGCCTATAAACCCATTTGTTAGGCAAAGCTCTTTTTTCTGCAGGTAAAGGGACTAAGTCCCAAGTCTTATTTTTCATCAAAGAGTCCATCTCTTCTTTCATGCCTAGCTCCCACTATTGTTTGGCATCCACCTGCATTGCTTCTTCATATTCTTCTGGTTCACGAGAATCAGTTAATAATATAGAATACAAAGAAGGAGAAAATCTTTCAGGGGCTCTACTTGACCTTGTAGAATGTCTAACACATGCAGGAGTTTGTGGGACATTCTGTTGTTGCTGAGAATCAGGTACCTGTGGCATTTCATTTTCAAGAATCTCATCCAACACCACATATTTTTGCTTGTCCTGTTCATGCTTCTTTTCCTGCATCTGTTCTTTATACATAACTTTCTCATTGAATATAACATCTCTACTTCTAGTTATTTTCTTATTTTCAAAATCCCATAACCGATAGCCATATCATCTATCCCATATCCAATGAAGGTACATTTATGAGATTTAGCATCAAGCTTGGTTCTGTTTTCTTTATCAACATGGACAAAAGCTTCACAACCAAAGGTTTTCAGAAAAGAATAATTTACCTTTTTACCAGTCCATGCCTCCTCTGGAATACCACCATCCAAATGGGTTGAAGGTCCTCTATTTATCAAATAGATAATAGTATGTACAACATCTGCCCAAAAATGTAAGGGCAATCCAAGATGCAATCTCATGCTCCTCACACGTTCCATGATAGTCCTATTCATTCTCTCTGACACACCATTTTCCTATGGAGTTCCTGGAACTATCTTCTGCTTTCTAATCCCATTTAAGGAGTAGTAATCTTCAAATGCCATGCTGCAATACTCACCTCCATTATCCGATCTGAGACACTTCAACCTTTTTCCTGTCTCATTCTCAACCAAAGCTTTCCATTTCTTAAAAGTTTCAAATACATCTGATTTTTGTTTTAGGAAATATACCCATGTTTTTCTGGTTGAGTCATCAATAAAAATAACATAATAACAAGAGCCACCAAGAGATGATACTTGAGCCGGTCCCCACACATCTGAATGCACAAGCTCTAACTTCTCACTCTTCTTCTCTTTCCCAACCTTGAGAAATCTGACTCTTTTCTTTTTGCCATAAACACAGTTTTCACATAACTCTAAATCAATCTTCTTTAGTCCTGGCAATAGATTTTTGGAGTGAAGGATTTTTAGCCCTTTCTCGCTCATGTGCCCAAGCCTATGGTGCCACATTATCGAATTTGTTCTTGCAACATCTATTCTTGCTGTCCCTGCAGTAATTTTATCTGTAGCAGCTAAGGTAGAGTAAGTGTTACCAGTACACAGATATAATGTGCCTACCTTCGCACCTTTAGCTACTACTAATGATCCTTCACTGACCTTCCAGATACTGTTTGAGAAGGTAACTATGCAACCTTCACTACCTAGTTGCCCTGCAGAAATTAAATTTCTTCTTAAGTTAGCAACATGTCTTACCTCCTATAGAAACCAGTCATTACCATTCTGCAACTTTATCTTTATCTTTCCTTTTCCAAAAATTTGACAGGGCTCATCATCACCCAAATATACTTGTCCAAAATCACTTTGAACATAATTTAGAAAATATTTTCTATGGGGTGTAGCATGAAATGAAGCCCCAAAATCTATTACCTAGGAATCATTAACATTATCCAAACATAAGATTAAAGCATCTTGTAAAGTATTACTTGCAATATTAGCTTCCTTACTGTTGTTTTCATTTTTGTCTCCTTTGTTTTATGAGACCAACAGTGTTTCTTTAGATGACCAGGCTTTCTGCAGTACCAACAATCTTTCTTTCCTCTAGATTGAGAGCGTCATTTCTTTGACTTCCCTCATGACTTCTCATTCCAAGGGCCTTTTCCTCTTTCCTTTGATCTTCCTCTGTTCTCCACATTCAAAAAACTATTTGATGATGTTGGAGTCTCACCTATTCTTTTGCTTTGCATTTCCTCGCTTAGGATAACACCAACAATATCATCAAATACCAAAGTATTTTTACCAGAGACAGAGTTACTTACAGCCATAACCAAGCTATTCCAGCTTTCTGGCAAATAACATAAAAGCAAGAGAGCCCTAACCTCTTCTGCAAAAGTAATTTTTACCAAAGACAATTGACTAGTAATTGTATTAAATTCATTTAAATGCTCTGCTACAGATCCTCCCTCACTCATTTTCAAATTAAACAAACGCTTCATAAGAAATACCTTATTCGAAGCTAAGGGTTTCTCATACAACTTAGCCAATGTCGCCATCAAATCTACAACTGTTTTTGCTTCTGTTATATTGAAAGCTATAGACGGTGCAAGGCACAATCGAATGGATCCCAGTGCCTTTCAATCTAAAATGTCCCATTCTTCATCTGACATTGTGGTCGCTTTTTTTCCCTTTCCTTCTAATGGCCGCCACAAATCCTTTTGATACAGGTAATCCTCCATCTGCATTTTCCATAACTGATAATTCTGGCCGTTAAACTTTTCGACCTTGAATTTGGAATCCTCTATTACTACCACTCAAATCTAAAAGTCCTGCCAATTTACAAAAAACCTCACTCTGATACCAATTGTTAGGGTTTCAAGCAGATCTGAAGCAAATATGAACTAACAATTATATGCAGATTTAAATACAAAAGATAAAGAAATAAAACAGGACACAGAGATTTAACGTGGTTCACCCATAATGGGTTACATCCACCATACACAGTCGTCCAATCTTTCTTATTATCCAGAAAAAATAGTACATCAACCTTACAATGCCTTAAGCATCCCAGCCAATTATAACATGCATTTTTAGGGCAAAAACAAAGTCGGCCTTTTTAGGGTTTTATTATAATGTCGATTTTCATCAACAAAAAAAAACCTAAAAGTACAGTACTTTGCTGATCAGTCGCCACATTTCAACAAATTGTTTGGAGAAGATAATTAAATATTAGATATTTAATTAACTTGGTTAGAGGAATAATTAAATATTAGACATTTAATTAATTAGAAGAATATGATAGATGAATTAATTAATAGAAAGACATGAAAAATGAATTAAATAAATTAATCTTTTCAAATTAACTATTTAATAGAAGAAAAAATCATTAAATAAATATAAAATATTTATTTAATTGCTCATAGCCATTTTTATGTGTATACATTTTGCCCCTCTTTGAAATGATGTCAAGACAACATTGTTTCAAAGATTAAATCAAGTCTCGATAATGCGTCTGATGAAGATTGAAAATCCTGATTGTGTGCTCCCTCAGGAGATTGATCGTGAAATTATTGAAAACTTTGGTTGGAATGATTGATCTCATGATAATTGATAAAAATTCTGTTAATTAAATTAATTTGTAAAAAAAAAATTAAATTGCCCCATTGAATAGCATTAATTACTCTTCAAATAGTAAATATAAAATTAACCAAGGCTAATTTTAATTTCATTGTTATCCTTGTCAGCTTGTAAAGAAAATATTCTTGGTGAGGTGGTGAAATGGTGATTCCTGTGGAGAACCATTGTTTTGAGCGTGTTTGGCAATATCAGTGACCTGCTGAGTATGGGCATCCGGTATGTATCTTATCTCAAGCTTTGTTTTCAACTTTTTGTTTGACTTTTCATGTTTTTTGGCGCATTTTTTATTTTTTTTGAAATTTTCAATTTTTTCGGCATTGATTTAGTGCATATGCAATTAGGTTTAGCGTATTTGCATAGATTAGCGCCAATGATATTTTTGTTAGCATATATGTTAAGTATGTTAGCACATATGCATGGGATAGTGCAAATGTTTCGTTTGTTAGCACTTTTGCAACCAAAGTTAGCGCCTTTGCTTGGTTTTGCGCATATGCTTTTAGAGTTAGCGCATTTGCTCAAAAAGATAACGCAAATGCATTAGTTTAGCACATTTGCATTTATATTTAGTGCATATTCTCAATAGGATAGCGCAAATGCTTAAAATTGATGTTTTTGATAAGTGCAAAGGCTAAAAATCACTTTGATGATTAGATTTAACATGTTTAATGCACATTGATGATGAAATAAGAACTTGAATGAGTGATTGATTGATTGATTGATTGATTGGAAGAAATCAATTTAGTTTCTGATGCAATAGCCTATCAAAGTTTTGATTGACCTCAGTGATTGATAGAAAACCATGATTGATAGGTTTTAAAGTGATTTGATAGCATAAGTTGCTTCAATTTGATTTGATAGATTGATAGCATAGGTTGCTTTAGTTTGATTTGATATATAGATAATGATTTGATTTAGTTTGATTTGATAGATAGATAGATGATTTGATTCAGTTTGATTTGATAGATAGATGATGATTTGATTCAGTTTGATTTGATAGATAGATGATGATTTGATGATTGATTGATTTCTATTGATAAATAGGAGAAACGTGATGTTCTCCAGTGTCAGGAGAAATTACCGGCAGTATGACATTTAGTGCCAGAGCTGACGCAGACTAAGGTTAGATATATAGATGCCTGTGGTTTACACCATTTGTTGTATATGCTTGTGATTACGCATAATAGAGGATTGTTGACGATGTTAGCTGAGAGATGACATAGTGAGCATAACACTTTCCACTTGCCCACGGGTGAGATTAGTGTGATGCTCGAGGATGTGTATAGGATTCTGCACATCCCAATGACTAGCGAGTTAGTGCAGTATGATTTTGAGGATCATGTTGGGACAGAGGCTTGCAGAGCCATGTTTGTTGATGATAGCATCGCTAGAGGAGAGATCCGCTGGGAGGATATGGTGATGTATTACGAGACTCTTCCTGTGATTCTTGCTGGTTTGATTGGAGAATTTATTTGTCTTGATAGGCGATCGCTAGGTTTTGTTGTTGGATGGGGTGAGATTCTCCTGAGTATGATGCAACATCGTACTCGATATGCTTGGGGTGTGTGTATGCTTGCTCATTTATATCATGATCTTCACCAGGTAGTGTATGATGAGAGTGCGAGTTTGTCTATAGGATGCACTTTATTGCAGATCTGGTACTGGGAGCACATTGCTATTACTCGACCTATCCATCATAGAGTTCATGGAGAGAGACAACCATATGTATATTTTTATGCAGGTATCCTTACTCAGCATAAGCTAGGTAAGATGGAGTATTGGTGCTGGGTGCTTGATTCATTGTATAGCATTACTTGGAGACCATATGTTGATTGTGAGCCATGGATGGACGATGCACGGACCTTACCATTTATCATGCAGAGTAGATATCTCATTGGTCGGACTCCTTACATTGTTGAGCGATAGTTGATTAGTCACATTCTGAGATAGTTTGGTATTATTCAACATATGTTTGTTGGTGTGATGATATAAGCTCGACAATACAGAGATAAAAAAGATTGGGGACCTTCCTTGTCACTTGAGATTTCTCATGCAAAGTTTCTTGCTACTCTGAGAGTGGATTATGATATGAGATTGCACATTCTTGATCCTGGGGTTACTGTAGATTATGCTCAGTATATATTAGCTCATCCATTTCCTCGCATTATTGATCCTACAGATCCTCCTCCCAGCTCAGGAGATGAGGATGATGATTTAGATGATCCAAGTTTTTAGGAGATGGAGATAGAGACGAGAGCTCAGAGCTGCTCGGGAGGCCAAGGGAGGTGGAGATGAGGATGGTGATGGTGGTGGTGGTGGTAGGAGACTTGGACGGAGGGGAGGTTGCTTGAGAGTTTGTGGAGGACCATTTGGACTGATTGGCAAGATTTGGAGACCACGTCCTATGGGTGGGAGGGATGTTGGATGAATTGGGAGGGAGCATGGCAGGACAGGTATGAGATCACTGAGAGGGTTGCCATTGATAGGAGGAGGCAGGGTGATTGGACTGGATGGGGGTTGCGAGAGAAGCATTGATTTTGGATAGATTTAGCCAGACCCTAGGGTTATTACAACTCATGGTGGAGATGATGAGGATCCTGAGGATCATGTTCCCCTTATTAGATGACAGGTTCAGAGAGTTACTCAGGAAAAGATTCTAGCAGTTAGACATGGTGGTGAGGAGGGGATTGGGGTTCATGCACCACAGCAGGATGCACCAGTGCATGATATGCTAGAGCAGGATGCACCAGAGCATGATGTGCCAGAGTAGGAGACCATTTATAGTCTTAGAACATAGATTGATTAGCTTCAAGCATAGGTGCAGACTCTTATGGCTGAGAGAGATAGAGCTGTTAGGAGACAACAGGATACTTAGGGCCTTCTTGATCATATTCAGCAGGTTGGATCAGGTACTCTCTCTACTGACACTATTAGAGCACTAGTTCGGGTTGGGAAGGAGACTTCCCACTAGCGATGATGATATTAGGAGGTAGTTTCAAAGAGCCAAAGAGCAGGTAGTTATCATACCACTGTGTTGATGGATACTAGCAGTGGTGGGGTCATGGGACCTCCTCAGAGGAGTGGTGATCATGAGAGATAGGCATCTGGAGGGTCTTCTCACCCACAACCATAGAGATGGAGAGAGTCAGGTGGTAGTGGTACAAGATAGCCATGACTTGATTTGGAGCATTTGTATTGTTTATCTGATATCATTGTATATTTGGACTTTTATTGTTTTATGATGATCTATATGCAGACATGGATTCTATATGATGATGATCTTTATTATGAATGCTACTCTATATGATGATGATGCTTATATGCTTTGATTATATGGATGCAATGAATAGACAGATGATGTTCTATATGCATGTTACTCTTTTTGATGATGATGGTGCTTATATGCTTTGATTATATGGATGCAAATGAATGATTGATTTGGTTTTGTTTTATGATGATATAAATGCAAATGATCTACATGAAATGTTTTTGATTTTATATGTAATGCTCATGAATCTAAGTGCAAAGGTGCAATGAAATGATTGTTAATGGAATGATAATGCAAATAATAATGATGATACACTGCAATGATAAAATGAAACTAAATAAAATGGATAATGATTAAAATGTTTCTAAAAGTGAATGCACCTATAATGATTAAATGCAAATTGTTTTTGTTTGTCCAAGTATACTTAATCTTTATTTATGACCATTGATCTGTTAATGAAATGAAATGATTATAATGTAACTGACAATGAATGCTTATAATACAGACAAATAATGAGCTAATGAAATGATCTAACTAAAAATTGTATTGTCATTCTTCATATGCTATCTTGTAATAGTCCTTTGAATTCATCATTGAGCTTTAAAATGTTGTAAGAAATACAAGCAACTTGACATAATGATTCAAGATGACCTGAGTATTCCTTACATGGATTTTGATATAGCAAGTTAATACAAGCAACTTGATATAATGGATCAAGTTGACCCGAGTACTGCTTGCAGAACATACAAGGATTATCTCCTTTCATGCATGACTTGGAACGCCCTCCTTGATCTTTTGCTGATCATATCCTGAGACAAGTACATACCATAGTAAGAGATAAACCACAAACAACAATCAAAGAAAAATAATCATGCCTCATCATAGCTTCTCTAGTCATGGACATCCTTGAGTTGCATAGAGTACATGATTAGCAATAAAATCAAGATATAAACACTGAATCTTGCATGTCATTCACATGTTCTTATGGTCATTAACTGATATAATCATCTTGATGAATGATTTTTTGATAATCCTTTATTACTTGCTGATCGATTCTTGATTTCCTAAGTTTCATGATTCAGTTATTGATGAAATGCCTTGACATTTTTTGCTTTGTTGCTCGTTATCTGTTTCAAAATCCTAGGTGTTTTTGGTTTTTCTAAGTTTTTCAAATGTTTTGGATTTTCAAAGATTCAAAAGATCACCTTAGAAAAAGGAATTAGAATTTTTCCCCCAGTGGAAACAAAAATTTATTATGAATATATGAATTGATCAAGATCCAAACCATGGCGGGATACAAATACAGATATGATTGATTTTGATAAAATCTAAGACAGTGACTATGACAAGTATATCAAAGATTGATAACTATTGGTAAGCTGCATATTTCTATTGATGGTTCAGAGAAAATGAATGCGAAAAATGGAATGGATAAGCTAAGATAGATGGGAGCGATAGATGTGGTAGGATGGAGTAGATAGGTGCGCAAAGTGATCTCATAGATGGAGCAACTTACTTTTTAGATAGCACTTGTTTACTAGGATTTCACTTGTCTAAATTTATTGCATTTTTTTTCCATATTTTGATTTTTATCTTTCCTGATTTTCATCATTTTATGCTTTTTGTTGATTTTTTCAGGGCTTTATATGCTTTTTGTTGATTTTTTTTTTTAGGACTTTTTACCTCAAGCATAGAATTTCTTGAGATGGATAGAACTGATAGGTTCATCAAACCAATCACCGTCAAGAGTAGATAATTTGTATGCTCCTGATCCATATGCTGCTACTATGACAGAGGGTCCTAGCCAATTTGGTTCAAAATTTCCCTTATTTTCTCGATCTTGCTGATTTCTTGGATTTTCCCTTAGAACTATATCTCCAATCTAGAAAATACGCGGCTTGACTTTGTGGTTATAGCTTCTTGCCATTCTTTGTTGGTATACTTTCAAATGTTCTGTTGCATTTTGGTGACGTTCTTGAATGAGTTCTAATTCCTGGAGTCAAGAGACTCATTGTTCTTCTTTTGGTATAAGACCTTGCAAGGATACTCGTAGAGAAGGTATCTCTACTTGTATAGGTAATATGGCTTCTGATCCATAGACCAAACAATATGGAGTTGCCCCCATTGGAGTGGGGATGCTAGTTCAGTATGCCCAACGAGTAGGATTAAGCTGAATGTGCCAATCTTTTCTAGCTTCATTGACTATTTTCTTCAAGATTTTCAAGATAGTTTTGTTTGATCCCTTAGCTTGACTATTACCTCGTGGATAATATGGAGTAGATAACCTATGTTGTATATGAAACTGTTCACATAGCTCTTTCACATCTTGATTTTTGAATGGTCTTTCATTATCAGTGATAATGGTCATAGGAACTCCATAACGACAGATTATATAATTCAAAATGAATGATGATATTTGTTTTCCTATCACTGTTGTTAAAGGTACTGCTTCAATCCACGTAGTAAAATATTCAGTAGCAATCAAAATAAACTTATATCCATTAGAAGATGAGGGATTGATCTTTCCTACCAAATCAAGGCCCCATTGTGAAAATGGCCATGATCCTGTCATAGGATATAACTCTTGTGCTGGTGCATGAATGAGATTTCCATGGATTTTACATTGTTTAAAATTTCTAGCATATGTGAATGAATCTCTTTCCATAGTAGGCCAAAAGTAACCCATACGAAGAAGTTTCTTAGCCAATGTTAAACCACTTGAGTGTGTGCCACAAATACTTGCATGAATGTCATTAAGAACTTTCTCAAATTCGTATTTTTCAAGACATCTCAACAAAGTACCATCTAGACCACGCCTATATAAGATATCAACAATAATAGTATAGCGAGAGGACTAACGGATAAAATTCCTTTTTTGATTACGAGATAATCAAGAGGAAGGATATGTTCTTTTAAATATTGATAAGTTTGACTGTATAAGGATTGATCAGTTCTTGATATATGGAAAATTTGGTAGGTATGCTGGGATTGAATGGTAGGGGTTAAGATATCTTCCATGAGAAATTCGTAATGTTGTTAATTCTCCTTATTTTGCAAGAGAGATGCCATTGTAGCCATTGCATCTGCTACTTTATTCTCATTTCTTGGAATCTGGGTGGTGATTTCTTTAAAGTGTTCTTTATATTTCTCTACGAGCTATTTATATGGCATAAGCTTATCATCCTTTGTTTGATATTCATCATTTACTTGATTGATGATAAGTTGAGAATCACCATAGACATGTAGTTCTTTGATATTCCATTCAATGGCCATTTTAAGCCCTATAGCTAATGCTTCATACTTTGCAGTATTATTGGTGCATGGAAATCACAGTCTATATGATTTCAGAATTGTGTGTCCTTGAGGTGTGATGAAAAAGATTCCTGCGCCTAATCCATATTGTGTATACGAACCATCAAAGTACAATTACCAAAATTTGGTACTTATTGTCAAGATATCTGCATCAAGAAATTTGATATGCAAAGGTATGTTATTTTGTAAAGGTGCATTAGCCAATTGATCAGCGATGACTTGTGCCTTGATAGCTTTTTGGTCAACATATTCTATGTCAAATTCACTTAGTATCATAACCCATTTGGCTAGTCTCCCTGTTAATGTTGACCCGCTCAATAAATATTTGAGAGGATCTATCTTTTCTATTAGTTTTATAGAATGAATCAACATATAATGTCGCAGCTTCTGAGTTGCAAATACAACTGCTAGACATGTCTTTTCTATTGAGGAATAATTTAATTCATAGCCAACAAGTGTTCTAATGATATAGTAAAATGCTCTTTCTTTTCCTTCATCATCATGTTGGGCTAAGAGGGCTCCTAATGATACATTTGTTGCTGAGATATAGAGAAATAATGGTTTCCCTTTGGTTGGTGATATTAGTACTGGAGGACTCATAAGATATTCTTTTATTTGCAAAAAAGATTCTTCACATTTTAGATCCCATTTGAATGGAACATTTTTAAGTAGAAGATGGGTAAGTGGAAGACATCTATCTACTAACTGAGAAACAAATCTTCTGATTGATTGTAATCTTCCTTGTAAAGATCACAATTGACTTATGTTCCTAGGTGACTCCATCTCCATGATAGCTTTGACTTTTTCAGGATCTACTTCAATGCCACGAGCTGATACAATGTAGCCAAGGAGCTTTCCAGAGGTTACCCCAAATGCACATTTCTTTGGATTTAATCTCAATTGATATCTTTCCAGCCTGTCAAAAATCTTGCTTAAAATGTTCAAATGTTCTTGTCTTGTATAAGATTTTGCAAGTATGTCATCGACATAATCTTCCATAAATGTATGCATCATATCATGGAAAATTGTCATCATAGCCCTTTGATAAGTCGCTCTTGCATTCTTAAGCCCAAATGGCATAACATTCCAGCAATATGTTCCCCATGCATAGGTGAAAGCTGTCTTCTCTTGATCTTCAGGTGCAATTCTTATTTGATTATATTTTGAGAAGCCATCCATTAATGAAAACATCTCATGCCCTGCTGATAAGTCCACTATGATATCAATGTTTGGTAGTGGGAAAAAATCTTTTGGACATGCTTTATTTAGATCTTTGAAATCTGTATAGACCCTTATGCTTTTATCTGGTTTTGATACCAGTACAATATTTGAAACCCATTCTGGATAAGCAACAGGTCTTATAAAACCCACTTCTAATAGTTTCTTCAGCTCGGTTTTTACAAGAAGAGCAATGTGCAGATGCATCTTTCTTAGCTTTTGCTTAACTGGTTTTGATTTTAAATCCACATTAAGATGATGCATGATAAGATCTGGATTAAGTCCTGGCATATCTGCATAGGACCAAGCAAAATTTATTTGCCTTTGCTTAAAGAATTCCATGTATTCATTCCTCTCTTTTTCTGATAACGAGGCAACATAATGAAGTATTTTAGGATCATTTGATGTACCAATGTTTACTGCTTCTGTTTGTTCTATCAGGATAGTAGATCTCTCCTAAAAATATGAAGGAAGAATGTCAAACTTTCCATCTTTTGGCAACTCAAAGAGGTTTTCACCATCAGATACTTCCTTTATTTTCCCTTTTGATTGATCTAGTGTTGCCATGAAATGGTTTTCAACAATAGGTCTCTTTCCTTGTTTTGTTTCGCTTTTGCGACTAGAAATTTTGGCATTCTCCTGACTATGAGAAACATCACTTGATTCTACAATGGAAGATATCTTAGGTGGGATGGGTTCAACAACGTTAAGGTACATAGCTAAGTCATGATCATTGGAAAATACATTCAGTTCAGGGTTGTCTAAATTATCCCAATCAATTAGTTCAAGATGAAGAAGGGGTAAATCATAATCACTGCCATCATTAGGTGTTTCAACGTTCATGACATAATGATCATAACTTGGCATAGAATAGGTAGTGTCATAGATTAAATGTTTTTGAGATTTGTCTTTCTCAAGCATCTCTGAATTAGTTCTAACAAAATCAATGTTAGCATTTTGTAGTTCACACTCAAGTGGTTCTTCAACTGATGTTTGTCCCTTAAATGAATGGATTATATCAACACACATGTCTTTAATACTGCAAATTCCTTCTTGATTGACCTCATTTGCATTTTGGAGTTGACATACTTGTGTACATGATAAAGAGGATTCTTTTGCTAGATTTTGTCTCCTTTCAAACTCAACTTCTTTTGGACTAATAGTCAATCCAACTTGACTATCTCTTAATTCTTCTATGGGTATGCCATATCTAGATACATCTTGTTCCTCTTTTGATGAAAATCTTGTATTTTTAGATGCTTGATCTATCCTTGTTTGTATTTCTTGTGGCATTACTTCTTTGTCTTTGTCATTCCCTTTCCTTTTTGCATATGCCTCATTTCTCTAAATTCTAAGTTTTTCTTGTCTTGTTTCCAACTCTATCTTTTGTTTTGCAATAGACAAGTCTTCTTTTGTGATAGCTTCTTGGTTTTCATTGTATTCCTTACTTGATGTAGTAGATAAGACATCTGGACCCCATTCATACTCATTTGAATCTATCTCTGAATCATGATCTAGGACTACTCCACTATACCATACAGGAATGTTGTCTGGCGCAAAAAGTTCTCTGATTTCCGTCATCTCTATTTTTACTGCTTCTGGAATATCTTGTTCAATTTTTGCATTTGTTTTTATTTCCAGAACTTGTTGACAAGATTTCTCTTTACCCTTGATGGTAATCTCTATCTTTCTTTTCATGTTCTTCTTTCTTCTTTTGTTTATTTGTTACTATTTCTGCTGCTTGATGTAGCTTTTCTTGCCAATTTTCTTCTTTAGGAACTAATTTTTTTTTTCTATTTTGGTTGTTGATGATTATTTTGCTTTTGATTGGATTTTAGATATCCAAGCCCAGATTTATCTTCTTTGGATTGCGAGTGTGGACAAATAGGTTCTGAAATATCTTAATGTTGCTTACCAATTGGTCCTTTTCCTTCATATCCCATTTTTTGCATGATTTCATATCCTTTGCCATATTGTTTTATGGGAATACTGACTTGTGTTGCTGTTGCTATAGTTTTATCTTCATCCTTGTACAAGAAACCAAGAATGTCTTTGTCTTCATTTTCTTCTTCAAGAATTCCAACACTAACAAATGTCCCTTTAAAACATATGTTTTGGTCTTTTTGATGTCTTTGATTGAATATCTGTAGGCTTTCCATATGACTTGTTGAAAGTGGAAAATTATTCAAAGAATACTTTCCCATTCCTTCATTTAACTTGAGCTTTTCTTCAAAAGTTTCCCATAACTTTAATTAAATTTCTTTGGTAGGATATATTGATTCTCTGTTATGTGGAACTCTTGTATCTTGTGTTGGCTTCAAATTATTGCAATATTGACTAGAATCTGCAATTATAATGATCTCTTTTTCTTCATGAGGAAATTTCACACATTGATGATATGTAGAAGGAACTGCTTGCATCTTGTGAATCCATGGTTGTCCTAGAGAATGTTGTAAGAGAGGTTCAAATCTAAAACCTGACACAATGTATCCCTTTCCACATGTCCTATTCTTATTGGTAGTACAATAGTTCCTTTAGAAGAACGTTATGTTTCATCATAAGCCTTGATGGTTATTTTCTTTTTCAGGTCCACTGCATTTTTTGAATATATCAAACTTAATGCACAAATATTTAAGCCAACTCCTCCATCTATGAGCACATGTTTGATACTAGTTTTATTAATGGAGACTTCAACATGTAAGGGAGCATTGTGAGGATGTTGTAAGGATGCGTCATCATTTTCAGAAAATGATAAGCAATGAGGAGCTACAACGTGTCCTACCTTGTTTTGGAACTGATCTACATCCAAATCTTTTGAAACAGTTGTTTCCACTAAAGCTTTCTTTAAAATTTCCTTATGCATAGGTGAAACCTTAAGAAGTTCCAGAATTGATATTTGAGCAGGTATTCTTTGTAATTGCTCTACTAAATTGCATTGTTGTGAAGTGGATGTTGGGTCTTTTGCTATACTTAGAAAGGTAACTTTTGCTTTGCTTCTCGTGATAACATTGATTGGTTCTGAAGATGAATTATCTTTAACAATGGTCACATTTACCACATCATCATATGTATAAGTGTAATTCACTTTGGCTTTTCCTTTGTCATCTTTTAATTGGGATGATTCACCTTTGTCATAATTCAGAAGTGGAGTTTTAAAAGCCAAGTGTGATTCGTTTGTCTTATGGCTATCCCCTGTGATGGTTCCATTATCAATTAGATCTTGAATAAGGTGTTTCAATCTCTGACAATCATTTGTTAGGTGTCCTTTATTCTGATGATAATTGCAAAAATGGTTGTCATTCCACCAATTGGGCTTGACTGGTGGTTCATAATTTCTTGCTTCTGGTAAAACAATCAATTTGTTGGAAAGCCAAGTTTTTAGAGCTGATTCTAAAGGTTCTCTAATGTTTGTGAATTTCCTCCAAGGATTGGAGAAAAAGGACTTGGATTTATTGTTTTCTAGATTGTTATTGCTTGGGATTTGACTTGATAGATTAAAAATTGGTTGTTGTTGTTTTGTAGTACTATTATCGTCATTCCCTTCATTGCTGACATTCCTATTCTTTGACTGGAACTTGGGTTTGTCATTGTTGTCATTGTTGTTGTTGTTGTTGTTGTATGAATTATTGTAAAGTTTTAGTTCTCCTTTCTTTACCATTGCGTTCTCTATTTCCAGACCATTCTCAATCATTTTGGCAAAAGAGGGAGGACATTGTATCCTTAGTCGATAACTCATTTCACTGATAAGATTATCAATGAATATGTCCATTTTTTCTTGATTAGGTACATCTCGAGGATACCTATTAAACATGCATTTCCATTGTTGCAAGAAGATCATAAAGGATTCACCATTCTTTTGTTTAACATTGCAGAGATCCAACATTGTTATTTCATTCCTTATATTGTAGGAGTATTGTGAAATAAATCTATTCACAAGTTCTTCAAAAGATTTGATTCTGGATGGTAATCTTGAAAACCACTCCATTGATTGTCCATTGAGACTCCTAGGAAAAAGATGCATAAGGTAAGTTTCATTATGAGCAAATTCCATGCTCATATTACAAAACTCCCTAATGTGATCTTGAGGATCAAATTTTCCATTGTATTTGTCATATTTAGGAATCTCGCAATGTTGTGGAAATGGTATCATATTCAGATTTTTATCAAAAGGACATGGGCATATATCTTCTAATGAATACTTCTTAGAGCTTGTCCCATTTTTCATGTCTTGCATCTGTTGTTGTAGAGTTTGTATTTGTTGAGTAAGATTTGACAATGGATTATCCACATAGTTTCTCCTTGTTTCTTCATGAGTTCTCTTATCACTACGTTCTTTTCTTGTGTCATCCCTTTCTTTCCTTGTTTCTTCATGACTTTATTTGTTCATGTCCTCGTTATTTGGATCATCTATGTTTTGGGTGTTACTTGCCTCCACATCTTATTTCAAGCTTTCTATGTTAAAGTCTTGTGGTAGTTTAGCTCCAGATTTTGCCAACATCAAGAGATATTTCTCTTTTTGCTTTACCAACAATTTTTCCATTAGCCTATCAAATTTGAAATCTTGCTCAAGGTCTCTAATGGTGCGATTGACTGCTTCTTCATCAACAACGGTAAATCCAAAATTTTGGAATACAGGATTATCTTCTGCCTCCATTTGTTGTTGTTTTCTAAGTTGTTCGTATTGGGCTCTAGTCCAAATTGGCATGTGATTATTTCAAAGTTGTTAAAGTGACCAAAGGATAGTGTCAATAGGTGATTATTGGTTTAGGAAGACATGCCTTGTTGATTTTACCACTATTGTTTGTTCGTTGGGATAAAGCGTCTCTTTGTTGAAAAGTACATCTTTGCAAAATTTCACCGTCAAATTCTGTACCACAGCCACGTAAGTAGTGACGAAAACGGTGTAGGAATGTCCTATGTTTCAATAAGATCTTGCGATTGATATAGAAGAATCTTATCCTTTTCTGAGTAGCTTTATAACTGGGTTTTCTTTTCTTAAGGTTATACTTAAAAGTCAGATAATCATTTGACAATTTACAAGTTTGTTTAATTCCAATGTTGATGCAATTTTGGTTTTGATATAACCTAGGTTCAAAATAGGAAAGATATATCCAGGATTATGAATCTAGTATAGATTGATCAAGCTTCGTGATATAGGATTTGATTATCCTGATGAGAGACTTGATAATGATGTTGATTTTTTTTGCACTTAAGATGTTTGAATCAATAGCTTGTTGAATGTTGATGCTTATAGAACTTTTTGGGAATAACCTATTGGATTAGTGGCCTAGTTGTTGAGCTATTTTGAAAATACGTGATGGTATAGAGACAAACCTACTTCAAGAATAATTTTGATACCGACGTTTTGACACTTTGGTTTTGATCTAGTGTTTCAAGTGTTGGAAGGCTTTCGTATTACCCTTTTGATCAAACTTTTCAGCAATTTGTTGGATTTTTGCTCACTCTTAGATGATAATTTTCTTCAATTTTTGACCATTTGAAACATGTTACAAACATAGAAGACATAATGTCTAATAAACAGAATGCACAAGCAAGTACAAATCTTATGGCAGACTGAGACAATAGTTGTTGAATCTCACATGGGGTTCCCTCGAGGCTACGCTATTCAAAGCGGATATTTAGATGCTTGACCCCACTGGCTCCACCCTCGACACTCACTTCTTCAGGGCAGCCAAGCACCAGTTTCCATGAAAACTCCCCATGGCAAACTTTATATCTCTACTAAGAACTGTATGTGTGTGAGCCGTTTCAGAGGTCCGACCTCCTACGCCAACAACTAGAAGAATTTTGGCAACTAGTACAAGTGGTTTTTAGTAAAGGCTTTTGGTAATGTGGCCATACATGCAACACTTTTAGCTCTATAAATACAGAAGGTTCCCAACCTATAGAGGTTACGCTCCATAGGGTTTATGGGGAAACATAGTGTCGGTATGAACTTATCAACACATGTTGTTGGGACTTTTGTCATAAACACAATTTATTTATAGTGGATTGGAAGGACTCGGTATTAGTCCATTTCCAATTTAGGTTGGTCCCCTCTCATTGGCCCCCTCAAGGCAGCTCGGGAAGGTAGACCCTCTAAAGGATTTAATTGCTTGAAAGTAAAGAAAACATAAAAGAGTGGGTTTGGCTTTTTGGTCACCCAATTAAGGGGAGAGCATATACCTACCACTTTCGAGACACGAAATATAAGTGTTATTTTTAATCCTTTCAAAGCAATTGTTGGTTAAGTCCTATTTGGAGATGTTGCTCCAACAAACATGGTGTTTATTTTAGCCATTTTAAAAGTCTATGTGCAACTATTTTTAGAGAAAATACTAAAAATGCAAGTTGCATGTTGTCAATTTGCTCTCCTAGTTAGACTAAATGAACAAAACATGATATGTTACTTCCCAAAACAAGACTTTTAATTAACTGGATGAGGAAATGCATAAGATTTTCCTTAAACACCATCCTACACATGCATGTTAGTAGTCTAAAAAATCTGATTTCTTGGACATTCAGACCTGCAAGAAATTTTTTTACTTTGTAAACAGAAGTTTTAATCTAACATATGCACTATCTTCTTGCTCAAAAGCGCTAACATCTAGGTCAAAAGCGCTAACCTAGACTACAAAAGCGCTACTCTGTGGATACAAAAGCATGATTTCTTTGACAAATGCGTTAACCTAGGACACAAATGTGCGAACCTGTGATGCAAATGCGTAGACTTTAAGACAAAAGTGCTAACCTAAAATGCTTATGCACTAACCTATGGTGCAAATGCGCTAACCTAGACTGCAAATGCGCTAACCTGTGGAACAAAAGCACTGTCAGAATTCACACATGCGTGAATCTGTATTACAAATGCGTTAATTTTACTTTTTGCAAGATTTTTAAAGGTATATGAGAGGTCCATGAATCCCACGATGGGCACCAAAATGTGTCAACTTGAATTTCATCCTCAGAATGTTACTTGCAATAAGTTAGTTTCATAAAATACAAATGGAAATACTACAAGAAATCTAAACTCAACCAATGAAACTACATGAAGTATACATAAAATAAAATACTAATATTACCTTCATGGCTTATGTCTCATTATGTCCTAACTCCACTATTCCTGGTTGCAGATGGTGTGCTCTTAGACAATGCACTGATGGCTTCCAAGATGGCATATGAAGAATGGACTGATAACTTGTAGTTAACTGATACTATGATATGCAATACTACATGATTTTGCTAAAATGATTATGCTAAATGATATTTGCTATTTGCTTCAAAACTAAAACTCACGGATGCATATGATTAGCTTGCAAAATGCACTTGAAGTCTCTTGAAGTCTAACTCTCTCTCAATTGAAGCTCTTGATTTTATAGACCTTGAGAGGATTAGATGATGTGGCTTAGATCAATAGTCCTGATCAGATCTACAAATTTGGATGGCTATGAGAAAAAGTCAAGGTTGAGAGAAAGGGGGAAAGAGAAGACAAGTCTCACTCATTTCGCCTTGACTGGGTTGCTGACTAAGAGAATCTAGGGATGGTTGGAGGAAATTTAGGCATGATAGGACAAGTGGACTCAAGTCCTTCCTAAGATGTAGAGGGTGTTGGAGAGAATATAGAAGATGGTTATGAAATATGTGTATGTACACAATATTCATTAATTTTGGTGGTTGGAGATAAATGATAGATTAATATTTAAAAAATATTAATTTCCTTAGCCACATGTTGGATGAGTTGGCAAAGGGAAGATGAAGTGGAGATGGAAGGTGAGTTGGAAAAGGGATTTAAATAATTTAGAAATTATTTAATATTTGAGACTATAGGATAGGAGAATAATTATTAAATATTAGATATTTAAT
Organism: Cryptomeria japonica; assembly: GCF_030272615.1. Taxonomy (NCBI): domain Eukaryota; kingdom Viridiplantae; phylum Streptophyta; class Pinopsida; order Cupressales; family Cupressaceae; genus Cryptomeria; species Cryptomeria japonica. Next base: position 905,553,362 of record NC_081407.1, read on the forward strand.
TGTTTGGAGAAGATAATTAAATATTAGATATTTAATTAACTTGGTTAGAAGAATAATTAAATATTAGACATTTAATTAATTAGAAGAATATGATAGATGAATTAATTAATAAAATATTAATTAATAGAAAGACACGAAAACGAATTAAAAAAATTAATCTTTTCAAATTAACTATTTAATAGAAGAAAAAATCATTAAATAAATATTAAATATTTATTTAATTGCTCATAGCCATTTTTATGTGTATACAAATTCTTCATTACCTTTTTCACTTAAGTCTGAGGGTCTTTTTCATTGTCAAGAGGGGGCCATGTTTCTTGTCCTAGGCTTTTAATTTTTATGTTGTCCCCTTAATGTTTTCCTTAAGTCTTGTGCGTTTTATTTTTCCTCCATGGTTGGGTTCCCCCCTTTTTGATTGCCTAAGGTTATGTCTTTCCATTATCTTGGGTGGGTCCCCTTTTAATATTTCAGCAGGTGCATTTTATTTTTTTGTCTACTATCAGAGTCTTTGTGATAACAGTCAAGCTACTAAAGGTTCATCATTTTGTACGACATCAAACATACGATGATCTTTTAATCATAGTAAAAAAGTTGTTCTATCATTAAGTGGCTGAAGAAGGCACACACTGTGGCCGAGAGATAACGTCTGAATAGATCCAACGATCCTTGCAATACTGTAGTTAAAAATGCACGAAGGTTAAGGATCACGACATCGAGAGATGATGCCATGTGTCCAAGGTGGGCCGAGTTAAGCCGAATGGTGGGGCCATTGATTGAGATGAAGTGAGCGATGAGGTGGTGGTTCTACGTCATACCTTTGATGGGCCCACTTGCCATGTGACAATCAATGTCAGATTGACTAATATAGATTGAGCTATTTACCAACGGGGAACTAATCAACGATGGAGATTTCAACTTAATTCAAATGCAATTTTGAGCCGTTTCTTCACTCGCATGAGCAGTAATGGCGGATGAAACGATGACATTTCATTCTATAACAGTAGTAAAAGAATTTTCAGAGCCATTTTTTGACTCACAAAGTGATTCAAAGGTGATCAGAAGGTGATTCCTAATCAGAAGAAGATCAGAATAAGTTCTTGCAGTACAAAATTGAAGTTCATCTAGTGCATACAAAGCCGTAAATTGCTAAATCCTTCTTCTATGTTTTCAGAGTTGTTGAAAGTGCAAATTGTGTAAAATTTATACGGAAAAGATTGTAAAGTGTTCTAGGGTTCAAAATTTGGTGTACAAAAGTAAGAATTCACACAATTTTGTGTTGTAATTGATTTTTTTTGTGTTAAGCCCTAGTTTTCCTCTTTCCTTTGTGGATAATTGTTAAGAAACCCCACTCTAGTAAAATGGCTCTCGTGTGAAATAACTCAAGACAGACAGAGTATCTGAAGAGGAACCTTTTGGATGATTTACTTGATCAATTAAAGCCCTCGACAAATGATAAATATCAAGTGCAGAGACTTGTACAAGGCAAAACCCTAGGAGAAGGGTTAATTGATAAGGCATACAATATGCAGATGCTAGGGTACCAATGACTGGGGTGGAAATATTCAGGTTGTGGTATGGACAAAGAAATTTGCAATCCCCATTCTCAAGTGCTTGGTAATATGACTTGGGTAAGTTAGTGGTACCCAATGTATTCATGGATGTCGACCTCCTCAAAGCTGTTGCAGATAGATATGACCCTGTTTTGAGAGTAATAAGGGGAAATGAGGGAGAGGTTTTGTTGACAATCAGGAGGGAGAAATTCCAAGAGATTTTTGATTTGTATGAACCTTCTACTACCCTGGTTTAGATAAATTTGAATGAGTTAAAGATGTAATATTATAGGATGAAAGGTTTCATTAGAGATAGCCTCTTTCCATCCCATTTGACAAAAGTAGGAGATACGCCTTACCATATTGGCCCTAGTTTAGAGGAACCTTTTCCTATTGGTGCTTTTGCCAAATATTTGCAAGCCACTTTCTTTTCTTTGTGCTAGATTTTAGGTTTCAACCCTATTATTGTTAGGAATCCCATAGATACTGAGAGGGGGAGTGAATCAGTATCTAACTGGTATGCAAAATTTCTTAACTTAAAACATGCAGAACATAATATAACAGTGTACTGGTATGCAATAAATAATGCAATAAATGAAATTAAGAACATCCACATGAAAAGCACACCATAAGACAAGGTTTTAACGAGGAAACCCGGTGTGGGAAAAATCTCGGTGGGATTTGTGACCCACAATATTCACTCACTGGCCAATAAGAGAATATTACTTACAATAGGGGCCTGCACATGCAGGAAGGCCAACTACCTAGAGCTCACTGCTCAATGGGAAGTCTCACTGACTTACAATGAGGATTATACAAATCCAATATCTTGTACTGCTTTACAATAGCATCTTCAATGCCTGATCCAGTACCGGTTGCTGCTCTGCTTCTTACATAAACCTCTTAACCTAAATTTTGCATAATAGGTCTACCTAATATTTTTCTTATTGCTTACATCTCCTATATGAAATGTCTACAATGATCTCTTTTATATATAAGAGTCATTTTACAATTTGCCAAGTCGGCTTACACAATTTTACAATAATAAACAAATTATAATATAACAAAATCCTGTCGGCCTTTGTGCCGGTATACTTCCTTTCTTCTGTGCCAGTGCCGGTGTCCTGAGTGCCGGTGTAGAGTGTGATCTGCTGATGCTGATATAATGCCTTTGCCGATGCCATAGGATTGCAAGATTGCCATCAATGACAAAACCTTCAATCACATACAATGTCTCATTGGAGTGTGCATATGCCAACAATCTCCCCCTTTGGCATTGATGGCAACACTCATGAGGAATTTAAAAAATGATCCAAAAATGTGAAGTCCAAGAATGTTACCAAAAATGTGTGTGCTCCCCCTGAGCATATGATTCCGGTGACTTGAATTTTCTCATCCCACTACTCCCCCTTTGGCATCAATGACAAAGGTTGTCAAGATGTCAGTAGAGTTTATAGTTTCAACCTTGTAACTGGGTGGTTACAATTTGAAATAGATCTCCCAAAATCAAGTTTATACTATCCATAAACTTCTTGCTATCCTTTATTGCTATCTTTGTTCTCTTCACTGTACTGGTGAGATGCTGCAAATGCCCTGCCGGTGTTTTCTTTCCCTATATTAGTGCCTCAGATACTTCCTTCCGTAGTGATGCTAGATAGTCCAATCTTGGACTTAGTTTTGATCTCAAATGCTTTGCCTTATTCACTATTCTTTCTTTCTCTCTTTCCAATTTAAGTAATTCTTCTTCAAAATTTGTTATCTTTTCCTCAAAAACTGATAGTGTATCAGGTGAGTTGACAAAACTATTTGCAAGTTTATTGATCTCATCCTGTGCCTTGCTCATCTTCTTGTCTATATCTACAGTCAAAAAGTTTGTTTTATAGGTATCTTTGTACAGATTTTTGTACTCTTTCAATAAATTACATAATTCCGATAGAAGTCTATCAAAATCTCTATTACACTTCTTTATTTGCTCATCAAAGAATTTCTATTTTTCAACTTCTACTTTATCCTTTAATGACTCTTCCTTTATTTTCTCAATGTTTTCTGTGATATATTTACACAGTGTATCAAGTTGTCTTAAAGAATCTTTATTGTCTATATTACAGTTAGGAGCAATTACCTTCAAAATTGGTATGGTATCATCAATTGCCTTGTAAGCTTGTGAGCTGCAGTCAATTATTTTCTTGATTGAGTCTAATAGTACCTTAGTCACATTAGATGATTTGTATCCTAATGATGAATCAACAATATGAGTACCGGTGGAAGTAACCAAGCTTGTATTGACCTCTGGTAGGTTTGTTTATGTCTGTATTTCTTTAAGCAATGGTTTTTCTACTTCACTAGTTGCCGGTGGTACTGTTTCCTTATGTACCTATTCCTGTTGTTGTTGATCCTATTCTGGAGCCTTTTGCTCTGTTTGTTTCTCCTGTGTGTTATCAGTTTCCTCAACTACCAGAGGCTCACTAGCCATATCAATCTTATCAGTTCTATCTTTGTCTACCACTATGTTAATCTTTTGAGTATCAACATCCACAGTATATAAGACTTCAGGATTAGGATTATCATCCTCTACATCCATACTCTCAGCTACCGGTTGATCTTCTGTAGCTGTTTTTACCGGTGGAGTAATTAAAGGAGGTGGGGGTAAGTTGTCTCTAACCTTGATACTAGGTGGTCCACTAGCTTTACCTTTACCCTTGTCTCTATCTTTTTGATAAACTTTTATGGGTTTGGGGTTCCTGTATTCTTCTTGTTTTTCTTTCTCAACTAGGAATATGTCCCATCCATTTTTAGTCTCCTCAGTCACCTCATTAACTCTTCCGACCATTAAAGCAATGTGTTGGTGTGCAATAGAAAATACTGATCGGTTGGCTTGAGAAATTAGGTCATCAATTTCTTTGGGTGAGTTTACCAGATATACATCAAGTAGCTTTTCAATCTTTATTTTCTTGTCCAGTTCTACTACTGCTTGTCTTCTTGCTTCTAGTCTTTTAAATAACTCATTTGGAATTTCATTGACTACTTCCATCAAAAATTTCTTATACATATCCATATGTAATATAACACTATTTTCAACTTGCTCTTTTTCATCAGCTGTTAGAGTGTCATATATTTTCTCTATATTTTTCAATTTACCTTCCTCTGTGATTTCATTCAACAGTATATCAAGAGGGGCCAAGTCTTTGTTTGTCCTCTTATTCTTCTTGGGTGTCAATTTCTTCTTTGGTGTAGCCTTTCTTACCGAAGATCTCACTGCTTGTTGTTTTTGCCTTGTCCTCTTGGGTGAGGGTGTGGTTGCCGGTGAGGGATCTCTTTTCCTTACAACTCTTTTGAAAGTTGCAAGCATGTTACCCTCTGAAGAAGTACCTACCAGTGATAGGTGAGTTTCAGGTTGTGGATCTGCTAACTCATCCTCTGTTATACCGGTTTTCTTCAACACATCTTCTTTGATGGCTTTTTCTTGTTTGGAACCTTTCCTTACAACTGCCTCAACCTTTTTCACTCTTTTCTTTGATTGTATTTGGCTTTCAATGGTTTTTGCACTACCAAATACTTCTTCCTTAGGTTCTCTAGGGGCTTCCAGAAGTGCTTTAGCATATGTTTCAACTATGTGATCATCTATCTCATAGCCCATTTCGGTTACCCAAACTGTCCTAGAGATGACTGCTTCCATCCAAATTTCATCTTTCTTGATTACAAAGCATATTTCATCTTTGTATTTGTCGACAATCTTTTGTGATAACCTGATTATTTTCTTCATTTTGGCTTTTAATGCTTGAAAAAAGTCATGAATATTGTTATCCTTGTCTTCTCCCATGTTATTGAATAGTTCTATTAACTGTTTGCCTACCGGTATATCATATCCAAGTTCTTTGTAGCCTATAGCGGGAACCTATTTTGTTATATGTAGCATTAGACATACTAACAGATTTCCAAACCTGAAAGTTCCTTTCTTGTCCTTTTTAATCTTTCCAAGGTTGTCAATTAATTCATCTTTTAACCATTCACATATATCAATCTTTGCATTATCTGTGACCATATCATAAGCACTCTTAATGCATAAACTTGAAACTGAATCGAGTCTATTTACATGAGTAGCTTTATACCCTAATATCATGCTGATAAATCTCACATTAATGTCTGTTACATCATTAACTCTTAGGGACCTCTTGGTGAATGTTGCACCAGTTAGGTTTGTAACTAGGTCATTGGATACCTTCTTGGTTTTATCTGGCCTTTTACCGGTGGTCGGTAACCCTGTGACAGCTTTCACAAATTCCTTGGTGATTTTGTGGACTACATCTAACTAGAAAAATTCACCATGTACCCTGCTTAAGACTATCCTAATCACATCCTTGGGGAATTCAGGAATGCGAAGGATCTTTGTAAATCCTAGGGTCTCAATGATCTTGTGTTCATCTTTTACATTGCCAGTTTTATCACATATCATAGTTTTAAACATAATCTTAATTTCTTCATCTCCTAGTTCCTCAATGTTGCAGTGGATGTACATTCTAGGGTCTTCGGCATAAACAACTCCCTTGGGAATTTGAGAAAAAGCACCTAAGGTATCATCTTTCTTTTCTACCTTGGGAACTAATTGAAATATGGGCCTAGGTCTTTTTATCACTTCAACAATAGTAGGGTTTTCTATATATTCAATTGCAGAGGTGGATGCCATGATTAAATACCTTTTACTGCCTTTAGGATGGATGATTGCTTGGAGTGTTTTTGCTTCTTGCTCGAAATGCCTTAGCTCGGAATCTTCATGCTCTTCGTAGGTTTGAAATCTTGGTGAAATGAAATGGAGCCAAAACCTTGATTTTATAGTGTCTTTTCGCCATCTACCACATTAATTACATGCCGGTTAAGTATTCACTTAACATTGTTTGCCGGTAATAAGTAATTTTCAACTTCTTATCTCTAACCGAGGGAATAATAGCATATGGGTCATTAGTTTGCCAAACCCTTAAGGAAACTTTCTTCAATTAGATGAAGAACTTCCTGCCGGTGGAGCACTGCTTTGTCCTTCTGGTGAAGCATTACTCTGTTATGTTGGTGAAGCATTGGTTTGTTCTACCGTGGAGGAGTATTCCCAATATTTAGATCAACTTTTCTAATCCATTGTTTTGAGAATTGTTACTTAACCTCTTCAACTTTTTCTTTACCTTTCAAGCTAGAACTTTTGTTGTCTACTGGTGTTCCTTTACTTCTACAGAATTTAGCAATATGCCCAATCTTGTTACATGCATAACAAGTTACATTATTCTTATGAATAGCTTTCCCATAACCTATGCTGGTTTGTGTTCTGCATTGATTAGATAAATGTCCAAATCTTCCACAAACATAACATCTGACATTCATTCTGTAGTTTTCAGAGTTGTGACCTATTTTGTTGCATTTAGAACATTGACCGGTGGGTGTGTTGATATTCTGATAATTTCTAGATCTACATTCATTTGCTCTATGACCATACTTATTATAGTTAAAACATTTTCCATTGAATTTATAAGCATTGGGTTGTCTTACCGGTTTGCTGTGATCCTGAGTATTTGCAGTATCAGAGCTTTCACCAACTTCAAAGCCAATTCCAGAAATGTCACCATTGGGTTTTTGATTCTTCAACAAGGTGCCAAGTTCATTTGAGTTTTTCTTGAATTTTTCTTTATGTTGATTTGCTGTTTCTAGTTCTCTTTCTAAGACTTCTTTTTGTCTCATCAGTTCATTTGAATCATTCTGAGTATGCATCAGATCTGTCTTCAACATGTCATTTTCATAGCTAAGTCTTGTGTTCTCATTTGCTGCATCACTTAGTCTTCTGGTCAATTCTTCTTCATTCTTCTTCCTATCCTCAATCTCTTTGCAAAATCTCATAGTCATATCCTGCATCTCATTCTTTGTTGTCATGTTCTCTTGTTTCAACTTGCTTATCATATCATTAAGTGATTCCTTTTCATCATTCTCATTTTGCAAATTTTCACAAAGTTCTCTTCTCTTATTTCTTGCAATAGTAAAATTTTCTTGAAGTGCCTGAATGATATCCTGAGCTACCCTTAAATCATCTTCTAGTTTGATATTTTTCAATTTCTCTGTATCATAGTCTGAAAGAGCTCCTTCCAATTGCTTCATCAAATTTTCCATCTTTACCGGTGTCAAGATCTTCCTCAAGCTGTTAGGCTTTAGAAAATAGAGGACCAGGCTCTGATACCAATTGTTAGGAATCCCACAGATACTGAGAGGGGGGGTGAATCAGTATCTAAACAGTATGTAAAATTTCTTAACTTAAAACATGCATAACATAATATAATAGTGTACCGGTATGCAAGAAATAATGCAATAAATGAAATTAAGAACATCCACATGAAAAGCACACCATAACACAAGGTTTTAACGAGGAAACCCAGTGTGGGAAAAACCTTGGTGGGATTTGTGACCCACAATATTCACTCACTGGCCAATAAGAGAATATTACTTACAATAGGGGCCTGCACATGTAGGAAGGCCAACTGCCTAGAGCTCACTGCTCAATGAGAAGTCTCACTGACTTACAATGAGGATTATACAAATCCAATATCTTGTACTACTTTACAATAGCATCTTCAATACCTGATCCAGTACCGGTTGCTGCTCTACTTCTTACATAAACCTCTTAACCTAAATTTTGCATAATAGGTCTGCCTAATATTTTTCTTATTGCTTACATCTCCTATATGAAATGTCTACAATGATCTCTTTTATATATAAGAGTGATTTTACAATTTGCCAAGTCGGCTTACACAGTTTTACAATAATAAACAAAATATGATATAACAAAATCCTGTCGGCCTCTGTGCTGGTATACTTCCTTTCTTCTATGCCGGTGCTGGTGTCCTGAGTGTCGATGTAGAGTGTGATCTGCTGATGCCAGTCTAATGCCTTTGCCGGTGCCATAGGATTGCAAGGTTTCCATCAATGACAAAACCTTCAATCACATATAATGTCTCATTGGAGTGTGCATATGCCAACAATTATAGTCATGCCACTTGATTTTATGTACATGGCTATACAATCCAACATCCAAATTTTACAATGTTTTTTGACTTTGCCCCATATCTTGAAGATAAGATTCATGAGGGGTTGCAAGATATTAAGAATGGAGTATTTAGCACTCATTTCTATTGGTATTTAATATTAATGGACATGTTATTATATAGAAATACAGATTACTTTGAGGGCACCATGAATCTCAGAAGAACAGTTGACAATATTGAGGTGTCGGTGCAGCTTTGGAGTATGGACATGTCTTGGGATAGGCAAGAAGCTAGTTTTGTGAGGCTCAAAATAGTTTTGCCTCTAGATTGAGGCAAATATTAACAACGAATCCACCAAGGATTCCCAGGCAGCTACATGGTTTTATAAGACCAAAGGAAATGCTGCCACTTTTGAATATTAAGAACAACTCGGGGGACATTATCTCGTATCCTATTAGTACAATTATCAGAGTCTATGGTTTCCTTGGTTAGCCACATGTATTACCTTTTAATGTTCCTTTAAGGTTGGGTTTTGCTGAAGTAATGTGGCAAATAGGTTGTATACATGATACGGAGTTGAAGGGGAGAGGAAAAGGGGCTATTTTACCTGATTATACTATCATTCCATATTTTGTGATTATAAAAGGGGGATATGTGTATTTTGACAAACTTTTTGTACCATATCATTTAGGGGTCAGCACAACTAGGCATAGTGACCTCGAGGGGTTTTACAATATTTTTCAGGGCAAGAATAAAAGGAGTCGCATTGTCCCATGAGCACAACTTCCCTGAGGATGTAATTAGAAATGAATTTGATTTCATGACTCAAGATTGGAGGAAGGAGAAGTGCATAGATTTTAGAAAGTTATGAGCTATAGTACGAAAAATGGATCCTAGCCATGATCCAGTGAAAAATTTCAATCCATTTTGTGCCAAAGTTGATTTTGTCATGAACAATTTTGATGAATTAATTCTTGCATTAAAGGAAAAGAGAACCATACTTGAGGAAGTCTATGGTTGGCAAGTTGAGAGAAGAAATGTACAACAACCTACACCCATAACACTGAAAGAGGCAGTCTCAATTCATCAAATGAGAATGAAACAACCAGATTCACCTCCTCCTCCACCTCAAAGCACAGATGGGATAGAAGAGGGCAGACCTAGCTATGTGCCCCCTCCAAAGGGTGGTGTTGTAATAAAAAGGGTAAGAGAGGAAATAAGTAGTGAAGAGGAGAGTAGCAATGACAGTGGAAAGTTGGTGAGAAGAAAAGGGAAGAAAATAATGAAGATAGAGCCAACCCCAAAAGTAAAAGTAAAACCTTTTAAAGGGGTCAAGATCATTGATCTTGAAGAATCAAACAAGAGTCCCTCACCACCACATGTGCCTTTTTCGCCTCTAAGGTAGGTTGGAGAGCAAGTAGTGATAGAAAACATGGAGAGCAACAAGAGGAGGATACTATTGTAGTGACAAATGCAGAGATGTAGATTGGTATCCCTCCTATGCCACCCACTTTCAAATTACACCTTACCCCTTTGGATATTCAGGGTAGAGCTTTCAAAGATGAAAGGAAGGAGGCATATGATAGATTTATTGAGGATGAAGCTTTTGTGAAAAGCCCGACCTTCCTGCAATTTGTATGGAAAATCAAGATAGAGGAATACAAAAAGAGAATTGTTGAGAGGAAGGCCCAAGGGCCAGATAGGTCTGATCAAGAAAATCAGGAAGAAGTAAAAAATGAAATGATGGAAGAATTCAAAAGAATTACTACAGATGAAGGCCAAACCATCATAAATCAGGTCGGGGTTTTAGTACTTCCAGAATGGAATATAGTAGATGCAGTGACTTTTGATGCCATTAAGAAATCAAAATAACAACAATTCAGTTCGGAAGAAGAAGCAAGGTTGGCATTGAAAGGATCAAAATTTGTAGATGATTATGCGACCTTGGCAATATGGGCACTAGAGTAGAGGCCTAGAAGGCCTGATATAAATGATATAAACCCAAACATGAGAGGAGGCCTCATCATAAAAAGAGTCTTTGATACATAAAATATTGAGGCCTCCAAGTTAGTTGTTGATGTGGCCAAGTTGGCCCATGAAACTTCAAAGAGGGAGGCCATGGAGAAAGAAGAACTTATCAAGAAGTTTGAAAAGCTTTTTAATGATTATAATACAATTCAAAAGAGATGTGTGGAGCTGCAATCTAGAGTTCAACTTCTTGAGCAGGGACATATGAGAGCCTCCTTTTCTGCTTCTATAATTGTGTCAACACCGTCAACATCTAGGTCTCCACCTATTACACGTGTAGATACAACAGTTCAATTTGATAGTGAGGCTGACCTCCCAAGCACATCATTGGTGCCATATCTTGACGATGAAGAACCTACTAGATCAACTCATCCAACAAAAGCCCAACTTTTGGAGAAGGTCAATGAATTGGAAAATAAGCTAAAGGAGTCAAAGGATCAATCTGCCTTTAAACAGAGAGAGATAGTTAGCTCAGTGCTAACTCATTTGAATGAGAAGGTGGATAGTAGATTAAATAGTATTCATTCTTTATATTTTTTATTGTTTAATGCTATTCAAAGTTTTGACAAAGATAAGGAAGTGGCAATCCCCATGTTTACAAAATAGTTACAAAGGGGAAATGAACTTAGAATAATGTCAATGGCTTCCACATACCATGCTGAGAGGCAACCTATGATTCAACCAGCCTATTTGTTGGTAAAGTTAATGCAAGAAGCTCAAATGCTGCTAGAAAATATAGAAAGAAAGATAAGGGAGTTGAGGAGGAGATTCAATGAGCTGAATGAAACACTATTGTTGGGTATCGAGAATGAAAATGGGGCAATTAAGCCTTTACAACTTTGGAAAGAAGAGGCAAAAAGAGTCATCAACACTCAAGTATAATTGATTTGTGATGAGCTGGATACTGGCATGCTGGATGATAGCATGGACAAGATAATATGTATAAGGACATTCTTTGAATCTTTGGAAAGAGAGGCAAATCAAGTAGCAGTTAAGTATACTCCATACAGAGCAAAAGATGATGAAGTCATGAATTTTAAATGGCCATCAAATGAAGAATATGGTGAATGGAGTAATATTTACTTGAAGGAGGATTAAGGACTGCAAACAATTATTAGTTAACAAACTGTTTGATGTGACAGTCTGGTAGGTAGTTTTGTTTCCTTGCAGCAGTTGCCTTTTGGACATGAGAAACAACAAGATGGGCATGTTTTAGATCTTCATCGACAACAACAAAAAGGGATAAAGTTCATAAAGTGTCATGATCAACTGGCTATAGATATTTGGTGTTGGTTGTGACATTCCTTACGGAGAATATTTTGTAACAAAATTATGGATAACTGGTCATTTTTGAATGACAGGTGTCTCCTCTGCCCTGTAGCTTTGTTGTTCCCTTATTTTCTATAAAAGGGAATTCAAGGCCAAGAGACAGGGTTCTGATTTTGATCTCTATACTTAGTTTTCCTAATTCAGAGTCATAGGTTCCTGTAGCAGGTTTTAGGTGAAACCGAGCAAATTGTAATTTTTTTGCAGAGCAATAGATAAGAGTCTTGTGTCAAGTTTTTTGTAGGTTCTTGAAGGAGTTATATGTAAATTGTTTTATGACAGAAATAAAAAATTTATTCAATAGAAATACAATTCTGATCTATTTCTCTCCATTGTACAATTCTATCATCTTTTGAATGAAATATAATCAAGGATTTCTTTCATTCAGTGCATTGTTGTGATGTATGTAGTTTTTGTATATGCTTTGATCTAAGGGATCAATTAAATGCTAAAACAAAATTGCAGAGTGATAGGCGTTGTTCATGGATTTGATAAGTAGTCTATTTTGGGATTGCAGATAAGAAATATTGTAAGGAAATATTATCTTAGATAGAATTTTGTTATAATTCATTTTATGTCTTTTTGAATTCAAGAACCCAATAGAATAAGGCACTGATTCTAGCTTGTCTTAAGTTTTTATAGTCAGTTTTATGCTCTATTCAATTGTATTTGTTGCAAATTATTGATTACCATATTACATATCAGTTTATGTATGTTATTTCATGTTTTATCCATCTCATGCTCCAATAGGTTGAGGATTGTTGAAGAATTCACCATTCTTGAGTATTCTCCCTCTTTGTTGAGCCTTTATATGAGATTATCTGCTTAGTTTTGGTGTAATTTGTGAGTATGGCATAAAGATTATAGATCCACTAAGGGATCACCCTCCCAGGTCTTGCAAAGCCCAAAGTGTAGAAGGATTTGCAGAATCTTTGTCATAGTTGGTCCAAGATCTTGAAGATATTGATAATTGTTGTTGGCTTCTCCATAGATGATATGAAGAATCAACTTGGTATATGCCTCTTGTAGTGTAAACCCTTTGGGGAACCAACACAATTCATTAAATTTCTTGATTTTGATGAACCCAAATGGGTTAGATATGTTCTAAAAAAAGTTCATGGTGAGTTCATGTGGCTTGATAAGCAACATAAGATCATGAAGTCAACAATCAAGGAGATAACATGCTTGAATGCAACCGATGAAGTTCCTGGCCTAAAAAATGTAAAGGTCTAGATTGTGAGGGAGGCAACTGATTTTTGATATGATGGGAGATTGATGATGATCATCAACATAATTGAATATGATGTCAGTTTTGTATCCATGGTAACGGGTTACAAGGTCTACCAATCCAATAGAGACAACAGTATCCAGTATGACCATTTATGCTTCCTACTATATTCTCCAAGAAGACAAGTTGTATGATCTATGCAAGGTGCTCTGGAGTGAGCTCATGAATAATTTGAAGAAGATAAAGCAAGACAAGAAGCCTGTATTTAAATTTGGTACTTTGATTATTTGCCTATACTTCTATTTCATGAATGAGATCTGTGGTATAGGCAAAGTGAAATGGGCCTATGACAGGCCAGTAGTGGTGCAAATAAAAGAAACTCTAGGGATCTAGGAGATGATCAAGTATAGAAAGCCATTATGTGGGGATGCTTCAAAACCTTACAAGGTATGATGAAGAGTAGGGAAAGCATCCCTAAGGAAATTGTGGAGAAGTATTAAGACTATTTGTTTCATGGTGGACACTAACCAATTCTTAATGGAAGTTGTTGAACCAAGGACAACATGGATCATGCTCATGGGGTATGAGGTTGATGGTAACACTCTTGATGTATATTCTAAACACCTATTGAGAAAACCAGTGGATAAAATCAAGGAAAGATTTGGCACTTATAAGGAGAAAATCTTGAGCCGACACACCCAGTTCATGAAACCTAGGATGCAGAGGAAAGTGAGGAAGGAAGTGGAGCAACTGACAAAGAATATGAGAATTATAAAGGAGGCAATCTAGAGAGCTAGAGAGAAGAACATTTTGAAGGAAGAAGATATAGTCAAACCAAAGAAGACCAAGCTATAAAATCCTCCACCAAAGCCAAGGTAGACAAGGAAATCTACTCCCTCCTTCGATGCTCAAAATCTTGCCCAATCATTGAAGCCTCTTGATACCCAAGCCATCCGGTGGAGCAAAGAAGAGGAAGAAAGAGAAACCAACAAGAGTTTATGTGGCAGCCACTATAGAAGAAGAAGAAACTAAATCATATGAGGTAGTGAGAGAAGTTAAGTAGGGTACTACTACTACTAGGGTTGTCAAGAAGCAACCATTTGGATGGGGTCAACCTCTAGTACGAAGCCAAGTGTTAAAGATGAACAATCTGGCATAACTCTTAAGGAGGTGAAGGAAGCAATAATAGAACAAGGTAATCTCAAGTTGCTTTCTTAATTTTATGATCGATTGGATGAAAAAGGGAAAATATCACTAGAAGAGGACACAAATGTATATTTAAATAAGTATAATAGGGCACTCATAGAAATTGCATCTAAAATTCCCAAAAGTTTGTATGATATTTTAGATTTAAGAAAAGAAACAACTAGAATAGAAGAGAAAAGAATAAGGGGGTATGAGCTAGTGCAACTCTATCCAGTAATTGAAAAGGAAAAAGTTGACAGAATACTTAAATAAAATAATGAGAAATTCAGAAGTAAAACCAGGGTAAACAGTATAATGATTGGCCAAAGAGAAGAGGTGCATAAGGAAGCATAACAAATTTTGAGAGAAATTATTCAGAAGTATCAGTATGATGTAGTCCCTAAGAAAACACAAGAAAGTATTCAAAAGTCTATTTTGAAAGTCCTTGGGATGCCATCCATAGGAGAAGAGCCTAAAATTGTCAACCCGGATAAACAGACAAATGAACAAGTTACAGTGGATTCTCCAAAAGCTATAAGAGTTGAGGACACTTCTGCTGATGATATTAATGACTATAAAAAGATTATAGATTCAGGTGTAGCACCTTAGAATCCTCTAGTAAAACTTGTTGAAACTAAGGAGAAAGATGAAAAGGTTGGATTTGAGAAGGGAGAGGAAGTAGAGAAGGAAAAGGAGAAGGAGATGGATGAAGGCAAGATTGAATAGGTTTCGGTGGCAAGAGACATTGCGGAATCTAACAAGGGAAAGCAAATCATAAGAAACACAAACTTCATCCAAGGCCCTATCAATCTTGACTCCTTATCCCCAATCCAAGCACTCAAATTGGTGGAATTCACCCAAGCTAAGGCCAATGAAGACTTATTGAAGTCTCACACCATGGAAAAAGAGCTTATATCTCTAGCTACAAGTGATCTTGAGAATTTTTTTCCATATTTCAAGTAACAGACACTTGACTCACCCTCCGACTAGATGAGAAGTGTGCTTAAGTCAGTGGACTCCCATTATGAATCTCTAGAGAAAGCTGTTGAAGTGAAGGTACAAAGCCATTTCAATGCCAAGAGGCTAAGGACAATTTTGAGGACGGTTGAAGGAGATAGAACTAGTTTGATTACTGATGTAAAGGGCATTCAAGAGACATTGGATGAAGGAGGAAAACTATACAAGTCATGTCTTTTATTACCAAATTTCACCATAGAGCTTGATAAGAAGATCAAGGAGTGTGAAGGACAGTTGATCGATATATCTCAATCCTATGATCCTAAGTCCATTTTTGCCCGCAATAAAGAAGATTAGGTGATATTTCTACTAGATACAATCAAGAGATTGAATCAAGAGAAGGACATAATAGTTAGTAGAGTGGGAGAGCTAAGAAACCTAATCACTCCCCCATTGGATACTCTACTTAGCAGTCAACAGGATGCCATGAATGTACTAAATAAGAGTTTACCTTTAGATCTTATAGGAGCACAAATGCATGCATATCTATTTAGTGCTCTCATCAACAATTTGGAGAACCTAAAGAAGGGATGGGATGATCACTTGCAGTCCTTGAGGATCATTTTTGCAAACATCTTCAAAATTTTGTAAGTTGTTGTATATATACCTGTACATAGAGTTTTGAGCGAATTTTTGTGATGTAGATACTTGCTTTTGCCATTGATGTCAAAGAGGGGGAGAGAGAAGTGAAAAATGATGTATAATTTCAGGCGGAGCTTGTTGGAGTCTTGCATTTTTGAAGGTTTGAAATTTTGTAGTGTATGACATTTTTGGTTTGACACTTAGTCATTTTTCACTGTATTTCCATCAATGCCAAAGGGGAAGATTGTTAGCAAGAGACACTACAATGGCAATGATATGTGTTTGAGTGTTGTCATTGATGACAATCCAGATCATATATTCCATCCAAAATATGCGGATTCATCCTACCAGAAGTTTGAAGTCTACTTTGCTTAAGTCTGGAAGGTGGAATAGTGTTGGACAGAGTAAGAGTACCTTGAGTAGAACTTAATTTTTGGTTACACATTTTTTTTTGTGGTGGAAGAGGTAGTTGATTGAATGATTGGAGTATCTTATTCTACAATTCTAGACTTTGGCATTGATTCTCATGCAAGAGTGGAGATCCAGTGTCCAACAATTCAGGAAGAACATGGTTATTTGACCAACTAGTAGTGTAGTGTGTTATGCAGAATCTTTGGAATGATTTTGTTGATTGGTATTGATTTTAAGGTTGTTGAGCCAATAATTGAGGAGCATATAATCAAATTTCTTTGGTCTGCATGTGCATTGGTAGTTGGATTGAGCCAACTTTTCTTACACATTTCATGTTTTACAAATATTTCTAGAGCTCACATGTTGGTGATCAAAATCGGTGATATGGATATTTAAGACTGATATATATGATCATTTTTATGATGGTTATGTGTGTGTGAAGATTCTATGAGTGTCTGTGAACTATTTTATATGTACTAGCTTTGGGTTTATGCTCCAGTGTATGGCAGAACAACAAAACAGAGCGGTGTGGTAGAACAATGGAAGTAAGAATACTTTGAGATTAACCAAAACTTCTTTTGGCATTCGTAGATGTTGTACATAAGTTCAAACATATAAATTATTAATTGTAATCATTTGTAGGACAGTGGACCCTCTGGGGTTGTATCCCTCATTCGTAATTGAGCTTTTAGCTTTGGGCAGTGTGCCTCAATGCATGCACATTCCACTTATGTAATATTTCTATACTCCTAATCATAGTATATTAACATTGTGGGTCTCAATCCCACTATGGATTTTCCATTTCTGGTTTAAAGAAGTTGAGGAAATACAACTTCAGAGATCCCAAGAAAACCTACATGCAAATACCTATCACAAGAGAAGAATGGAGGCACATAAAACAAAAAAGCATAAATGCTCTGAAGAAGAAGATTATCATTCAGAAAGGGAATCAATTTTTAATGAACAAGTACAATACAATCCTTATAAAAGGATAATAGAAACCTTAAAGATATGCAACCCTAAAAAAACCCTAAAGGGATAATGTGTATTTAATAATTAGAATAATTATTAAATACCTACAATATTTATTAAATGCCTAAGTTTAGCTTAAGCATAGAGTTTAATAGAGTAATAATTAAATAATTAATTATTAGCTAATACAAGATAACTCTAACACCCCCCCTTAAGATGAACTTAGGGAGTAGCTAAATAACTAAATGCATGAAGCAAAAAATGCAACTCCATGATGAAGACAAATTTGGGTCTCGACAACAAGGCCTGATGAGGTACCCAATCACAACCAAATCTCTATGAAATGGAGAAATAGAGAAAACGACGTGGGAAAAAAACTCTACTCCAAAAAGAGATGGAAAAAGAAAGTGAAGGATTGAAAAAGCCTCCAAACAAGAATGTTCCAAAAAGATAGGAACAAGAGAAGATCAGAAGAATTATTCAAGCATGAAGAACCTGCAAACACTGTTGAAGAATAAATGCTGATTTGAAGAACCTCCACTGAAATAGAACATGACTAGGTAGAGAAGACTGTAATCTGCATGAGTACCCTCAAATGACACTACTTGAATTGGATGGCAAACAAAGACAAACAACTGAAAATCAAAGATACATATGACATGAACACACCAAAGCCTGAAGAGCTGATCAATCAAACCACAGAAACATTAGAACCAATAGGACAAACCTCCCCATAATACTGAAAAAAGGGAGAGGGATGGGTACACTGAAAAGAACAGCCAACAAGAACTGCATGATGAAGAACCAAGAACATCAAAGATGCTGAGAAAGTACATAGTGTCATGGAAGGAACACTCACTTGACACACATCATGAGGTGAATGTCGTGGAAGGAACACTCACTTGACACACATCATGAGGTGAATGTCGTGGAAGGAACACTCAGTGAACAAAGACAGATGGCAAACAAATGGCAAACATCAATCCCCCCATGACACTTTATAAGTAGTGCATGTATAATAAGGCACAAGATGTGCAAGATCCCAAGTAAACAATGCATGATGACACTTTATCTCAGTGCATTTTCATAAAAGAAGCTACAATTATAAGAATACTGGAAACAAAAAGAAGAGCCAAAACCGAGACATCCTACTCAGAGAAGAGATCCCAGGACCTGAAACAACCAAGATATCCATAGAGTGCTGAAAAGAAAAAAACTGAAGAAAAAATTCCTGGAGCAGAATCTGGAAAGAAAACTCATATGGCTGGAAAGTACATAGGACAAGCTTTCCAACTATATAAAGTTTTCGAAAAACGGAGTTCGGATGGATGCTTAAGTGATGTCTCCCGGAGTGCAAAAATGAACCTCTGGATTTGACAGCAAAACACACTCTCAAAAAATCAAAATCAAAAGTTCAAACCTCCAAATCTGGATAGAGCTCGGAAAGAGCTTTTTGACGATATAAGGTTTTTGAAAAAGCTCCTCTGTATGACCAAGTTATGGCCAAAAGAAAACCCCCCCCCCTTTTTTACGAAATTTTTTTGATGCATTTGCAGGTACAACTGTACGGTTTTTGGTGCCTCATAAAGCGTGCCAATGAAAAAATCATGAACCAGATGCACTTGTCACTGAAATAGGTCGAATTATATATCAAAATGATCGGAAACGCCCTTCGGAAGCCAACGGTGAGGTCTTTTTTTGCTCAAACTGCTCTAATTTTTTTAATGATTTTTTTGATGAATTTCTTGAAATTCGTTCAAAAAAAGAGGCAAAACCAAAGAAAAAATTTCAGAACCCAAACTTGTCATTTGACAAATTTTATATGGAAAAGGGGGTTTTGGGCGTTCTGAGCTCAACGATGAGGTCCGTTTGAGCCCAAAATGATCAGAAACAAAACAGCTACCCCAGATCCAATAAAACACTCTGAAAAAACTTGAAACCCTCCTCCAAAAAATCTTCTGAAAAATTAGGAACAAGCAACAACAGATGTAGGCTCTGATACCATGAAGAAGTTGAGGAAATACAACTTCAGAGATCCCAAGAACACCTACATGCAAATACCTGTCACAAGAGAAGAATGGAGGCACATAAAGCAAAAAAGCATAAATGCTCTGAAGAAGAAGATTATCATTCAGAAAGGGAATCAATTTAATTAACAAGTACAATACAATCCTTATAAAAGTATAATAGAAACCCTAAAGATATGCAACCCTAAAGAAACCCTAAAGGGATAATGTGTATTTAATAATTAGAATAATTATTAAATACCTACAATATTTATTAAATGCCTAAGTTTAGATTAAGCGTAGAGTTTAATAGACTAATAATTAAATAAATAATTATTAGCTAATACAAGATAACTCTAATACGGTTTTCCATGTAAAAATTCTAGTGTTATGGTATTGTGCTTGTTTGCATTGTGTTTCTGCACTTTACTTTTACTCATTTGCACCAAGTGGTTTAAGAAATAGAGTAAGAAATAAATTATAAAGCACCGATTCACCCCTCCACTTAGTGTTCATTAATTCCAACAAGAACTACCAAAATATACAACTAGCTATAGAGGACCAGACCATTGGTTGGTTTACTCCTGGGACCAAGACATTGGGTGCTCTTATCCCGGAGGTCTAGGTCTTGATTATCGATCTAGATATGTGCCTCTTGATTGAGACTTCCCATAAACTTGTAGCTCTGATGGAAACTTGTACCTACACCTATAATCTGAAAAATGGTGTGTATGTGGCTATATAGGGTTTTGACTTAGTTAAACCCCTTATTTTGGTGATTTATACCTCCACAAACAGCTAATATTATATTGAAAAGTGTGTACCCTAGAATCTATTATCTCATGTGTTTGTAAGATTCCTATGAGCTATGGCTTGAAAGACCCACTACTATCAAGTATTTTAGAATCTTTGGAAGAAATGTTACATTAGAAGAGATGCAGAAGATCTTGGAAAGTTTGACTCAAAAATTGGTGAAGAAACATTCCCTAGATACTCAATAGGAAGCAATGCTTAAATATGTTACAACAAGAGGATCAAGAAAATAGTTGAAAGCACTAATGCCAAAGTAGATGAAGATTGGAATTAGGCTACTCAAGAACCTAAAGATTACCAAATAGAAGGTGGTTGTTGTATTGTATAAGAAGATAAGGAAAGGGAAGAAAATGAAACAAAGGAGGAGTCAAAGAAAGTCCCTAAGATTCCAATAAAGTATGTCCAAAAGAATCATTCAATAAAGAAGATTACTGGTGATAAGAATGAAGTTGTATAGACTGGAAGAAGACTTACCAAGGCAAGTGTGTAGGTGAATACTTGTCTTTTATCAAATGTAGATTGCAAGACTAGTTTTTATTCTATCAAGGATGAAGGATGGTTTAAAGCAATGAAAGAAGAACTTGATAAGATTGAGAAGAATTTAAAGACATGGGAACTAGTCCCTAGACCAATAGATAATAATGTTATAGGAATAAAGTGGGTATTCTAGAAAAAACTGACTAAACAAGGAGAAGTGACAAGGAACAAAGATAGGATGATTTGCAAAGGATATTATCAAGTGGAAGGTATTGATTTTGAAGAATCTTTTGCTCCTAAGGGTAGGATGGTGGAAATTAAAAAATTTCATTGCATTCGCAACTCACAAGAACTTTATTATGTATTATATGGATGCCATGATACCCTTCTTGAATGACGATTTAGATGAACAAATCTACCTAAGTAGCTTGAAGGCTTTAAGTTGACAAGGATTCCAAAAATGGTTTGCAAAACTTAGAAATCATTGAATCGTAAGGATGATAGTGGAAGTGATGCACCCTCAAGCAAGTTTTTGGGTGGAATATATTTTAGTAGGTCACTTAAAAAAACAAGAGTAGACAGAAGCATTTGTCGTGATGTATATAGATGAATTGAGATAACTAATGTTGGGATGATATACATGTCATGGATAGATTAGATGATGGTGCAGGATTAGGAATATTGATTGAGGCCACTAGAATGACTAGATGATATATTCTAGATAGTATGGATGTACATGCAAGCTAATTAAATATAAAATGTTTGTAGTAAAAAAATGTTAGAGATAATTAGGATGATGGATGAGTGAATACTAATGATAAAAATGGATGTACATGTCATCATGGTATCTTCATTTGAAAAGATAATTTTTTTTTTATAGCACTTAGCATTAGGCACCATGATGTAAGGGATCATGATGATGAGGCACCATGTGCATTTCAAAAAGGATATATCCTTTAATAAACAATGCACATATTTCCAACCCAAAGAGGCATAAATATTATGAGAAAGGAAAAGATAACTATAAAAGATATATCTTTTAGAAGGCGTAAAGGGATCCTTTCGATTGATGCATATAAGAAGAGGTTTTTACCATAGATATCTACCTCCAAAAGTAGAGATCTTTATTAAGGATGACATCATTGAAAGGGGAAGAAGACCAATAACTTACACACCTTCCCCACTATTAGGAAGTAGTGGATTTTTAGTGACGGATTCTACATATTAATAAGGAGAGATTTGTTGTCACAAAGAATTGCGCCTACGATGCTAAGTATGAAACTCAGTAATTCCATGAAACATGGAAACACCTTCAAGCTTGTGGGTTTCTCAAAGTTAAGGTGAATCTCCAGAGATCAGGCTAGCATCATGTATGATGAATCTCCTACAAACTAACTCTCTTGATGGGAAAAAGGTAAAGGATAACTAGAACTTGAAAATCCTAAAGCTAGATGAGGTGATATACTGAAATGATCTAATTCAATTTGTTGTCCTAAACTCACAATAATCAGCTCTTAAAATACTACAAATTTTGTTTCACAACTCAGTTTGAATCATTTAGCTCATAAATAATTTATATAAAGGTTCGAGGTTTCAATATTTGCCTGAAGGAAAACCAAAATTTTCACAACAACAAGAGATTTGAAGCTCATAAACACAATTATATAACCTGAGCTGACATGAAATTCTTCACACTACAAAGCATAAATGAGACAAAAATAAAGGACTAAGAATAAATCATAATATTTTATCAATCACCCATATGACAATGAAGAGAGAAAAACACAACTTTGAAGGAGAACCTATTGTATTTTATTGAATATTGAAAATAAAAGCCATTACAATGCTTGAGAACTGAATAAAATTGAGTTACAATTGCCTTCTTTATGCTTGAAAGAGCTTTTCAAAAGCTACAATGCAAGCCAAGAGAAGAAAAGAACCCCCAAAGAATGGAAAATAAAATTAGACTTATAGAGGAAGTCTTGAGAAAAGAAGGAGAAGAGTTGTTGTGCCTTTTTAGAACCGAAGATAGTTGAGTATGTCTTCTTTATTTAATCTTTAATCTTCAAAATCTGCATGAAGAAAGCTCCTTTAGGTTGAATTTGACCTAAAAGTATGCACAAAAGCATGCAAAACTGCTTTAAATTGAGAGCTTGTGGACACAAACTGTCTTTTGATTCATAATCCATGCATGTAAAGTCTTTAACTGATCTTGAACTGCTGCTTACACCTGCAAAACTCCTATTTTTCAGGGTTCCAACTGACATTGCATGGTTTCAATGCCTTTGGTCGAATTTACTTTTGAAGCATGGAAAAAGAGTCTTCAAACTACTGAAAACTAAGTGCTAACTGCTGCAAACTGAGTCTCAAGTGATAAGGTTGTTAATTTTAGAATTAGACTGTTAAATTTAGATAGCAATGATAGAAAATCAACACAAAGAACACAAGGGTACCCTGGGAAAACCTCCCTCTTGGAGGTGAAAAACCCAACAATCAAAATCTCATATTGTGTTAGACCAAATCAGTATGATTCTTACAAGTTTTGCTTCAACACTTGAAGCAATATATCAACACAGTATAATCCAAACTAGGGCATACAATAGTATGACAGTGCTAGGGAAAACTTATCTGAATATCCTTGCTGTAGATGGTTAGCTAATCAAGTAAAACAATATGTTGGTGTGAATCATCCACTTGACAACGTGTTGACTGAGAAGATGATTTGTTGCCCCAAAAACACCTTCGTTGTCCCTGAAAGTGAGTTCGTTGCCCCTTGGATCAGGTCCCTTGCTGAAGGTATAAATTCGTTGCTTTGCTAAAGGAATTTGCTTGAATATGTGCAGAGATAATTTATTGAATAGTGGAGACAATTAGTTGGATCAGTGTGTACATTTGATGTAAGAATGATCTGTATATATAGGTGACTTATCCACCTAGATTGACTTAGGCCAGCCTTGCATACATTCATAATTTTGGTGCCCAAAATTACAAGTTACAACTATAGGGTCAGACCAATATAAATTCTGAGTTACATGTGATAGGGTCTGCCCTATTTCCATTTACAAGTTACAATGCCCATTATAGGGTTAGACTCATTTACAAGTTACATTAGTCATTATAGGGTTAGCCCTATTCACAAGTTACATCACCCATTATAAGGCCAAACCAAATTACAAGTTACATAATGTAATTAGGTCCAGCCCAATACAAGTAATACTTATATTTGATCCGAACTAGCTATTATTTCAACAATCCCTCTTAGCTAGGGAGGATTCTAGCCAAATAACAAATCATCATGGACCTTTCCATGATATCCATCTTGCATTGCCCATAAGGGATGGATCCAAAAAAATTATTATGCACACCTGCAAGAAATGAATACACACAAATATATAAATACACATCATGAACTTATTTCATGATATCCATCTTGCATTGCCCATAGAGGGTGAGAAGAGGTCTTATACCTCAAAACTTCTCTATTGAGAAGAATAACCTACCACCTTGCGTTCCACAAAGGGTGGTTCCACCTTGCATTGCCCACAGAGGATGGAGGAGGTCTTTCACCTCAACCTTCTCCAAGAGAAGGATCCAATGTCACCTTGCATTGCCCCTAGAGGGTGACTCCACCTTGCATTTCCTGCAGAGGATGGAAGATGCAACTTAATGCATCACTAGGACTGCGACTCCCTCTCAGCCAAGGCCGTGTTCTCCACAATTTCCAAGTCTCTTTTTGAAGCACACAAACTTCACTCGAACACAAGGCTTGGCGAGAACAACTGTAATCTGCTCATCGGTGTTGACATATTCAACTGAATGACACCTTTTTGTACCATATCATGAACATAGGAATAACAAACATCTCAATACAATTTTGATTGTTACAATTAATGACTGAAGGTTCCCAAGGTTGCCCAAACAACCTACACTTCTTCACAATTTACTCAGCTTTAGCAGTGCTCAATGCAACTTAGGATTGATTCCTGCTGACCCAAGAGATTAGAGAAAAACTCAAGGTGAAAAAAATTCCTGAAGTGTTCTAACACTTCCTGCCCAATCAGAATCTGAGTAGCTTTCTAGGGTGATGACAGTGTTGATTGGATACTTCAACTTGTAGTCAACTATTTCTTGCAAATATCTTAGGATATCCTTGGTTGCAACAAGATGAACATGCTTAGGATTGTTCATGAATTACCTAAAGGGCACTCACTGCATAACAAATATTATGTCTAGTGTTAACTAGATGCATTGAGGATCCAATCAACTACCTATACTCCGATGGATCTGCAAAATCAGAGTTAGCTACAGATAAACTCAATTTCTATAGGAGTAGACATAGTTTTACAATCCATTATATCAATGGCATATTTTTCTTGACTAAGGATAAGATCTTTGTCATACTTCTAGTCCTAGACAGTAATGCATTAGGCCTAGATTCTTCATTCTAAATTCAGTGGCTAATTCTTTCTTACATCTAATGATGAGACTATTTCCAACAATTAGAAATAAATCATCCACATATATATAAGAAACAAAATTAGCAGTTCACCATTGAATACTTTTAAAGTAAAGGTTAGAATCAGGATCATTCTTGCAAGATCCTAAACTAATCAAATACTTGTCAATCTTCTCATACCAAGCTCAAGAAGCTTGCTTGAGGCCGTAAAGAGATTTTCTTTAATGAGATTCTCTATTTGATTCTCATAACATTCTAGTTATTCAATATAGACAACATTAAGAAAATAGTCTTTATATCCAGCTTCCAACCTGCAACATTAGCTATAATGGTTCTAATATTAGTATATCTTGCAGCAAGAGCAAATGTTTCCTTCTAGCTATGAGCTACACATCTAGCTTCATATTTTCTTAAAAACCTCCATATGGAACTCCCTCTTGATTCTTAATGTAAAATTGTGGTAACCAAGTCTCATGCATAATATAAGAATCAATCAAGGAAGGCAGCCAACATAAGTTACCATAAATCAAAGATGAGAAATGTCAATCTTTTCCTTACTTCACTTTTACAAAATGGACCCATAGCACAATCATTATGATCATGACATACCTTCAAGTGAAGAAACCAAACTCCCTCTTAAGCTTGAAGGCATGGTAATTCAAGAATATCTTGAAGAGAAGCATCAACATGATTAAATATCTCTTTATTGACTAGACTTCCACCATTGACAACATATGCCAAAATTGCTCAAGAGGATATTGCTGATCTATGATCAACTTCAATCATAGTGTAAAGCTACACAACATTCTTTAAATGTAAAATTGTTTTCCATAGTTGAATAACATAGAGTTAGCTATGCCTGATCACATCAGAAAACTAGGCAAGTGTATGACTTCAGAAAATTTTGACAATCTAACATTTTACAAAATTCATAAGCAATGTATATAAGCCAAATTTTCTTTCCAGCCAATGCGTAAAATCGGATATGAGTATCAACCACTCAAAAGGATACACATTGTAGTTGAGCACAAGCATATGATCAAAATACAACTTCAATAAGTTAGATATCTCATTCATTTTAGGTTTCATCATCAAGAGAATACTTACTTCAAAAATGCAATAGGTAGTATGCTCAAATTGAAGAGATAATATCACAATGAATTTTAGGCGAGGATAGTGAAAGCCATGACAAAAAATGCATTAGAGCTAAAGGCAATCCTCTACATAAGAAGAGCAGAGCAAGGTTATAATAAATGTATAACAAAGAACATGAGAGCTTTTTATGAAGAGATGAAGAGAACCAAGTGTTACACAATCTCAGTCCTACATGCCAACTATAGAACATAGACTACAGTCCTTATGATGTTAGGAGACACACCAACAAGACTATTAAGCATTTCAAGATTTAGATAGAATATGATGCATTTGAACTATGCAGCAAGTATCATCAGAAGAGGATAGAAGGGTCATCATTGGGCATAGATACTAAATAGGATGACTAAGACATCTTACCTTTATATGCCTACCACACCAATGATTAGAGGACACTATATGTTTTCAACTAAAGTTCCATGTTTCTGAATCTCCTATAATTTTATTCAGCTTTCAATCTTCTTATTTGTGCTAGTTGTTATATCCATCACAATACTCCTAGTTTTATATCTGAATACACATGTTGAAATCTTAAGTGCCAATGATGTATTTAGATCAATACATCAATTCAATTCATTACATATTCATAGCAAACCACATCAAATAGGTTGAGAGATAAACATACTCAAAATAGAGAGTAGGGCATAACCAAATACTAACTTCAATAATTCAAATTGGATTAGAACAAATTCTTAACACAAGAAAAAAGCTCAAACTAGGGTGATTGTTACAAACCCTAGGAAGATAGTTATGCAACCCTTAAATGAATAAAATGAATACTAAGATTTGAAAAAAAAAGTGCACAAACCGACATATTAAAGCACCCTCAGATGAAGTAGTTAACAAGCAAGAGAACCTTGTGCACTAGATAAGACACCAATAACAATAAGACAATCAGATGCAAATCTCCAAACCAAGTGGACCCTACAATTGGGAATACAAGAATGAGAACACCTGAAGTCTTATTCTTGCTATCGTCCCATCGATGCCTTCAATTTATCATGCATACACTGTTGTCGAACTTTGTGATTCACCGTAGACTTCTTCAGCCCTAATCTGCACAAGAAGAAGTGCAGGTTCTGCCTTCAAGCTGTTAGGCCTTATAGAAGGAACTTGGCTTTGATACCATGTTAATTTTAGAATCTGACTGTTAAATTTAGATAGCAATGACAAAAAATCAACGCAAAGAACACACATAAAACAAGGGTATCCTGGGAAAACCTCCCTCTTGGAGGTGAAAAACCCAGCAATCAAAATCTCAGATTGTGTTAGACCAAATCAGTACGATCCTTACAAGTTTTGCTTCAACACTTGAAGCAATATATCAGCACAGTATAATCGAAACTAGGGTATACAACAATATGACAGTGCTAGGGCAAACTTATCTGAATATCCTTGCTGTAGATGGTTAGCTAATCAAGTAAAGCAATTTGCTGGTGTGAATCATCCACTTGATAGCGCGCTGATTGAGAAGATGATTTGCTGCCCCAAAAACACCTTCGCTGTCCTTGAAAGTGAGTTCGCTGCCCCTTGGATCAGGTCACTTGCTGAAGGTATAAATTCGCTGCTTTGCTGAAGAAATTCGCTTGAATATGTGCAGAGATAATTTGTTGAATAGTGGAGACAATTCACTGGATCAGTGTGTGCATTTGATGTCAGAATGATCTGTATATATAGGTGACTTGTCCGCCTAGATTGACTTAGGTCAGCCTTGCATACATTCATAATTTTGGTGCCCAAAATTACAAGTTACAACTATAGGGTCGGACCAATATAAATTCCGAGTTACATGTGATAGGGTCTGCCCTATTTCCATTTACAAGTTACAATGCCCATTATAAGGTTAGACTCATTTACAAGTTACAATGTCCATTATAGGGTTAGACTCATTTACAAGTTACATTAGTCATTATAGGGTTAGCCCTATTCACAAGTTACATCGCCCATTATAGGACCAGACCAAATTACAAGTTACATAATGCGTTTGGGTCCAGCCCAATACAAGTAATACTTATATTTGATCTGAACTAGCTATTATTTCAACAAAAGTACCCACAAGATAGGTCAAACTTCTCATGAGATGATGTAAAAAGTCCTCTTTATGCCAAAAATGATGCCTTCATTTGAGTCCACCATTTTTACTCTCAAATTAGCCCATGAACTGATGTAGAACTCGTACATTTGTTGCAAAAGTCTTCCTTTTAGGACATCAACTACTGAAACAAGGTCTTTCTCTTGATTTTATCTTACCGTCTTTGCATGAATTTGTGTTCTTGGTTCGAAATTGGTCCAAAATCATGCAAAAACAAAGTCAAAATTGACTCAAACTGAGAGATAACTGTTGAAGAAGAAGTCTTAAGTAATAAGGTACCCATATGGGGCCCTTAATTGGTGCTGAGTTCATGCATTTGCTTCAACTGATGTAGTATCCATGTGGGGCTTAAATTAACCATAAACAACTCCATTTGCTACTAAACAACATTTTTCTCAAGTCCAAAACTGATGCATTAACCGAGAACTCCATCCTGACCCTTGGACTGATTGTGAACTGATGTGCATGATGAGAGATGCTGCATTGGTTAGTCACATGAGTATGCATGATAAGATAATCCTTTCACAGCGTGAATGATCTAAGAAATTGTTGAATTAACCAAGAGTTTACTTTTAGTTCTTCTTTTCTATCAACAATCTTAAATTATTGTCTTTATGATTGTCCTTCATCTCTGCATTTTCTACTATGTTGGCATGTTCTGAGTATTGACAATAAACCCCTTTCACCGTGGCATGATGAATTAGTGTCCTTGTACAGGCTCTTTATTGCTTCTTTCAATATGCTTGCTGTGACCTTTTACTGGTCTAGAACTATGTAGGTTGACCCTTTTAGATAAATGCGAACGGTGATTGTTCTTGGTGACTGCAAACAGGAAATGACTGTTCCTTTGTGAATCTGCTCCATGATGATGTAGCCCTATAGATGCCTTCCCACCTGTTGCTCACTGTGTTTTCATTAATAACTGTAACTAATGAATACTTATTTATCGCACTTGGTGACTGAAAGACTCCCCAATGTGATCTCACACCTTTGCATGGTGTAAAGTTTGATCTGTTCCTTTTAAGATTTTCACTATCTTGATACTGCTTACTGTCATCTATTAGGTCTGCAACATTTGATGTGACTGTGACAGAGATGAACTCTCTGTTTACCTCAATTACCTTATGCTTCTAATATTGATTTTCTTTGTGATGTTGCACCGCATCATGGTAATGAGCTCCTTTGTAACGATGACCTTATATTGATAGTACACAATTCCTTTTGTCATCCATCTCCTAAAGCAATTTCTGCCAATGATGTATCAATGGTTTGCTTTTGACAGTGATCTAATCACTTCGTTTTGGCTGATTCATTGGTTTTGTCTTTTGACTGGTTATGAGGTCTCTGTAAATGAACTTGTGCCTTAAAACTCTGTGATTCCCTTGAAAGATGCTCTATTTATTTGTGCTTAGCTTTTGAATGGTGAATATACTTTCTCAAGGACTGATCACAATCCATTTTACATGTCACTGTTTTTAATAGCACTAGCAAAGGCTGTTTTTATTCCTATCTGAAACAATGTCATTGCATTTTGATTTTTTGGCAGTGAGCTCAATGTCTTGTGATCTTCATATTATGCTAATATATCGTGTAGAACTGCTCTAAGACCTTTATAGGCTCTATGAAACCACTACATGATCTTTCATCTGTGCTTTTACTACTAATGCTATCTTTTGACCTCCTTTTACCATATTTGATGGTTTGTGTATACTTCTTTGGCTACGGATTCATCTTTGGCTGCTCCAAGTCTACTTCTTGTGATATCTACAGGGCTAAACCTTGTTATTGTGTTGGCTTAGTCCTTGACTATATAAGAGGGCTGCTCCATGAGACCACATTGATTTGATCTTTAGTGCTGCTATTCTTCCTAGGGTTTCTTTGTCATAGCTTCTAAAGGTTGCAACTGTGGAAGATTCTTTTATGACTGTGATACCCTTGTGCCTTAAGTGCTCTTTGTGCTATGACAATCAAAACAAAACTGATCATTATCATTTCATGGTTATTGTGCCTTCATATGGGTGTTATCACTGATCTTATCAACCATTCTTTGTGACTCTTTGAGGTTCTATCATATCAACATTATACTTTCCCTGTTTGGACTTCTAGTGATCTTGGTGTGACTGCCTTCTTGCATTTTGAAGCTTAATAATGTGGCTGTCTTTTGAATTTCATGGCTGGGTGTAGCTTGACTTCTGACAATCTTGATATTGCTCTTATTCTCTTAATGGATGCTTCTATGATTCACGAAGGATGAAGTGTGCTGCTGCACTATAACGGTCACCCACTATTGACTGCTACTAGATACCCTTGTCTCCTTCATGGTGATCTTTGATAACTGTCAAAGTCTAATAATACCTTGCATTGAGATGGATGTTGAAACATCTCCAATATGCCTACCTCAGTCTTAGACTCATGATGTCAAAGCATCTGTGAAACATTTTGCTAATATGATTATCAAGCTTGCTGCTATATGACAGGGATTTGCTTTATGTCTTTACTTTTGGACCTTCTAAATTGCTGCTACAAGAGACTTCGTTATCACTGTAACCCAATCAATGGCTGCCAAATGTGATGATGACTGTCTCTGAGGCTTCAATGCTTTGTGTGTCTTTGATCATCTTTTGCTGCTATCCTATGAACCGATCCTCTTCATGCTCTATTTGTGCAGCCTACAACTTTTCTGGGATGTTACAGGCTATAAGGCCTTTATCTATGAGTCTCCATAGTCTGAGGGTATCAAATTTCACTTGCTGTGCACAGAAGGGGCTGAAAACTTTCTGAAAAACCTAAAGGTCGGCTACAGTCATTCTTGTCTTTCATGTATTTCTTTAAAATGAAATAAACTAAAGAGATTGTTTATTGCATAAATAGAGACAATGGAAAGTCCTTCATACACATGCGAACAACTGTGCTTCCTCGTAAAATAGTGAAGATAAGTATTAGAATAAAGCACACCTGTTCTTTTCTGAGACTAGAAATGACTGTAACCTTGCATGGCTTGGCAGTGATATTTGCTTATGACTTCAACACATTCTTTTCCTTGCTGCAACTACTCCTTCCATGTATAGATCACACTGCTCCTTATTCAATAAATACATGCATGAACTGAAGATGGGGAACCCTTGTTGCGGCTATGAATGGCATGGAGATCTTTTACCTTTCAGGTCCTAACTTTTAGCTCCTCCATATGTCCATTTTCTTTGCTGAATAAGTAGTCTCTCTTCATGCACATATAGTCTAACCTATGTCACGTAAAACATTCTCTGTGGCCTTTTCCCTTTCTTTGACCACATGCAACGTGGAACCTTTTTAAAAAAAAATTAATTACTTCCCAAGATGTGCATGATGTACTTTCTTTAATTTTTTTGAGAAATCAAAGTCCCTTTTTAATTGAGAAACCCTTTAAGGTTGCTAACAAAAAGAGAATTGATAATATTTTTGCATCTTTATCAAAATGTTCAATATAACCCCTTTTTGAATAAACTAGCAATTGCACCTTGGTGTGCAATGGGTACACCGAAAAATGGTCTGGAAGGTCAAATAAGAAAAAATTGGTATATTTCTGACATACATTTGTGCAATACATGAGGTCAATTGGTAGGCCATTTAGGAAATGATGTTTATGCCAAAAAGGTCTCAATGTAGAAGTGATAGGTTGAAATCAATGATACATACTCTTACACAAATCGAAATACAATTGAAACAAAACCTCTGAATGAGGAAGACAATCAAACTCCATTACCAATAGGCTCTTGTTATGTTTGCAATAGAGAAAGGGGGGTGGTTAAGGAGATAAGAGGAAAAAATAGAGTGAGATATAAAGGAGAAAAAGAGATGACATAACAAAGAGAGGGAAGTAACATCTAACAAAATCCCCTTCCATGATCTTATTGTAGATGCCATATCCTATTATAGATCTTTTTTGGCACAGTTAAGGAGAAGATAAGCATAGTTTTTTTGGGGACCAACTTTATACACGATTGCATTTTCTTGAAAGTTTCCAAAGACTTTTAAACAAATCCATTTTGTGAATATTTTATGAACATAGAAAGCCATGACAAGACATCTTTACCAAACAATTGAGTCCCACATAATTTGATCACAATAAATAAAATAACCATTATTTAATTACCTACCAACAATAATATTAAATTAATCTATAAATTATAACGAAATACTAAGTAAAATTTAAATCATATAAAAAATAAACGAATGCAAGTCAAGTTCTAAATTTCAAAAATGGGGTTGTCTGTTGGGAACATACCTATGTAATATTGAATGGTACTATGAACTTTGAAGTTGTAGGTAACATAAATGGATTTGAATTTGTATGCATTTATTTGCAATTGCATGCCTTTAATTTATAACCTTAGAGAATTAGTGGAATGATTAATCTGTTAATTTGATCTCATATCAATCCCAAATTGGTGGGGACATGGACAATTGTGTCATGTCATTGAAAGTGCCAACTAACATGGACAAGTGGACTGTGACATATAAAGTGCCAATTGAGATGGAAATTAATTGTTTTATTGTCTACAAATCAAATCTTATTTTACTTTGGGAAGGAGATCGATATGTGGAACACATGTACCCATGTGGCAGTCTACTGCATCAATGAATCTTATCTTGACATTTATTGTTTGTGTGGGGTTTAGCTGGCCCACGACATCAACTTGTCTAAATAATCGCACACTTGATGGAAATCGAGCCATTAATGTGTACTATCTAGTGGCGGACAACAATGCCATGTATCTTTGTGCCTCGAGGTGCTCTCAAACCAAATAAATATGGTGAACAGTGGCCAGTAGAGGAGCGAAAATAAATAGTAGTACTTTCTGAGGAGACTGCAGATGATGGTGAAAACAATAGACGCACAAGATTCTCCCAATCATCTTGCAAGGCCCTTTTAATAACTTATGCAAGCATAAAACTATTTTTTGGTCCTGCAGTTAAAAAATAGGTAACAAGATTATTTATAAAAGATGTACCAATTCAAAAAAAAGAATAGATCCAACCACATGACATATATGTACTTGCATGGAGGATAACGTTGTGCCAAAAAGGACCTAAAGTTATGAAAGATGCAACTCAACAAAGCAAAAAAAAATCTTTTAGAAAGAGAGAGAATTGAAATAATATTCTTACCCCCAAGCATGAACACGAGGAAAAGACTGTTATGTTTCTAGCCAAGTATGATTGCAATGAGATTGTACAACCATGAAAGACAAAGTGCCCCCAATAGATAAGCCACTAGTGTCACATAGTGAGGAGTGACATAATAAGGCAAAGGGAGTGTCAATGTACTACTTTCAAATTTGGATCAATAAAAGGAATGAGATCTGGTGTGAGATAAATATGAGCTCTATCACATAAATATTGTTTTGGCAAACTCAAAAGTATCAAGAAAATTTTGAGGGCCAATGTAGAATCATAATCATGTACACTGATATATCCTTGAAAGAGCTTCTTTGTGATGCTTTGGGATTTAATACCGATCTTTGTCTTGGTAATGAAGCATATTCAAATGTCCTTTTGGAAGGCTTTTTTTTATCATTGACTTTCTACTATGGTTTCTCATGGCTTAATTTATCATCTTATGGGTCTTTTATCATATAAAAACTAGCCCTAGAGTTCTAGTGTTTCTATTCAACTAGCAACATCAAGATTTGATTCACCCTAAGTATTTGGTCTTATACTTTCAACACCAAAGAGACATGAGTTAAGTGGGCCATGCATTCAAAAGGTTCTCGACATGCATTGAAGTGGTTTGAGCATTTTACCTAGACTCCTAGTCTTATCTAATGTGACAATGTGAATGTATCATATAAATCAACTTAGGACTTGGTGAATGAGAAAAAGTATCTTGTCGAGCCTTGAGTAGTGTTCATTCAGATATTTGCTAGAGTGTTCTGAGGATTTGGCTGAGTGACGAGTTAATTTTGTGAGCTGTACTTGAATTTACACTCAAAAGCTCGATGAAGTCATTCTTTGCATCTACACAAGTCCTAAGTTTTATTATGCCCTAATGAAGTGTCCAAAATTAAAAGTATGGTTAGGTGATGATATGTTGAAGGTAGCTTGAAAATTGTTGAAAATGTTTCCTTCTATTGGGCGAGGTCTCGAGTAAACAATGGGTTAGAAGACATGCCTGCAGATGAATATAAAATAACATGTCAGCTTGGAACTTATGAATAAGCATTAATTCAATAGGAAGCGAATAAGACAATATAGATGGGAATTAAATGCAGAGCTACCATCCTACAGAGGATTCCAACAATCGATGCAAGCCCTAATTATTAGCCATCTCAAAAAAATTGCAAGAATGTCCTAGTGAATTTGTAAAAGTAAAAAAATGTCAGAGTGAGGAATATTGTATCTACTAAGCCATGTACGGATGTTAGAAAATCAAGGTCATCATAAGTCTCTCATACAATTTCTTAATGCGAAAAATAGCTGAAAAGAACTAGATGAGATAAAATGTATGAGCTAGTGATAACTAGCTATCACCACTTTATGTTTTAAAGAACTATGGTAAATTACAATAAAGTGGTGGTATTATATATGAGCTATATTAGAGAGTTGTGAGAGATAGATATGTTCATGGGAATTAATGGTTTTTGTTGAAAGTACTTACTTCTTCTGTTACATTGGTCAAAAAATCAAATGCATAGAGAGTACAACAAAGTTTAGAGATTTGGAAAGATGGTTAAAGAAGATCTTATTGTGGAAAAGTTGCAAAAGTTTTGTAGAAAAGTAGATGACATTCTACCTTGTAACTGAAGGGTTATTGAAAATACTAGCTGTTGTTAGAGATATTAAAAATTCTAACTGTAACTATAGGCTTCACCTGTAGTTTATAAATAATTCCAATCTCTCTATCAGTTGTCTATCACCCTTCAAATGGGTGAATTATGGAGACAACAAAGGGTAGGAATGCTAAAGATGTGGGTTTGGAGCCATACAATCTTTTTTTCTAGAAACTCTCAAAGTTCTCCCCTACCAAGAGAATAATGATAATCTTACATGTTTGTCTTCTCTGCATTAATAACCATCCATGGTTAGTGGTAATTTGGCTCACAAGGAGGTTAGTGATCATGGAATCACTCTAACCTTGTCACCAAAGCTTTCATGTATCTCTTCAAACAGACCTGACACTCTTGCTAGAAGACGGGATTGAGGCAATCAGTTTTACCGGGACACAATTCTCATGTAAATGGGCTAGTAGTGGGTAAAATTTGGACACATGTAAATTCCAATAGCTTGTTGCATTCCTTTCTGTTATAAAAGGAATTCCAAGGCCACGAACAACTTGGGTTTCTAAAAATTTATTTTCTCTAGACAGGTAGAAGTAGGGGTATGTTTGTATAGAGCTGGGTAAATTCACAATGAAGGAATGACTAAGTATCACAATGTAATTTTTAATTAGTAATCAATAGAATGCCAAAATATTACATAAATTGTCTCCATTTGTATTCTCTTAGCTCACATGAGTCATAATATTAAAGATACTTTGATTTGTCTTGGCAATATTTTGTTAATGTGTGACTGTGTATAATGGGCTTCCTTCAAGGAAGGAAGGAATTAAATTTTGTTTTCAAGTTACAGTAAATTCTTGAGATATGTGATGGATTAATAAGAATACCTTGTACAATTCATAAGATGGGTTGTATTAATGTGAGGAATTAATGCTTATAATCCACTAATTTTAACTAATTTATAGTAAGCACTTGCACTCATGATCTGGTAGGTGAATTTTTTCCTTGTGATACACACGGGTTTGTTGAAACCACTCAGAATTTATTTCAAACAATGTTTAAATTATTGACTTCCCTATTTCTATCCTTTTTTACTTTCTTTCATGTCTAAATTTGCTTAAAGTGTTGTTGGCAAAAACAATGAATGAAAATAGGGGGTGAATCATTATTCACTAAACTTAAACAAATTAACCTCAACTCTAGATCTAATCATGAGCACCAAAACCAAAGATCAACACCACATCAACAATGCACATAACACAGATTTTTAACATGGAAAACCCGGTCAAGAGAAAAGCTATGGTGGGAACCTACCCACAATATGATGATACCCTACTAGAAGTATATGAAAATATTACAAGGAATGCACATGAATTCATGCACACTGCCTAGAACATACTACTCAAAACAACAAGGGATACAACCTTGAGGAAGATAAACAGTCTTACAAAGATCAGACACCAATCTAAATTACATGAACTAAAAGAATAACATCTCCTAATGTTTGATTACAGTTCTGGTTAAGCACGTAGTTAACTCAACAATATTTCACTCCCCTTATTCACACTTCTGAGACATCAAATACTTGTTTGCACATTCAATTCGATCATATAGACTTGCTCGGATCATAGAAATACCTCTCCAATGATTATACATGACATTTATACAAATCATCGACCTATATTTCAAAGCCGACTCAACACATAAGACCTAATTATAAAATTAATTCACATGATACACAAATCATCAAGTGTACCTATACAATGTTGGCAAAGACATAGCATGGACCCAAATTAACTCCTCAAACATGCAACTCCTCCAAGAAATACTCCTCAAACATCCACAACATGCTACATTCAACATGTCAACCAAGAACATGAAGAACACCACCAAACCAAATTAAAGTATCAATCATGTGCACAACGATCAATGCAGAACAATTAAACAAATAGGACATGATATTCAAATATTCACAAGAATATTGAATCCACCAGAGCTAGCCACACCAACACCACTTACTATAATCTTCATCATCTATCATACCAATACTCAAAACACTCAACGACAACTGTAGACACCTAAAATTGTCCAGTTTAATTAAATAAATATCTTTATTTAATTAATTATCTAAGCCTAATTCTTCTATTAATTGAATAAATCTTTATTTATTTAATTAATTCATTTATCCTCTTCTGGCCTTATTTCTCATTTAAATAAATACCTTTATTTATTTAAATTATCCTTTTCCTAAATTAAATAAATATTTTATTTATTTAATTATCCCACTTCTTCTATTAATTAAAGAAATATTTATTTGTTTAATTAATTCATTAACCTTTTCTACCTATGACACATGCCATTCATCTCTTAATTCATACACTACCTACCCTCTCATTATTTTCATATTTTCTCTACCTACCTTCTAATCATAGCCAACCATTTATCTTTTACACCTCTCAATCTTATCCCTCCATTTCTTATAGTGTCTTCTATATAAGGAGACGCTTCCTTCATTATCAAACCCTAACTAACTCAATTGCGCACTCGACTACAATACACCTTTTGCACTTTCATATGCGATCCTACTTGCAACCATATTTCCATATATGGTGAAAATGGAAACAACAATATTGAAAGACTAAATGAATTCAACCACAAAACTCTAGCCTAACAACAACAAAGATCCACCATAACATATGAAGATTACCTAAGACAATGCAAATCAAATGAAATCACAAAGATTATACCATCACATGTCCAATAGGGTTTGAATCTCCATTCTTCCTATCTCCATTGATCTTGCTTGATATATTTGCTCTCAGATTTTATATGTGCACAAGAGCTCAACAAAGAACGGAAATGTGGTTGCAAGTAGGATCGCATATGAAAGTGCAAAAGGCGTAGTGTAGTCGAGCGTGCAATTGAGTTAGTTAGGGTTTGATAATGAAGGAAGCATCTCCTTATATAGAAGACACTATAAGAAATGGAGGGATAAGATTGAGAGGTGTAAGAGATAAATGGTCGGCTATGATTAGAGGGTAGGTAGAGAAAATAAGAAAATAATGAGAGGGTAGGTAGTGTATGAATTAAGAGATGAATGACATGTGTCATAGGTAGAAAAGGTTAATGAATTAATTATTCATCTCTTAATTCATACACTACCTACCCTCTCATTATTTTCTTATTTTCTCTACCTACCCTCTAATCATAGCCGACCATTTATCTTTTACACCTCTCAATCTTATCCCTCCATTTCTTATAGTGTCTTCTATATAAGGAGATGCTTCCTTCATTATCAAACCCTAACTAACTCAATTGCACACTTGACTACACTACACCTTTTGCACTTTCATATGCGATCCTACTTGCAACCACATTTCCGTTCTTTGTTGAGCTCTTGTGCACATATAAAATCTGAGAGCAAATATATCAAGCAAGATCAATGGAGATAGGAAGAATGGAGATTCAAACCCTATTGGACATGTGATGGTATAATCTTTGTGATTTCATTTGATTTGCATTGTCTTAGGTAATCTTCATATGTTATGGTGGATCTTTGTTGTTGTTAGGCTAGAGTTTTGTGGTTGAATTCATTTAGTCTTTCAATATTGTTGTTTCCACTTTTCACCGTATACATTTTGGCTCACCTCGTGGGACATGGATTTTTGTTAGATCTATGTTTTTTGCAGATTTTTCTAACCCTATATTGCTGTTTTGTAAAACAATTTGGAGAATAACCTTGTGCAGCTAGGGTTTTGGACACAAAATGAAGATCTTGGAGAGATTTGATCATATCTCACAAACGGCTTGGAAATTTTGCACCAATTTTTTTTTGCAAGTTGAAAACAGTATCAAGAGCTCTCAAAGAAAAAATTCAGATCTATTGAAGCATATTTTAATTTTCTATGATTTTTTATGAATTTTCATAAAAAATTAATTTTGAGAGAAAATGAGAATTTTTTTTAGATTTTATTACATTTTTGGAAATCTCTCATAACTATACATAGGATCTATTCTTTGTGATTTTAATTTTGATGCAAAATATTTCCCTAAAAATCAGATCTTTAAAAATTAGGGTTTTTCCTTATTTTGATCAGATCTCACAAACGGCTTCGAATTTTGGTATCAAATTTTTTTTACAAGTTAGGAAAATTATCAGAGGTGTTCAGTAAAAATTTCAGATTTTTTGGGTAAAGGTTTCATTTTATATGATTTTTTTTTAATTTTTCATAAAAAAAAATTTTGAGAGCAAATTAGCAAATTTTTTTGGATTTTCTTATATTTTTGGAAATCTCTCAGAATTATACATAGGATCTCTTCTTTGTGATTTTAAATTTGATGCAAAATCATTCCTCAAAAATTGGATCTTTGAAAATTAGGGTTTTGCATTATTTTACTCATATCTCACAAATTGCTTGGATTTGTCGCAGAAATTTTTTTATGTAGGTTTCAAAGACCATTAGGACTCTCCACTAAAAATTTCAGATTTTTTGGATCTATTTTGCATTTTATATGATTTTTTTATGATTTTTCATAAGAAATTAATTTTTGGAGCAAATTAGCAATTTTTTTGGATTTTATTACATTTATGGAAATCTCTTAAACTTTTACAGGTGGCATTTTTTTATGATGAATCAGATATTTGAATTGGTCAACAAAACGCATTGTTGAAGGCCCCTATTTCACAAAGTCTTTTGGATCTAAAATTTACCTAACTTATGTGCTTGTAGGAAGGGGTGATCATTTCAAACAATCCAAACTACTGATAGATCTTTGTTGCAGGACCTTGGCAATGTTTTTTGATCTTTCATTGTGTGCCTTGTTTTCATAGATTAGCAAACACTTCAATTGGTGTACTAAAATTGAACCAGTGTCTTTTGTGTCTTGGGCAATAGGCTCTTTTTGTTTCATCTTTAGAGGGCCTGTCTCCCCGTGTGGTCAATAGGACTACTAGTGAGGAGAGAATGACCCAAGTGGTAGCGAGGAAAACCCACCTCTTCTGAACCACTATAAACAACTGTATTCATGGTGAAAACTATGGATAACATGTGCTGATTAGTTCATACCGACATTATGTCTCCCCATAAACCCGTTTGATCAAATTTATTTGATCATTTGTAGGGCGTAACCCCTACCGGTTGGGAGCCTTTTGTATTTACAGAGCTAAAAGTGCCACATGTATGGCCACACGAGCGGATGCCCTTACTAGCACCTTTTTGTTTTAGAAGCCAAAATCCTTCTAGTTGTTGGGGCAGGAGGTTGGACCTCTGGTAGTGGCCCACACACATATGGTTCTTAGTAGAGATACAAAGTTTGCCACGGGGAGTTTTCATAGGGACTGATGCTTGGCTACCCCAAGAAGTGAGTGCCGAGGGTGGAGCAAGTGGGGTCAAGCATCTAAGTATCCGCTCTGAATAGCGTAGCCTCGGGGAAAACTCTATGTGGGATCAACAACTATTGTCCTGGCCAACCATAAGAATTGTGCTTGTTTTATTTTGAACTATCAAACATTCAAGACCAAACATCAAAACATTGTGTCTTCAAGTGTATGCAAAACAATTTTACATCAAACAACACAATTTTCTTGGAGTCTTTGAGTCTAAACACTTGCAAACATTGAGTCCTCATCAACACTATGTCCTCTTGTCACAAATTCACAGATTGAAAAAATTACACAAAGTTTGGCGAAACACGTCTATGTCTGACAGAATAGCGTCTGTGTCATCTAAACGCGTCTATGAAGGGCAGAAACATGTATGTGTCTTTTGAGCAACATTGCAGCATCTCATAAACGCGTCTGTGTATGGTAGAACCAAGTTTGTGTCATTTAAGCATGTATGTGTCTGACAGAATAGCGTATGTGTCATTTAAGCGTGTCTGTGAAGTATACAGGCATGTCTATGTTTAGGATTGAAAACTTTCATAATTCAGCAAACAAGAACAATTAGTTTCAAAATTCTTGAGCTTCCTAAGCTATCTCTTCAGGTTTTCATCTAGCATTCAACCTATCTTTGGGTCTCACAAAGTCCATCATTGCTTTACACCTTACATTACATTCACATTTGTCTAAACTTGGGTCAAAAGGTCACTTGCTTGTCCTCATCATACTTTGTCAACACACTACATACAACAACACTTTTCTAAGTGGTCCCTCATCAAGGTCTATCACCTTTGGGTCTCATTTGGTCTTACTTAGAGTCAAGGTCAACTTACCTCATCAAGAGAAACTATCATCTCTTTGGAAGCCACACCTACTCTACTACATACATACTTGGTCTTACACTTTGGACATTGCAAGTAAACCTCATATTCATTTACATTCCATCCAACTCTTGGTCTTCCATACTCTTTCCATTTTCATCTAGTCTCACGCATCTTGGTCAATACCTAGTTCATGGTTGAAACCCGTTCCCAAAAATATAGGAGAGAAACTAAAGAGGCTCAAGAGTCTGCAAACATGAGTTCCTATGAGTTTGACAATGATATTTTTTTCAATTCTGATCATACTACATTACCTGACATGGATGCTTATAGAAACATTTCAAATGTTGAGCACATGGACACTACA
This sequence comes from Cryptomeria japonica, assembly GCF_030272615.1. Taxonomy (NCBI): domain Eukaryota; kingdom Viridiplantae; phylum Streptophyta; class Pinopsida; order Cupressales; family Cupressaceae; genus Cryptomeria; species Cryptomeria japonica. Next base: position 905,594,996 of record NC_081407.1, read on the forward strand.
AACAACAATGATACACACAATGACAATATGGACAACTTTTCTATACATTCAGCAGAAGTGGAAGACACCATTATGAATCCCCATTTCAATCGATTGGTTGAGGAAATAATGAGGAGAGATAGGCAATACTTTCTACAAGTGATGGCACAAAGTGGAGCCAAGATCCCTCATGATTTTGACATGTCTCAAATAATGGAAAATCAACCTTTGCAACAACCTCACCTCAACATGAATCAAATGAGGCCTAATAGTGGAGGAAATAGAGGACCACATCTTGTGCCTGAATCACCATCATCTTTGTTTCAAAAACCAGAGGTCCCATACACACATGGTCAAGCATATGATACTCACCTTCATAGACCATTATGGAAGTCTTATGCAGAAAAATATGCTCAATCACATACCAATGCTAAGGATCAACCACCAAAGCAATTGGATATTCAAAGGCATGCTCAAAATTTTGACACAAGGAAACCCCGCGTCAAATTTGGGGGCAACACATTAGAACAAACTCATGACATGCTTATAGAGTATGGTATACATGGACAAAGCAGATATTCCATTCCTCATCATGACTCTATACCAAGTGGTCCATATACGCAACATCATTATAGACCTCCTCCATATGAACATGTGTATGATTAATATCATCCATATATGCAACATGCTCCTCCTCCACCCGGTGGTTCAAGCATGGGGTATGGTCCAAGAAGTCGGTCTCCACCAAAGAACAAATTGGAGCAACAAATCAAGGACTTGCAAAAGAAAATGGAGGACATAAATACACCGAAGCCAACTTACACAATGAGAGACATATGTCCCTATCCATTTGACAAAAGCATTCCAATGCCTCCATTTCCTACACACTTTGTGACGCCTAAGTTCGATAAGTATAGAGGCAAAGGAGATCCTAAGGCACACATAAGACAGTTTTTCACAGCTTGCATTGAGGTAGCAGCAAAAGAGACATATTTGATGAGATTATTCCCACAAAGCTTAGGTGATCAAGCTATGGAATGGTTCTCCCAACTTCCACCTGGAATTAAGTCATGGGGTGACTTAGCAGAGGCATTTATCCAACATTTCTCATACAACATAGAGATAGACATATCAGTCACTACTTTGTGCAACACCAAGCAAAAAGATGGAGAGTTTTTTTCATCAGTTTTACAAAGACTGAGGAACCTAGCTAGCAGATGCTCTTGTGAAATACCACAAAAACAAATGGTAGAGATGTTCACCCAAAATGTTAACAAAGACATTGGCTATGATCTAAGGAAAGCTTGTTTGTCCACCTTCAAGGACGTCATTGAAAAAGGCTTAGCAACAGAAAAGGTCCTAATTGAACAAAGAGTCATTAAGATATCCAAGGAAAACAAAGATGACTTTAAAGGAAAAGATAAGCCAAGGTTTTGGAATAAAAACAAGAACACAGTCAATGATGGTGTTGTGGATGCCAATACAGTACGACCCACAGTTGTTTTTTCTGGATCAAGTTTTACAAACAATCAAGTGAATACTCAAACAACTTCCAAATCACGAAGGAAGTACACCCCATTGGGAGAACCACTTGAGTCTGTTTTCAAAAAGCTAGTGGCAAACAAGATAATCACAATTCCAAATTTTCCTCCATATGAGCCAAAGGTCAAACCAAATTGGTAAAATGACGATGAGTATTGTGAATTTCACAAGAGCAAGGGTCATAAGACAGGAAATTGTCATCGACTAAAGAACATCATACAAGATCTTATTGATAGAGGTGACATTGAGATTGAAGAACACTCATCCAATCAAGAACATGAGATGTTTAAGGAACCATTCCCAAAACATGACAAGGGAAAATCTACAGCCACAGATGACCAAACCAACTATACCAGAGCATCTTATAACTATGATTCAACTATCAATCACATCTTGATGGACAATTATGTCTCTACCATTATCATCAAGGACAAAATGCCTGAGAATTCTACCCAAAGACCCAAGATTGTCCTAAAAGGCATTGGATCTTCTTCCGAACCTACCTTTGAATGTCATGTTACAATCCATCGAGGTAAATTCACTTTGCAAGGTGCTCTGGCTAAAAACACAGCTTCCTCATCAACCAAACCTGAGTATGACCTTGTCGAATAGTTAGGGAAGACACCCGTGCTTATCTCAATCCTTGAGCCCTTACGCATATCCCCTGCACATAAAGCCATTCTTGAAAAAATCTTGAGAGACACTGTTGTCCCCACTGATCTGAACGTGGACCAGTTTCAAGTCATGGTGGGATACCTTTCCATTCCACACTCCCTTACATTCACAGAAGCTGATGACACCTCTGTAAGTCAGCCACATAATGCACCTTTACACATTAAAGCCTTCATACACAAACATCGAATAAAACGAGTCTTGGTAGATGGAGGAACAGGTCTAAACATTTGTACATTGAGCACTATTAAACAATTGGGATATTTTGATAAAGCTATGAATTCTACAAACAAAATTGCCATCAAGGCATATCATGATGAAGAGCGTTCATCCAAAGGCATAGTCACCTTGCCTTTTAGAGTTGGACTAGTTACAAAGGATGTGGTTTGTCAAGTCCTAGACCTAGATCTCACATACAATATATTACTAGGACATCCTTGGATTCATGAAATGAGGGCAGTCCCATCTACATACCACAAATGCATTAAGTTTCCTCACAATGGAGTTGAAATAACAGTTAATGGAGATCCTAATCCATTCATATATTGCAATAACTTGAGACTGAAAACTAAGACAATCATTCCAAGTAATCGGGAAGTTGTTCCTTCTTCTACATACATTGATCCTGAGTCATTAAAACCTTCGACATCAAAATAAGGTGAGCTTAAAGGCAAATTTCAGGACAAGGGCATGGGTGAATACACTTTGAATCAAACCATGTACTTACAACAAGTCATGAGTTCACCAAAAGAATATGGAAGACCACATCCTAATAAGCAGGTATCTATCATTATACTCAAATGGGACCCTACTATCTTTCAAAGATGGGGTGAACTGGAAGAGGAAGACTTATACAAAATGCTTTACAAATACCTTGAAAATGATACACAAGATCACATCAGCATACCATGTGAAAAGTATGACAAAGGGTTCAAGATTCTACAAAAAATTGGGTATGATGGCAAAAGCCCTCTTGGCTTAATTAAGGAAGGCATCATTGAACCTTTACAACTTGAATTGACATTCAAAAATTAATGCTCGAAGGGACTTGGTTTCGTAACTTCCAAGATCCACACTCAAAGGATAGAAGAAGCATTGAAAATCAAAGCTACCAAAATTCAACAAGAGAATCGCTATTCCACAGACTCCAATGAATGGGAATGGGGTTCAGACAAATCTGTCAGTGACTACGAGCTCACTGAGACATTCAGAGAGCTAGATGAACCCATAGAAGAAGAGGAATTTTATGAAAAATTCAAAGCTGGTCAAGAAACAACCCCAGAGGATCCCATACAGTCCTTGCCTCTATGTCCTAGGTGGAAATCACATAGAATGAGAGCACCTATCCCAGAATGCGCTACTAGTGATGATAATTTGGATTCGTTCATGATCGAGACTAATGAGGAGAGTGCCAACGATGACCTTGACAACTATCTCGACATACCTGAATATAACTCCATCTTCACGCTTAGCCCTGCTAATTTCAAAGACATGAAAGGCCTTCCCCTTGTTCACCACCAACTTATTGGCTGGGACCATGAAGGACCTGCACAGTTTGACACATTCCAAAATGATGAAGCTTTTATTGACTATCTTGGCATACGAGATGATCTTCCCCCTGGGGACCATAAAGCGGGATACACTATAGAACTCAATAGCGTGGCATATTTTGGTGAGGGTGTCGGGCCTTCTAGTCGCAAAAATATAAAAATAAAAACGAACCAAGGGTTTTATGGTGAAAACCACATGGTGGCACTATTTGACCCAAAAAAAGTAAAAAGAAAGGACGTATCTGAGGGTGAAAACCTCTCTGAGGCACCCAAAGATGGAAGGCTCGACATTCTCCCAGCATCATATGAGGAAAAGTCATCCATGTTGGTAGAGGAGACTATCAAAACAAACATTGGCACAGAAGAAGTTCCACACAACATATTCCTGGCTCAATCTTTGACAGAGTCAGAAAGGTCAAAATTCATAAGTTTCTTCATAGAATGACAAATCAACTTTGCATGGTCATACACTGATATGCTTGGATTGGATCCGGATTTGGTAATGCATCATTTGACAGTTAAACCGGGGGCAAAACCAGTAAAATAGAAATTAAGGAAGATGCATCCACAAGTCACATTATTAGTCAAAGCAGAGCTTGAGAATATATTGGATGTCAGATTCATACACCCAATTGATTATCCTGAATGGATCTCCAACTTAGTGCCTTTCAGTAAACCAGATCGTAGTATCAGAATATGTACAGATTTCAGAGACATCAACAAAGCTTTTCCTAAGGATGATTTTCCATTACCAAATATTGACTTGATTGCGGATCTCACAGCAGGTCATGCGATGTTATCTTTGATGGATGGATTCTCTGGTTACAATCAAATAAAAATCACGTCTGAGGACCAGCACAAAACAACATTCACTTGTCCTTGGGGAACTTTCTACTGGAATGTTATGCCCTTAAGGCTAAAAAATGTAGGTGCTACATATCAAAGAGCCATGACTACTATCTTTCATGATCTCATGCACGTGACTATGGAAGATTATGTTGACGACCTCTTGAGAAAATCAATAGATAGATATACACATTTGGACATACTTTCAGTCATCTTTGATCAGTTGGAAAAATATAAAGTAAGATTAAATCCCAAGAAATATGTCTTTGGAGTAACCTTTGGGAAGCTCTTGGGATTCATTGTCTCAAAAAGAGGAATCGAAGCTGATCCAGCAAAAGTCAAGGCCATCCTAGAGATGCAACCACCAAGAAATATCAGTCAACTTTGATCTTTTCAAGGGAGACTCCAGTCCATACGAAGATTCATAGCACAACTTGCAGATAAGTGTAATCCTTTTCAGCACTTGCTACATAAAAACATCAAATTCAAATGGGATGATAATTGTCAACAAGCTTTCCAGACACTCAAAGATTATCTTCTGAATCCACCAGTTTTGATGCCACCAATTCCAGATCAACCTCTATTACTATACATATCAGCTACTTCAACAACACTGGGGGCACTCTTAGCACAACAAGTTGCCGAGGGCAAAGAAAAGGTAGTATACTATTGTTTATGGTGAAAATGGATAACAATAATAACAAAATTGAAAGGCTAAATGAATCCAACCACTAAACCCTAGCCTAACAATGAACAAAGATCCACCATAACATATGAAGATAACCTAAGACAATGCAAATAACTCAAAATCACCAAGATTATACCATCACATGTCCAATAGGGTTTTGATCTCCATTCTTCCTATCTCCATTGATCTTGCTTGATATACTTGCTCTCAGATTTTTGTATGCACAAGAGCTCAACAAAGAACGGAATGTGGTTGCAAGTGGAATTGTAGTGTAGCCAAGTATTCCAAAATTGGTCATTAGGATTTGTCATTAGGATATGTCATTAGTCATTAGGGTTTGACAATGAAGAAAGCATCTCCTTAAATAGAAGACACAATGAGAAATGGAGGGTTAAGATTGAGAGGTGTAAAAAGAGAGGTCGGCTAGGATTAGAGGGTAGGTAGAGGAAATAATAAAATAATGAAAGAGGTAGGTAGTGTAGGAATTAAGAGATGAATGACATGTGTCATGTGTAGAAAAAGATAATGAATTAATTAAATAAATAAAGATTTATTTAATTAATAGAAGAAGTAGGATAATTAAATAAATAAAATATTTATTTAATTTAGGAAAGGGATAATTTAAATAAATAAATTTATTTATTTAAATGAGAAATAAGGCTAGAAGAGGATAAATGAAATAATTAAATAAATAAAAATTTATTTAATTAATAGAAGAATTAGGCTTAGATAATTAAATAAATAAAATATTTATTTAATTAGACATGACAATTTTGAGTGTCTACATTTTGCCCCTCTTTGAGACAATGCGGCTTGTCGCGTTGTTTCAAAGAAAATGAGATGAACTGATACAGAGTTGCCCCAGGATGGGAATGATATGCCCCCTCGAGAGATTGGATGAAAATGTTTGAAAAGATTGCAGACAATCTCTCGATAAGAAAGACGGGATAGAATGGACTGATCAGATAAAGTGACAAAGTCACGGGATAAGGAAGACTGACTCGGGAAATGAGAGCTAGGGTAGTCTATAAGATAGACCACGGGGGAAAATACATCCTCATTGTCATCTACACCGTCACAAGAGCATAGTGCAAAGCGAAAATAAAGTAGCAACAGTCAGCAACGATGGCTTTTGTTCACAGATTCGATCGTGTTCGCCGATTCTAGAGGCCAACGGAGGCAGGAGAGCCAGTGAGTACCACAAAACCTCCTCGTACTTTGATGCATTTATTATTGTCATTAATTCATACTAGGTAATGTAATAAATGCGCATTTATGTCAAGAAAATGTGTTTGTGTCCAAAAATGTGAATTTGTGTCTTCCAGGTCAAATCGGCAGTTATGTGATGAACATACGCTGTTGATTGGATAAGCTGCTGAGAGGATACACTCAAGAAGGTCCTCTAGGGAAGACTAAGATAGATCAAGGCACTTTGTGATGAACAGTGAGTACCAAGATAGAGTACTTTGTGATGAACAGGGAGTACTAAAATATGAGCAGCACTTTGTGATGAACAGGGAGTGCAAATGTGAGTAACACTTTATTATGAACAGTGAGTGTCACACACGTAGTACTTTGTGATGAACAGGGAGTACTACTAGGATAGATAGCAACACTTTGTGATGAACAGTGAGTGTCACTAGGATAAATAGCTATGTGCATTTAGATAGCGAGTAGCATTTTGTGATAAACAGTGAATGCCACGATAACTGACATGATTGAGTTGCTTGACTGCAGGAGTACTTGCCGATGCTGGAGTCACGGGAGAGATTCCCATCGACTCAGAGGTTGCGACCTGAGTTGACAGCCGAGGACTAAGCTGCGATTGAGGTTATGGGATTGAGATACATTCTGTATGTGCCTGAGTTTCGGGTGAACATGGGATTGTTGACTGCACTGGCTGAGAGATGGCACTCAGAGACTTGTAGTTTGCATTTGCCGATGGGTGAGATGACAGTCACCTTGGAGGATGTATATAGGATTCTATGGATACTGATCGATGGGGAGTTAGTACCCTATGATCGAGACGGAGATAGGGATGCACTAAGACGAGTGTTCTAGGATCTAGGACTAGGGATGAGGGTGGGACATGTGGCATGGGATACCATGACATGGACAGGATTAGCACTACCAATAGTGTTGACAGGAGTTATCAGTGGGTTCCTCTGTCTGGATAGGACGACACGAGGGGTGGCTGCAGGGGACACAGGGGCCAGGAGAGTTGATCTTGGGGTGGGTCCTTCTAGGGCTCAAACTCCGTCGAGGCCAGGCGGCTTCGAGGGAGGGAGTTCATCATAGCCTTAGAGGGCTCCCTATGTATCAGTATTGTACCATTTTTGTATTGTAGACACCTGCGGGTGATTTTGTAACCATATGATTCTTTTGACATCATTGTATCATGACACTTTTGATTATATATGAGAGATGATCCATTTTTGCAGCAGCTATATGCATGTGTACCTTATGTGATGAAATGTTCTTATGTGATACATGTTTTATGATATGGATGCTTATATGATGCAATGCAATATTTTTGTTCTTTTATGTTGTATATGTGATGCATGATGCAAATGTGAATGTATGTAATGCAAATGAATATGATAATGCAAATGATTATTTACATAATGAAAATGTGAGATGTGCTAACATGTGTTGTATGCAGGATGTGATGCAATTGTGATATCTATATGTATGTATGAAATGCTTATATGTGGTGATGTAGGTGTAACTATATGAAATGCAAATATTTTTGGTGTGTCATTATACTCAGTCATGTGATAGCGGGCTACGTGGACTTGAGAAGGACAATGGAAGTCAATCAAGAAAGGGGGATGGAAGACAGAAGATATGAACGTGAAAGAGCTTCTTGTGCGTTATCATCATTGAGCTTTATTATGGCAGAATAGGTTATGACAATCGAGGCATTTGTTCGACCCAGAAAGTCATTGTACCTGTTTGCATGGAGATAAGACAGTCACAAACAAGGAATGCCCCAGTTCATACTAGACTCATAGTGTCCTCATATCCTTGGACAAGTCATAGCATTACTAAAAGACAATCGACAGACAACAAATGCAAATAGGTGACGATACCCCATCCTCGCCTTTCTAGTCAAAGACATCCTGGAGATAGAATCTCTAGTCAAAGACATCCTGGAAAAGATAAAAGACATGTCACCAAAAAGATAAAATCAAAAGAAAACCAAGACTCGACACCAACATCCACTGTAGTCCTCAAGTTTAGTGTCTCTTGTCACTTGTATAAGTCGAATTTTGATTGTGGTCACAATGTTCACTTTCACAAAAAGGATAGATAGCACTGAACCATAATGTTGTCTGAGTCTGTTGAAAGATTTGATTTTGTTGAAGCTCATTGTTGCTGCTGTGTCTTATCTGAAACTGACTGAATCCATGAAACTGATACTTTATTGTGGAGAAGGCGGAACTTTATTGTGGACTGGCGATGCAAATGCTGCTTTATTGCGGATTGTGCGCGGACAGACTGAAGAAAGCTGGAAGAAACTGTACTCCTTGAACACGTGACGTTCTTAGTTCCACACCCATTACTAGACTTAGGAATTGGCCGTAGTCACAGATAGGATCCGATTTATTATGGATGAAAAGGGGGTGAAAAGGGAGGGTTATGGATGGCTAACCAATCTTAGGTAGATCAATAACAAGCCATGATGGGAATGGGTAAGTTTATTGTGAGCGAATAGGTTGTGAGTGTGTGCAAAGTGAAAGGATGAAAGAGAATCCTGAAGGAGAGAGGAGCAATGTCTCTACGCATGGCGCTGGTGACCCAGTTTTCACCATGGTACTTGCCCAGGGCGCCACCGAAGTGGTTTTCACCGTTGGACGAAATTATTTCTCTTTACTTTTCTCGATTTTTCAATTTTTTTGTTGTCACAAGGCGCCTATTTGCCAGGTTTTCACCAAGTGACGATTTTTTTTGTTTTATAATTTTTTTTGTATTTTTGAATTAGGATGTTCCGAAGAGCTTATGTGTAGAACCTGCGAAGGTGCATGCTGTTGATAGGATCCTCCAAGGGTTCACCTTCTATAGTTGAGAGCTGATATGCCCCAGATCCATATACCGCTGTGATGATGTAAGGACCAAGCCAGTTTGGTTCGAACTTGCCCTTCTTATCTCTGTCTTGCTGATTCTTGGGGTTCTCTCTGAGTACTAAGTCACCTACCTCAAATGTGCGAGGCTTGACTTTGTGATTGTAACTGCATTGTTCCTTGACTGAATGATGTGTAGCTTGAGTGACTGTCTTCCTTGATAAAGGAACTGAGATAGAATTACTAGTGTGTGGACTACACAGGCCCATATGCGCGTCACCTGAAGAAGTTTGGGCATCACTGATAGCAAAGTCCTTTGAGGAAGCTCCATTAAAGGTCCATGATGTATCACCAGAAGGAAAAGGATGTGTGGAACAAGTGGATGAGTTATGAAGGATTATGATTGTGAAAAGAAGTGAAAGTAGGATAGCATGATGGAGACTTAGGATCAACAAGTATGCTTTTTGACTAGCAATTGTAGAACTTTTGCCCCCAGTTATTTTGATATTAGGGGATATCAACTCTTGCTCTTTTTCTTTCATAGGATTTTTATCCTTGAATTTGATTTTTGCAGAGTCCAATAGCTTTTGATTTTGATTTGGACTAAAGGACTTTTCTTTAGTTTTTACTTTTAGATTTTTCTTTTCAAAGCTTGATTTGTGATCCCCAATTAGTAAGGGCTTTTGTAATTCTTGTTCATCCAAGTCTGGGAGTGGAGTGGAAATGGAATGAGTGGATGAAATAGTAAGGCTATGTGAGTTCTCAAGAGGGTTGGCGATATGCTCAATAGATTCTTCACTGGAACCACTCTTAGGACTATTGATATCAAGAGCTGCTTGCACCGCTGGAGGAGATTTGCATTTGGACTTAGTAGCCACAACACTAGGTGGTTCACACACAATTCCTTGGTCTGGCATATTGCTTGTAGATTGTTCTTGTTGATTGAATGTCTTAGGAGACTGTGGGAGTTGATCAACATGAAAGATATACTCACCACATCCCATGTCTTTAATCTTGAACTTGTCTTCTTTTAGCTCTGCCTGTTTTGATGTAGAAGCTTTTAAGGATTCAGGATCCACATATGCCGATGAAGGAATAGCTTCACGATTGACTGGGATTGTTATTTCTGATCTAGGTTGTAGATTGTTGCAATAGATAAATGGATTTGGATCCGCTTTGACGGTCACTTCAACTCCATTGTGTGGAAACTTGATACATCGATGATATGTAGATGGTATTGCTCTCATCTCATGAATCCATGGACGCCCTAGCAATATGTTGTATGTGAGATCCAGATCAAGTACTTGACAAACCACATCCTTTGTAACTGGCCCAACTCTAAGAGGCAAGGTGACTGTGCCTTTGGATGAGCGCTCTTCATCATCATATGCCTTGATGGTAATTTTGTTTGTAGAATTCACAGCTTTGTCAGAATATCCCAATTGTCTTATGGTACTCAAGGTACAAATGTTAAGACCTGCTCCTCCATCTATCAGGACTCGCTTTATTCGGTGTTTATGTATGAAGGCTTCAACGTGTAAAGGTGCATTATGAGGCTGACTTATGGAGGCATCATCGGCTTCTGTGAATGTGAGGGAATGTGGAACAGATAGGTATCCCACCATGGCTTGAAACTGGTCCACGTTCAGATCAGTAGGGACAACAGTGTCTCTCAAGATTTTGTCGAGGATGGCTTTATGTGTAGGAGATATACGTAAGAGCTCAAGAATGGAGATGAGCGCGGGTGTCTTCCCTAGTTGTTCTACAAGATCGTACTCAGGCTTGGTTGATGAAGGATTGGTATTCTTAGTGGAGGCACCTGACAATGTAATCTTACCTCGACGGGTTGTAACATGACATTCGGAGGTAGCTTCGGATGAAGATCCCACACCCTTTAGGACAATTTTAGGTCGCTGAGGAGGATTCTCAGGATTTTTATTTTTGATAGTAATGGTAGAGATATGATTGTCCATTGAGATGTGATTGATGGTAGAATCATAATTGTAAGGTGCTCTGGTGTAATTGGCCTGATCATCTGTGACTTTGCCTTTTCCTTTGTCATGTTTTGGGAATGGTTCCTTAAACACCTCATGCTCTTGGTTAGATGAATGTCCCTCAATCTCAATATCACCTCTATCAATGAGATCTTGCACAATGTTTTTCAATCGATGGCAATTACCTGTCTTGTGACCCTTGCTCTTATGAAACTCACAAAACTCATCATCATTCCACCAATTCGGTTTTACCTTTGGTTCATATGGAGGAAAATCTGGGACTGTGATCACTTTGTTTGCTACAAGCTTTTTGAATACTGATTCAAGTGGTTCTCCCAATGGAGTGTACTTCCTTCGTGGTTTTGAAGTTGTTTGATTGTTCACTTGATTGTTGGTAGAATTTGATCCAGAAAAGACGAACTTTGGTCTCACTGTGTTGGCATCAACAACACCATCATTAACTGTATTCTTGTTCTTGTTCCAAAATTTTGGTTTGTCCTTTCCTTTGAAGTCCTCTTTGTTTTCTTTGAATAGTTTGATAACTCCTTGTTCAATTAAGACCTTTTCTGTTGCTAGGCCCTTTTCAATGACATCCTTGAATGTAGACAAACAAGCTTTTCTGAGATCATAGCCAATAGCCTTGTTAACATTTTGTGTGAACATCTCCACCATTTGTTTTTGTGGGATTTCGCAAGAGCATCTGCTAGCTAGGTTTCTCCATCTCTGTAAAAATGTTGCGAAAGATTCTCCTTCTTTTTGTTTAGTATTGCACAAGGTAGTAACTGAGACATCTGTTTCAATGTTGTAAGAGAAATGCTGAATGAATGCCTCTGCTAAGTCGCCCCATGACTTAATACCGGGAGGTAATTGAGAAAACCATTCCATAGCTTGGTCACCTAAGCTCTGTGGGAACAACCTCATCAAGTATGTTTCTTCTGCCGCTACCTCAATGCAAGCTGTGAAGAATTGTCTTATATGTGCCTTGGGGTCTCCTCTCCCTCTATATTTGTCGAACTTTGGTGTTACAAAGTGTGGAGGAAATGGAGGCATTGGAATGCTCTTATCGAAGGGATAAGGGCATATATCTCTCATAGTGTATGTAGGTTTGGATGTACTCATGTCCTCCACTTTCTTTGGTAGATCTCTAATTTGTTGTTCCAAATTATTCTTGGGAGGAGACTGATTTCTTGTAGCATACCCCATGTTTGAAACACCCATTTGAGGAGGAGCTTGTTGCATGTATGGATGATACTGATCGTAAACATGTCCATATGGAGGTCTATATTGTTGCGACATATATGGAGCACTTGGCGTAACTTCTTGTTGAGGAACCCCATATTTGTTTTGTGTGTATAAACCATATTCAACAGGTCTTTCATTTTCCATTGTGTTGCCCCCAATTTTGACATGAGGTCTCCTTGTGTCAAAATTTTGAGGATGTCCTTGAGTATCCACTTGTCTTGATTGATCCATACCTTGAGCATGTGTTTGAGCATAAGGCCTCCATGATGGTCTTTGAATGTAAGTATCATATGTTTGAGCTTGTGTATGTGGGATTGCTGGTTTTTGAAGCAAAACTGATGGTGACTCAGGCATCATATTCAATCCTCTATTTCCTCCACTATTTGGTCTCCTTTGATCCATGTTGGATTGAGTTTGTTGTGAGGGTCGACTTTCCATAAGTTGAGATAAGTCAAAATCATGTGGTATTTTAGCTCCACTTTGTGCCATCATGTTTAAAAAGTATTGACGATCTCTCCTCATTATCTCTTCAACCAATCTATTGAATTGAGGATCCATTATGGATTCTTGTATGTTTGCTGATAGTATTGAAGAATTGTCAACATTGTCATTGTGCGTAGCATTGTTGTTTATAGTGTTTGCGCTTTCCACATTTGGATTGTTTCTATAAACATTCATGTCTGGTAATGTAGTGTGCTCAGGATTGTAGAATAGATCATTGTCATACTCATAAGAACTCATGTTTGCGGATTCTTGAGCTTCTTTAGCTATTCTCCTAGATTTTTGAAGGCGGGTTTCAACCATGAACTAGGTGTTTGACCAAGATGTGAGAGACTAGACGAAGAATGAAAAGAGTATGGAAGACCAAGAGTTGTATGGAGTGTAAATGAATCTTGATGTGTACTTGCAATGTCCAAAGTGTAAGACCAAGTATGTAAGTAGTAGAGTAGGTGTGACTTCCAAAGAGAGGATAGTTTCTCTTGATGAGGTAAGTTGACCTTGACTCTAAGTAAGACCAAATGAGACCCAAAGGTAAGAAACCTTGATGAGGGACCACTTAGCAAAGTGTAGTAGTATGTAGTGTGTTGACAAAGTATGATGAGGACAAGCAAGTGACCTTTTGACTCAAGTTTAGACAATTGTGAATGTAAAATGAGATGTGAAGCAATGATGGACTATGTGAGACCTTAGAACAGGCTGAATGCTAGATGAAATCTGAAGAGACAACCTAGGAAGCTCAAGTATGCCGAAACTGATTTCTTTTGTTTGTTGGACTGTGAAATTTTTCCAATTTGTGAAGTTTTTGGTTGTGACCAAGTCTGAATGTTTGACTATTTTTCGTGACAAGAGGACACAATGTTGATGAGGACTCAGTGTTTGTTTCCAAGAAAAGTGTGTTGTTTGATGTAAAATTGTTTTGCATACACTTGAAGACACAAAAGACACAATGTTTTGCTGTTTGGTCTTGATTGTTTGAATGTTTAACATAAGTCAAGCACAATTCTTATGGCTGGCCAAGACAATAGTTGTTGATCCCACATGGGGTTTTACCCCCGAGGCTACGCTATTCAGAGCGGATACTTAGATGCTTGACCTCACTAGCTCCACCCTCGGCACTCACTTCTCGGGTCAGCCAAGCATCAGTCCCCATGAAAACTCCCCATGGTGAACTTTGTATCTCTACTAAGAACCGTATGTGTGTGGGCCGCTACCAGAGGTCCGACCTCCTGCCCCAACAACTAGAAGGATTTGGGCATCTAAAACAAAGAGGTGCTAGTAAGGGCATCCGCTCGTGTGGCCATACATGCGGCACTTTCAGCTCTATAAATACAGAAGGCTCCTAGCCGGTAGGGGTTACGCCCTACAAATGATCAAATAAATTTGATCAAACGGGTTTATGGGGAGACATAGTGTCGGTATGAACTAATCAGCACACGTTATTCATAGTTTTCACCATGAATACATTTGATTATAGTGGTTTGGATGAGGTGGGTTTTCCTCGCTACCACTTGGGTCGTTCTCTTCTCACTAGTAGTCCTAATGACCACACGGGAAGACAGGCCCTCTAAAGATTAAACAAAAAGAGCCTATTGCTCAAGACATAAAAGACAATGATTCAATTTTAGTGCACCAATTGAAGTGTTTGCTAGTCTATGAAAACAAGGCACACAATAAAAATCCCAAAAAACCTTGCCAAGGACTTGCAACAAAGATTTATTAGTAGTTTGGATTATTTCAAATGATTACCCCTTCCTGCAAGCACACAAGTTAGGTAAATTTTAGATCCAAAAGACTTTATGAAATAGGGGCCTTCAATAATGCATTTTGTTGACCAATTCAAAGACCTGATTCATCATAAAAAAAATACCACCTGTAAAATTTCAAGATATTTCCAGAAATGTAAGAAAATCCAAAAAATTTGTTAATTTGCTCCAAAAATTAATTTTTTATGAAAAATCATAAAAAAATCATATAAAATGCAAAATCGATCCAAAAAATCTGAAATTTTTACTGGAGAGTCTTTATGGTCTTCCAAACCTACACAAAAAATTTCCTGCAACAAATCCAAGCAGTTTGTGAGATATGAGTAAAATAATGCAAAACCCTAATTTTCAAAGATCTGATTTTTGAAGAATGATTTTGCATCAAATTTAAAATCACAAAGAATATATCCTATGTATAATTCTGAGAGATTTCCAAAAATGTAAGAAAATACAAAAAATTCGCTAATTTGCTCTCAAAATTAATTTTTTATGAAAAATCATAAAAAATTCATATAAAATGCAAAATTGATTCAAAAAATCTGAAATTTTAACTGAATTTTTCTGATACTGTTCCCGACCTGAAAAAAAAATTTTATGGAAAAATTCAAAGCCGTTTGTGAGATCTGATCAAAATAAATAAAAACCCTAATTTTTAAAGATCGGATTTTTAGGGAAATATTTTGCATCAAAATTAAAATCACAAAGAACAGATCTTGTGTATAATTATGAGAGATTTCCAAAAATTTAAGAAAATCTAAAAAATTCTCTCATTTGCTCTCAAAATAAATTTTTTATGAAAAATAATAAAAAATTCCTAAAAATTGAAAATTTGCTCCAAAAATTCTGAATTTTGGATTGAGAGCTCCTGATACTTTCTTAAACCTGCAAAAAAAATTTGGTGCAAAATTTCTAAGCCTTTTATGAGATATGATCAAATCTCTCCAAGATCTTGATTTTGTGTCCAAAACCCTAGCTGCACAAGGTTATTCTCCAAATTGTTTTACAAAATAGCAATATAGGGTTAGAAAAATCTGCAAAAAAAACATAGATCTAAGAAAAATCCATGTCCCATCGGGCGTGCCAAAATGTTTATGGTGAAAATGGATAACAATAATAACAAAATTGAAAAGCTAAATGAATCCAACCACTAAACCCTAGCCTAACAATGAACAAAGATCCACCATAACATATGAAGATAACCTAAGACAATGCAAATAACTCAAAATCACCAAGATTATACCATCACATGTCCAATAGGGTTTTGATCTCCATTCTTCCTATCTCCATTGATCTTGCTTGATATACTTGCTCTCAGATTTTTGTATGCACAAGAGCTCAACAAAGAACGGAATGTGGTTGCAAGTGGAATTGTAGTGTAGCCAAGTACTCCAAAATTGGTCATTAGGATTTGTCATTAGGATATGTCATTAGGATATGTCATTAGTCATTAGGGTTTGACAATGAAGAAAGCATCTCTTTAAATAGAAGACACAATGAGAAATGAAGGGTTAAGATTGAGAGGTGTAAAAAGAGAGGTCGGCTAGGATTAGAGGGTAGGTAGAGGAAATAATAAAATAATGAAAGAGGTAGGTAGTGTAGGAATTAAGAGATGAATGACATGTGTCATGTGTAGAAAAAGATAATGAATTAATTAAATAAATAAAGATTTATTTAATTAATAGAAGAAGTAGGATAATTAAATAAATAAAATATTTATTTAATTTAGGAAAGGGATAATTTAAATAAATAAATTTATTTATTTAAATGAGAAATAAGGCTAGAAGAGGATAAATGAATTAATTAAATAAATAAAAATTTATTTAATTAATAGAAGAATTAGGCTTAGATAATTAAATAAATAAAATATTTATTTAATTAGACATGACAATTTTGAGTGTCTACAACTATATCAGTCGTACATTGGTGGGATATGAGCTAAACTACACACCAATTGAGTGTGCATGTCTCGCTGTGGTCTTTGCTTCGCAAAAATTATGACATTACATGCTAACTCATAAGACTAAGTTGGTTGTAAGGATCGATCCATTGAAATACCTTCTCAATAAAGCAACACTTACTGGGCGACTAGCCAAATGGGTGATGCTCCTGAGTGAACTCGACATCGAGTATGTGGACAAAAAAGCAATAAAAGGACAAGCTATCGCAGATCAGTTAGCAGATGCTCCTATGATAGATGATGTTCCTCTAATTTCATAATTTCCAGATGAATCCATTTTAATAGTGTCACATGCAAAGCCTTGGCAACTATACTTTGATGGCTCATACACATAGCATGGGGCAGGAGCTGGCATCCTCTTCATAACTCCTCAAGGGGATTCTATACAAAAATCATATCGATTATCATTTCCCTGCACTAATAACATAGCAGAATATGAGGCATTAACAACTGGATTATGGATTGCAGTTTAGTGGAAGATCCAGGAACTTTGTGTTTTTGGGGACTCTCAACTTGTAATTCATCAAGCAACTAATGACTACCAAACAAAGGATGAGAAATTAATGCCTTATAAAAGAATGGTGGATGACTTGAAACAACAATTCACGAAGATAGACTTTGAGCAGATACCCAGAGAGCATAATCGAGCTGTGGATGCCATGGCTACAATTGCTTCACTAATTGATCTACCACCAAATGAGACCCGCTATGAGTTCTTGGTGGATAACCTTTTGGTTCCCTCATATGAAATCACTTCTACTAAGATGATATGTGTTGTTGGTCCTGAGTCCTAGTTATATGGTTCCATTTTCGCATACCTTCGTGACAATACCCTACCTCCTGATCTATCCAATAACCAATGTCGCACTTTCATTCGCCAATCTTCTCGATACATCATTTTAGCCGATATCCTATACCGTCAAGGTCTAGATGGCACTCTTCTTAGATTTTTAGAAAGTGACAAAGCTCAAATTGCGTTACGTGAAGTACATGAAGGGATATGTGGTCCACATTCTAGTGGTCCTACCTTAGCCAAGAAACTCATCAGGACTGGATATTACTGGCCCAATATGGAAAAAGATTCATATCAGTTTGTCAAGAAATGTAAGCAGTGTCAACTTCATGGAGACCTCATCCATGCGCCAGCGCAAGAACTTCAACCAATTATGACTCCTTGGCCATTTTGTCAGTGGGGACTCGATCTCATAGGCAAGATTCACCCTCCATCTTCCAACGGTCATAAATTCATCATCACCACCATAGAGTATTTCACAAAATGGATCAAAGTTGTGCCTCTCACACAAGTCACTGGAAAACAAATTGCTACATTCATTCTCAACTATATCATTTGTCGATACGGTATTCCTGTTTCCATCATCACTAATAATGAGCGTCCCTTCAAAAATCAAGATGTCCGTGAACTCTGTGACCACTTCCATATTACCCATCATTTTTCCACACCTTATTATCCCCAAGGTAATGGTCAAGTTGAGGCGTCTAATAAAACAATCCTCAAAATCTTGAAAAAGACAGTTGACGACGCTGGCTGTAATTAGCATATTCAACTTAATCTCGCACTTTGGGCTTACTGCACAAGTATCCGCACACCTACAGGAGCTACACCCTATTCACTTGTCTATGACACTGAAGCTATCTTGCCTATTGAGGTTGAGTTACACTCTTTATGAGTCTCTTTGCAAAACATTATCAGTGATGAAGACTACGAGGTCTCTTGCTTACCAGAACTTGAATTATTGGATGAACAAAGACAAACTACTTTTAATCATCTCAAGGCTTATGAACAACGAATGAGTCACAACTACAATCATAAAGTCAAGCCTCACACATTTGAGGTAGGTGACTTGGTTTTCAGAGAAAACCCTAAAAATCAGCAAGACAAAGAGAAGAAGGGTAAGTTTGAACCAAACTGGCTTGGTCCTTATATCATCATAGCAGCATATGGATCTGGTGCATATCAACTCTCAACCACAGAGGGTGAATCCTTGGAGGATCCTATCAATAGCATGCACCTTCACAGGTTTTACACATAGCTCTTCAACATATCCTAATTCAAAAATACAAAAAAAAAAAAAAAAATCAAAAATACAAAAAAAACATAAAAATTAAAAAAATCGTTACTTGGTGAAAACCTGGCAAACAGGGGCCTTGTGACACAATTTTTTTTTTGAAAAACAGAAAAACATTTTGTCCAACGGTGAAAACCACTTCGGTGGTGCCCTGGGTAAGTACCTTGGTGAAAACTGGGTCACCAGCGCCGTGCGTAGAGACATTGCTCCTCCCTCCTTCAGGATTCCATTTCATCCTTTCACTTTGCACACACTCACGACCTATTCATTCATAATAAATTTACACATTCCCATCATGGCTTGTTATTGATCTACCCAAGATTGGTTAGCCATTCATAATAAACCTCCCTTTTCACCCCTTTCCATCCATAATAAATCAGCTCCTATCTATGGCTAAGGCAAATCCTACATCTAGTAATAGGTGTGGAACTAAGAGCATTGCTTGTTCTAAGGAGTATAGTTTCTTTCAGTTTCCTTCAGTCTATCCGTGCACAATCCACAATAAAGCAATAGCTGCATCGCCAATCTGCAATAAAGTTTTGTCTTCTCCGCAATACAGTATCAGTTGCATGGATTCAGTCACAACAACAACAATGGGCTTCAACAAATCAAATCTTTCAACAAACTCAGACAACATTATGGTTCAGTGCTATCTATCCTTTTTGTGAAAGTAAACGTTGTGACCACAATCAAATAAGACTTATATGAGTGACAAGAGACACTAAACTTGAGGACTACAGTGGATGTTGGTGTCGAGTCTTGGTTTTCTTTTGATTTTATCTTTTTGGTGACATGTCTTTTAGCTTTGCCAAGATGTCTCTGACTAGAGATTTTATCTACAGGATGTCTTTGACTAGAAAGGCATGGATGGGGTATCGTCACCTATTTTTCTTGACTGTCTGTGGATTGTCTCTTAGTAATGCTATGACTTGTCCAAGGATATGAGGACATTGTGAGTCTAGTATGAACTGGGGCATTCCTTGTTTGCGACTGTCTTATCTCCATGCAAACAGGTACAATGACTTTTTGGGTCGAACATATGCCTCGATTGTCATAATCTACTTGCCATAATAAAGCTCAATGATGATAACGCACAAGAAGCTCTTTCACTTTCATATCTTCCACCCTCCATCCCCCTTTCTTGATTGACCTCCATCGTCTTTCTTCAATCCATGTAGCCCCCTATCACATGACTGAGTATAATGACACACCAAAAACATTTGCATTTCATGTAGTTGCACCTGCATTACAACATATTAAGCATTTCATACATACATATAGATATCACAATTGCATCACATCCTGCACACAACACATGTTAGCACATTTTACATTCTCATCATGTAAATAGTTATTTGCATTATCATATTCGTCTGCATTTTATACATTCACATTTGCTTTTGCATAACATATTAAAAACATAAAAAAAAACAAAAATATTGCATTTCATTATGTACATATTTGCATCCATATCATAAGCATCACATAGAAACATACATCATGAAACATCTCATCACATAGGTACACATGCATATAGCTGCCGCAAAGATGAATCATCTCATATATATATATATCTAAAAATCATAAGTGTCATGATACAATAATGTCAAAATACATATGGCTACAACCAATCCTTGTGTCGCCCTATCCGGATAGAGAAACCCACTGATCACTCCTACCAGTACTACTGGTAATGCTAATCTAGTCTGTGTCATCGTGTCCCATGGCATGTGTCCAGCCCTCATCTACAATCCCGGATCCTAAAACACTCATCTCAGACCATCCCTGTCTCTGTCTCGATCGTAGGGAATCAACTCCCCATCGATCGGTATCCTCAGAATCCTGTACACATCCTCCAAGGTGACTGTCATCTCACCCATCAACAAATGGAACTTTCATGTCTCAGAGTGCCATCTCTCAGCAAGTGTAGTCAGCAACCCCATGTTCGCTCGAAACTCAGGCACATATAGAATAAATCACAGACCCATAACCTCAATCGCGGCTCTGTCCTCAAGGGTTAGCTCTGGTCGTAACCTCTGAGTCGATGGGAATCTCTCTCATGACTCCAGCATACGTAGGTACTCCTGCAGTCAAGCAAATCAATTATGTCAGTCAAAGTGGCACTCCCTGTTCATCACAAAATGTTGCTCTTTATCTTAGTGCTTATATTTATCATATGGCACTATTTATCCTAGTGACACTCATTGTTCATCACAAAGTGTTGCTCTTTATCCTAGTGGTACTCCCTGTTCATCACAAAGTACTACGTGCTTTTGCACTCCCTGTTCATCACAAAGTACCCTGTCTTGGTACTCCCTGTTCATCACAAAGTGCCTTGATCTATCCTATCCTAGGGCCTCTGCTTGAGTGTATCCTCTTGAGTAGTTTCTTCATTGGCAACATATGTTCTATCACAGAATTGTCAATCCTAGGCCTATGTGCTATCCTAGTCTTCCCTAGAGGACCTGCTTGAGTGTATCCGCTTAGAAGCTTATCCAATCAACATCGTATGTTCATCACAGAACTGCCGATTTGGCCTTGAAGACATAAACACGCATTCATGATGCAGATGCGCCTACACATTTTTGACATTATCCTAAAGTGCATTTATTGCACTACCTAGCATGCATTAATGACAACAATTAATGTGACAAAGTACAAGGAGGTTTTGTGGTACTCACCTGCTCTCCTATATTTGTTGGCCTCTGATATCGGTGAACGCGATCAAATCTATGCACCATTGCCATTGTTGCTGACTGCTGACTGCTCTTTGCTATCTTTGCACTCTGATCTCTTGGATGTGTGGATGACAATGAGGATGTTTTCCCCTCGTGGTCTATCTTATAGACTGCCCTAGCCCTCGTTTCCCGAGTCAGTCTTCTTTATCCTATGACTCTGTCACTCTATCCTATCCAGTCAGTCCATTCTAGCCTTTCTTTCTTATTGAGAGATTGTCTGCGATCTTTCCAGATATTTTCATCCAATCTCTTGAGGAGGCATATCATTCCCATCTTGGGGCAACTTTGTATCAGTTCGTATTATCTTCTTTGAAACAATGCAATAAGCTGCATTGTCTCAAAGAGGGGCAAAATGTAGACACCTAAAATTGTCTAGTTTAATTAAATAAATATCTTTATTTATTTAATTATCTAAGCTTAATTCTTCTATTAATTGAATAAATCTTTATTTATTTAATTAATTCATTTATCCTCTTCTAGCCTTATTTCTCATTTAAATAAATACCTTTATTTATTTAAATTATCCTTTTCCTAAATTAAATAAATATTTTATTTAATTAAATTATCCCACTTCTTCTATTAATTAAATAAATCTTTATTTATTTAATTAATTCATTAACCTTTTCTACTTATGACACATGTCATTCATCTCTTAATTCATACACTACCTACCCTCTCATTATTTTCTTATTTTCTCTACCTACCCTCTAATCATAGTCGACCATTTATCTTTTACACCTCTCAATCTTATCCCTCCATTTCTTATAGTGTCTTCTATATAAGGAGACGCTTCCTTCATTATCAAACCCTAACTGACTCAATTGCGCACTCGACTACACTACGCCTTTTGCACTTTCATATGCGATCCTACTTGCAACCACATTTCCGTTCTTTGTTGAGCTCTTGTGCACATAAAATCTGAGAGCAAATATATCAAGCAAGATCAATGGAGATTCAAACCCTATTGGATATGTGATGGTATAATCTTTGTGATTTCATTTTATTTGCATTGTCTTAGGTAATCTTCATATGTTATGGTGGATCTTTGTTGTTGTTAGGCTAGGGTTTTGTGGTTGAATTCATTTAGTCTTTCAATATTGTTGTTTCCACTTTTCACCGTATACAACAACAACTGAAACTTAGATAGATAACTTGCAGAGCACCAAATCATAAACCATTTGAATTGAGGATACACAAGAATGTCCCAAACACTCTCCCAATTCCACAATACAAGATATAACCATTCTGGAACACTGCGGAGAAAATACCACAACTCTGCAACACTAAACCAACAGAAAAATCAAATGCCACACTGGATCTCATAACTCAATGAAATCATAATGTAGAACCATGAAACTCATTCTAGATCAACTAGAGATAAACATCTCTAAACCCTTTAATTTGTAACAAAATAGCTTCGACAAACTGTCTAAACCAACTGTAATGCCCCGCTAGGAACCCCAAAGGAATAACCACACAACTAAGCAACTAAGGGTGAAATATATATATTTTTTAAAGTATAAACCACATTAAGTGCTTTAATTACTACATTGCACAAGAATAACACAAGCAGAAGACTAACACAAGAATTCCTAAAGGGTTGCCAATGAAGAATTAAACGAAAGGTTAAATTCCAAATTAAAGGTTAATCTAATTATACATCAATTACTTAATGAATACATTAAACTATAATCACATAACATCTTTCATCATTGAAATATTGAAGTATTACAATATAATTTTCTCTTCAATAAATCATTTGCACAAAGCATAAGGATAACTGATAAAATAATATCCAAAACTTAAGATTACATTGATCATAAAATACATGGCTTCCAATAATACATATAAAGTTTAATCTTTACCAAATACAAGGTTACATAAATCCATTAATACAAATGACCATATAGGTCTCAAAAGGGCAATAATCTCCAACATGAGATGATGCATGAATCACGAACCATAGGAACACCTGCGAAGCCAATCCTCGCATGAAGGCACGAACAAGAACATGTGATGGGAAGTGGCACTACCACTTGACCATGTAATCCCAAAATGAAATCACCCCACCATGATAGGAGATAGCAGAAGACCCTCAAACAAGCATAAGAAAGACATGGATGACAGTACAATACGACTTCACAATACTCCAGGTGAACTCGACATCACAACACACTAGTGACCCTAAAGAGAGAGTGTCATGGCATAGCTTATGATGGTTACTCTAGGTAGGCCTCCATAGGTCCCGACCCCCATCCTGGGTTATCCTGGTAACCTTTCTTGAACCCTTGGTTCCATCTAAGTTTCATGCAGACCCCACCAACCCTTCATGAAGACAAGGTGGTCGGTTTGCCATTCCAGGCCTTCCCACTACATCTTGAGCCTATAAGAACACTCAACCATGCACGAGGTACAATATCTTAATTAATATTAAAAACTACCCACCCCCTAATCAATTATTAGGTTATCACTTATTACCTGACTTTCGAGGGGTTATCCTGCCAACCACTTCGGGCGTGACCCCCACTCGAAAGCCACTCTCTCAAAGGACACTAAACAAACATGGTCACTCTACGAGGACCCTATGGCGAAACAAACAACCATAACACCACTACAACCATACAGGTGACCAAAACAAATACTTACTAACCCTTGGTTAACCATAAGGAATAAGCACAATATGGTTAAAACAATGAGGTCATAAATACAACACCTAATCAAGAAGTACAAAATACGCCACAACAGGACGACTGAACATAGGCAAAAAATTGCAACAAACTAAACCCCTTACAAGAAATGCTAAATTCACTAAGATCGAATCCAGACAATCTCTGAGAATAACAACATCATATACACTTGTAAATTCATCGATAAAATTAAATAAAACATCACCATAAAGATTAAGAGAAATTCAAGTCATCATTGAACTAATAGGACTAGAAATCTAACTAATCATAAATAATTAATTTACCTCTTTTCAATTTGAACAAGCAAAAGTCATAATAATTAAATGAACAAACACCCCAAAATAAATAATACATTTATAACAAAGGCATTATTTAATTTATAAATTAAACAATTTCTTTAAACTATTAATATATTAATAAAAATTAATATATAAATATATATATATAATTATTAACAATTAATAATTAATAAAACACTAATATTATATTATTATTTTTTTATCTTTATTTTTTTTTAATAATAATAAAAAAGTAAATTTTAAAAAAACTTAATAAAAAAAACTAAACACAAAGAATGGTGGGTCCACGAGGCCCACCACTATGGTAGCATGTGGTAGCAGGCAGCGCTGCTGGGGGTGCGTGGCTGGGTCAAGCCTAGCTCCCCGCCATGCATCCCTCAATCAAATTAATTTTTTTTTAAATTTATTAAAAATAGATCTTTTTAAAAATCTCTGGAACTAAAAACAAAGAACAACAATTTTTTTTAAAAAAAATTTCCCTCAAACAAGATTTTTTGAAAACTAAAAGAAGTATACAAGACCCAAATCAAAATATCTTGGGCAAATTTCATGAGAAATAAGCAAAAATAGAGGGGATTAAATCAATTCCTACATTTCTTCACACACAGGAAGAATCTTATTCTTTGCATCATACAAAGAGGGCAAATTGAAATTTTTTTGCCAGCATAACCCCCTAATTTTGAACAATTAAAAACTTGAAAACATATAGAAAACAAAATCTATTTCTTACTACACAAATTGAGAAGATAATCAAAAACTAAATTTTACAAAAACTTGAAAGCACATAGCCAACAAGATATTGGAAAATCTCTTCAACAAAAAACACATTGATTTGGGATTTAAATAAATTCTAGAGAAAACTAATCTATTTCCAAACCAAACTTACAAACAAGAATCTTCAATAAGATTTAACAAATTTCAATCACACACACAGGGAAAAAGCTCAAAACATTCAAATTTTTATTGCAACAAAAGAGGGAAATCTACCCAACCTGAAAAGCAATCCTGCATACCAATTCCAAAATGCAGATTCCTCATTCCAAATGGTTTCCAAGTTTTGGTTTTCAAAAATGCCTCCTCCTCTTCCCGTGAACTCACAGGTAATATAGCCAAAAATATTTTCAACCTAAAATGTTAGGTTAAAAGTTTCCTCAACCAATAGGAATAAAATATTTAAAAAGTAAAACAAATCTAATTTCCCTTTTCCATGACAATTCTTTTTTTTTTAAACAAAAATAAAATCTAAAAGCTAACTAAAAGGTCAATGGAAATGCTTTTTATTTATTTTATTTTCCCATAAGAATTTAACTCAACATTTGTACTAAAATTCAAATAGCATAGTCATTTAACTAATTTCTTTTTTTCAAATAATTTAATACAACTATTTTCACAATATAACATGCAATTTAACCATTTAATTTAACGACTCCATTTATTTAAATTAAATCAATAAACTTAAGGCATATAATTAAATTAAATACGCCAACACAAAATAACACAATTCACTCAACTTAAATCTTTTTAAATAACTGGAAGCACACAAAACGAGAGAAGACCATATGACGACTCACAAAATGAAAATACCAAAGCACTATGACTCGCATACCGGTCAAACGGAAAAGACGACCGACTGACAGCACTCACATGAGTGTAACTGCGGGTCAATTTAGGGTCTAACAACTATCTCCTCCACTCCCATCGAACAAGTAAGGCACGCTCAGACCTGTGAAACCAGGTGGAGTCGATACCCCGTACCTACTCGGTACTTGTACTTGCAATGTCTTGCATCAAAGAACCACACCTGCATATAAACAAATATATAAACAGACATGACACACACACCGATGAAGGAGAATCGTGACGTTCCCTATCTCATTGGAGTGAGTGAAGGAAAATCATCCCCTCGCATCCCATAGACTTGCAAACACGAAACATGTAAATAACACATCACACATATAAAGTAAATGTGTCAGTCCATGTCGGTAATCCATAAAAATTACATTTAACATAAGTAATAAAATACTGCATGAAAACATACACTACATATCAAGTTAAAGCATGTAATAACATCGCATAAAGTCTGAATAAAGTATAACAATAATGTATCCACTGAATAGTCAACTGAAGTCAAACATATGTCTAAAAAAGTCTAATCAAGAAGGGGCACTACACCAACTCTCACAATATGACTAAAATACTAAAACAAAGGAATATGTTGACATCGATGACAACAACACATTCCCACAAACTCCTGTATCCAACAATATCCCCCTTTGGCATTGATGGCAACATATGAATGTGAAAAATAATTAATACCAAAAATTGAAACAAACTCCCCTTAGGGTCAACAACAAGATTTTCACATGGGTTATCTCCCCCTTTGACATCAATCCACACAACAAAATCTTTGAAACTCATGGCTCTCTCCCCCTAAACACAAAAAATGCTGACTTATAAGTCCAAGACTTTTCTTGCTCGTTAATGATTTATTCTATTTTTTAATTAAACTATATAGTTCTTGCAAAGCGAACCATTTTATTTATAGTTTTAGCTAACATGGAATTCCCAAAAATGATTTTTTTATTTCCTTAATTAGTGTTATAGATATATTATTTCTTATTGCTCATCTTTTTAATAAAAAATTCTCAGTGTTTTAATAGTGCTCTTGTGAGATGATTTGTTACCTTACTTCTATTAGTATTTTTCTTGTTATTCTTTAATATTATATTTCTCCTATTGAACATTTTATTTATAATGACATTAAACCATGAGTTCATGCTGAAACTACATAAGTTTTCTAAAAAATGATTAAGTGTACCTTTAAGAGTTCCCATAAAGACCATTTGAAAATTTCATTGACATTAGGTTTATAACCCTTATCGGCCAAATTCAACCATCAGATGAACATAATTAACTCTCATTGAAAGGCTTAGTTTCAATGAAAAAGATGTATCTAGTGTGTCGAAGAAATGGTGAAATGCTTCCTCGATAAAATAAACCATCGAAGGGATCATGGCCGCGAGTAGACTCGAAAGGGATTCACCGAAGTCACCAGTTCTATCGAAAAACACATTGAAAAGCCAGCAACGATACTATTTTGAAGAGATGTGGGCTTCGAAGAATCGATAAAGCAATAGGCCGATGTTTTAAGTCTTCCCGACAAAGCAAAATTCATTGAAGAAGGATTGATCATCGAGGGAAGGGTTTTTTCTCTTGGCAAAATTAAAAGTTTCATCGACACGGCGGTATCAAGTTAGATGAGGAGATCACTCATTGATGATTAATCAATGATGAGACTTAGACATCGAACAAACTATTTTAGGGTGTAATGACGGGCTAGGTTTCATCGAAACGTAAAATGACAAAATCTCCCGTTAGAGTTAACCACTTGGGAAAAGAAGGAGTGGGACCCATTTCGATGAAAGACAATGTTTCGATGGAAGCCTAAAGCATATTGGCGAAAACAATATTCTCATCAAAACAAAAGTGAGTTTGATGAAAAAGGACCTTTCGATGAGAAAGAAATGAATGATGTCAAAGAACAAGGCTTCAACGAAGTAAGCAATAACATCTTGTCTGCTACTAAACATCAAAGAAAGAGAAAAGGAACTGTTAGAAGAGGCAATTACTCTCTGTCACGAAATCATTCCAGAAATAAATGAAGTCTTATCGTCATAAATTTAAAATGAGTAAGCTCATGATCGTTGCATAACAGATGGATATAACCGATGAGACTACTGCAAGATCAAAATAAAACATCAGAATAGAGGGAAATTCAGGCAACGTTGGCTAAGGAATTCATAGAGAGATTTTCAAGATAAAAGCAGAAGGTCCAGAGCTCCAAGTAAATTCCTTAGTCCCAAGCTCCAAAATTATAATGGAAGTTACTTCGTCTAAGAAAACTAGGGCTAGGAAGCCTAAGGAAGCCCAGTCTATAGAAGAAAAGCCAAAGATGCAAAAGAAGGAGGGTCGCCCATTAGACTAGGATTTGTTAGATCAATTCCCCACCTTGAGCCATCGATAAAAAAAGATTAATTTAGAGGATGAAAGCTTAGAGGGCAAATTTGATAATTTAGGAGACATCTGGACTGAGACAAGAGGGCATGAGTTGTTCATCTTTGGATATGTGCGAAGGAACGCTCCAGAACCTGTAAACAACTTGTGGAGACTGAATCTTGGGAAGCTGGCAGTGCCAAATGTCTTTGTGAATGTCGAACTTATGAAATCTTTGGCCAACAATTATGACCCCAAGACAAAAACCATATATGATTATATGGGGAAGCCAATAGTGTCCATCACCAAGGAGGTTATAGAGAGTGTATTTGATTTGGACTGGGGGTTTGAAGAGAAGACAGACATCTGAAAGCTTACCCAGGAGTATTTCAATATGGAAGATATCTACAAAAGGTGGAGACTCCCTATCCATAGACCAAAAGTTGCAGGATCAATAGTGCCATTCGGTGAAGGGGATAAAGCTCCTTTTGATGTCGACCTCTTCTTTCCCTATTTTAAGTATACATATTACTATGTGGCCCAGGTCTTAGGAATTGAGGCCCCCCCTTTGATGGATATAATGGCTATGATAATCTGTGTAGTTTCACAGTAAAAAGATCCTAGAACATTTGATTTTGCTACTTATCTGTCTGAGGCCGTGAATTACGATTTAGAAAAGTTGAAAGGGGATATGATCAATGTCCATTTCAAATATTACTCTCTCCTCATGCATATAATATTGAGTATTGGACAGGATAACGGGTTATGGTTAGATGGGTTGTGTATCAGAGCTTATGACAAAGCCGAAATGAGGAAGCCTGCACAATTGTGGTTGTCTCCATGGGATAAAAGATACAACAACAGTCAGTACTGGAATTTTGAGGAGTTCTTGGTTAAGACACTATACATATTGCTAGGGTATCCATGTAATCACTCCATATCTCCAGAAGTCAAGAGACTCCTCAGACCTAAGGAGTTATGTGAGGACACTCCAGTTACACATAATTGGGGTGTATGGGTTTGAGGGAAAACCCTATTTTCTACCTATCACAATACTTGATAGAGTAGCTTACCTTGAGATTGTCAGGCAATTATCAATAGCCAGTGCCAAACACTTAATGGATCATGGAAAGTAGTCCATAGTGCTTGGGTTATTGGTGTTCTCATATTTTATTGTCAAGAGTTCGAAGAGCTACGACTTGTTGCAGAACAAATTAAGTTATTATAAGATGGTAGAAGGTGATCCAAGACCAAACTTTGACCTTGAGGGTTACATAAGGGAAGTAAGAACTTCTCAAAAGCTAAAAGCTAGAGAGCATGTCCCATTGATGCCTGATGACTTTATCAGGAATATAGAAAGGCAGGAAGCCGCTGAGAAAAGGATGAAGTATGATAAAATGTCCAGAGCATATGAATGGAATTTTGGTAGAGGAAAGATAAATGAGGATATCATGCAGGGAGTGGATGACCCATTGGCTAGAGCTATCAAGCTTGTGGAACATGAATTGGAGATTTTAGAGGGTGTTCCAACGTATGTTTTCAGGGACCAAAAATAAAGCATCAAGGATACAGAGCCTCTGGCACACATGTATCCCCGGTCTATTTCTGAGTCAATCCTAGTTGATTCACTGAGGGAAGAGTATCCACTTGGATACGAACGTGATGAACAGATGAATCTGGTGACCGACCAATATGACATCCAGGAGATCAATGATGTCAGGTTGTTGGAGCATGAAGAATTTACTTCAGACAATGACTTTATTCACACTAAGGAATTTAATACATTCCTATACCAGCACAAGGGGGCATTAGTCAGAACCAACACCGAAGGGAAATCCAAGGAGGAGATGCTCAGAATACTCCAGGAGGAAGTGGACCAGGCCATGAAAGAAATGATGCTTGAAAGAGGAAGGAAATTGCTCAAAGATGCTGGGGTGCTGATATACTCAGGATGGGACATGAGATCTGCCTTATTGTTTGATATTTTTTTGTAGAAACAGGGGCCACATAAGCATATTATGCATGAAGAAGTAGACAATATTTTTATGGGATTGGGATATGATCCTGGTCAAAAGGCTCTTATGTTGTGGGATCTGTATCCCAAAGAAAAAAGGCCCTTTCTCGTGGACACTGATCAGGCCTTCGGGCATCTAATGATCCAGTAGGCTGGGAAGACTGATCCTAGGGTTACTGCCAAACTGAATCTAGATGTGGCAAAACTCAATCAAGATCAGATTGAGTTTCTAGTCAAAGAGAAAAATACTTATAAAGGATTGTATGAAAAGGCCAATGAGGAAGTACAATGGCTATAAGAGAGACTACTGTAGCAGAGCTCTACTCCAAGCATCAGTGAACTAGACATGGCACTCGAGACTAATCAGAAGGTCATGGATGCTCTAACATACACTGTCTAATGGAAGACCAAGAGTGAGAAATTAATCAAACAAGTGGAGAGTGTCTGATAGAAAACAATAAACTGGTTAATGATATCATAAAAAATAGGTTCAAAACCATGTTGATACATGTGGATCAATATTGGAAAGTATATACTAGGACTGTTAAGGCTCTAAAGGAGCATGAAATACTAAAGGAACGATTGTAGGAGGTGATGAACACTGTGGATACCATAACGTCTGAAAACATAGCAGAGGGGATGGCATACTTGGAGAAGCATGACAAATATGCAAATTCCTTGAGCATAGACCTCCAAGCACTAGATGATGGGAGCACCTCACGAATGCTAACAGTCTATCAGGAGGGAGAGTTGATATCACTAGAGCAATGGCAGAATGAGCTAGCTGGTATTAAAGAGCGAACCATCTCAGGGTTGGACTGGGACAAATATTTGGCTCCTTCCATTAACTAGATAATCTTTGAGTATATCTCGATAGGTGAAGAATTGAAGAAGTGGAATGCTGACACCAAAGGCTACAGGGAGGATGATTACATAAATCATTTAGGAATGCTTAACCTATTTTTGTTTAACTTTGTCAAGAATGTACAAACAAATTGTTAATATTGGGAAGAGACATGACTCTTCATGAGGGATAGGTTTTGTTCTTATATATATGAGAAGTTTTTTGTAAAAAAAGAAAAGAGTGTCAAGAATAGATGTACAATATACTCTGGCAGTTTTTGTAACTTTCGAAACTCTATCAATATAATCAGTTGTTTTTTCCTTTACATATGTGTTGTGAGTTGTTTATTACAATTTGCAGTTGTTCTGTGATATTGTCTCATAGAAGATGAGAAGATAAGGTTGCTTGTATTTTCCTACTACTATTAATTTGAATAAAAGGCCTACTTGTGGATTGTAATTGTTCCGTGCAAGTCTTCTTTGAATGGTCTCTTAAAGTAAGGGTTAAATTCATTCGAGCAAATTATAGCATAAGACTATTAAAACGGATCTTTTTGAGGAAAGGTAACTGACAGATCTACCTAGGGGGTGATTTAAAAATTGTCTCATAGAAGCATACAATAAGTCCTGCTGAAGTAATAAACTCTATGGCCCAAACAAGAGGAAAGACACTGATCATTCATAAACAACAACTTTTTAACATATTGTTGAGACATGGACCAGCTAGGACTTGAACCTAGGACCTTCCATATGCTGCTAGAGTGCTCTACCACTGAGCTACTGGCCCCTCTTGGACCAGTCCATCGTTGGTCTGGGTGTGGCTTATTTCCAATACCAACACCCTCCCTTAAGCCACACCTCTCATGTGCTTGGGGCTCCTAGCCTGGACCTGGCTCTAATACCATGTGAGATTTTGCCAAGATCAAGGGCACAATGAAAAGTATAAAAACAGAGACAAAAGAATGACAAGAACAAACTGTATTCTCATCAATATGAAAATGATCAACTGGATTCATAAATACAATGAATATAGGCCTTCTTATATAGGCAAGGCCATATGGATGTACGAGCACACAATCATGACATGTGGCTCAACAAAAGGTGGAATTTCTCCTACAAGCTCTATCCCTATGTGCACACTTCCCTAAGTGTCTCGAATCCAAACTATGAAGAAATGCATTATCCTAAGTTAACTTAAGTAAAGTGTAATAATATCCATAATGAATATTTATTTACACCAACACCCCCCCTTAAGTGCAACTTAGGGGAATGAAGACTCAAGTCAACAATGCAAGATGGGTCCCGGCTACTAGGCCATGATAGGTACCCATATACAATATGCAAATGCAAGCAAAACTATGCAAAGCAATCTCTCACAAACAGAGAAAGGGAGAAAACCCAGGGGAAAACCCCCCCCCCCCCCCCAAAAGAGAGATGAA
Organism: Cryptomeria japonica; assembly: GCF_030272615.1. Taxonomy (NCBI): domain Eukaryota; kingdom Viridiplantae; phylum Streptophyta; class Pinopsida; order Cupressales; family Cupressaceae; genus Cryptomeria; species Cryptomeria japonica. The sequence goes on from NC_081407.1 coordinate 905,627,894, forward strand.
TGTACAAAAGACTCTCAAAGAAGATGGACAAAACCTCAAAGAGGAAAAAGTCCCCCCCATAAGAGAGGAAGGAGAAGTCAGCTGACCCCCCCTAATGACACATCCTGCACCCCCAAGAGAGCTCGCAACTGCTAGAACTTACTCTCAGTGAAAGGTTTGGTGAATATGTCAGCAACTTGCTCCACTGTAGGACAATACTGCAAATCAATGACCTACTCCTGAATGAGCTCTCGGATATAGTGCATATGAATCTTGATGTGTTTGGTCCGCTGGTGCTGGACCGAGTTCTTCGAGATTGCAATAGCACTCTGATTGTCACAATGTAGAACTATCGGTTGTGGAGTGGTGAACCCAAACTCTGTGAGAATCTGCTAGAGCCAAATAGTCTCAGTTGCTGCATTAACAGTGCCTCGATACTCAGCCTCCGTCAAAGAGAGAGTAATAGCATGTTGCTTCTTGCTCTGCCAACAAATGGGGCCTGAACCAAGGTGAAAACTATAACTGGAAGTAGACTTACGATCATCAAGATCGTCAACCCAATCAGAGTCTTTGTAACCAACCAAGCGAAGTCCTGTGCTTGCTGCATAGTGAATCCCATAGTGATGTGTACCCTAGATGTAATGAAGGATGCATTTGGCGGCTTTCCAATGAAGATCATGTGGTTCCTGCATGAAGCAGGAAACCATGGCAACTACAAATGAAATATCAGGGTGTGTATGGGTCAAGTAGATGAGACTACCCACAAGTTGATGATACAAAGTGGCATCAACTAGTGGAGAAGAACAATGAGCCTCAAGCTTGACTCCTGAAAGAAAGGGAGTCGGGGCAGGCTTACAATCAATCATATGAAAGCGTGCAAGTAGATCAAGAGCATACTTGGGCTGTGATAGTGTAATCCTGGAAGGTGACTGTGAAATCTCTATCCCGAGAAAGTAGTGCAAAAGACCCAAGTCAGTCATAGCAAATCTGTCATGCAAAGCAGATTTGACCCTGCTAATGATGGATGCGGTACTCCCTGTAATGATCAAATCATCAACATAGAGCACAAGTATCAAGTGAGAGTCATCTTGTCGCAAAATGTAGACATTCGGATCAGAATGATACCTAGTGAACCCTGAGGAGAGAAGAAAGGAATCCCTCTTGGCATACCAAGCCCTGGGGGCCTGCTTAAGGCCATAGAGAGATTTCCTTGGTCTGAAAACCAAAGAAGTATCATGGATGAAACCCTATGGCTGCTCCATATAAATCTCCTCATCAAGATCACTATGAAGAAAAGCACTCTTCACATCCATTTGATGTACAACCCAACCATGAGCTGCAACAATAGCAAGTGTTAAGCGAATGGAGTTCATCTTGGCTACGGACGCAAAGGTCTTAGTATAGTCAACACCTGCTACCTGGGAGAAACCTTTTGCAACAAGTCAAGCCTTGTACTTATCCACACTACCATCTGCTGGAAACTTGGTCTGATAGATCCACTTACATCGAACCATCTTTCTCCCCTTAGGGAGATGGACTAAATCCCATGTGTTGTTCCTCATCAAGGAACTATACTCTTCCTCCATAGCTTGGTCCCACTCAGGAACCCCTGATGCTTCCCGAAATGTCTGTGGATCAGAAGCAGTAGTAATGAATGCATGTGGAAGATCCTAATGTTGTGATCAAGTTCTCCATGTATCTGAAGGATCCCCAACAAGAGAACCCACAGACTCAAGTGTCTATCAAGCCCAACGAGGTCTAGGTGGAGGTGGAGAATGAGGCTTATCAACTACAAGTGGACCTTGCGGAGGTGTAACCCTATGAGTCAGAGTTGAAGGAGTCTCATCATTTGAATCACTAGCATCACTATCCACAATGGAGGAAGGTGGAGGAGGTAGAGAGGCTAAGCTAGGAGAGCTTTCCTCAAAGTGAACACTCCTCTCAATGAACACCTCATGTGTCTTAGGATCCATCAATCTATATGCCTTAACACCCTTAGGATATCCAACAAATATGCAAGGGCGACTCTGAGGTTCCAATGCCTTACATTTTTGCGGAGGTATACGAGCCCATGCTGGACACCCAAAGACTCTAAAATGTCTCACAATTGGTTTCCTACCAGCCCAAGCTTCAAAAGGAGTAATACCTTGCAAAGCTTTGTGAGGAACTCAATTCTGGATGTGTGTGGCACAACTGATAGCCTATGCCCAAAAAGCTGGATCAAGAGAACGTGCATGTATCATACAGCTAGCCATTTCTTTGAGAGTTCTATTCTTGCATTCTACAACTCCGTTCTGCTGTGGAGTGTAAGTGACAAAATGTTGTAGATCAATCCCCTCAAATGTACAAAAATCCTCGAGTCTTTTGTTCACATATTCCCTTCCATTATCTGTGCGAAGAATCTTCACCACTTTCCCAGATTGCTTCTCCACGCGAGTCTTGAAGTCCTTAAATCTGTCAAATACTTCACTCTTATGAATGAGAAAGTAAACCCAAGTGAAACGGGAGTAGTCATCAATGAAGGCAAGGACATAGCGGGCCTTGCTAAATGAAGGTGCTGGAAATGGACCTGCTACATCACTATGAACAAGTTGAAGAACTTCCAAAGCTCTCCAAGCTTTCCCTTTATCAAACTTCTCCTCGGGATGCTTGCCCATGGAACAACCTGAACATACACCCTCTGAAAAACTAATGTGAGGTAGATCTGTGACCATATCTTTAGTGCTGAGCTGCTAAAGATAGCGGTAGTTGAGGTGACCAAACCGCTCATGCCATAGCTTACTTTCAAATTTTGAATGAGTAAGCAAGGCTCTAGAAGGTGAACTTGGAACAAAGTGGGAGAATGAATAAAGCCTTGAGTTGTCATTGACTTGTCCCACTGCTACCAAGGCATCATCATCAAGTTCCTTTACCACAACTGAATCTGGTGTAAACTCAACCTTTTTCCCATTCCCATAGTGAGTGATTTGGTAGATAGAGAGAAGGTTGGTAGACAAGTTAGGAACATAGAGAACATTCTCAAATGTTCCATCATCCATGTCAACTGAACCTTTCCCTTCAACCTCTACTTGTGTATCATCACCTATGTAAATGTGAGGTACCTTAGATGGCTCCAATGAAGAAAACTGCTCCTTTGTAGAACCCATGTGATATGAGGCACCTGAGTCAAGTATCCACTGTTGTGAAGAACCTATAGTAGCCACAAATGCTTGCCCTTTCCCTTAGACTATGAGGAAGAGGAAGGAGTTGAATCCTTCTTTGTGTAGGCGGATGGCAAGTTGATGTTGTTTTTCTTAAGAAGATTAGTTAACTCATCAACTTGTTTTTTGTGGCATCGATGCTCATCATGACCATACTCTTGCAATATGCACAAGTTGGCTTATCCTTCTTAGGTGGTGTCCCCTTCTTGGAAGAGGATGAAAAATCAACTTGTGATGGAGAGGATGATTGTCCTTTTTCTTGTTGTGGCTATGACTTAGATTGCTTCTTCTTCTTGTTGGAATCTTTGCCTTGACTTCCTTGATTCCCTTGATTAGCCACCAAAGCCTTGGACTTTGAAGACTTGAGAAACCCCATGTTCAAAAACTTAGATTGTTCCAATATCAACATTTCTGTGAAAGCATCAAATGAAGGCATAACATAGGAACTCCCCACTGTCAAATGATGAGTTTGGAAGCTAGACACAAATGTTGCATATTCTGGTGCAAGCTTGTCCAGCAAGTTGAATATCAACTGAGCATCCTTTTTGTCAATTCCACAATCCTTAAGCTTTTCTCTTAGCTCATTTTCTTTGGTGACATAATCCTTGATTGTATCAAAACTCTTGGGATCCAAGTTGGTGAGCTCATTGTCAATCTTATAACCTCTGATTTCATTAACTTGACCATACAATTTCTGAAACATATCCCAAGCATCTTTGATTGTAGTACACTTTTCAATATGAAAGATGAGGTCATCTGATACATACTTGCACAAAGTTCCAAGAGCCATGCAATTCTTAGTGAGCCATTCTAATTGAGCATTAGGATCAGCCTTAGGATCAAGTGGTGCTGCTATTGTTCCATCTATGTAATGCGTGAGACCTTTTTCCATTAATTTGCTCCATACTTTAATTTTCCATGATGCATAATTATGTGGAGTTAAAGGTGGAAATTTATGAGGACTCATTGCAACAAAAATGAAAGAGCACAAGGAAAGAGAGGCACAATCACACAAGACACCCCCCCAAATTCACTCAATCAAAGAACCCCCCCAAAATGATGATTTGACAATTTATACTTAGTGCATGTACAATGGGCCACTTGCAAAAAATGGCAAAGTGGACTTCTGATTTGAATTTTACAACTGCCTCAATAAGGCCAAAAGAGACTCAAACTAATAATGCAAGAGATCTAAACTAAGATCCAAGCAACTTACAAGTACCAAATAGGCCAAATAAGACCAATATTTGAAAGTACAATTTCTACTTAAAATATCTGAAATCTGATCATATATTATGAAAGTAGATGAAAAAACATGCACTTTCAAAAAAAACGGCACCTGAAAAGGAGGTCATATGAGCTCAAACGAAGCCTTTGAAGTTGCAGAATTGAGGATTGGACAGGTACAGCTGAGAGAATCCAAAAATTCCGAAACATCGTACCTCCCGAATTGGGCAGAAAATTTCCTCCACACCCAAAAAATGATTTTCGCCAAAATGGGTCGAATTTATACTTGATTTTTATGGAAACGGCCTCCCGAATGCAATGGTGAGGTCGAAAATGCTCCAAGATGCCTCCAAAAAGTGTAGTTCCTCAGATCCAAAAATAGAAGCCTTCCACGATGTCTCCAAAAACCAATCAATGAAGCCCCAATGGCTCTGATACCATGTGAGACATGGACCAACTAGGACTCGAACCTAGGACCTTCCATACGCTGCAAGAGTGCTCTACCACTGAGCTACTAGCCCCTCTTGGACTAGTCCATCGTCGGTCTGGGTGTGGCTTATTTCTAACACCAACACATATCAATTACCTTTACTTTAAAGCAATAGGAATAGTTGAGTAGGATATATATAATCAATTAGCAATAATGTATACATATAAATTTCAAGCACAAAGATCTAATATCTTTCACAACAACAATCTTGAACTCTTCTAAAAGCCACCTATCCTAGGAATCTATGCCATTCTGAGATAGGGAAAAATTTAGATCAAGATACTCAATCTACTATAAAAAGCATTAGTCATAAAAAATGACTAGTGAATAGGTATACCCGCCTAGGTCTTGCAAATCCTAAAGTGAGGGAGTTAGTAACCAAATAGGTTCACTCTATAAGTTGGCCAAGTCAATTAGAGGGTTTGATCATAGGAGTTGGCATTTCCTTAGAACTTATCCAATCTGTTGATTTGAGATCCAACATCTCCCACCCTAGATGTGCTTATTTTTACCTTTAGGGTTTAGATTTTGAACCCACTGCATATTTGATTATTGTACAATTTTTCTTACTTATATTTTGAACAAGGGGAAAAAAACTCAAAAAAGGTATCAAGTACAAAGATAAGAATTTTATACCTTTTACACCTTTGCATCTATATTTGAGTTTGAAGTTTTTGAGTATCCATCTTGAGAAGTATTATATAAGTGTTGGCATATGATGAACCGGTATGATGATATGATGATAATGTATTTTGTCATTGATGTCAATAAGTGTAGGTGAACCGATATGAAGATTGAAAGAAGTTGTTATTGATGTTCAAGTAGGAGAACCGGTATGAAGGGATGAAGTGGACCGGTGTCAGGGTTTCACTAAGTGTGACTACCGATTGGTAGTCTCAGCTCTAGGGTTTCCGGTTTGGCAATCTAGCTTGTGCGATGAAACCGGTGACATTTTGTGATGAGTTATCTAAGACATAAGGATGAGATCGAGATGCCACATCAGTTTTGTGCACATGAAGGATTTCCTTGAGGATCTTGCATGTGAAGATCTATTACATTAAATATCTACCTCGGGAATGAACATTCTTCTTAATGGTATGTGAAGAGAGCGTGATGGGTTACTGATTTCCATATGCGGTAAAGAATGGATGATGCAGAATGACTTGTGATCTGTTTGAGATTGTTTTATTCTATGCAAAGTGTTTCAATGGTTAGGATTAGACCGATTGTAATTGTAAACCTAAAATGTTTAGGGTTTAGGGTTTATGATACCGACCTGATTGTTGTCTATAAGGTTGATAATGTTTGTTATTGTTAGTGTTGGTAAATGTTGTGTTTGTATCCGAGTGATGAGATACTTGCCAGACTAGTGAGTGGAAAACTACAGAGTGTGATTGCAGAGTAGAGGAGCTGAAAAGGATCTGCCTTAGCATGTAGTGTTGTTAATAGATTAAAGCTTTACCTATTGTCTTCTAACCATTTCAACCGTAGGAAAATCCCTTGACCGAGTAGCTTTAACAGGCTTATTGCAAATCCTCTAACTAGGTGACTTAAGATCATTGAGTTCTTCAAATCCTCTAGCGAGGTAACCTTTAACAGGGTTTCAACCTTTAATAGGGTATATAGCCATCCCTTAATCGGGTGATCTTTAACAGGATCGGTTCCTAACAGAACCTTATTGTAAAGTCTTTAACCGAACTAGGCTCCTAACAGAGCAAGCTTCAAAAGAGTTCAAAAACAAGCTTGTGGGTATTCATCCCCATCATGGTTTTTCCCATTTGGGTTTCCACGTGAAAAATCTATGTGTCATGAGTTGTGCATTTTTCATGTGATGATTGAGTAGTCTTTGTTTAGGTGAATATGCATGCAAATCTAATGGTTATGGTATTACTGATACAACACATGCATGGGTATATTGGTGAAGTAGTTATCAAGTGTTGAATGTTATTTGAAGTATTCAGTTTTACTGGTTTAGCTATCTGAAGTCTTACTGTGTTTAACCAGTATTGCCATGGTTAAGTTCAGTGATGAAGACAACCGGTTAGCATTGTTTTAACTTGATAAGTTGTAGAGAAGTTTTTGTATGTACTGGTTCACGCCCCGCGCACCCCCCCTCCCCCCTCTTAGTACTGATTAGGGTATTTATTTTTCACCATTATTCATCAATTAGTATCAGAGCAACTCCAGGTCCTTGGTGATATAAGATTAACTGCTTGAGGTAAAAGATCTCACTTTAATGATGAAGAGGGAAGGTCCTAAGCTCAATAGAGATAACTTCAAAATATGGAAGGACAGAATGAATATTTATATCAAGAGTTTGGGTGCTCAACATCAACACTAGAGCTATGTTGAGAATGCCTATGTAATCCCCACTGGCACTCTAACCGATGATCAGAAAAGAGAGATTCAAGAAAATGGGCAAGTGATGGAAGCCCTTATTAGCAGCCTGTTTGATATTGAGTTCATTGATGTACAAGATAAGGACACTCCTAAAGATGTATGGGACACTCTAGAAACCATTTATGGTGGTCATGAGCATGTCAAGAAAGCTAAGGAAGAAAGCCTTAGAGGAAAATTCGAAGACATGAGGATGGTTGAAGGAGAGACCATTCAACAATATGACATAAGGATCAAGACTGTGGTTGGAGATATCAAGAGCATTGGTGGAACAATTGATGATGCCACCATTGTCAGTAAAGTTTTGAGATCATTGTTATCGGTCTATGCAATCAGGGTTGCTTCTATTCAAGAGCTAAGGTCTATCGACAAAACCAAGGTATCCTTAGACTCTATCATTGCAAAGTTGACTCATATGAGTTGAATAGCTATGATGGCAATGTTCAGAAGACTGAGTCAACCTTTAGAGCATCTGCTTCACTAACCAGAAAAGGAAAATAAGTAAGTGCCAGTTATGAATCCAGGCAATGCAAAGATATGGATGATGAAGAGATTCTGATGGAGTTTGAAGCTCTTCTTGCCAAGAGACTTCCAAAAGGCACCGGAAAATATAGAGGTAAGCTTCCTTTAAAATATTTTTCCTGCAATAAGATAGGACATATAGCTATTAACTATCTTAACAATGACAATAAGGATAAACCAGAGAGGTTTAGAAAGTATAAAGTAGGAAGTAGGAGAAATTGTCTTGTTGCAGTGGATGAAGGTGTTACTGATGAAGAATCTGAGGATGAAGAGAATGAAGACATAGTGTGTGTAGTTGTAAAGGAAGAAGTGTTTGACAAGAAAGCCCTTGTCTCTCGCATTGATAACTCTAATGAGTGGATTATTGATTGTGGGTGTTCTCACCACATGATTGGTGACCAGAGAAATTTTTTGTCTCTGGAAGAATATGATGGAGGTGTTGTCTGATTTGGCAACGATGCACCATGCTTGGTGAAAGGTAAAGGATCCATCTCACTGAATGGAAAGAGCAGTGCAGATGATGTCTACTGTATAGAAGGTCTTAAGCATAACCTTTTGAGTGTTACTTAGCTAAATGACAAAGGACTCATTCTGGAGTTCAAAGGTGGAGTTTGCAGTATAATTGGAAAGAGTGGTGAACTTATTGCCACCGGTAAGCAGACCAGAGGTAACTTATTTTAGTTGAATGCCAAGATTAGTCAGTGTCTGATGGAAAAGTTTGATGACAGTTGGATATGGCATAGGAGACTTTGTCATTAAAACTTTGACAATATTGTAAAAGCCAGTAAGAGGATTTCCTTTGCTGAACAAACCGAAGAATTCTTTGTGCAAAGAATGCCAACTTGGGAAGATGTCTTCCTCAACTTTCAAAGGTAAGTCTTTTTCAGCATAGAACTTACTTGATCTTGTGCACACCAATCTGTGTGGTCCAATAAAAACTAGAGGTATTCAGGGAGATAGGTATTTCATGATTCTTATTGATGACTGCTCAAAAATGATGTGGGTCACATTCTTGAAAGACAAGTCTGAGGCATTTGGAAAGTTTAAAGCCTTTAGAGCATTGGTAGAGAAGGAAAGTGGTCAAAGGATAAAATGCCTAAGAACTGATCAAGGAGGTGAATTCACTTCTGATGAATTCAACAAGTACCGTGAAGAGAACAGTATCAAGAGGCAACTGTCTGCCCAAAGGACACCACAACAGAATGGCATAGCAGAAAGGAATAACAGGACTGTAGTTGAAGTGGCCAGAACAATGTTGATCCAAGGAAATATTGCTCACACTTTTTGGAGAGAAGCGATGAGCACTGCAGTCTATACTATGAACCGGGTACTCATCAAGAAATGTAAAGATAAAACCCCTTATGAGTATTGGATTGGGAAGACACCCACTGTGAGTTTTTTTAAAGTATTTGGCAGTAAGTGTTATATCAAGAGAGGTGAGCATCTGAGAAAGTTTGATGCTAAATGTGATGAAGGAATATTTCTGGGATATTCCACATAAAGCAAAGATCTCAAGTGCTACAATAATAGGACTCAGAAAATTGTTGAGAGTATCAATGTCAGGGTTGATGAATCCCCTAATAAACTTGAGGAAACAAACAACGAGAAAGTGGAAGATGAACAGGGTGTTATCTTCTGGGAACCGGTTAAAAAGGAAACAAGTTGAAAACACTAGAAAGACCTCAGTGTTCCTATACTGGTAGAAGTTGCAGTAGGTGAAGAAGAAGATGGAGAAGAAGAAGAAGAGGAAAAGCAAAAGCAAGAAGAACCAGCTAGAGTCATTCCTAGATATGTGAAAATACATCATGATCCAAAGCAGATCATAGGAGATAAAGATGCAGGGATACTCACAAGAAGAAAGGTGAAAGAAAACTCTTGCATGATTTCTGAATTTGAGCCTAAGACTACTAGAGAGGCACTTACAGATGAAGATTGGATTAAGGTAATGGAAGAGGAGCTGGACAAGATAGAAAAGAATGCAACATGGTCTTTGGTAACCGGACCAGAACACAAGAATGTCATAGGTACCAAATGGGTCTTCAGGAATAAGTTGAATGAAGAAGGCATAGTTGTAAGGAACAAGGCAAGACTTGCATGCAAGGGATATGCTCAGGAAGAGGGAGAATACTATGGAGAAACCTTTGCCCCAGTGGCTAGACTGGAAGGTGTTCGAATGCTACTTGCATTTGTAGCATTTAAGGGATTCAAGGTATACCAGATGGATGTGAAGTCTGTATTCTTGAATGGAATCCTAGAAGAGGAAGTGTATATTGAGCAACTGGATGGGTTTGTCTTATCAAAAGATAGTAACATGGTGTGTAGATTACACAAGGCCCTATATGGATTGCAACAAGCACCAAGGGCATGGTATGAACGGTTACACTCTCATCTTGTGAAGATAGGATTTCAGAGAGCAAGTGAGGACAACACCATCTACCTAAAATATGAAGGTGATCAGATTTTGATATGTGAAGTGTTTGTTGATGATATAATCTTTGGAGGAGATGATGAAATGAGCCATGCATTGGAAGATGAAATGAAGAAAGAGTTCAAGATGTCTCTGATTGGAGAGATAAAGTTCTTCATTGGTCTACAAATTTAGCAGATGAAAGAGGGTATCTTTATTACCTAGTCCAAGTATGTCAAAGAGGTATTGAAGACCTTTGGCATGGAGGAGAGAAAATCGGTTGGTACACCGATGGTGATCGACAACAAATTGACTAAGGAAGATGATTTAGCGTTGGTGAATGAGGAGTACTGGTCAATGATCGGTAAGCTACACTATGTGGTACACAACAGACCGAATATTGCTCATGTAGTGGGCATTGTGGCCCGTTTTGAGAAAAGTCCAAGAGAATCCCACTTGGTAGCAGTCAAGAGGATTCTTAGATACCTGAAAGGGACAGTTGATTATGGATTGTGGTATCCATACAATGGTGATTTTAATCTCAAAGTATATACCGATGCAGATTGGGCAGGTAATGTGGACGACCAGAAGAGCACAATCGGTGGAGCGTTCTTTCTTGGTGGAAGACTAGTCTCATGGACGAGTAAGAAGAAAAGCTGTATTTCCCAGTCTACAACTGAAGTGGAGTATGTGGCATCATTTATGAACTACACTCAAGGAATCTGGATGAAACATGTATTGGATGGTTTCAAAGTACCTATATCTGAACTAGTGAGTATATTTTGTGACAACACAAGTGCACTAAATATTTCCAAGAATCTAGTATTGCATGCTAGAACTAAGCACATTGAGCTCAAGTATCACTTCTTGAGAGAGAAGGTTCAAAACAAAGAGGTTGTATTAGAACATGTTTCCAGTAAGGAGTAGCTAGTAGACATATTCACTAAGCCCTTACCAAAAACTACATTTACCTATTTGAGAGGTGAATTAGGGGTTCTGCCCCTTCGTGAAGTAAACTAAAGTTTTGTGCTCCACATTAGTCAAGTACTACAATGTCAAATCTTTCAGGATTGATGTGTTGAAGGATGCTACTCCATAGGGGGAGCAACATAGTCGAGCTTGGAAGCTTGTGCCTCCACTTTGGCATTGTTGTCAAAGGGGGAGAAGGTATCTGATGTATGGGAGAGAAGATATCTGATGATGAGATATATGTTATAGTTGCACTGGTCTATGTTTTTCATAGTTGTAATGCTACACTGAGTATTGTCATCAATGCCAAAGAGGGAGATCGTTGGCATATGATGAACCGATATGATGATATGATGATAATATATGTTGTCAATGATGTCAATAAGTGCAGGTGAACCGATATGAAGATTGGAAGAAGTTGTTATTGATGTTCAAGTAGGAGAACCGGTATGAAGGGATGAAGTGGACCGGTGTCAAGGTTCACTAAGTGTGATTACTAGTTGGTAGTCTCAACTCTAGGGTTTCCGGTTTGGCAATCTAGCTTGTGTGATGCAACCGATGACATTTTGTGATGAGTTAGCTAAGAGATAAGGATGAGATCGAGATGCCATGCCATTTTTGTGCACTTGAAGGATTTCCTTGAGGATCTTGCATGTGAAGATCAATTGCATTAAATGTCTACTTCGGGAATGAACATTCTTCTTAGCGGTATGTGAAGAGAGCATGATGGGTTACTGATTTCCATATATGATAAAGAATGGATGATGCAGAATGACTTGTGATTAGTTTGAGATTGTTTTATTCTATGCAAAGTGTTTCAATAGTTAGGATTAGACAGATTGTAATTGTAAACCTAAAATGTTTAGGGTTTAGGGTTTATGCTACCGACCTGATTGTTGTTTATAAGATCAATAATGTTTGCTATTGTTAGTGTTGGTAAATGTTGTGTTTGTATCGAAGTGATGAGATACTTGCCAGACCAATGAGTGGAAAACTACAAAGTGTGATTGTAGAGTAGAGGAGCTGAAAAGAATCTGCCTTAGCATGTAGTGTTGTTATCAGATCAGAGCTTTACCTGTTGTCTTCTAACCATTTCAACAGTAGGAAAATCCCTTTACTGGGTAGCTTTAATAGACTTATTGCAAATCCTCTAACCAGGTGACTCAAGATCATTGATTTTTTCAAATCTTCTAGCGAGGTAACCTTTAACAGGGTTTCAACCTTTAACAGAGTATATAGCCATCCCTTAATTGGGTGATCTTTAACAGGATCGGTTCCTAACATAACCTTACTGTAAAGTCTTTAACCGGACTAGGATCCTAACATAGCGAGCTTCAAAAGAGTTAAAAAACAAGCTTGTGGGTATTCATCCCCACTGTGGTTTTTCCCATTTGGGTTTCCACGTGAAAAAATTGTGTGTCATGAGTTGTGCATTTTTCATGTGATGATTGAGTAGTCTTTGTTTAGGTGAATATGCATGCAAAGCTAATGGTTATGGTATTACTGATACAACACATGCATGATTATATTGGTGAAGTAGTTATCAAGTGTTGAATGTTATTTGAAGTATTCATTTTTACTGGCTTAGCTGTCTGAAGTTTTACTGTGTTTAACCGATACTGCCATGGTTAAGTTTAGTGATGAAGACAACCAGTTAGCATTGTTTTAACTTGATAAGTTGTAGAGAAGTTTTTGTATCTACTGATTCATCCCCCCCCCCCCCCTTAGTATCGGTTAGGGTATTTGTTGTTCATAATTATTCATCAATAAGATCTCTGATAACTTCACGTTGCACACTAAATGGTGAATTGTCTTCTAGCTTATAAAGGTACCCCACTTTCCATATAAAATTAGGGACCCTCCTTTTTGTTTCTCATTGATTCCTTGCTTTCTTTTGTCTGATCATTAGATCTAGTTTCAATTTTAAACTTTTTCCATGTGTTTATTTCAGGGATTTTTTTTCAATTAGAATTTTGGATTTAATCATCTAAGCATGACTATAAATTATGAAACTTTAAAAAATTTATTCTCTCGTAGACTAAAGAGTTTGGATTTATTTTCATCACCTTCATTTAAATAATTTGAGAGTTAGCCAACCAAGCATAACAATCAAATCATCTTTTAAACCTCAATACCTAATATGTAATGTCACCCTAAATACCCTCAGTGTTTCTTTTTGTTTTCATTATACTTTTCCTTCTCTAACTTTTTTTTTTAATTTTTACAACTAGTTCATGTATTGCATTATCTTGGAGTGATCATACCCAACATTATCACCCAGTGTTTTCATCATTTACTAGGAAGGGTATTCTCCCTATACTATTAATAGTAAGCTTTGTTTTATCCCTTTTTTGGTTTTTCTTACTTATTACTCAATTACATTGTGTGTCATTGTAATCTATAAGATAAGCTTTTTTAGTTTTATTGTTTTGTCTCTATATTTTTTTCCCTTTCAAGCTTTTATGCGCCCTAGATATATGAGTTTTGGGATTTTTCTACTTTGTTATATTATAATGGCATTACCCTTATGAACCATTATGTATAGCATTAAACCTCAAATCATTATCCTATTTGTATACTTACTTTATGCAATTCCACAAATTTGCTCTCAACTATTCTATGTAATATAACTTAGAAACAAGATCACAAGTTTATAGATTTTAATTAGGGCACTTTTTAAGAGATGCTTTCAATTCCTAAAGCTCAACTTCTACACTTTGAATTTATGAGATCATTTTCAAAGTTGAGTTTTAAGGAATTTCTTCATATTTATTTACTTGTTTACATATTTCCTTGAAGCCTAATATCTAATTACTTTATATTAAATTATCTATTAGATTATAATTTTAGGTACATGATTACTTGGTACTTATTTATTATTTTTTCCAAAGCCAAGTTTCTAATCATCTTGCACTAAGTTATCTATTGAGATAATGATTATGAGGTTGCAATGATTTGGATACTTTTCTATGGTTTCCTTGAAGTCTTATCCCTAATTGCTTGGTACTATCTCCTCTATTGGTATCATAACAATATAAATTTATTTATTCAACTCTACATTATGTGATATCCTCAAAGTCTAATCCCTTACTAATTTGTACTATCTATTTTATTAGGATTGTAATTTCAAACATTTATTTAGTTAGACGTTTATTTTGTGGTATCCTTGAAATCTATTTGTCAACTAATTTACATCATATTATTTAATAAGATAAAATAATTTATTTTTCAATGATGTACCAAGATATATAACTTACATTAATTATTCACCATTGCAAGAAGAAAAAAAATGTCTCACTATTATGTTTACTCACTTACATATTTCGTTGAAGTCACCTTGTTGATTTTTATGTAAAGTGTTCAAGACCTATCTTGATTTACTTAATCATCACATAATAAAAATATCACTAGCAAAACATAGGTTCTCATTGATTCAAATAATAAAAGAATTATGAAATATTCATTTTCCTACTACATGGAGATTTAGATTGTCTCACGAGGCACCATTGGCTTATTACAAGGATTCATTTTCCTAATCTTTATTGGTCGTTAATATATAAATGAAATTATACATTGCATCAATTAATTTCAATTCTATTCAAACACGAAAAATCAATGTTTGAGTTCAAGATGATTCAAACATTGAAAAATGAGGCTTGAAGTGTAGAAACCACCTCAAGGTTGACGTTTGTAAAGTAGCATGTGCTAGAAATGATAGGTTCCTTGTCATATATTTGTACATTCTTCATGGTATTATCTATGAATTTCTTATACGTCTTATCAAACATACGACTTTGTTATGTTTTGATTAATAAGAAAAACAGGTTTTTAGGACCCGAAACCTTTAACAAAGGAGATTAAAAAGATAATCATAGAGTATCCAGACCATATAAAAATGGCTTACAAAATGACTGGCAATAAAGCCAGTAAACAGAAAGGACAACAAAAGATAGAAACATCAAAACAACAGAAACTAGGAAAACACTGCACAGTTATAGAGTCTTCAGGAGGTCCTCCGCCTTAATCACCAGCTGGTCGTAGTTGGCCGCAACAACTTTGAGTTCAGCCAACTCCTTATTTAGCTTCTTCTCCTTCTTCTTACCTCTGGTTCTAGTTTTGGGTCCTTGAACATCACCTGTGCCTTCAGTGTCAGGGTCAATTTCTAGGGTGTCCTTCTCCTCATCCAATTTGCTGATGAGGGTTTTGGTATTGCTAGTAGAGACCTTCAGAATGTTTAAGCTTTGCATTGCGATACTTTTGAGACATTCCTCAATTTTGCTAACTTTACTAATAGTTTCCGACATTGTTTGATCCATAGCATTAGCATTTGTTTTCCTCTCAATCAGGTCTTTCTTGATCTGCTCAAATTTGGGGTTGAAGGAGTCTCTTATATTTTCAGCTTTAGCAATAGTATTGGTCAAATCCTCCATATAATCTGCCATAGTCTTCCCTTCGCTAGTGTTGATAGTTTCCAGAATCTGGATTCTGTGGCTGAGCTTCTTGTTGTCCTCCACAACTTTCTTGTAACTGGTGATTAACCATTCCATGGTGTCCATAAAACCTTTCGTACCCTCAGGAGGAGGTTTTGAGGAGGGATCTATCTTACCGGAGTTATCCTATTCCTTATTTGGGGTGTAACCAACAATGACTTTATCTTCAACCCTATGAACTTCCCCAATGGTCACTTCCTCCAAGTTCTAGTTAGCTTTCGAAATCTTTTTCTGCTTTTGTTCCTCCAACTCCTTCACTTTCTCATCCTTTCTCTTTTGTTTATTTCTGGTCTGAATATGGACTTTAGTATTCTTTTTCAGAGAACCCTGGGGTTTCTTCTTCTCAGAATCTAGAAAGTTTTGATAAAGATTATAAGATTTTAATAAAATAAATAAAGCTATTCAAATTGTGTAGTTGTTATTAATAAGTAATTTTATTGACATTTTATATATTAAAAAATTACTAATAATTTTAATGGAGAAGCAATATAATATAATCTTAAATAAAAAATAAATCATAAATAAATTAGTAATATGAGAACATTCATACACATAACAAACTAGAAATGCAGTCTTTTAAGTAAATACTAGTGGTGAAAATGGGTGAATTTTTTTCTCTTTCATTATTTAATTGTAAAAACATGGGAAATAATGCAACAATAGCTTCAAGAATAAGAACAAAATTACCTAGTAAAGGATAAAATTGAGTATGAAAATAGTGCAACACTAGCTTCAAGAATAAGAATAGAATCGCCTAGTAAAGGATAAAATTGAGTATGATTTAGAAGCTGCTATATATGTATAAAAGATGTGATTGAGAATTATTGACCCTATCTTTATAGATCAAGAGTCATAGCTGCTACATCCTATCATATATAAGCATTTCTCAATCGCAACACTCCATTGACTATAAAACAATCTCCAAGCTCATTGTTGTCTTCGGCTTTTCAAGCATTTTTTAAGGTATCTAATTTATTTCTTCAAATTGAAATCAAAATCTGGCTAAATTTCAAATTGTATTGTCATTATAGTTAGGGTATGATTATCTTTTTATTTATTTTTATTATAAATTATCCATGCAGGATATTTTAGTTTGCACTGACACCTAGCTTTGTCCATTTAATATGCAACATCTAGAGTTTGGTGCAATGCATTACCCAATTTTATCATTCACTATGTTCATTTTGTTTTATTGTGGATAAAAGAGCAAGCTTGGTTGGCTTTAATTCACCGCGATTCGTGATAATTTAACACTTATCTCATCATACATCATAAAAGTTCCTCTAGGACATATTATTCAATCCTTGTTCACCTAGCTTTGTCCATTTAATATGCAACATCTAGAGTTCGGTGCAATGCATTACCCAATTTTATCATTCACTATGTTCATTTTGTTTTATTGTGGATTTAAGAGCAAGCTTAGCTAGCTTGAATTCACCGTGATTCATGATAATTTAACACTTATCTCATCATACATCACAAAAGTTCCTCTAGGGCATATTATTCAATCCTTGTTCAGTTCTTACTACTCCTAACTAAAGTAATTATTCTATTTGGTTTTCCCTTGATGACATGCAAAATATTTCATATATTATTTATAGGTAGCTAATTCAAATTTCAATAATGCCTAACTCAAATATTTATTTAATTAATCATTTTTGTAAATTTAAATTTTTGAGATATAAAACACAACAAAAACATAACTAATTGAATCATAGGACAACCACTTCAAATTCTCATTGAAGTAATTGTTTTTGTGCCCATTTGAAAAGTTTGTCTTGCTTATGCCAAGTTGTCATGGCACCAATGATGATGGATGGGCATCTGATGGGAGTAACTACCCTATTTGAGAAGTTGTTTGCTTGTATATTTTAGTCAATGGTAAGTTTTGGTCAATAAAAATAGGATATTATTATGTCGAAGGTGTTTCCTATAGCTTTTGAGATCAATGGTTACACTTGATCTAGCATTGTGCAAGATGATTCAAAATATCCTCTCACCATTCATTATTTTTAATATTTTTTTTGTCACCCTTTTTATTATGTATAAGGAAATCTAGCAAAATCAAAAAAATCAAGATATTATAAAAAATATCTTTACTATTTATAAAATATATAGCAAAAAATTATTCTCTTTAACCATCTATTTGTCACCTTGATATCGAATCCTCAATTCCATGATGTTTCTAAAATCAATTTAAAATAAATTAAGATTATGTCAACATTACCTTTCTATATTTATAAATAAATATATATTTGTTGTCTTAATATTTTAATTCATAATTCCATGACGTTTCTATAAATTAATTACTTAAAATAAATTAAGATTATATCAAAAATATCTTTCAATACTTATAAATATGCATATAATAACAAAATAGCTTTTTTGTGTTTCAAATGTAGAGAAGATTTTTCTATTATTTATAATCATTTATGAATAAATTAGAGAGATTATATATAAAAAATTTAATGAGAACCAATATGTTTTTATATTTTAAATAGATTAACTAAATATTTATCATGTTTGTATATGTCAAATAATGTATAATATATAATTCTCTATATGTTGTATCATAATTAAATAAAATAATTATTGAATAATTATATCTATTGATAATTTTATAATATTAATGTGGTAATAGAATTTAAAAATATAATAGTATAATAATAATTATAAATTTAAATTATGTAAAAAATATATTTTAATATTTAAATTGACAATAAATAAAATTCAACCTAATCTTAATACTAAACCAAAATAAACTCTACTTAATTAAATCATATTGAACCCTAACAAATTTAATGTTGAGTTTAAACTAAATTGAATTGAACCCTAATCCTATAGCAAATCAAGCCCAAACTCTCTCTCTCTCTCTCTCTCTCTCTCTCTCTCTCTCTCTCTCTCTCTCTCTCTCGTTATATCTCAACTCTTCCTCCCTTTCACACACACTATACCTCCTATCTATCTATTTCTCTACCCCTCTCTCTCTTTCTCAAACCATATATGTTCATTTCTCCTTTTCTCTACCCAAATATCTCTATCTCTCTCTTTCTCTCTCCTATCTATCTCCCCCTCTTTTTCTTCCTCCATCTCAATTTTTTTAAATTTTTGCTTCTCTCTCTATAGATATCATCCTCTACATCTCTCTCTTTATCTCTATCTCTGCCTCTCTCTATCTCTTTATCTATTTGCCTCTCTCTCTTCATCTCTCTCTCTCTCTCTCTCTCTCTCTCTCTCTCTCTCTCTCTCTCTCTCTCTCTCTCTCTCTCTCTCTCTCTCTCTCTCTCTCTCTCTCTCACACACACACACACACACACACACACACACACACACACACACACTCACTCACTCATAAACTCTCTCACTCTTGATGATGAAACTTGATTATCTTTCTGATTCATAAATTTTATTGTAGTTATGTTGTGATACCTTTAATTGGATGCATAATTGATTTTAAGAAATCACTTCTTCATTGACACCATTTTTGCACAAGAAATGTTATTTGCTAAATGACCTACTAATTGAAGTCATGTGCTACACAAATATATGCAAAAAATAGACCAATTTTTTTCCGTGATTAACATTCCACCCCTCTTCGGCGCACTCATTGCACACGAAGGTGCAATTGATAGTTTATCATCTTTTGTTATAGATGAGGTATAAAATAACTATTGAGTGTTTGACCATTGAATTGTGTAATATTTAAATTTTGGTGCTCTTACATTAACTTACCTATTCATTCAATTGGTTATTTGTGTTGTATCAAATGAATCATATGATTGAGAATTTAAATATATTTACATTCTACATTCTTGTAATTGTGAAATTATCCTAGACCAATTATATTTCCCATTTAGTTATGCCCATTTTGATAGAAATGTCTTAATGCAATGACATATTGAAATGCATAAAATTCTTGCACTCATTTGATTGATGGTCCAAGTCATTTCCACCTTAATTTCACCCCTATTTGCACTAATCCACAAATATTCACTACCTATTCATTTATTTTTGACCCTAATTCGTATTGGTTTCCATGATTTTTCTCCCTACCTCAATATCACTACCTTCTCCTTGTAGATCACTTTTATGTGACTTTGGATAGATTTAGGTCAAGTCATACTACCACTTGAATGATCCTTGAATCCTAAAGCTTTAAGTTCCAATTCAATCCCCCCACCTCCTTCACTACCTGTAGACGTATAAAAATGACCATATTCCTAAAATGAATATTTTATGTTCATTTCTCTATTTAATTAAATTCAATTTAATTGAATAATCCACATTCCTCTATTTAATTAAGTAAATTACTCAATTTATTTAAATTAAATTCACTATACCATTTAATGAATAAATCATTTTATTCAATTAAATCCCTTCTATCCACTTTTAATTAAATTCAAATTTAATTAAAATAGTTATCTTAAATTAAATAAATCTAATTTATTTAATTGCAAACAAATTGAATGAAATTCATTAAATTCAATTAAATCCTATTATCCCTCCATCCACTTGCAAAATCCTATTTCTAATCCCTTCTAGACTCTTCTAATCGCTTCCAATTACCCTAACCTATCTCCTAAACTTTGTCACATCCCTAAGCAAGGGGAGGTCACTTCTCAAATCCTCAAAGTCTTTGAAAACCTTTAAAGGCTTCAACCACTTAATTTTCCAAAGTCTTCCAAACCATTAATGGTTAACTCAACCCTCTAGCATGATTAAAGAATTTCTTTTAACTCGACCTCCATGTGACCCAAGGGTCTCATCAAGCCTTCAATGCTTTGACCATGGTTATCTCTTAATCATTTGCACAAGAGTTTATCCTTGGGATTAAAACTTAATCCAATGGGTAAGCCTAACTTAAGCTTAACCCTTATCTCTAGATGACCATGAGGTCTTCTTAGGCATTTAATGTCTCCAACCCCTTTTCTCAACCCAACCCTATGTTGACATTTGTCACCATTTCATTGGTGCCAATTACAAACATGGATCCCCAACTTTCAAACTCAACCCTTGATTATATCTTTCAATCCTGACCATCCATTGCCCTATTTTTGCTATAAATAGAGCTCTCATTCCTCCATTTTGAGATCCAAGTTTCTAGTATCATACTTATGCTCAAATACATTCAAGCTTTCACATACCATTTATGCTCATCATTTAGCCTCTATTTTAACTAGGAATTAGTCTAAATATGCATGTTTAGAATACTTTCTTTATCATTTAGCTCAATCATAGACTAATATATTATGTTAGGATAGTATTTATACTAACCTTGCCATCTTATAATCTAGTTTATTGCATTTATAGAATCATGCATAGCTTAGGATGCATCTCATATTAAATCAACCAAAAAACATCCCTCATTCTTGTATTTGTCATCCCTAAACCATTTTGTTCAGTGATCTGAGAGCAAAAACATTGGTTTGAGGGAGCGTGCAAGATAGAGAACCACAAAACCATCCTTGGGAAGCTGAGTTATACTTCATAACTCCATAGCTTGCACCAAGAAGTCATGTGGGTGTGTGAGCAAGGCTCCCTAGAACTCTATTTTTCACATTTCAAGTTCTATCGACCCGCTTTTCCTGCATACATTTTTGGCACCCACCGTGGGGCAGGTACCCATGTATCAAATCATTTTTTGAATTTAACCCCTTTTGCAGGTACGCGGGAAAAATGAATTAGCGCATTGGGTTAATTGTTTAGCGCATCTGGTTAACAGCCTAGCACATCTGGTTCACTGTTCAGCGCATTGGGTCCATCATCTAGCATGTAAAGTCTATCTATTAGTGCATTAGAATACTAAAAATTTTCCTGTAGGTCTCGGTGCGGGAGAAAAACAGAGCGGCACCTTTGGAACACAGAGCAACTCATCCCGAAGACAGTATAGCGCATCACTGGTTTCTTTTAGCACATCACTGTGATTTTGTAGCGCATACAGTTTGTTCTGTAGCACATCACAGATTGAAACAAAAAAAAAAATTGTAACCGAAAGTTAAAAATTAGACTTGTGGAAGTCCACCAAATCATCTAACGTTTTTCCTCTGGTTTTCTTGCAGGATTCTAACAAATTTATTGCAGAAAGGAGCTTAATCTTAGAATATTTAGATAGTTAGGATTTTCACTAACTTAGTTAAGTTAGTTTAAATTTTTGAACATCTTTTATTCTTAAAATTGAACTCACTTATTTCTTTTGGGCTATAAAAAGAACCACTATCAGAAATTTTCTTGCTTTCATAGGAGAAAAACTTTATTTTAGGCTCTAAAATGAACAATACAAACTTTCCTTTTTTGCAAAAGTAGATATAAAAAGAACCTCACCATCCCTTGGTGTATAAAAGGATTCATTTTCAAATTTTGCAAAGGAAAGAACCTCACTTACGAAGTTTTGTTACAATCAAAAGAGGGAAGTTATTCCCCTTTTTCGATTTTCTTTTGTTGACCACATCGAAAATTTTGCTTTGTTGACCAAGTTCCTTCACTAGATTAAATAATCATTGCTTTGAGGAACTAAAAAGAGCACCAAGCTTTTTTTGGAGCAACATCTCTAAGTAGAGATTAGCAAATCACTGAATTGAAGGCTTCAAAAGAACTTTGATTGCCTTGTCTCGAAAGTGGAAGGTTTATGCTCTCCCCTTAATTGGGTGATCAAAAAGCCAAACCACTCTTAAGCTTTATGTATTTCAAGAATAAAACCTTTAGCAGGCCTGCCTTCCCGAGGAGCTGGAATCAACTCTTAAAGCCATTTATGGCCGGTGTGAAGGGAACGACCTATGTGGGGAATGACTTTGATGCCAAGTATTCCAACCCACTATAATCAAAAGTGAAAAGTGACGAAAGTCCTTTTCAATGGTTGCATGCAGCGATTAGCCTTCCTCCAGTATCCTTGAGATACATAAAGCCTTTGTTCTAAAGGTTGGGAAGCCTCCTGAGGGAGTTTATCACTGACGGCCAAACAGGAAGCCTGATTACGAACCATAGAAATAAAAACTTTAAACTGAATCAGTAACCAAACATTTATAACATCATAGTGCAAGGGTGGGGAAGAATCCGCCCCCAAGATTACTCATCATATATCTCCCAAGATAACTACTCAACTGTGAAGCAATTCACTTTGAGTTGATTTATGGCAAAAGGCAAAAAAATGGGCGCCCTCTAGGGGGTGACACGGTTGTTTGAGCTGATGGAGTATCAAGACTAGTGGGCTATGATGTTATTTATGACCTTTGAATAAAGAGTCTTTCTGAAGTGTATTATTCATATCCAAACCTGTTAAAACATTGGGGATTTGAACACATTCTCACAGAACATACACTTTTTGTTATATTAGACAAAATGGTTGTACCTTTTGTGTCGTGCTTGCATTTACTACTTCAAAAAATCATCCATCAAAACTAAAAAATTCACAACAAAAATCCAAAATTTGTAAAAACCAACCAATAGAAAAATCAGGGCAGTTTAGCACGTAAGAGAAACTTCTAAGCATGTGAGGTACTTTTGTTAGCGCATCCAACCATCAAGTTAGCGCGTCTGTTCAAAACAGTAGCGTTTTATCCAGAGTCCAAAACAGTGTTAAAAAATTAGCGCATCAGAAAAACAGTCTAGCACATTGAAACATCAGCTTAGCACGTAGAAATCAAACTTTAGCACATCGGGTTTAACAGTTAGCGCGTCACGACCCATACTAGCACATAGCTTTTCAAAACAAAGAAAACAAAATTTTAAATAGTCAAAACTTTAGCGCGTGTCTGGGGGCAGCCTAGCACATGTGGTCCTTCTTTTAGCGCGTGAAGTAAATTTGGTAGTCCATCCTGTCTCTGTTTTAGCGCGTGACCAAAAGCAAAAAGACAAGGGTCAAAACAGTGAGGAATTTTTAAAAATTTTGAAAACATTTTCAAAAGCCTTTTTTCATCAGCATCATTTTTCATCACAGCAGAGTAGTGAAAACAAAACTTTAAAAGCTATTTCTTGAGCAAAATTTGTGTCAAAACAAACTTGTAAAAATTCCGAAATTGATCGCACGATAAAACATGTCTATCTTATCATAATCCAGAAACCTCATCATAAGTATCAACAAAATCCTTTACCATCTCTCGAATTTAATCTCAAAAACACTTGTTTAAAGTTTTCAGGTTGTCAAATCAAGTCTCCATATCGGGAGGATTTTTATCCATATCATTTGACACACTTTGTCATGAAGGGGCATCTAAACCTTCACTTTGATAAAGTAAGACTTGAATTTTCAAAACAAGATCAACTAAATCCAAACAAATCAAAGGAAACCATTGATCACTCATGCATGACTAATCCCCATATTCTGAGAAGAAAGAATCTTTATCATAACATCACATTGAAGAAACAACAACCTAGTTTTTCCAAATTTATCAAAAGAAACAAGTTTTTATACATCAATCGTCAACTCTTCAAATCTCTTAGAACATTCTTTCATCACATCAAACGCTATATCAAGAACAAATCCAGTGAATTTAACAAGGAACCTTTGAAAACTAGAGCATTCTGTCAAAAATCCACATTCAATCAACAAATTAATCGTGGGGGAAAGATTAATCCTGCATTCTTCCCTAACGAGTGCATTACCTACAGCACACCCCGATTTGAACCACCAACCCCCGAGCAACACATCAAAGAGGATTTTGTCCCCTTTGTCACAGAAAGCTTTTACTAAGATGCCTGTAACTCGCTCTCAACTAAAAAAAAAAAGCGAAGCAACACCCGAATCAAGCATGACTCGAAGGTTATCTAATCCATTTGAAGGACCACATTTAGAAGAACCTAAGATCACGAAAAAACTCCTTCGAGAATGTCAGGAAAGTGCTTCATTCCAAAAGCTTGTAGAAAAGCTCATGGAAAATGACAAAGAAAAATATTTGCTCATGCTCAAGAGTAAAGGAGTAAAACTCCCTGAAAACCTTGACACAGATATATTTAGAACACAACCTTAGTATTACGAATATCAAGAATGACAATGGGAAAGGGAAGCACATGACCCTGAACAAAACATACCTGAGCAACACATTCCAGAACAACGTATACCAGAAATGCGTATACCCGAGCTAGAAACTCCAGAGCAAAATATACCATTTAACACACCTTTTCAGCTGAGAACTAGTACAGGGGAAGTGTTTCTTCCTTGGCAAAATAATGTGCCTTTGGTTTCCCTTACTCAACAAATGCAAATGTTACAAAGACAAATGCAAGACATGCAACAAGGGACAACAGTACGGTACTCTTTAAATGAAATTTGTCCTTATCCATTTGACAGAAGATTGAACATGGTGCCTTTTCCTCCAAACTTAGACATGCCTAATTTTGACAAATATGATGGAAAAAGTGATCCCCGTGATCATGTCAGAGAATTCTGTACCATGAGTCTTGAGTTTGCTCATGATGACACCTATCTAATGAGGTTATTCCCAAGAAGCTTGGGAGGGAAAACAATGGAATGGTTATCCAAAATTACGCCACCTATTAGATCATTTGATGAATTGGTTAACAAGTTCATAACACAATACTCCTATAACATCCAGCATGCCATAACCATGCTAGACGTCTGCAACACCAAACAAAAGAACAATGAAACATTCATGATATTCCTTCAACGCTGGCGACGTATGGTATCACGATATCCTCGAGATATTCCCGAAAAGGAGAAAATGGAAATCTTCATCGATAACTTGAATGGTGAAATGAGTTACAGACTCAAACTCCAATGCATACCATCTTTTGCTAAATTGATTGAAAATGGCATTCAAGTAGAGGAAGCGTGTGTCAAAAAGGGAACACTCAAATTCTTCAAGGAAGGAACAACCTCATCAAACTACAATAACCAGAACAACACCAACTTAGACAAGTCTCGATTCTGGACTCGAAACAAAAACGAAGGCAACAATGAAACACATGATCCAAAATCTAAGCAACCAGTGCTCGCATTATCCGGAAATCCTCAAGCTACGAAAAATGCTAATCCAAATGCTAACACATATGAACCAAACATCAATCAAGGACAACTCAACGCAAACAACACCAACAATACTCAAGGCAAAAACACAAATCCAAGACCTAACAATAATTCATGCGACAACACGAACAATTTCCAAAAGCATGTTTTCACACCACTGGGACAATCACTAGAATCAACATTCAGATAAATTCTGGCAAACAAGATTCTCTCTTTGCCTACAATCAGCAACTATGAACCCCAAATCAAACCACCTTGGTGGAATGATTCACACTATTGTGATTTCCATCGTAACAGGGTCATCGGATGAACGATTGCATGAGATTGAAAAACATTGTTCAAGACATGATTGATCGAGGTGACTTAACGATAGATGGTCTCAAAATAAATGGTGACCACGGAGCCTTTAAAAATCCTCTTCCAAATTACAACAAAGATGGAGCTTCAACCTTGAACGATACACGCAGAGCTCGTATCAACCATATCTACAATAACACCATAAATCACATATCAGCTGAAGATCATTAGGTAAACGTCATCACCATCCGAGATCGGCGTGATCATGAATCTATCAATGTAACAACCCGAACTCAGAAATATGTCTTAAAAGGTCATACCACGCCTACAACTACTACACCAAAGATCCAATATGACTTGGTTAGCCAACTACGCAA
This sequence comes from Cryptomeria japonica, assembly GCF_030272615.1. Classification (NCBI taxonomy): domain Eukaryota; kingdom Viridiplantae; phylum Streptophyta; class Pinopsida; order Cupressales; family Cupressaceae; genus Cryptomeria; species Cryptomeria japonica. The sequence goes on from NC_081407.1 coordinate 905,654,228, forward strand.
AACTCCAGCTTAGATATCTATACTAGAATTGCTGAAACTATCACCCAAGCACAAAAACATATTGGAACAAGCGCTATTGGAAACCAATGTACCTCAAGATCTGGATGCAGATAGATTTCAAGCCATGGTCGCCCATATGACGGGACCTCATAACCTCACCTTCTCAGAGCATGACAATGCTTCCTTAAGTCATCCGCATAACACTCCTCTCCATATTGAAGTCATCATTTGCAAACACCGAGTAAAAAGAGTCTTAATAGATGGAGGAGCTGGACTTAATATATGTACTTTAAAGCTTATCCGTGCATTAGGCTTCTCAGAAGAGTCTATTGATCCCTGTAAGAAAATTACCATCAAGGCCTATGATGATGAGGAAAGGTCCTCTAAAGGCACTGTGATGTTACCCATTCAAGTTGGACTAGTGCAAAAAGATACAATGTGTCAGGTCTTAGACATAGATCTCACCTACAATATTTTGTTAGGACGACCCTGGATACATGAAATGCAAGCAGTGCCTTCTACGTATCACCAATGTGTCAAATTTCCTTGTGACAGACAAGAAATCTCCATATCTGCTGATCACAACCCCTTTCAACATTGCAACTTAATGGGGGTAGCACAGGACATTTTAGTTCCTCATAATAGAGAAAAGCAACGATCTTCAACATTAGATCTACAGACAGCAAAGCCCGACTCATTATCTGGAGATTTCAAGCAACAAATGCAAATCAAAGACCGAGGTATGGGAGAATACTCTTTGGAGCCCCTGTGTTTGGCCAAATTACCAACATCACCCAGATCTCATGGATTGCCTACTACATCAACGCATCTGGTAACTCAGCCCATCACCAAATTTGATGGTACCTTCATCCAACTGGGGACTCTAGCACATGAATTGGAAGATAAGGATATTCTTAGCTGGTTATACAAAGATGAGGAAGAAGATAACAGAGCAGCTGCTCTGGACATTGTTCTACCAACATACCTATATGGAAAAGGATACTTAATCATGCAGCAAATGGGATATGATGGTAAAGGACCTATTGGAAAACACAAAGAAGGAGTCACTGAACCCATAGATCTTCCTTCACAGTCTAGTAGAGACAAAATAGGATTGGGTTGTAAGCTCACTTTCCTATTAAGAACGTCGCCATGCATAACTGCAAAACCTCAATGGAAAGCAAAGAAGAAGTACAACGAAGAATCCTAGCAAGAAGCACTATTTGAGTCAGCAGAAACAATCTGCAAGACACAGGAACGTCAAGAACAAAAGTTACATTAGGCAAAACTTCTAAGCCACAAGAAGGCCATATCTGTAGCAGTAGCTCATATTCAAACACCAATATCTCAAGAACAAATAATATCATCTTTGGATACCATTATTCCTCCCCAAGGAGGCACAGTCTATGAACAAATATAGAAAATAGAAGCAGGATCTGACACCGAATCAACAAAAACCATCAAATTGGTATCCATCATCAAAGATCTATTTTCACCATACAACATACCTACTTATAGCATTGATAGAATCTGGGATGATGCCTCAGAGACTGATTCAAATGAATATGAATGGGGTAGCTGCTCAAATGCTACTACAGATATCACTGACAATACTGATTCCATATCTCTTTCTCAAGAAGAACATAACGCAAAAGATAGACCTCTTGAATTTGGACCGCAGAATATCTATGACGCCAAAGAAAGCAAACAGAAACATTATGAACAAGTCTATACGGAAGATAATACCATCGAAGACCTCGATGAAATCCTGGACTTCTTTACAACCAAGAACAATCACGATGAAACCTCTATCTTAACACTTACAGTAGCAAAACTTAATCCACCAAACAATTCCTTACCATTTGTCTTTCCTGACCTCATAGACTGGGATGAACCTAAAATCCATGATATACCAATTTTCCCAGATGATGAATCTATTATGCATTTCCTATGTACCGTTAATCCGGAAATAGGCTCTACCAGTGAACAAAGTAACAATGTCTGTAAACCAGGGAGTGCCAAGTCTCTCAGTCGCAAAAATGAACCAAATACAAGATCTGATGCTGAAAACCAGTCAATGGCAGCTATAGATCACAAAAAAGTAAAAATAAAGGACGCATCTGAGGGTGAAAACCTTTTTAAGGCACCTAAAGATGGGAGACTTGAAACTCTTCCTGAGCACTTTCATGAGCGATCACCCATATTGATTGAGCCCACTCAATCAATCAACATTGGTACCACAGAAGCAGTAAAAAACATACACCTTGCAGAATCTCTGACAGAGGAGGAAAGATCAGTATTTATCATTTTCTTTAAAGAAAAGCAAATTAACTTTTCTTGGTCATATGTTGATATGCCCGGAGTAGATCCACACTTAATCATGCATCACTTATCCATCTCTCTAGGAGTTAAACCAGTCAAACAAAAGCTAAACTCAAGAAGTTATTAGATGTCGGATTCATCCAACCCATTGACTATGCAGAATGGATTTCCAATATAGTACTAGTATCAAAACCAGACGATAGTATCAGAATCTGCACTGATTTTAGAGATGTCAACAAAGCCTGTCCAAAAGATGACTTTCCTCTGCCCAGTATTGACATAATTGTAGACCTCACAGCAGGCCATGCAATGCTCTCACTAATGGATGGTTTTTCAGGCTATAATCAAATCAAAATAGCCCCACAAGATCAAGACCGAACTACGTTCACTTGTCCTTGGGGAACATATTGTTGGAATGTTATGCCTTTTGGCTTAAAGAATGCAGGGGCTACTTATCAAAGAGCAATGACAACAATCTTTCATGACATGATGCACACATTCATGGAAGACTATGTGGACAATTTACTAGCTAAATCCTTCACTAGAGCAAAACATCTCGGCATCCTAACAAAGATTTTTGATCGATTGGAGAAATTCCAAGTCAGACTCAACCCTAAGAAGTGTGTCTTCGGGGTTACATCAGTCAAGTTACTAGGCTACATAGTCTCAGCTAAAGGTATTGAAGTAGATCCAACAAAGGTACAAGCGATTATGGAGATGCCACCACCAAAGAATATCAATCAACTGAGATCTCTACAAGGATGACTTCAATCAATCAGGCAATTCATCGCTCAACTAGCAGATAAAAGTCTCCCATTTAACCATTTGTTACATAAAAATGTACCATTCAGATGGGAAGCCAAATGTGCAGAATCTTTTTATCAAATCAAACAGTATCTGATGAATCCACCAGTTCTAGTACCACCAATAGCAGGAAAGCCACTCATTCTATATATCTCAACAACAGATATATCACTGGGGGCACTATTGGCACAAGAAGATCAACAAGGAAAAGAACGAGCTATATACTACATCAATGGGACATTGAATGGCTATGAACTCAACTACACATTCATTGAGAAGGCTTGTCTAATAGTAGTCTTCACTTCTCAAAAATTCTGACATTATATGCTAGCACACACAATTAAGCTAGTGGCAAAAATTGATCCTCTCAAATATCTACTCAGCAAGGTAGCTCTTACAGGCAGATTGGCTAAATGGGTCATGATTCTCAGTAAATTTGATATCCACTACATAGAACGAAGAGCTATTAAAGGACAAGCAATTGCAGATCAGCTGGCTGAAGCATCGATACCAGGAAAACAAACTATGGAGATTGAATTTCCAGACAAGGACGTTCTTGCTCTTTCTACCAAACAATGGACTCTATACTTTGACGGATCCTACACACAACATGGTTCAAGTGCTGGCATTCTTTTCATCACTCCTGAAGGACACACTATACCAAGATCATATAGGCTTATGTTCCCATGCACAAATAATGTGGCTGAATATGAGGCATTGGTTATAGGCATCAAAATGGTTGTAGAATGGAAAATCACAGAGTTAATGGTCTATGGAGATTCACAACTAGTTGTCAATCAGATCAACAATGACTATCAAACAAAGGATGACAAGCTACTACCCTACAAGCAAATGGTGGATGACTTCAAGCAATATTTTGTACACATCACCTTTGAGCAAATACCAAGGTTGAACAACAAAGCAGCCGATGCAATGGCTACTATCGCTTCATTACTACAAATTCCCGAGCAACTGAGTCGTTATGAGTTTCTGGTAGAGCAACTGTTCTCCCCCGCCTATGACCACTCTGAATCCCATGTTATCTATGCCTTGACTGGTTCAGATTCTCTGTTATATGGACCAATATATGACTACCTTAAGAGCAATATCTTACCCATTGACCTATCCAGAAACCAATAACGTAATTTTATCCGGCAAGCTGCTCGTTATACCCTCACTACTGATACTTTATACCATCGAGGTCTAGATGGTACTCTTCTTCGTTGCCTTGATCATAATGAATCTGATTCTGCTTTACATGAGCTTCACGAAGGTATTTGTGGCACACATTCCAGTGGTACTACTCTTGCTAAAAAGCTTCTGAGAATGGGATTTTACTGGCCGACAATGGAAAAAGACTCTTATCACTTTGTAAAAAAATGTCCTAAATGCCAGATCCATGGTAATTTGATACATGCACCAGCACAGGAACTGCAACCATTCACGACATCCTGGCCCTTTTGTCAGCGAGGGTTAGACTTGGTCGGCAAAATTCATCCTTCATCTTCAAATAGACACAAGTTCATTATAACTGCAACAGAATACTTTACCAAGTGGATAGAAGCAGTCCCCATGACCATAGTGACTAGGAAACAAATTGCCTCTTTTATCCTAAATTATCTCATCTGCAGATATGGTATTCCAAGTTCCATCATCACTGATAATGGATGCCCATTCAAAAACCAAGATGTCTGAGAACTATGTGAACAATTCAAAATACAACATCGATTCTCTACACCATACTACCCATAGGGGAATGGTCAAGCCGAAGCATCTAACAAGACAATACTGAAAATCCTAAAGAAAATAGTGAATGATGCTGGCAAAGATTGGCATATCCAACTCAATCCAGCACTTTGGGCATACAGAACCAGCATCCGTACACCTACAGGAGCAACACCTTTCTCATTGGTCTATGGATCCGAAGCTATTTTACCACTGGAGGTAGAAATTCCGTCTCTCAGAGTCTCTTTGAAAGGTTTAATCCCAGATGAAGAGTATTGAGTCAACCGACTGCAAGAACTGGAACTGTTAGATGAAATACGTCAGCATGCTTACACTCATCTTAAAGCATATCAGCAACGCATGTGCAGGAGCTATAATCACAGGTCATTCCTCGCAACCTCAAAATTGGTGACCTAGTCCTCAAAGAAAATCCAAGAAATCAGCAAGATCGAGAAAAGAAAGGGAAGTTTGAACCTAACTGGTTGGGTCCCTATGTCATCATATCAGTCTATGGATCAGGTGCCTATCAGCTCACAACCTCAGAAGGAGATGTGCTCAAAGAACCAACTAACAGCATGCACCTAAAGAAATACTATACCTAAGGAAGTCTAATGCACGGAAAAGTCAAAAAATAAAAAACAATCAAAAAAAAAAATCAAGAAAAAACAAATAACAAGGTACAATAAAAGCAACTGGTGAAAACCTGGTAACAGGCGCTATTGTGAGAGGACGACTCCTCTATCTATATCCATACCATTTTATCCATATCCATCAAACACTATCGGCCATCGCCCGACACTTAGCAAATATCCATTCAGGACATACTTAACATAGTCACTATCCTGGTCTATCCATATATATCCACATTCCACCATGGCTTGGAAATCACTATACATATTCACATCAAGAGGCACACTCAGCTAGGGGCAATAAATCATCAAAACTTGCAACACATTCAAGATATCAAAACTATTTGCAAAATTCAGAAACATTACATCCAACAAACAAAACTACACTTCATCGCAAAACAAAACGAAGAATCACAGAAATACCAAGGATGGATGATTTTTTGAAGTACTAAATGTTGCATTATCGCATAAAATCTTGACTATTTTTGCATTTTGAACTTTTTAAATTATTGGATTCTCTGCATTCTCTCACTAAAAGCTTCAAAGCTCGAGATCATGAGGAAACTCCAATATTTTTTTAGTCTTCTGTTTGGGAGGCGATCATTTGTACTGTGTAGATACTTGTCTCAAGACGTGATTCAATGAATATCACTGAAGACATGATTCCACTTTACGCATACAAATGGTTTAATCTTGTCTGTTTATATGCAATCCGCACTCTGGTTGTCCTAGTTCAATTATACCTTGACGCTTGTGCTATCTTGCAAAATCAAAAACCATGTAAATTTTTCTCAAGTCATTATGGTTCAATTATACCATTATGCTCATATAAATTTCCAACATATCCCAAAACAAATCAATGCTCAATGATGACACTTATCTCGAAAGCAAATAACATATGGTTATATCAGGATGACAAATATAGAATGAGGATGCTCCAAAAACAATTAGTTGCATATCATTTTACAATTAGTTGCATATCATTTTCAAGATACATCTCACAACATATCATTATCATACATCTCACAGAATATCAAAGCATACATCATACATCATGCATCATATCATCTATCTAAGCATTGCATTATCATAAAGTAAAGAAAGAACACATAGAACATGCATCCATATAAACACTCCACATGATCAACGATAATGATGTCGTATATATATATATATATATATATATATATATATATCTCAAAAATGATCAAAATGTACAAAATTTGTCATGTCTGTACGCAGTACAAACAAATACAATGATAAAAATACAACGGAGACAATGTCTCTCAAGTATGGCTATCTCCTGATGGTGATGGTCTGGCTCCAGAAGTCCCCACCCCTGGATCTACAGGGGGATCATGTCTCGATGGCCCTGTGACATCTCGGCTCTCGGACCGCGACCCAGTATCTAGAGATCGACTGGATCTCGACTGTGTAAAGCTTTGTACTTGGCGATCCCTAGGTACCGCAACCTTATAGTGACGACGGTAGTACTCCACCTCCCGAGCTCTCAAAGATAGCTCTCTCAGGATGTCTCTCATCGGACCACCCACCGCTACCCTCTGTACGCTCGCTGTAAGTTCCTCCGCTCGACCCCGCCGCTCTATCTCCGTGTCTCGCTCGGTGGTCAACTGTGCAATCTATCGCTGATATGTCAATACCTGTGCCTGCAGCTGATGTACAGTCACCTGTAGGGTCCTAATTTGTGCATCCTCAACATGAGTGGGGATCCGGACCCATAGCGTAGCTGTGCCGGGGCATCCCCTCCAACTCTGCCTGCCCTCAGTATAGGAGGCGGCAACACATTTGTCCTCCTCCTCTGCACTGGTCGTGTCGCCTCATCTGTCCCCCCCACTGTAGCTAAAACCTCACCCACCCTCCCCTCTCCACCTACTCCAAGGGTCAACCCCCCTCTCCCTCTATCTCTCACCGCTTGTCTCACTGCTCTCTCCAAACCTCTATCTCCTCTCCTCCCTCTATCTACTCTCCCCCGTTGTCCTCCTCCACCATCTTCGTCATCCTCATTGTCTCCACCTCCCTCATCATCATTGTCATCAAATGACGGCCGCATCTCCTTTGGATCCGATATCCTCGCCACTGCCCGCATGGGGAACAATTTGGCAAACTCATCTGTCATGCCCGCATCCAAAATCTTCGGGGCATAATCTCATATCTAGCCTGCCAAACTGACAAACTCCTCCACAACCACCGCACTATCAATCGTCAACCCCCAATCTGGTATGTCCTGCCTCCGCCATGCATACAAGCAGGCCCCCTGAGGTATACCCTGCTGTCGACCAAACTATCACAAAACTCGGGTGACCACAAACCTCTCGATCACGAATGGGGTCCTTCTGATCAGGTATCTTGTCATAAAAACATAGGGCATCTCCAGCCCGTCCTCTGCCCATTCCTCGCACCCTGTATATGGTCGCCAAGTGATCGTATCTATGTCATCCAGCACTCTCCTCGAATGCTCTAGTTTGCCCAGCTTCCGCTGGACAACTAGATCCCTGTAACCATAAGCATAGGAACGTCCAACAGGCCTATCTCTGTCTGCTAATGGCTTGGTGGTTAGAATATGCTCCCAGCACCATACCTGTAGGAGCGTCACGCCAGCTAACTAACTGTCGTAACCCAGGTATACCACCTCGTGTAAATCTCTGTACAGATGGGATAGCATAGCAGATCCCCACATAAACCTGCGGCCCTGTGTAACCATGTCCTCTAACAACAGCCCCCATCCCACAGAGAATCCCTTTGACCTACGATCAAGACAAAGGAATCCACCGATAAACCCTGCCAGTACTGATGGAAGCGATGCATAATCCAGGTCTAGGAACTCCTACCATGGGATCTCATATCCGCATACTGTCTCATCATGAAATATATGGCGAAGTGTCTTTGTGCCACCCTCATCCGACTACTCATAAGGTAGTAGTGCACCTACTACTGGTATGCACAAAATCCTATAACAATCCTTTGGCATGATTGTCATCTCACCCGTGGCAAAGTGGAAGGTGTTCGTGTCGCTATGCCACCTCTCTGCGAGCGCTGTAAGTAAACCTCGGTTCACAATGAACCGAGGCATATCTAGCAGGGACGTATGACCGCATCTCTCGATAATGTCCAGGTCGGCCTGTGTCAACCGTGATATCAAAGTCCAAGGCCTAGGAAATCACTCACATGACTGAACCACGCCCAATCGCTCCTGTCAACCAGCAAAACAAGTCCAATATCAGTTTCCAACTCAAAACAAAGATATCAAAATCAAAATCACATCAACAACATGAAACAATTTGCTCATCTACATCAAGTTCAACATCCTATCATTTCATATCAACTTGTAGCACAACTCAAGTTATCAAAAACCATATCAAAACTTGTAAAACAACTCAAGTCTCCAAATCACATAAACTTGTAAAACAACTCAAGTTTCCCACCCATATCAGCTTGTAAAACAACTCAAGTTTCCAACCCATATCAGCTTGTAACACAAATCAGGCTTCACACATTGAACTTGAAACATAGTGCACAAACAAATCATGCTTTGATCAAAACAACACATTAATATCTATGCATAACTTAAAATATCGCAAATCAAAACAAGTTAAAACAACACTCATATTGGACAAATCAATAAAAATCATGATAGCAAAACACAACAATTTCACAAATCACCCCATCTCACAAAATTTTTCCTAATGCGCTAAAACAGATTCTCCCCGTGCTAGAACCTAACCATGCGCTAAGCTATTTTTTCCCATGCGCTAATCTATTTACCCTATGCGCTAAACCACCTCTACACACTATCCTTTTCCCCCAATGCGCCACCCAACCTACCCTATGCGCTAAAACCTATTTATGCGCTAACCTATACCTTGCTGACGCTACCTCTTTGACCCTATGCGCTAGGTCTACCCTACGTGCTAAAACCCCTTACCCATGCGAACTTCTGTGACCCCTATGCGCTAGGTCTCGCTCATGCGCTACCCTGTTGACCTGACGCGCTACCCTATGTTCAACATGTGCTACTCTACCACCATGCGCTAACCTAGATCTTTTATGCGCTACACTATTTTGTTTCGGACGCAGCCCTAAATTCAACCTTTATGTGCTACCTAAATTTTCGTATGCGCTAAATTATGACTTTGACGCACTAAAACGATAAAACCGAATTTCAAAAATAAAAAACTGACCAAAAATGATAAAATCAAAAATCAAAAAAGGGTCAAAAGTGTTGACTTATTGGTGGTCCATATGCGGCAGGTCTCCAGTACCTCTGAACGTGCTCAAAATGATTCCTGGAATACGGAATAGGCATTTTGACTTCTCTCCACAATCTCTTTCTCCAAAGTCAACAATGCACAAATGAATCAAATCAAAGCACTTTTCCCTTTTATAGGAGAAAAATGAAATTAGGGTTAGGGAAATGGGCATGTAATTTGCTCGCGGTCTCCCTTATACCCTAAAACGTGTAAATTATCGGGAGATGAATCAATTTAAACATTTCACATAGACAAAATCATACACACCAAACACAAATCACCAAATCAAATCAAAATTTTTAAAATATTGATTCATCTCCCGAGGGGGCATCACCATCAAATATTGAATTTGGGGCATTACACATCAAATCAAATCTGGGGCACGACTTGAAAATCATAAAAGTGACATAAAAATTTCATTTGATCATAATTCACGACAACACATCATTTTCTTTGAAATAACATGTGCACACACGTCACTTCAAAGAGGGGCAAAATGTAGACGTATAAAAATGACCATATTCCTAAAATGAATATTTTATGTTCATTTCTCTATTTAATTAAATTCAATTTAATTGAATAATCCACATTCCTCTATTTAATTAAGTAAATTACTCAATTTATTTAAATTAAATTCACTATACCATTTAATGAATAAATCATTTTATTCAATTAAATCCCTTCTATCCACTTTTAATTAAATTCAAATTTAATTAAAATAGTTATCCTAAATTAAATAAATCTAATTTATTTATTTGCAAACAAATTGAATGAAATTCAATTAAATCCTATTATCCCTCCATCCACTTGCAAAATCCTACACCTCCCACTTACTTCCTAAACCCTATTTCTAATCCCTTCTAGACTCTTCTAATCGCTTCCAATTACCCTAACCTATCTCCTAAACTTTGTCACATCCCTAAGCAAGGGGAGGTCACTTCTCAGATCCTCAAAGTCTTTGAAAACCTTTAAAGGCTTCAACCACTTAATTTTCCAAAGTCTTCCAAACCATTAATGGTTAACTCAACCCTCTAGCATGATTAAAGAATTTCTTTTAACTCGACCTCCATGTGACCCAAGGGTCTCATCAAGCCTTCAATGCTTTGACCATGGTTATCTCTTAATCATTTGCACAAGAGTTTATCCTTGGGATTAAAACTTAATCCAATGGGTAAGCCTAACTTAAGCTTAACCCTTATCTCTAGATGACCATGAGGTCTTCTTAGGCATTTAATGTCTCCAGCCCCTTTTCTCAACCCAACCCTATGTTGACATTTGTCACCATTTCATTGGTGCCAATTACAAACATGGATCCCCAACTTTCAAACTCAACCCTTGATTATATCTTTCAATCTTGACCATTTTGAGATCCAAGTTTCTAGTATCATACTTATGCTCAAATACATTCAAGCTTTCACATACCATTTATGCTCATCATTTAGCCTCTCTTTTAACTAGGAATTAGTCTAAATATGCATGTTTAGAATACTTTCTTTATCATTTAGCTCAATCATAGACTAATATATCATGTTAGGATAGTATTTATACTAAACTTGTCATCTTATAATCTAGTTTATTGCATTTATAGAATCATGCATAGCTTAGGATGCATCTCATATTAAATCAACCAAAAAGCATCCCTCGTTCTTGTATTTTCCATCCCTAAACCATTTTGCTCAGTGATCTGAGAGAAAAAACATTGGTTTGACGGACCGTGCAAGATAAAGAACCACAGAACCATCCTTGGGAAGCTGAGTTATACTTCATAACTCCATAGCTTGCACCAAGAAGTCCTGTGGGTGTGTGAGCAAGGCTCCCTAGAACTCTATTTTTCACATTTCAAGTTCTATCGACCTGCTTTTCTTGCATACACTACCTATTATGATCCAACTTAATACACATTAAATACAAAATTTTACTATGTCATTGTATTTAAAGAAATTCATTGTGCACTTTAACATGGGCAAGACTAGGTGAGAATGCAAGGGGACAAGAATTGGAAGACAATTCAATTGCAAAGTGTAATAAAGGTATAGAAAATCAACATACTCATATAAGCAATATGTATTCCTATTTTTTTACAAAGAAAACTAGGCATATGAGCTACGCTTTAGCTATGTTTGGTCTATTTATTTACTAGTATATTTTGTGCATATTTAAGTGCTAACTAGCAAGGCCATACATATGAACTTCATGACCAAGTATTAATATAGTCCAAGCTGGTGAGGTTGATTATCTAGTGAGGATATAAATCTTCTAAACAAATTAGTTTCACAAAAACATGAACCTAGATGACTAAGTTAATAAAACCATAACTTAATCATCACACTATACCTTAAATGAATATTTTATCAATACATACACTCATGGGATCTCTAGTATTATTAGTAATTGGTATCATTTACATATGATAGAAGCCATCAAGGTTTCTACTACCTATAACCAGAATTTCTAATTACCCACAAATGTTATATCTCATTCATTGATATAGCATCACTCAAAGACCATCCTATACATGTTGCAACTTTCTCAATGTGTGCCTCTTTTCATCCTTTAAAATTCTTTGTTCCTTTAATTTTTTTCTCGGATCTTTTAGTTATGACTACACGAAGATTCTCATGGTTGTATAATAAGGACTTTAGCCCCTTTTAAATATTTTTTGGCATTTTAATATACAATAAAATAAATGAAGTTATACTTTTAATTATGAAGATGAGGAAATGGTTCATATAATTGAAAAGCACATAAACTCGTATTAAATTCATTGTTTAGAACAAACGATCAGTTTTTATTAATTGTAACTTTAAAGACTCCATTTACAAACATTTTAAACTAGTGGGAAAAAAAAAAAACTCATTAAAAGAATATATGTGTGGCCAAGGAACTCATTTGCAAGTTCCCTTATATTAGAAGGGAATTCAATGTGTTCTTTGAATCTCTTCCACAAATATCATATTTGATGGTGCCTTCATACATCTAGTACTCCAAAAAAATCTATATGTTCCCTCTTGTAATCATGGTGACATAATTGAATGACATGGACTAATGACCTCTAGCAGAATTGAATTGTATATGTTCGATTCTCTAGCAAATTATTGGCATCATCTTCTGTGACACCGTCTCTGTCGCCTCTTCTTGTGCCACCTCATCTTTCAAATTTTGAGGTGGGGTGATATGCAATTCTTTATTCTCTGCCACTAATATTGCTAGTCCTAGTCTCTTGTTGTCATGTTTAGATCCATGCAATACTATATGGGCTTAGATTTGTTCTACTATGCATTTTTAACTTCCTCGACATTTCTTGAATAAAAACATTATCATTTCCATAACTATTAACATGATAACTTTACATCACTTACCTCTTGATATGTATATCTTTGTATTAGTTATTTTATTGTCTCATATTCCAAAGGGCTCACCTCATTCATTAGTAATTGACCTTTATCAAGTCTTTCAATAGACCTTAGTGATTGAATGGGTTCTTCATCTTTGTATGTAAAATTTGTGGCATTCTCTCTTATTTTGTAAGAACTTCATTAATGACATTAAAGCGCTCGATGTCCTCTTCCTCCACCTTTGTAATTGGTTACTCAAAAATCTTCCATGATATGCAAACAATATATTCAAGGTCCAAAAAGAGAGCCCTGTCCTTCCCTGACCTCGTGACGTATGGCTTTTAAAACCTACATTCTAACCCGATTCCATGAAGATGGTCTTGTTGTTCATTTGCAGTCGCTTTTAGTGTGGAAGAAATGTTCGAATTCAAAAGTAATCTTTTGACCAACAATTCAACTACCCACAACACAAATTTCTTTTATGTTTTTCATTTCAATACTAGATTGTACCTACCAATGTGGGAGGCTTCACACTATGACTTGGAAATAAGAGGCTATCTATAGCTAAAATGGACATGCTATCGTCCTGAATGAATTACTCTATTTTACTTCATTTCATTCATGTTTTGATTTTCTTTTGGTATTCTTGGATGACTATTCTTAAATATTAGCTTGTATAATAATCAAAGGCAAATTTTGGTCAACAAAGGATGATTATTGTCATTTTTTTGGTAGGGATGAGGTGTGAAATTGTTAGTCTTTGATCATTGATTAATGTCATTGATCTTATAGTAATTTCACAACACTTGGTTGCATTTTCTATTGGATTGGTGATCTTTTAAGTAAGGTGCCATTGCATATTTTATTTGTGTTAATTGAACATTTTATTGGTGTTGCGTTGCATGGATGATATGATTGATAATATTGTGTTGCATCTTTCATTTAGTTGTATCCATTTTGATGACAATATTTTTATACAATAACACATTAAAAAGTGGTAAATTCTTATGCTAGGTTATTTCGTCATTCGATTCCTTTCCATCTTCATTTCATCCCTATTTTATCTAAGCCATGTATGTCTTAATTACCTATTCATGCCCCTTTTCACCCCATCAACATTGATTTTTATGCATTTTCTTCGTACATCAAAATCACTACCTTTCCCTTGTAGATCATTTCTATGTGATTTGGGATTGATTTAGGCCAAATTAAAATAGCATATGAATGGTATTTGAAACATATAGCTTTAAATTAAAATTTATTCTTGTCTACCTCCTTCATTAGCCATTATGAACCAACTTAATGCATGTCCCATACAAAAAATTATGGTATTTAAAGGCACTCAATGTGCACTTTAACATTGGAACGACTAGGTGAGAATACAAGGGAAAAAGAATTAGAACACACTTCGGTTGATCTTTTTCTCCATTGTTAACTATCTCTAGCATGTGGTTTGACTTAGGAAAACTTGTTCACTTATTATTTTGGTAGGCTCAATAATTATTTCCTTAGCCACCACCTTGACAAACTGATATACTTAGAAGGTGAAGGTAGATATCTCCTTAGAAACAATTTCTACCAAATGAATTCTACCTCATTAGATAAGGTTAGTTATAGTCAAAATCAAATTAGTAAGACTTTAAATCAATTTGCCTATTTTTTAAAACATCATAAATTGAACCTTGTACAATTACATGCTACATAAGTGCCTTATCTTGAAGCCAATTGGATAAATCCTTTAGATTTTGTCTTGTTGTATTCTTCACATGCTTTTCTACCCTTTCTTTTGTCCTTTTTTTATTTTTTTGATTGTCTTACTCGTGGACACCTATGCACCATAGAGATGTTCTCGCACTGCACTAGCTTCTCGCAAATATGTAGTTTGAAGGTGGCCCTTAGAGCATTACACCTACAATTGGTTGAGGTTGTAATGCCTCCCGCAATGCACACCAATGGAAAATGCACTTCTAGATTTCTTTTTTAGCCTAGATGGGCTTCAGTTTGCAAACTCTAAAGTTGTAATCAAACTCTCTAGTATTCAAATGAATTTGGTCAAGCTCTTTAGTAATCTTTGAAGCACTCTCATACATCTAAATTTTTCTCTCACATTATGAAGCTTGCTCTTGGTTGTCTTCATTACTTCATTCTTGATACATCATCATCATTGCTTTGTTCTTCAAGAGGGCCATGTGCTTCTTCTTCTCTCTAACAAGCTCTCCACTTTTTAGGTGTGGAAGGGGAGTTTCTTCCCTCTTGTCATTTACATTTGAAATTTTATCTCCATAGTGTTGGTTCTCAAATCAACAGATTGGAAAAGTTCTCAGGTTATGTCAAATCCTATCTTCGAACCTTCCAAGTGATCTGGCCAACTAATAGAGTGAACCTTTTAAGGTTGCTACCTCCCTCACTTCAGGCTCTGCAGAACCTAGGCGGGTGCACCTTCTCGCCAACTTATTTTCCAAATTGGTGCTTTTTATAGCAGATAGTATATTGTATCTTATACTTCTGGTGTTTATCTCAAAGTGGCATATACATTTGGGATGAACTATCTTATTGTTTAGATTATTTGATTTCTCCTAATTTCTTGATTGCCTTCTCTAACTAATTAGCTCTTGTCGTAATCTGATTCCTACTGTACTTCTAATATGATCTTCTAACTATTCTTTACTTCAGATTCTACTTATATTTTCTACTAAAAACTTGAAATGAAAGAATGTGCTTTGATAAAGATTGTTATTTGTATTGAATTGATTTTACTTCTGACAATGTTTTAGATGACCAGTGCCTTATTTATTTTGGGCAATAGAGTCGTTCACTTGCAAACCCTACATATAACTTTGAAAGATAATTTTTAAACCCTCCCTTGGATGAATATGTCAGCTACCCAACCTCCCATGCTATATAATTGTATGATATTCTTCAGAGTTAGTCTAATTGAATTTAACTTCCCTTGTAAAAGATGAATTAGACAAGACACAATAGGCAAAATGATTCTCAGATGTATCTTGATGCTCCAACTATGTAACAACACACAATTTCTTCACACAATGATTTAGAGTAGTAATTATCAACCACAGATAATTATAACAATTAACTGGTTTGAAAATGAAAGAATCCACAACACAATTTGCAAATAAGAGAATTGGCTTTTGTATTACTTTAAAATAAGAGACTTTTACTTGAACATATATAAACTACTGATGATAGTATCCACTTGTGTCTTGAAAATGGTTACACCATATACTTATAACAAAGCATAGGGTCATGCCAGGCTTTTAGAAAGACTTTTGGGAATTAACTAAAAGATTAACTTAAAATGAAAAATAACTATCATCTAGTTAAGCACATATGTGCTTCAGTTAAGTGCTCCTGATATTCCTGTTGAAGTGGGTGTCACAATCATCCACTGCATCCCTCACTTCAACCTCCATCAGCACCATGTCCTCTATGCAATCAATCACCATGTGAGTATTCCCAGCTTTGGATGCCTTCATAGCATCTTTGAACACTATCTAACATTCTCAAACCCAATCTATCTTCTCCTTTTGATCTCCATCTTCATTGAGGAGGGGTGGGATACCATTTGATCCATCACCTAGAAAGTTAGCACTTTCAAAATTTAGCATCTTTAGATATTCCTCATGAGCCTTGATCAATTCTTCATAGTTCTTAATAGCATCAAGATCTATTTCATCTTTTCCTTGGATCTCCTCAAGCTTGTCTTGAAGCCATTTTTCTAACCTTTTATGTTCCATGATGACCGATTGATTCTTAGAATACATCTCCCAATACTTATCCATCCACACCATCCAGTAGTAAATCTCTTTTGAATAAATGCGGATAATGTATTAGTCTTGACATCTTTCAATTGGGCCTGGAGTTGGAGATTTTCTTCCCTAATATTTTTGGCTTTACCCTTAGGCTGTGAACTCTCATCCTGTGTCAACAATTTTGGTGGTACCTTTTGCTTCAACAATTCTTTCAAATGATCAATCTCTTTAACTAGTCTATCATTTTCTGGCCTACAAGACTCTTCGTCTTATAATAACAATTGAATCTGAGCTTTGTTTAGATTTTCAAAATTCACCCCCAGGTCAAAAGTAACTATAGGGTTTATCTCACACACTTTCAGTGTCATAATTTGCCCAAATGCTTTCTGAGTATCAATTATCATAGGTTTTTTTATGTGGGGGTAAAGAGACCAAATTAACATAGAATGCTCATCAGGATTGTAAATAGAGCCCATGTATACCTGGGTCACACCATCTAGGGACAATTTGTGTTTGGCATCAATGTCATGAAGAAAACTATCAAATACTAAGGCTGAGTTTAAGTCCCATCCGGGAAAGATCAACACTCCTGCATCTTCAAGCAACTTTCTCCCTCTCTCAAGAGTCATTTGGCTTATTTGTTTTTCAACTTCTCCATTCAAAGTGACCAATAACTGATTTTCATTAGTGGCATTTACCTCTCTGACACTCTCCTTGACTGCTTTACCTTTCACCTTATATAAAAAAACTTGAACTCTGAGGATTTCACAAAACTATCATCTGATACAAAATCTCTGCAAGCCAATTGTCTTGGATCTTCTTCAGTTGGTATATCCTCCTCTTGATCCCTGTCATGTGACACGTGTTCTTCAATCATTACCTTAGAGAGCTATTCAAATGAGGCTTCATCTTCATTTGATGACTCTTCATTACTCGAAGATGCCGAATCAATTCTATGTGCATCTCTCATCCTCTATTCTACTTATTTGTTATAATTGTTGTAGTCACATAAATCTGTCCATTTTAATTAAATGAATATTTGCTATTTATTTGATTAAAAACCCACTAGCCATCAGTTAATTAAATTAATATTTAATTAATTCATCTTCAAACATTCTCCTATTAATTAAATAAATTATTCAATTTATTTTAATTAATTCATTAAACCAAATTCACAATTAATTAAATGAATAAATTCTATGTATTCAATTTAATCCTCTTTCCTCTTTTAAATAAATTAAATAAAACATTTATTTAAAATCATAAATCCCCCCCACTTGCATTTTCCTACAAATGCAAGTTGCAACCACAAGTTGAAATAAATTAATTTTATTTTAATTAAAATCCTATTTTCCGTCACCCACCAAATCCACTTACACTCCTAAACCCCCTTCTAGATTCTTCTAAACCCTTCCTAATTAGCCTAATCCATCCCCTAATTATTGTCACATTCCTAAGCAACTTGGAGTCACTTCTCAAAGACTTAAAAAGTCTTTGAAAAGCATTAAATGCTTTGTGTGTTCAACAAATTAACCTCCAAAGTCTTCCAAACCACTTATGGCTCTTACATGACCATTTATGGTTAACCCCTAACTCAACCCTCATATGACTCATGTGTCTCCTCAAGCATTTATTGCTTTGACCATGGTTATCCCTTTTACCTTGGCACAAGAGTTTATCCATTGGATAAAAGCTTTATTCTTTGAATAAAGAATTTATTCACTCAACCCAACCTTGACCTTAACTCCCAAGTTAACCTTCAGGTCATATCAAACATTTAATGCTTATTCCCTCTCCTCTCAACCTATCTCATATTGACACTTGTCATCCTAGGATTGGATTGAAAGCCATCACATGGATTGAATATCATTCAATCTTGACCCTTGTTGAGATTACTCAATCTCAACCATCCATTGCTCCATTTTTCCTATAAATAGAGCCCATTTCTTCATAATCTAGATCCCGAAAACTTGTATGCATCTAAGTTATAGAGAATTTTAGAGAGCATTTAGCATATCTTACTCATATTCACTCTTTTGGTTAAAATTAACAAATAACATTTAGATAACTCATCCTTTTTTGGTTATTAAGCTTGCATTTGCATACTTTTCATAATCATCTACAATCTTGAACCTCCATAAGCATCCATAGTGCAAAAAGCTACTGAGAGCTACACTAATTTGGAACTTAGAGAGCAAAGGAACAAGGGAGAAGGAGCTAAGAGCATGGTAGAAGGCATTTGGAGATGTCTTCTTGCATTTATATTCATATTTAAATGTTTTACTTTGTTTTTAGAGTCTCTTTTGGTATGCCTGCTTAGACTAGTTTTTGGTTGATTAACACTAACGTTTGTCTTTGTTTCTTTGTTTTTGTGTGTTATACGACCACAGGTTTTAGTCTAACCTTGCACCATTTTGCAGAGCATCATTTGGTGAACCCGACGTGAATCCAACACCGAACAAAATTTTTATTTTATACAAAACTAACTTTTTGACTATTTAGCTTGACACACAGGTTGTGCTTTGGCACTTTTGCCTATGCTTTAGCACTATTGTAATTTGGTATTTTAGCGCTATTGTTCTTTCAATGGCTCTATTGTCTCAAATTTGGTGCTATTGTCCATATTATAGCGCTTTTGCTAATTAACTAGCGCATTTGTCCATACTTTAACTCTCTTGTATTGTTGTTTACATATTTTAGTTTAGTGCCTTTGTCTATACTTTAGCGCGTTTGTGTTAAGTAGCACTTCTGTTGTCACACAGAGTAGCGCTATTATAATAGAACATTGTAAAAGAAAGGCCTTGTAACCGATAATATTATTTTAGGCTTGTGGAAGCCCACCATATTTTCGGATTTTTCTAATTGTTTGTTTCGTGTGTAGGTTTTAAACTAACCCCTTTTGTTACTTAACAATCAAAAATACTTCTTTTGGTGCTTTTAAAATCAACAAAAACAAATTTTATTTCTTGCAAGTTAGGATTCAAATTTCGTTTTGGTGCTTAAAATCAACAAAACAAACCTTTATTTCTTGCAAGTTAGGATTCATTCTCTTTTTGGTGCTTAAAATCAACAACACAAAAAATTGATTTTCTTGCATCAATCCAGAATTAAAAATTCACAATCAACACTTCAATTTTGTTCAAGTAAAAAGAACAATCAACTTGTCTCATTTTTGCAAAATGATTTTACTTCATGCAAACATGTTTTTCATTAAGTTGACAAGGATTTCAAATTCTAGTTTACTAAAACATATTGCCTTTGAAGTTAAAAAAGAACATCATGGTTGTTGGAGCAACATCTCCATTAGATAGAACATCATTGCAATGACAAGTTAAGAAGAACAAGTGTATTTTGTGTTTGGCACACTTGTGCAAAAGAGTTGGTCGAGTGGTCCTACTTCTAACACACACTATCCTCTCCCTTGGCTTTTGTGGTCCTAGGTGCAAGAGAAAAGTGTTAGTAACACTCAAGTTTTATATTTTTAAGAGAGGCCTACCAAGAGACACATCACTCTTGGGAATGACCTCGTGCAGTAAATCCTTCGAGCCACTATAGAAATCAAGTGAGAGCGAAAGTTGTAGCCTTGGGTATAGTTGTTCCTAGAGTGTAACTTACTAAAAGGACAAATGGGCCCCACCACAAGTTACAAGGCTCTTAAGTGAGTCACTACATAATGAACTTATGTCCAAAAACATCAAAAATTACTTAACACTTTTAAGTAGTAGCCCACCCGTTCTATTGATTGAGGATATTTGTGATAAATTCAGTGCAAGAGCATAGATGGTTTTGCTCCCAAGATACTCACCATACATATTTCCTTGAGTAGAAACATAGCTTTATGAAAGGTTACTTGTAGCCCCGATAAAAGTGGTGACTCCCCCATCATAGGGATCATCTATTTGTTATGCTCGTGCAAGACTTAGTATATCACATCCTTACCTGCCACGACGGGATTCATAAGGTATGTAGTACCAAAGTCGAAGAAATATCAAGATGTGGGCTGAAATTATCGCAACTGGCCATTTGACTTTAGGGATAAAAAGTGTTTGAAGTATTTTTCATTTTTGAGTCAAGACCGGTGCAAATTGAGCTGACTTCAGGCTTTGGAAACACCTAAAATACATTTGGAGGAAAGAGTCATAAAAGATCCAAAGATTAGGTTGATCTAGACCCATACTTGTGCCTTTTGAGGCAACATTCTTGTGTTTGTGTGCTTGCTTTGTTTTCTTCTCAAAGAAACATCATACAAAACCAAAATCCAAAACAAGTATTCATCCAACACCAACATTTTCAAAAGCACAGAAGATCAAAAACAAAGAGCAATAATCAAAAGTATCAAACTATATGACCATTCTTCACATATTGACAAAGAAGAATCTTCATCAACACATCAACTTGAAGAAAAGACCATTAAGCTCAAAGGCTTTTATCAAAAGGAGGAAATTCTTCTATCTTAATAGACAAATCTTTGTCTCTCATAGAACCTTCTTACGTCACATGCGTCTTTACCTTCAAGGGAAATCAAATGTATTTGATCAAGAATCATTAAATCGCAAAGCTTTTACTCAATACAGAGCTTTGAGTTATCATCAAAATAAGGGAGGCAAGACCAATCCTGCTCTCTTTCCAAATATTTGTATCACATATAACTCAACTAGGGTAGAACCACCAACCCCTGAACAAGCAGAGGTAGAATTTGTTCCTTTTGTAACACAAAGTTTCTATTGAAGTTGAACATCTCATCCATTATCACATTCACATCTCCTCAAATCCATTCCAACTCTCAAAACATTAAAAGGTTTTTTTCCTAAGTTCTATTTCAATATTGCTTGAATCAAACACAACACATCACTTTTAGAGTGTCTCTACATCTAGGATAAACTCATCCTAAGAGACATTTCTACGCAGGTTAAAACTAGTCTATGAGTGCATGCTCTCATTACTAGGTAGTTGAGTCTGTAATACATCTCAGATTCCTCTACACCTTATCACATCACACTTTGTCAATCCAACACAACAAGCAATTCAAGAAAGAACTTTGGTAACATCTACCTTTAGTGCTAGGGATCTGTATGCAAAGCACTTCACCAAACATCAATCTTTCATTTCACCACCAACTCATCATCATTTTCACCAAACTTCAACAAAAACATGTAAACAAAATGGCTCATACTAGATCCAGGTCTAGACAACAAGAAATTGAAGAAGAAGAGGAGTAAAATCTTAATGAATTCCAAGAAGCCCTTGGAGGAAATGCAAATGATGAAAATCCAAGTACTCCTACTCCTGCAGCAATAGAAAGGGAACAACACAACCCTCTCTTTAATAGAATTTTTGACGAAATACTCAGGAGCAATGCTGATGCTCACTTTTTAAGACTTGCTCAAGAGGGGGCTAAACTACCCTCTAACTTTGACGTTGCACAACTAAGACAAGCATCAAAATGCCAAAGTTGTAATGAGGATGAAAGAGGTCGAGATCACATCAGATATAACCTTCATCAAGGTAATCCCCCACCACCACCTCCTCCAAATGAAATAGACATGTTGCGGCAACAAGTCAAAAATCTAGCCCAACAACTTCATAGTGGTGTAAAAACCAATCAATTTTCACTTAATGACATTTGTCCTTATCCCTTTGATAGGAATCTTCATATGCCACCTTTTCCGTGAGGGTTTGAAACACCCAAGTTTGAAAAGTATAGAGGAAAGGAGATCCTCATGATCATGTTAGAGAATTCCATTCAGCTTGCCTCGAAGTGGCATACGAAGACAATACCTAATGCAACTTTTTCCCCAAAGCTTGGGAGGAACAACCACATCATGGTTTTCCCAATTACCAAGTGGCATTAGGAAATTTGAAGAACTCATCCAAAAATTCTTGGCACATTACTCACACAACATTGAACGTGATATCACAATGGCTGATCTATGTAACAATAAACAAAAACCAGGTGAGCTATTTTCAGTCTTTCTGAAACGATGGCGTCAAATGTCTAGCAGACGTTCTCTTCAGTTACCTGAACAAGAACTAATCAAAATATTTATTTCCAACTTAAATGACGAAATGGAATTTCACCTAGATGTAAAAGGCACAGACTCTTTCATTGATATGATCACCAAAGGCTTAAAATGTGAGCGGGCTCTCATAAAAAAAGGGCTTATCAAGATATACAATGAGCCAAAGGATCGCCCTTGTCCACGTTTCAATAGTGACAAGCCTAACTTCTGGAACAAAAACAAAAATGTCATCAACGACGGAGTTGTGGATGCAAGAACTATCAAAAGAGCACAACCTGTGGTTCGATTTGCAGGAAAGAACCCCCCACCCAAGAATAACATAGTTGCTCCTCCAAATCAAGGGTGCAACACATCTCAAGAGGAACCCAGACAACATCAACAAAATTTAAACCAAAACAAACATATACTCCCTTAGGGGAACCCATCGAAATAATGTTACGTCAGTTGGTTTCTCAAAATCTAGTTACCTTACCCAAAACATCAAATTATGAACCTCAAGTCAAACCTTCATGGTGGAGGGATACTAAATATTATGATTTCCATCAAGGAAAAGGACATAAGACAAGCAATTGTCATAGATTGAAAGATCTTATTCAGGATCTTATTGACCAAGGTGAAATCAAAATCGAAGGACATGACCCAAAGACAACAAACAATGATCATGTCATGTTTAAAAATCCACTTCCATCACAAGATCAAATGGGTCCTTCCACTTCAGGGCGAAACACAAATACCACCAATTATATGCAAGCCGCATATAATTACACTGTGAATCACCTATATGTTGCAAGTGAATAGATTGCAACTATTACCATAAAAAAATCCTAGCTCCACTTGCAATGTTGTTACATGTCGGAACAAGATTACCATAAAAGCAGCTCCACAAGGCACCCCATCTATCCCGAAGCAGTATAACCTTGTGGAACAGTTAGACAAAACACCCACACTGATATCTATCTTAGAGCTATTGCGCCTATCTCCATCCCATAAAACAATTTTGGATTAAGCTCTCCAAGAGGCATCAGTCCCTACAAACCTAAATACAGATTAGTTCCAAGCCATGGTTGGAAACCTAAGGTCATCACCTTGTCTCACTTTCTCTGAAAGTGACAACTCATCCTTCCAGCAACCTCACAATGCCTCACTCCATATCGAAGGGTTTATCAACCAACATAGGATCAAGTGAGTCTTGATCGATAATGGAGCAGGCCTAAATGTCTGTACGCTACAATTACTCACAGCTTTGGGATATGCAATTGAATTAGTGGATCCCCGCAAGAAGATCACAATCAAAGCCTATGATGATGCAGAGCGTTCATCCAAAGGAGCTATGGTGCTACCAATCCGAGTGGGCCCTGTGGTGAAAAACATCATCTGTCAAGTTCTGGACCTTCCTCTGCCATACAATTTATTATTAGGAAGACCTTGGATACACGCCATGCAAGTCGTTCCATCCACCTACCATCAGTGTATCAAGTTCCCGCATAGTGGTGTAGAAATTACAATCCTGGGCAATGCAAACCCCTTTGCATATTGTCATACTATAAGTCATCAACCAAAGATTACCATTCCCAACAATAGAGAAGCCATCTCATCCACATCATATGTAAGTCCAACCTCTCTTTCCAATTCAAACACCACTATACCCAAGCAAGACAAGCTCAAGATGAAAATAGTAGAGGAAGGTCCCAAGGAATACAATCTCAGCCAACTCTTTTGTGTTGGACAAATACCCAATTCTCTTAGAGCACACGACAAACCTCAATGGTTACTTCAAATGCCACTGGACAGGCCATCATGTACTTTGACACCATTCATCCTTGGAAAGAGTCAAGAAGAAGAGACTAGAGATGAGGACTTAGCAGAATGGATCTATAAAGATTCCATCACCACCGATATTCTGCAAGCTAAGCTTCCCACAGATCAGTATGGCAAAGGCCTTCTCATTATGCAAAGAGTGGGTTATGATGGTCAGAGTGCTTTGGGACCTTGCAAACAAGGATGACATGAACCGCTGCAGCCAGAATTAAAGCCCAAAGATAACACAGGACTATGCTTTCAAAAGGAGATCTTTCCTAAACTCAGATTCAAAGGGAAACCCAGCAAACCACTATATCAACCTATTATAAAGAGGTCACCTTTGGTTATATCAGCAACACCACGCACCACACCAACTACTCCATTAAGGCTAAAAATCCCAGCAAAACCATCTACAACACCCTTCATCCCACCAATCAAACCAACGATCCCATCAGCAGCAGCAATAACATCAATAGCACCATTAGCAACAACAACTGTATCAAAAACCACAACAGTATCTATAACACCAGTAGTTCCAGTAGAAGCAACAGAGTCAATACTACCAATACTCCCCATATCAAATTCATTGATCCCCATAATCCTTCCTGCAACACCAATCATTTCATCTACAAAACCAATCACCCCTGCATTGTTTACCTCAAAGAACATCCCAGTATGGTATAGTAATCGGATACTGGAAAGCAACTCAGAGACTGACTCACATGAATGGGAATTTGATTCCTTCAGATGAGGAAGACACATCACTACCTCCACCCCGCAAAGACATCCCTATTTATGAAGAAGCACATCTAAAGACCTCTTGGGTTCCTGAGCTGGAAACATCTTCCACAGAACCTATGTCACATCCTACGCTTGATTCTGATAGGGAGAGTACCATCAACGACCTTCACCATAACATCTTAACCCTCACTGACACATCTAATGAACTTAACCTAATCTATGAGGTAATACCCATTATCCATCCTGAACTTATCGAATGGAACCAACCTAATCCCCCATGTCTTGACCATTTCCAAAACGATGAGGCGATCATTGACTTTTTGGAACTACGAGATAACATACCAAGCGGGGATCACAAAGCTAGATTCACTATTGAACTTAATATCACAACATACTTTGGGGTGGATGCCAAATCTTTCAGCTACAAAAATATAACAATAAAACATGGATCTTCCAGTGAAAACCACACTATGGCACTGTTTGATCTCACAAAAGTAAAAAGAAAGAGCGTATCCAATGGTGAAAACCTCTTTGGGGCGTCGGAGGATGAAAGGTTTGACATTCTCCCTAGTACACAACAAGAATGATCAATAATTTTCATTGAAGAGACAAAAGAATACAACGTAGGGACTCTTGAAACTCCTCACCACATACATCTGGCCTCTCTTTTAACTCTAGAGGAACAACCTAAGTTTGTAGAGTTCTTCCAGAAGTGTCAGATCAACTTCGCATGGTCATATGTAGACATGCCTAGTCTTGATCCTGATTTAGTCATGCATCACCTCACTGTCGCAGAAGGAGCCAAACCTGTCAAGCAGAAGCTTTGCAAGATGCATCCTCAGATTGCAGTGCTAGTCAAAGCAGAACTTAAGAAACTCCTAGATGTTGGTTTTATTCAACCAATTGATTATGCGGATTGGATATCCAATATTGTGCCTATCGGCAAACCAAATGGGGGCATCCGTATCTGCACTGACTTCAAAGACCTGAACAAAGCATGTCCTAAAGATGACTTCCCCCTACCAAACATCAACATAATAGTGGACCTAACAGCAGGACATGTCATGCTTTCAGTCATGGATGGTTTTTCTGGGTACAATCAGATAAAGATCGCACCAAAGGATCAACATAAGACGGTCTTCACATGTCCATGGGGAACATACTGCTGGAATGTAATGCCTTTTGGTCTAAAGAATGCAGGATCGACCTATCAACGAGCAATAACCACCATCTTCCATGACATGATGCATACTATAATGGAAGATTATGTTGATGACTTATTGGCAAAATCACTAACAAGAGAGGGTCATCTAGAAATATTAGAGAAAATCTTTGACATACTGGAACAATATCATGTTCGACTCAACCCAAAGAAATGTGTCTTTGGAGTAACCTTAGGGAAACTTCTAGGATACATTGTCTCAATAAAAGGCATTGAGGTCGACCCAGCAAAGGTCAAAGCAATCATGGACATGTCACCATCAAAGAACATCAGTCAGCTAAGGACATTACAAGGATGGCTACAATCCATCCAAAGATTCATTACATAACTGGCAAACAAGTGTCACCCATTTACACACCTGTTACACAAGAACATTCACTTTCAATGGGATACCAGATGCCAGCAAACATTCCAGATGCTTAAAGACTATCTCATGAATACACCATTGTTGATCCCACCAGATCTGAGTAAGCCTCTACTACTCTATATATCAACAACAAATACAACATTGGGTGTACTATTGGCACAACACAATGCAGAAGGGAAAGAGTGTGTTGTTTACTACATCTCTCGCACACTGGTTGGCTATGAACTTAATTACACACCTATTGAGCGAGCTTGCCTAGCAGTAATCTTGGCAGCCACTAAACTGAGGCACTATTTGTTGACACTTAAAGTACAACTAATTGCAAAGATTGATCCACTCAAATACTTACTCACTAAAGCAGCATTGATAGGCCGCTTGGCCAAATGGGTGATGATTCTAAGTAAATTTGACATCAAGTATGTGGATCGTAAGGTTATTAAGGGTCAAGTTATTGCAGATTAGTTGGCCGATGCTCCCCTCATAGGAGATCATCCTCTCATTTCCAATTTTCCAGATGAAGAGATATTCATAATCACAGCAACACAACCATGGAAACTATACTTTGATGGTTCATACACTAGGCATGGCTCGGGGGCAGGCATTTTGTTTATCACACCTCAAGGTGATAGCATCCCAAAGTCTTATAGGCTCACATTTCCATGTACAAACAACATAGCTAAATATGAGGCCTTGATCATAGGACTCAGGCTAGCCATACAATGGAAGTTACAAGAACTACAAGTATATGGTGACTCCCAACTGGTCATTCGACAAGCAACAGATGAATATCAGACCAAGGATGACAAACTCATGCAATACAAGCAAATGGTGGACAAATAAAAAACATCATTCACTACTATCACCTTTGATCAGATACCCAGAGATTAGAATCGAGTTGCTGATGCTATGGCTATCATTGCATCTCTCCTAGATCTTCCACAAAATTCAACACACTACGAGTTCTTGGTCGAACAACTTTGGATTCCAGCTTATGATATCCCCGAATCTAAGATGATATGTCGCCTTATCAGTTCTGAATCCCCATGGTACGGTGAGTTTTACACCTACCTCCGCAATCACACTCTTCCTCCTGACCAATCGAATAATCAACGTAAAACCTTCATTCGCCAAACCGCTCAATATATCATTATTGTTGAAACCCTATATCAACGCAGTCTTGATGGTACTCTCCTTCGATGTCTGGAACATGATGAGATAACAAAGGCCTTGGAAGAGGTACATGAAGGAATTTGTGGAACTCACGCAAGCGGTCCTTCCCTATCAAAGAAGATCATACACACTAGATACTATTGGTCGTCTATGGAAAAAGACTCCTATTACTTTTTCAGAAAATGCAAAAAATGCCAAGTTCATGGAGACCTGATACATGCACCAGCACAGGAATTGCATCCAATCACAACACCATGGGATTTTTGTCAATGGGGACGTGACCTTGTGGGTAAAATCTACCCATCTTCATCCAACGGCCACAAATTCATTATTACTGCCACCGAGTACTTCACAAAGTGGATCAAAGCTGTTCTACTTACCCAAGTCACCGACAAGAAGATCACCTCATTCATCCTTAATTACATCATCTACTGGTATGGTGTACCCATGTCCATCATCACAGATAACGGGCTTCCTTTCAAAAATCAGGATGTCCATGAGCTATGTGAGAAGTTTCACATCCAACACCGCTTTTTCACTCCCTATTACCCACAAGGCAATGGTCAGGCTGAAGAATCAAACAAGAACATATTAAGAATCCTCAAGAAGACAATCAATGATGTCAGTCATGATTGGCATGTTCAATTGAATCCAGCGCTATGGGCATATCGAACTAGCATTCGAACCCCTACAGGCGCAACTCCCTACTAAATAGTCTATGGTGTTGAAGCTATCTTACCTATTGAGGTTGAGATACCATCTCTATGGGTTTCCTTGCATAATTTTATAGATGATGAAGCATACAGAGTAGCACATCTTCAGGACTTAGAGCTACTTGATGAGAAACGACAAGCTGCATACAACCACCTCAAAGCCTATCAACAACGCATGAGCAGGAGCTATAATCACTGAGTTAGACCTCATACATTTGAGGTAGGTGATCTTGTTCTTCGAGAGAATCCTCATAACCAACCAAACAGAGAACATCAAGGAAAGTTTGAATCAAACTGGTTGGGTTCATATGTTATAACTACTGTATTTGGGTCTGGGGCATATCAATTGGCTACTTCAAAAGGAGAACCACTAGCAGATCCGATCAACAACATGCACCTCAAATGGTTTTATACATGAGCTGCACAGAACATCAGGCTCCCATGCATATCGAGAAAAATACCAAAAACATTCAGATAAGTGTCTTGAAGAAAATACAAAAACATCAAAATAGTAAAGAAAAATCATGCATCCAAACGGTGAACAACCACTCTGGTGGCACCTTGGGTAAGTGCGATGGTAAAAACCTGGCAAACATGCACCACTCATAAAGGCTATGGCTCCATTATCTTTCAAACCTGTTGTGATCACATTCATTTCATCCACTTATCCATCCATCCAAACCATGGCTTGTTATTGATCTGCAATCCAAGATAGTACTTTATGGATCTCGCATCCCGCTTTTTCACAGTCATGTCTAAAACTGGGGGCAATGCCCTTAATCTAGTTGATGGAAAAGGATTCTACATTATTTTGTGATTCATTGAAATTCTTCATTCAAACTATCTCACAAAATCCAAAAACATTCAGAAAATTGTCTTCCAAAAAACTCCAAAAACATTCAAAACAATCATCAAAATACCCAAAACATTGACAAACTATCTCACAAAATCCAAAAACATCAAAAAACATCAAACAAACAAAAACATGGCAACGCTGTGTACATACATTTTTCAAAGCAGATACCAAACAAACATTGTGAAATACTCAAACAATGACCACTTATCTGATCAACTAAACAATCAACATCTACACACAAACTGTCTTAACAAGGATGCATCCTTCCTTACCAAAACAAAGACAAGATGACATTTTCTTTGACAAGAAAATTTTGTTTAAGTTATCAAGTACTTGGTTGGTTTGTAGGTTATTTATTCATTTATATCAGGTTCCTACACTACTCTGGGATATCCACAGGTGATTAGAGTAGCCGAGATGGTTCCTACAACATTGTTTGTATGTCTTCTATGAATTATTTTGATGAAGTACTGGGGCATGTCCTAATGGTGTCTGCGTGGGAAGTTCACTAAGTTACGTGATCATATGAGAAATATAGTCATGGATCACTACGGCTTGCTGACTACAACGTATACCTCGACCATATGAGCATGAACCATTATCGAGCTTATATATGATGTTTGCTTGTAGGTACCATGCTCCATCTTTGGATCCTACTACCTCATCCAAACTCGATAATAGTTTATCTCTTACTACAATATGGACTTGTCTTGAGATATGATCGACAAAAGATCAAGGAGGACGCTCCAAGTCATGTATGAAAGGAGATAATTCTTGTCTGTTCCGCAAGCAATACTCAGGTCAACTTGATCCATTATATCAAGTTGCTTGTATTAACTTGCTATATCAAAATTCATGTAAGGAATACTCAGCTCATCTTGAATCATTATGTCAAGTTGTTTGTATTTTCTTACAACATTTTAAATCTCAATGATGAAAATAAAGCACTATGGATCGTCATTTCATCTCATCTATTTATATTGCATTCCATTGCATATTGCCCATCCATTTACTCATTCATTATTCATTTGCATGGTTTTGTATGTAAGGCTGAACAAAGTTAATATGAGCAGTTATGTGAAAATTGAGTTGGTCTTGGATACAATCACAATAGAGTACTCTGATACATCATTAGTGCATAATGCAAAATTTTTACAACCTTTCATTCATCTATCATGATCATCACTTCATCATTACATTTAGTTGCATTTGCATAGAGTGCATTTCATATCATTTAGTTGCATTTAACTATGTATAGTTCATTATCATTTATTGGTATTAGTCTTATTATATAATTTAATCATTGCATAATCATGACATTTTAGATTCATTTATACATTCCTCATCATTGCATTTACCATCATTATTATCCATTACTATGCATTCATTTAGTATCAGTTACCAATCATCATTTATCATCATTTAAACACATGTGTACCATACATTTGTTTAGATTTATCTAGTTGCATACATTTACTTATCTATCCATTAGTTAAGTGCATTCATTTAGTATATTCTTATACTCATTCATTGCATTTTTATTTAAGGATTCATTACAATGCGTTAAGGTGCAGTTATTCGTTACCCATTAGTTGCATTATCATTTCACTTCATCATATTTTTTGCCATTTAGAATCATAATAAAACCATTAGTTTCCACATAAGTTCATATATTATCCATATGCATTTATTTAGAAATCATCATTTAAACATTTGTTTTTTACACTTGTTTATCCATATTGCACTCATCTAACAGACATCTAGATGCATTTACATATATAAAATCATTCATTTTAGCACATTATATCGTAAACATCATTACATATCATTATCTCATTATCTCATCAAAACATAAAATCCAAAGTACCATCATAATCATCATTTCATTATGCACATATAATCATCATCACATTTACATACATAAATCATTCATGCATATCAACCTACATCCACATGTTAGCATCACATCATAAAATATGCATATAGACATCATATAAAAATAAATCATCATAAAACATACATATAGGAATCATCTCATAAACACATACATATAGCAAGTACAACTATCCATCTAAGCATAAAATCATAAAATCATCATCCTGCATAAGCATCCACACATGTCATCAAAATGCATATCATCACAAAATATGGGATCTCCTCATATATCATATCATATCGCCAAAAATATACATGTATCAGAGTACAATGATGCCCAAAATATCGGCTACCAAGAGCCATCCAAGACATGGTCCAAAATGACAATGTAAAATCATGCATGCAAAATGCTCTCTCAGATGCCACTTTGACCGGATGCTACACCACCATCACCGCATGCTCCCCCACTAGCCCCCGCACCACCTGATCTATCTCTCCGTGGAGGACCCATCACACCACCATTGCTCTGCATCCTCTGAGACCGCTTTGATCTTGCCTGCCGCATCTAGGAATAACTCAATGCTTGTTGACTAGCTAGTACCACCTACTCATATAACCCCCGCCAATACTCTATCTCTACCTGTGCTCATCGAATCTCCCTCATCACCTCCCCGTAGGACCCTGTGCTCCTACTCCAACCCAGACTCTCTCCTGTAGCTCTGCTAATATCTTCACTACATCATCCCTCTCCCACAACACTACAGTCAGCTCTAACTCTCGTGCAAAAAACTGCACGTCTCTCGCTGCTACCTCTGCCTCCAAATCCTCTACGTGAGTTTGCAAATATCCTATCATATGATCCCATAGATCCCCACCAGTAGCTCCCTCCCCTATATCCATAGGTGCCTCTCCAGTGGCTCCCTCCCCTGTCTCCATAGGTGTTTGTCCCTCACCTGCATCCCTACCACCTAATCTCATACCTCCCTATATCAAAGGTCCCTACGATAGTTACAATGGTTGGCCACCTCTCCCTCTTCACTATAAGCGTCCACCACCCCCACCTCCACCTCCGAATCCACCCCCTCCTCCTCCTCCTCCATCACCACCTCCTCCATCCCCACCACCACCATCTCCTCTCCCTCGTCCACCTCCGTGACCTCCTCTCCTCCTCCATCTCCGTCCCCTATCCTCCTCAAAATTTGGAATCGACTCTGTCGGATCTAATATCCGAGGAATCGGATGTGCTGCAATATACTGCGTGTACTCCTCTGACACCCCAACATCTACTACCCCCGGCCTCATCTGCCATGGTCTCGCCTATAAGGTGCGGAACTCTGACAATGTTTGATCATATGGTAGCATTGGCCCCCATAGGTACCTCTCTTGGACTACCTGTGCATACTCTCCTGAACCACTAGGCAATCCCTACCTCCGCCCAAACTATCTCAACACCCTACCAGGCAACTGTCTCTCCACATTGTAGGTTGTCCTACCAATGAGGTATCATGTCATGAACACATACGACAATGCCTTGGCATCATCCTCCCATGGCTCACACTCAATATACAGCCTCCAGATCACTGTATCCAAGTCATCCAGTGCCCGTCGCCACCACTCTAACTTCCCCACGTGGGGTTGACTCATCATACCACCATACATGTATACATATGGTTGATCCACTACTTGGATCTCAGACTGACTGGTCGGGTAACAAATAAGTTCTCCCATGCCCAAATATGCAGCAGCGTGATACCCACTCCCAATGAGCCCCTCCCTCGGTATTCTACCTCATGTAGATCCCAATATAAGTGCGATAGCACACAGGGTCCCCATGCAAACCGAGTCCCCTATGTAATCATCTGCTCGATCACCTGACCCCAACCAACGACAAGTCCATGCGATCGTCGATCTGGACACAATAGTCCCCCAACAATCCCTGATAACACTACTGGTAATGGCTCATATAAGGCTGCTATGTCCTCCCAGGCTATCAACCCATCATCAATGAAGACATCCTCCTCAAAAAATCTTTGCACTGCTAATGTCCCCCACGCTCGGTCATAACTCACCAGCTCTCCTCAAATAGGAATGTGCAGGATGCACCATACATCCTCCAGTGTCACTGTCATCTCTCCCTGCACCAAGTGAAATGTACATGTCTCACTATGCCATCGCTCGACCAATGTTGTGATCAACCTGTGATTCATCTTAATCACGCGCATATACATAACATTGTACAAGCCTGTCGCTACAATACAATCCACCTATACCTCTATCAAACGATTTCGCAACACCTATGTCGAGGGATGTCTCTCGCACATCTGTAAGACGCGTAGATCCTCCTACACACGTGCGTCAACCATCATCATCATTTGTTTTGTTTCAAACTTTCTTAAGTTTAAACCTAAACTATCAACAAATACTTTGATCAATTATCTTCGGGTCTCAACAGGTAAGCAATCATGGCACACCTAGACTTTATCAGACATTTATCCTAATGACCTAAGTCTCATCAGGGTTGCTATGGTTCAAAACAACTCTCACCTCACATCTCCATCCATCCATCATTGGCATCGGGAGATCCTTTTTCAAACACACTGGGGCATTTATCTTCCTACACATCAGTGCTATTTTGAATACAACAACGCTAATACTATCACAAAAGTGCTAAATCAACTATGCAATAGTGTTAAACCAACAATAGCCCTACATTGACTATACCATAGCGCTACTTCACAATAATAGCGCTTAATCAACTACTCAATAGCGCTACAAAAACAAACACTCTAAAACAACTATACCATAGCGCAACTTTTGCCAAAAGTGCTAAAACCACTATGCAATAGCGCTATAGCGGCACAATAGCACTAATTTAATTAACAACAATGCCAAAACACAGTTTTAGTGCTATTGTATTGACTCAACTTGGACTAAGCAAAAAATATATAAAAAATGCACAAAAATAAAAAATTCAAATTCACATACTGCTGGTTCATAGTCATCTGGCCGCTGGAATCATCAGACTCTCTCTAACCGGTGTTCTGCTATGGGAACTAGCATCCTAACTGTTATTTGCTCTTCCAAAAGGTCACTAGTAGAGCTAAAATTTCACTATGGATGTGAATGCAAATAAGCTTGTTTTCACCCCTTCCTCCCCATATATACCCTTCGTCGTAACCCTAATTTTCCCCCGTTGACCGCCATGGTCCCCGTGAACTTCCCGAGCCTCCCATTAGAGCAGGGAGATAGCAGTATCTTATCGTACGTAATATGAGTTGCTTTGAAAGTATTAATTAATTAATTATTTTACGAGTGGTATGGATCAAGAACCCGATCCCGTTTCTCATAGTCGAGTGCTTGGGTCAACCCCAGCTGATGGAATGATAGCCGAGCTATCTCCTCCCACCCACCAACTAGAATTCCCTTCATTTTATCTCCGATTTCTTCTATTTTTTCCCCAACGTTGCTAAAATCTTATCTTCTACCACCCTGCCAATTTTCATTCTTTTTCAAGAGATTGCCCGATTTTTCGAAATTTTTCGGCCCATCTCTCAAGGGGGCATACCACCCATTAAATTAATATTTTATGGGGCATTTATTCACACCTATTTTTCTTTCTTTGAAACAACGCGATAAACCGCACCGTCTCAAAGAGGGGCAAATGTAGTCACACAAATCTATTCATTTTAATTAAATGAATATTTTCTATTTATTTGATTAAAAACACACTAACCATCAGTTAATTAAATTAATATTTAATTAAATCATCTTCAAACATTCTCCTATTAATTAAATAAATTATTCAAATTATTTTAATTAATTCATTAAACCAAATTCACAATTAATTAAATGAATAAATTCTATTTATTCAAATTAATCCTCTTTCCTCTTTTAAATAAATTAAATAAAACATTTATTTAAAATCATAAATCCCCCCACTTGCATTTTCCTACAAATGCAAGTTGCAACCAAAAATTGAAATAAATTAATTTTATTTTAAGTAAAATCCCATTTTCCCTCACCCACCAAATCCACTTGCACTCCTAAACCCCCTTCTAGATTCTTCTAAACCCTTCCTAATTAGCCTAATCCATCCCCTAATTATTGTCACATTCCTAAGCAACTTGGAGTCACTTCTCAAAGACTTAAAAAGTCTTTGAAAAACATTAAATGCTTTTTGTGTTCAACAAATTAACCTCCAAAGTCTTCCAAACCACTTATGGCTCTTACATGACCATTTATGGTTAACCCCTAACTCAACCCTCATATGACTCATGTGTCTCCTCGAGCATTTATTGCTTTGACCATGGTTATCCTTTTTACCTTGGCACAAGAGTTTATCCATTGGATAAAAGCTTTATTCTTTGAATAAAGAATTTATTCACTCAACCCAACCTTGACCTTAACTCCCAAGTTAACCTTCAGGTCATGTCAAACATTTAATGCTTATTCCCTCTCCTCTCAACCTATCTCATATTGACACTTGTCATCCTAGGATTGGATTGAAAGCCATCACATGGATTGAATATCATTCAATCCCGACCCTTGTTGAGATTACTCAATCTCAACCATCCATTGCTCCATTTTTCTTATAAATAGAGCCCATTTCTTCATAATCCAAATCCTGAAAACTTGTATGTATCTAAGTTATAGAGAATTTTAGAGAGCATTTAGCATATCTTACTCATATTCACTCTTTTGGTTAAAATTAACAAATAGCATTTAGATAACTCATCCTTATTTGGTTATTAAGCTTGCATTTGCATACTTTTCATAATCATCTACAATCTTGAACCTCCATAAGCACCCATAGTGCAAAAAGCTGCTGAGAGCTACACTAATTTGGAGCTTGGAGAGGAGAGGAACAAGGGAGAAGGAGCTAAGAGCATGGTAGAAGGCATTTGGAGATGTCTTTTTGCATTTATATTCATATTTAAATGTTTTACTTTGTTTTTAGTGTCTCTTTTGTTATCCCTGCTTAGACTAGTTTTTGGTTGATTAACACTAATGTTTGCCTTTGTTTCTTTGCTTTTGTGTGTTATATGACCACATGTTATAGTCTAACCTTGCACCATTTTGTAGAGCATCATTTGTCAATGGCCATTTCGACCTCGCTTTCATCCACATTTCTTATGAGATCATTTCTTACAAATGGAATGTGAACATATTTTCCAAGTTTTTGTTTCCTTATTTTGAAGTTTATATAACCTTCGGGGTCAAACCTTTTCCTTGGTGCACCTAATTTCAAATCATAATGGGCTAATTTATCCCATGTGATTTCTTGTCCTTCTTTTCCAGTGATAGTAAACTGGATATAACTGGATATGAAATGATACAATAACTAGGTAGAATGCTAGAAAAATGACAAGATTCAACATAAATAGAAATATAATAAACAAAAAATCAACTCAAAAGCACAAATATGGAAATGAGAAACAAAGAGGAACTTGCCATTGAAATTTGGAGTTGAAAGTATTAGTCAAGTATGCTAGGCACCCTACATTTGAAGGTGTTCTAGTCAACTAAACTTTTGGATTATGGATTAGGATGTCCTATAGATCAATCCCTCTAAAATTCAACCAAAAAGTGTTTATAGGAGTTGAGGAAAAATCAACTCTACAGCTCCCAAGGATCACCTGCATGCAAACCTGTCACAGAAGGAGAGAAGCAAAAAAGCTATGGAGGCCATAATTCAAAGATCCAAAAAAGAGGAGTCATATTGATTGTGCAAAAAGAATGCAATTCCACAATTACAATTGATATGAAATTGCAAAGAGAGAATCCTTATAAAAGGATACTCGAAACCCTAAAGGTGAAAGCCCTAAAGAATTATAAGATTCCTAAGTTTAGCTTAAGCGTAGAGTATAATAGACTAATAATTAAATAAATAATTATTAGCTAATGAAAGATAACTCTAACACCCCCTTTAAGATGAACTTAGGGAGTAGCTAAAAAACAACTAAGGACTAAAAAAACATGTAAACAAAAATGCATGAAAGTAACAATGCGTTCCGACAACTAGGCTTGATGAGGTACCCAAGTACAAAAGAGTCTCTGTAAGGCGAAGAAATAGAGAAAAAAAAACTCTACTCCAAAAAGAGATGAAGACTAGTGAAGGTCTAAAGAAGCCTCCAATAAGAGAATGTCCTAGAAAATAGGAACAAAGGAAGATCATGAAGAACACCACTGAAGCATGAAGAAGTTGCAAACATTGTCGAAGAATAACTGCTGATTTGAAGAACCTCCAGTGAAATAGAACATGACCAGGTAGAGAAGACTGTAATCTACACGAGTGCCCTCAAATGACACTACTCGAATAAGATGGCAAACAAAGGAAAACAACTGAAGAAATTTCCAATCGAACCAAGGAAGCATTAGAACCAACAAGAGAAACCCCCCCATAATGAGGACAAGAGTGAGGGACAAGTTTACTGAAAAGGATGGCCAACAAGAACTACATGATGAAGAACCCAGGAACATCGAAGGTGCGGAGAAAGTACATAGTGTCGTGGAAGGAACACTCACTTGACAAACATCATGAGGTGAATATCATGGAAGGAACACTCATGTGACAAAGGTAGATGGAAAACAAAGGAAAACTGTAACGTCATAAATTGTACGCACTTGCCAAAAGCGGTACAATTTAACACCTAGTTTAGCACCCGCCTTGGCGCAGTTGCATTTTGCATTGCATTTCCCCTTTAGCACTTAATTAATCAAATTAATTAGGTCTAAAGGTTCTATTTCACCATTTTCCACATCACAAAGTTGGGCCCTTTCATTAAAGCGTGCCCCTTTCATTTTATTCCTCCAATACATCACTTAATCAAAAAACCTAATTAGGCCCTATTCTGAGCTTGGGGGCTTGATTTCGGGGGTCAAAACATCTCGAAATCACCTGTAACTTCGGGATTCTCTCTAAAATCATCATATCTGACGGCCCTGAAAATTTGGTGAAAAGTTGTCGGGACCGTGGCGCCCGGAGTGCACACAGTCCCGGACATTTTTCCCAAAATTTTAGGAGCGCGATCCAATCATAAAATAAAGCTTAACCCCAAGAAATTGGCGGGATATTCAATCTCTAGGTCGGCCAAAAGACGAAATTGCGACCTAGGGTTTCATACATAAGAGCTCTCTTTCTTCATTTGAAAGGATCCGATTTTTGTTTTCAGGAACTTCATATGCAGCGAAAGAGCAGATCTTTGAAGACTTCAACATCTTACAACATCCCTCTATCAAGCATTTATCAATTCCATTCATCCATTTAGGGCTTGGAAGACATTGAAGAACAATAGGAGATTACCGACTGAAGATTGGCTTGTACTCCTCCCTTGAGGGTTGGGTATGATTTCATGTTGTTTTCATGTCTTTACATAAGCTTCAATACATCATTTATTCATGCTTTAGATCACTTTGCATCTTGATTTAGAGCATTTACGTTATCATTTACAAGCAATTAGGGTTTACTTTCTAGGTGGCTCTAGTTTGCTTTCTTGCATTTTAGGACCTTGCACACACACTAGGTCTGCACACACAATACATTTTACAAAACAACTTGGCTATTCGTGGAGGTGGAAATCACCGAAGCGGGGGTTTGACTAAGGCAAAACCCTATATAGCTGCCCATACACCCTTTTTCAGATATCATTGCAGGTTTCGGGATTCGGACGACGCCGCGGGATACAGATTCGGAGAGAGAAGGTCGAGACAACACTCTGTATCAAATTGCAGAGCAGAAGACTGGGATAGGGGCGCTGGGCGCCCTGGTCCTGCCAGGACAGGGGCGCTGGGTGCCCTGGTCCCTGGGACAGAGGCGCTGGGCGCCCTGGTCCTCCGGACAGACAACTTTCAGATAGCTTCCCGACAGTGTTTCAGAGTGCAGAACAGCAGTTTTCGGTGCATTTTTCAGGACAGTGGCGCCTGCGCCCCCGTCCCGAACATTTTCAGTCCGATTTTGACTCCGGGTACACATCTGTATTCTTATTTCATCCTTGTATTTACAGTTGTTCATTGTTTAATCTCAATTCTGCAATCTTGTTATTAGTTCATACTTGCATTTTGGGATTAGGGTTTGAACTTGCATTACTTGATCTTACAATTTCAACAAGGGAATAGAAATCCTAATAGATATCCCGTGGCTCTCTCTTTCACCAAAAGAAGTAGCCAATTGTGCGATATCTCTAGGCTCTTTCGTATTCCGTAATGTGTGTCAAAAGGTAGGATTAGGGCATGTTAACCTAGTCTCACTTTTGCCCCCACACACAAACATCAACCCCCCTATGACACTTTATAATGGAGTGCATGTACAATAAGGCACAAGATGTGCAATATCCCAAGTATACAATGCATATTGACACTTTATCTCAGTGCGTTTGCATAAAGAAGATGCTTACAAAAAAATATATACAATGATCATAAGAGATAGAAGGCTGGAAAGATAGAAAGAACAACCAAATACAAGACATCCTACTCAAAGAAAGAGATCCCAGGACTTGAAACATCCAAGATATTCACCAGAGTGTTGAAAAGCAAAAAACTGAATAAAATGTACTTGGAGCAAAATCTGGAAAGAAAAATCATATGAATGGAAATTAAATAGAACAAGATTTCCAATGATATAATTTTTTTTAAAAATAGAGTTCATATGCTCAAGTTATGTCTCCCGAAGTGCAAAAATGAACCTCTGGCTTTGATAGCAAAAAAAAACATCAAAAAAGAAAAATATAAAATTCAAACCTCCATATCTAGATAGAAATTGGAAAGAGATTTCCGACAATATAAGGTTTTTTTAAAAATGACTCTGTTTGCCCAAGTTATGGCAAAAAAACCAATATCCTGTCAAAAAACCCTTCAAGTAAAAAAAGCCCCCCCTACTAGTGCTAGGGAGGTGGTGTTTGGGTGGCAGTCAGGCGACGACCAGGCGGAGCAGGTGACGAGCGGCGACAGCCAGGCGAAGTTCCAGGCAATAGCAACAGGCGGGTTTTCGGGCGGCGGCGAGCGGGTTCTGGGTGGTGGCCTGGCAGTGGACAAGAGACGGGCGATGTGTTGACCACCTGTGGTGGGAGCCGGCAGTTTAAAAACTGTCAGGCGGTGACCGCTTGGGAGATCGGTGGTAACCGCCAACACAGCCTCGATGGTTAATTGACCACTGACGGTCCGCGTTAACCCTATCAGCCTAAGCAAGCCATTAAACTGCCCCCAAAAAAATATTTTTTTCTGATCTGCGTGCCCTGAGGTCGTACGGCCCGGGGCCTAATTTTTTTTTGCCTCACGAACACCTAACACCAAAATATATTGAATTCTATATCAAAATTTGTGGAATCGGCCTCCTGAATCCAACTGTGAGGTCCTTTTGGCACCAAAATGTACCAAAAATCAGATACCCCCAGAAAAATCAACTACACAAACCCCCGAATATACAGATCTGAAGAATAAGACTCAAAATCTCTCATGAAGAGAATAGGGGCATGTAGATCTGGAGCTCTGATACCATATAAGAGTTGAGGAAAAATCAACTCTACAACTCCCAAGGATCACTTGCATGCAAACCTATCACAGAAGGAGAGAAGCAAAAAAGCTATGGAGGCCAAAATTCAAAGATCCAGAAAAGAGGAGTCATATTGATTGTGCAACAAGAATGCAATTCAATAATTATAATTGTTATGAAATTACAAAGAGAGAATCCTTATATAAGGATACTCGAAACCCTAAAGAATTATAAGATTCCTAAGTTTAGCTTAAACATAGAGTATAATAGACTAATAATTAAATAAATAATTATTAGCTAATAAAAGATAACTCTAACAATGTTAGTCACATGTGCAAATTGACATAGACTAAGGTTTTTCACTTGTTCAAAGTCTGGAACAGTATGTCTTAATCTACTTTATACAACTATAATATTTGGTTTTAGATTTGTAACATGCACATAGGAAAGAGGGGGAAAATATTGTTTTGTATAGGGGCTTGTCTAATTCAAATCCCGATTAGGAATTAACCTCCACTATAACAATGATGATCAGAAGAGATCTTACCTAGTAGGAAAGAGGTTGAAAACCTTAAGGAAATGTTGAATTGAAATGGTTTTACCTCAAGCTTAATAATGATGGTGATGAAATGCTCTTTGGATAAGGCCTTCAAGGGTCGATGCAATAACATGACATGACAAGTAAAGATCAATCATGAAAATGCACTTGCATATAGGTTGATGTAGCTTGCTACTCTAGAATACTCAAATACGAATACATTTACTCAAGGAAGTGCTAGAAATGTGTGGGTATTGTGATGGATGAAAACAAACTAGAGAGGATGCCTTTATATAACGACCACAAGGTATTTCATATTTTAGGCTGACTTCCAACAATCATATTAAAATATCAAGATCAATAACAAATGGCAGGAATTGACACTCCAACATGTTTGATTTTGGGCCACTTTTGGAGTGACTATGGTACTAGGAACCCTAGTACACCCAAAATGAGAGAAGAGAATGATGGATGTAGAGTGCACAGGCCTAGGACATAGGGTTTGGTCATCAAATGGGCATATGCCAATAGTTTGATAGTGCCAAGGCCAAAAATAGGTTGAAAATGAGCTATGAGAGGAAAAACTAACGAAAGGGCTTAGAAAGGAGTGTGAAATTGTAAAGGGTTACAATTTTATGACACTATAATAAAACTTCCATTCAAGATAATTAATATATCTCAAGCATATGAGATTATTCAAAATACCTCAATGGATGAATTACAAAGCATATCCATCTAAAGCCTTTACTACAATATAATGAAATAGTTAGTACTAAGGGCTTCTAATATTGTAATGTAAATTTTCTAATTATCTTCGCACAATCAAATAGATCATTCATTAGAGGTGGTGGGTAAAGATATGAAGGGTAGGAGCATTCATTTGTTATTATGCAGTTATGCACTACACTCCTTGTTTCACACTTCTCACATAAAATAAAAAAATTATAACACTTCCTTGCTTGCCCATAACTCTATCAAATTTTGATTGGGATTATATTATAGTGTAAATAGTATTGATGATCCCTCATTTCCCATATCCCCATTGTAAAGTGACCATTTAAGGGATGAATAGGGTTTGAATAAGTGTGTCATTTAAAGGTAGTAAAGTGTTCCCTTCTTCTTTGTGGATGGGGTTTTCTATTTCAAATAATATTTCAATATATGTGATTTGAATAAGGCACATTGGTTTTCCATTTTAGATCATGTCTTCAAAAATAGAATTTGATCTTCTTGTTCAATAGAATGAGTAGAGTCTTCTAACAACAAGAAGAGGGGAAAATATTGTAAAGCACAAGAAACTCAAAGTCTAAAGGAGGTCCATCTAGGTAAATCAAAATGGTAATATATACTTTTCTTGAAAATATTTAGTAGTTTACATGTTATATAAAATGGTAATAAAAATCCTTATATCATTAAGCCTTTATGCTTCTTTCTTCTTTCTCCTTTATAGCTTTCTATTGCCCTTCATTTTCATTCATTTCACAAAAGCCAAGATTTGAGGCCTATTGATTGTGACTGAGAGATTTATATGTCTACTTACAAATACTTTGATGAATCATTTGAATGCCAATGATATTTTCCATATTTTCCCTTTCAACAACCCCTCTTAATCTTGTTCAAATCTACCTTACATTGCTTCATTAGGATCATTAAATGTACTATTTTTTTTTTTCTTGTAAATGGATCAAATACCTTACCCAAAATAATTGTTTAGAATTTATTTTTATTCTATACAATTTGAGTGCTTTGGTGATTCATAAAATTATTTGATCACAAACTAAAGTAATATAAGAGATCAAAGTATTGCTTTTTATGAGAACCATTTTTTAAGAAGATGTTCATTATCTCAATTAGATATATTCTCAAAACACAATAATATGAATAAATAAAATATATTTCTCTTTAAAATACTATAACTTAAATATGCTAGGACTTTTCAAAAAAGATGTAACATTAACTTTGATGCAATGCTAAAGTTCATTAGGTTTTTGAACTATAACATAAAGCTAAAATATCTTGTTAAAACAATAGTTCCCATTTCGCTTTAGACATGAACACATTTAAACATAAATTTTGAAGGTCCAATATGTAGAATGCAAACTTTATTTTTATCCTTGTAAAAAAAATTACTTTAGTTTGAGTTAAAACATGATAAATCTTTCCTTAATGGTGGAGTTATTTCATTTGCAAAAGATGAATATTGACTCACCATGTTCCCCTTGATACACTTCTTTGGTTACATTTAGATTGTTGCATAATGTATTACGCTTCTATGCTCTAAGATGTCATTTTCTTAATTATTAAGACATATATATAATATAATAGTATTGGTATGTAAGACAAAAAGCTTTGGAAGGTTGTTCAACTTCAAGGTGATCAAATGAAGACTGCCACTAAAGAAATTTTAATTTATGAGTTATGGAACTTATTATATAATTTTCTTTACTATTAGTTGATAAGTTTTCGCCATGAAATGGGCTACCATCAAATATTCTTCATGAAGTTTTTGAAATTTTCAATATAATTTTGAATGAAGAGAATATTTTAACTTTTTGTTTTGACTTTGTGAATTCTTCAAAGTTTTAAGTTTCAAGTGAAACTACCAATTAAAATTGATCCATTTAAATTTGGTGTCTAAACAAGATCAAAATGATCTAGTAAATTTGATATTTAAACATAATCAAATTAGTTATCTTTTTATTCAAAGATCAAATA
Source organism: Cryptomeria japonica (assembly GCF_030272615.1). Classification (NCBI taxonomy): domain Eukaryota; kingdom Viridiplantae; phylum Streptophyta; class Pinopsida; order Cupressales; family Cupressaceae; genus Cryptomeria; species Cryptomeria japonica. Next base: position 905,698,585 of record NC_081407.1, read on the forward strand.
AATCTGGTCCATAGCTTTATTATTTAAACAAGTTCAAAATGTTCAAGCAAAGATGATATATGAACAAGCTCAAAATGTTCAAGTAAACTTGATATTTTGTCTTTGTTTTAATTACATTATTTTTGTTCTTTATTTCTTATTTTAATTTATTTTACATATATTGTTCTATACACATTATTTTCTTTATACTATATATTTCAAATTTTGTTTATAGTTTCACGTAAATTGTTCTTTGTTTATCTTATGTTTTATTTATTACTTGGTTTTATTGATATGTGTCATATACATTATAATTTTACATCTTTATATTTTATTTTATTTTGTGCTTGTTTTCTTGAGCTTAATCTCGAGCCCTCCCCTAGGCCTTTTCTTTCCTTTCACTCTAGTTTTTGTCCTTTCTCATCCTTCTCATCTCACTCTTGTGGCCCCTTTCCCTTCATCTATTTAGTCATCTTGATTTGCTATTATCCTTGTTATCTCTTCTCTTGTGATCTTACTTTAATGATGGATCATAGAATTTGATCCAAAACATTAATAATAAAAATACACATTGTCAAATCCATAAAATATTAGTTAACAATCAATATGAACTATGAAAATTTCATTATTTAATTGATATTTGAACATTTACTTATACCTTTCATCTCCTTCTACTTTACTATATCTATATTTTCCATCACCTTCTACAATGTTACTAAAGAAATTAATTTTTACAATTATTTAAATAAAATAAATGATTTTTTTCCAAGCTAGTGAATCAAATGAAATTATAAAATCATTTAACTCAATACATGGCTTGAAAGACTATATTACTATTGTTGAAACCTATGTCCAAATTCTATTAATTAAATTTTTTTTTTAAAACTTAATACATGTTAAGAACTTTTATTTATTTTTATAATACCGTACACGGATAACTTTGGCACTTAAAACGGTCACATGGCCTCCAGCTCATGGAGGTTTTCGCTTCCTAAATGCATTTGCAGATATTATAATCCAATTCGGGTATTTGAACAGAAAGAAACAGAATTGTCGGAAAAGTTCTCGATGATGTTGAAGATATTTTAGAGAATTGCTGGCGTAATCAAATGCAGCGGTGTCCTTTACATCCCTGATTGCAATCAAGATAAATCCAATATATGATTGAATATTTGTAAGTTACCTAGATAAATCCACGATAGGCATTACCTAGCATCCAACCGTTAAGATTGTTTAATAAAAGATTGTTTAAGTTCTTTACCTAAATCTTTGATTATACACAACAATCAATAAGGACCCGGACACCCAAAGGGATCTCAAGCCTTTACAAGCCAAGCAATCCTCGATACCCACAAGAATAAAAACCTCTGACAGGCTTCCCCCAAAAACATGGCAGAGCACAAATCCATGGGAAAGGGATTACGAATTGAAAAAGAAAAATCCCAAGTCAAGCAAAATGATGTATGTTTGTTTATAAAATCTGTCTGACAGGCATATTTCCCAACAGACAAGGTGGTTTGCCTTTCTCTGTTCTGTTTTCTCTGCAATGATTTTCTATGTGTAGGACGCAGGCGTTTAGTAGTGTCAATTCCGAGGTTTTACGGAACAATTGATCGATTGCAGACATTTCAGGAGGAGGCGATATCTGTAACGGGTGAAGAAATGACTGGCGTTAAAGCTGAATTGGGTGGTTGGATTCGTCTGAAGATCGTCGATCCACTTGTTGTTATACTCAAAAGGTACAGATTCGGACACCCTTTTGGTTCTATTGAATTTGGGCTTGTTTTCAAATCGGGATAGCAATGCAATGTTTAAAGATTGGGATGGGTTACAATTGGTGATAGAAAAATGTAGCTAATTTGGATGCCCTTTGAGTTTTCTATGGTCTCCAAATCATGGGCAGTTATGCACGATAAGGGTGGATTTCAATTGATGATTGTATAGAGAAAGTTACAAAATTTGGATAGCCTTCATGGTTCTTGTTTGTGTTTTTATTAAAATCAAGGATTTTACTGGGTTGGGTGGATTTCAGTTTTCAATTAGTAATTTTATTAAAAAAGCCTCCAATTTTGGATATACTTTACAGCTCCTGCATTTGTGCATTTATTCAATTTGTGGATTGAAATGTATGATTTTAAAATTGGGAAGTTTTTCAATTGGGGCGATTCCACTGAAAAATGCCAACTTTGGATGTCCTTCGTAGTTTTTGTATTTAGGTGGTTGTATGGATGATTGATTGTAATACAAAGCTTGAGATTATCGTGGATTGTAGTTGGTAATTATTTTGAAGATGCTATCAAGTTCGGATACCATTTATTTCTCTCGTATTTGGATTTTTGTTCAGATCGTGGATTGTAATGCAAGGCTTGGGATTAGGGTAGATTTTGTTGGTGATTGTATGATAAAGTTAACAAAATAAGAAACCTTTGGTGGTGTTTGTATTTGGTTTTTAATTCAAGGCCTTGATGGTAAAGAAGGTTTGGGGATTAGGATGACTTTCAATTGATGATTATGTTGAAAACGACACCTAATTTGGATATATATTGTGGCTTTTGTATTTGGATTTATATAAATCATAAATTGTAATGAAGGGTTTGAGGATTAGGGTGGATTTTGATTAGTGATTGTATTTAAAGGAATTCGAATACCATTTTTGGTTCTTCTATTTTTGAGTATTTATTCAAATCATGGACAGGAAGGCAAGGTTTGAGAGTTATTATGGATTTCCATTGGAAATTATAGTGAAATAGATACCGAATTTGAGTATCCTTTATAGTTTTTGGCTTTGTTCTTCTATTCAAATTATGGATATTAATGCAAGATTTGAGGATTAGGGTGGTTTTCAGTTGCTGATTATATCATTATATTGAAAAGGTGCCGATTTTGCATATCCTTTGTTGTTTTTTGTATTTGGACTTTTTTTTTAAACAATAAATTGAAATGCAATTTTTTGAGGATGAGTGTGGATTCCAAATGGATTTAGGTAGATTTCTGTCTACAGCTCCCTAGTTTCTCATGGGGTTGGTAATTATGTGTGCTGGAGAAGTATCGGCAAACAAATTGAATGCTAACCAAGTTTGGTTTTGTTTGAAACGTGATCATGATTTTTTCAAATTTCAAGGTCTTTCTGGACAGAAAAATATATATTAAGTTTGATACTGATTCATACAAGCCAGCAGAACTATAAGAAGATAAATATGGTTAGACAGGAGAATAGAGATAAGATTAGATGGATTGATTTTTACTAATCTCAAGGCTAAATTGGTCTACAGGATTATCAGTGTACTGACTTTTGCTTAAATTATGGGTCCTATTAGTGTCCAAATTTAAAATAAATTCTCTTTCAATTTGTCTCGATTTAGGACTTCATGTATTAGCTGGTGCCTAAATGTCATAGTACTTTATAACAGGTAAGGGAACTGTGATTCATACTTAATTTAAACTATAATCCTTACAGATCTTTGTTACCAAGGTTTATGTACTAGCTGGTGCCTAATATCATAATACTTTATAACAGGTAAGGGAACTGTGTTTCATACTTAAACTATCCCTTACAGATCTTTGTTACTAAGGTTTTATCAGATTCCTCTGTAGTTCATAAGTTGGTAATTTAGTCGTGCAATGTTATTTTGTTATTGAGGCTATGGGTTCAATTTAAATCAACACAGTTGTGGGTCAGTCCTTTTTGGTTGGTTCTGACCCGATATAAAGAACGACAAGTCCTTTCCTTTGCCAATGCCTATGCTAGATTAGGAATCGGGTGTCTGTTATTTAAGTTTTGTTTTCCTATCATCTATCAACATTGATTTTTACAGTCATCCAAAATTACTTAATTATACTGCACAGATGATCTGATTGTAGTTTTATGTTATACTGGATTGCACTGATGTAAGTGTCATTATGTGGCAGGGGTGTAGAGCCAAAGCAGTTAGCTCTGTCAGCAGCACTTGGCCTTACCTTGGGCATATTTCCCATTTGTGGTAAGTGACACAATCAGATTCAGAGTATTTGTACAATTGAGCGCATTGAAATGTTTTCTTGACAATTCAAGTTTATTTAAATGCAAAGCATACTGTTGAAATTTGTGCACCTTAAGTCAATTAAACCTGCCTATTCTATGAGATTGGTGGAATTTCGTACTACCCCCATAGGCTTCTATTCTAGTGATGTCTGCCCTCTTTAAAATAACATACCAAGCAAAGACATGAGACTGGTTTCATACTCAGTTCCAGCCACCAGGGTTCTCTAGTTGATGTCTGCACCATTCCAGTGGCATGCCTAGAAAAGAGATGAGACTGGGTGCTAGTCCTGGGTGATTTTGGCAGAAAGGATACCGCACTGACCTGGGTCTAAGCTAAAACAAATCCATGTTTTTCCATGCAGCTTCTTCCACTATCAAAGAACATGTTTCAATAAATGGGAGGAACCATTTATTCTGTCCTGTGCATGACGTTTGAAGAGGGTTTGAGCCAAACTTCCAACAATATCACCAAGGAAGACGTTTCTGTCTTTAAAACTCCTAGACAATTTTAACTTGCAGTCTCATTGAATACACTATCCATTTTCCAAAAGAAAGAAGATAAAATCATAAAAAGAGCTGTGGAACCTTCGTAATCTTGAGCACTCTGCAGTCTGCAGGGCACTGAATGCCCTTTCCTTTCATGTATCTGGCCACTTTTAGACAATGTTAATATGTTCAGCCTTAATGAGATTTGGTAACTTTTTAAATTATCATGATTAGTTTGCTATTGCCATCCTAGCCCCTAGGTCTGTTTATCCTTTGAGGGGAGTACACGGGGGCTGATTATCTTACATGGAGATGACAATGCTAGTTTTCAACATGGTGGCAACCAATGAGGTTTTGGAACATGTTTAAATGTGTTTATAAGATGAAAGTTTTGAGCAAAAAACATATTTGACCAGAGGCAGAATTAAAATCTTCATGTCACTGACATTGCTTTTTCAGTGGCCAGGTATCTTAAAAATTCAATGCCCTGCATTTCTTGTTGTAGCTATTATCAAAGAATGAAAAAACCTGAATTTCTTGTGAATTTGGATTACCTGCACATTATTCACGTTTAGTTAGGGATTTAGCATTGAATTTTTCTACTAGTATAATGTAGGCTATATGAAATGTCTATGTCAATCCCATCAGTTTTTTCATTATCCATATATGACTGCTATTGTTTTATAGCAGCTTATGCCATTCATGTTGAATCATTGAAAGAGTAGAGGAATTAAGCTCTGAAGGTCTTATATTGTACCTATATTAAATGATAAACTTCTTTTTCTAAATCAGGAGTAACTGTGCTACTATGCGGGATCGCTGCAACGTTGCTTGGGTCCGCTATTCAGGCACCTACCCTGATGCTTGCCAACCTTATTGCCACGCCCATAGAATTAAGGTGAGGCATATTTTCTTTTGTAGCTAGCTATATTCCCATGCTAACTGGGGCATATATTTCTTCCATTTTTTGTTGTTTACCTTTTCTGGTTAGTGCAAAACTGGATAATATCTGAACTCAAACAATTTACTTGATGACATTAATCTATGGCTTGCCATCTAGTTTGGTCATACCCTTCTTGCGTGTTGGTGAAGTTATTACTGGCGGAGCCCATTTGCCCTTGACTTCAGATGCCCTCAAAAAGCTCATCACTGGTCAGGCTTCCCACGAAGTTCTTCTTGGAGTCATGCATGCGGTAATGTGTTTGTCTGGCTTGTCAAGTTACAGAAGCTTCATCTTAAGTTATAGTGTTGTAACAAGATGCTGACAAACTCTTATGTTTTTATTGGCAGCTGATTGGCTGGCTAGTGACAGCACCCTTCATTCTCATGGTGCTCTATATTCTTTTCATTCCTATCTTTAAATTCTCTGTTCATAAATTCTCTCATCATCCAGCAAGTCCAAAGAAGACGCATCAACCTCACCCAGAGGCCAAGATCAAGGTCAGAAATGTCTAGTTTCAAGTTGTGAGTAAGAAGTAGTAGGAATGAACATATCCTAGCTGATCTGAGTTCTTGGTCAAATGTTGTGCATGGATCATGGTAGTTCTAGTTCTCTTGTACAAAGCTTCTTAACATAAAATAACAAGCTTCCGTCCCTGACAAACTTGATAGCATCTCTCTTGGCTCCAGAAAACCTAATTGATAATTCCATATAAGTGTACTTAACTTACTCAAAACCGTAGCATGTTGTATTGGTATTTATTTGAGAGGAACGATGTTGAAACTTGAGCACTTCTCATAAGTCACCCAATTGAATTGCATTATAGCCATGATTGGTTCTTGGAAAGATTTGGTCCTCCATTTGTGTGTGGATTGTGGAAAACTCATTTATTTACAGGTTGGGTGCTTCTAGGGAACATACATATTTGCATCGAAAGTAGAGGATTATGCTCATTATATGTAATGCAATCTTGTCATCACTGCAAGAATCATGTAAAAGGATTGGGGATATTTCGTATTATATTGAACTTCTACAATGGTTATATGCCTTCAAGCAAATCGCATGCATCCGTTCTTATGTCTCGTCGAAAGTCACATTTTTTCTGTTTTTCTAAAAAGCGTAGATAGATGCAGTGACCTCTCAAGTGCAAGAAATCACATTGAAAAATCATATAACGTCACCTTAAAGAAATATGTATACCTATTTAAAAGCTAAATTGATGTTTTGGATTTCATGGAGGAATACTACGCCTTTAGTTGGCATATCAAGCATTCAAATTAATGGAGAAATATTTTCTGACTATCAGACAGATTATATATGCGGTGGATATAAGCCAATGAGACACCAAATTTGAAATGAAGAAATAATCTCACACAAGTTCTGCTAAGAAACTACAAGCAAGAATAATAGTGAACGATGTTTTTATTTGAAAAGATGCTTAGAAGGGCATTTTCTCCAACTCTACATTGTTAACGAACTTGATTTTTGGGACAGGTAATTGAATGTGCATATATTTGTGGGTAAATGAATTCTCTGATTGGAGTCTCTTAAAATGTTTTTGATTCATAAGGGCACAAATTGACTGTCACTAAAGGCCCGTTGTTTTTACCTCAATTTACCTGTCAAGAGTGTTTTCCCTACATGTTTGCTTGGTCCAACCAGAAGGAGGTGCATTTGTGATCCAAGCTCTACCGGCATGCATTGTTACAACCTTAAATCTGACTTGCTGAAAGGAATTCCCACATGACTTGCAGGAGGGGTAGTACTTGAAAAATAGTTAAAAAAAAAAATGTATAAGAATTACAGTTTTGAATTTTCAAATGAAATTTTGGCAAATTAGTAAAATAGTAAATAGTTCTAGACACCTAAATTTGATCATTAACATTTGATCAAATTAATCATCATAATCCCTTTCCTTTATAGTCATATTATTAATCAAATTATTTAATTAATGCCTATTTCCTCTATAGTCTTAGATGAATTAATTTTATTTATTTATCTCTAGTCCTTAGTCACATTTAATTATATAAACCTCCATATTTATTTAATTAAATGCTTTAGCATTTTCTTCCATACTTAAATTATTATTTAATTCAAAATTCCTCTTTTTTCCCACTTGAAATTAAAAATAATTTTTAATTCTTCCACTCATTCTCTCATCAAATGTCGACTCCTCCTACATCCTCCACTTTCTTGCACTCCACCCATCGTTTCTCCCAACTCCTCATGTCCTCTCATGGCTTCCAAGGTTGTCACTTGTCAACCTCTCATAAAAGGTGAGAATCCTAACCATTCTTCACCCTTCATCCTCATATCTTTCAATCCTAGCCCTCCATTCCATTTTTTCTTACACTTAGTCAAACTCCTCATTCTCTCATTATGCAACAAGCAATATGTGATTTTGGGATTGGAGAGCCCATGCAACTTTGATTGTGCAAACTTCATGTCATTTTGGAGACTTCATGTTACTACCTTCATACCATCAACATTACTATCTTGAGCACTTGGAGCACCATTATCATCACAAAGCTAAAATCGTGAGCACATCCAATATCTCCACAAAGGACAAATTGTTGCATCAAGAAGACTACCTTGGTGTTACTTTTGTTTGCATCTTTTATGTTTATTGTAGTTTTCTTTCAGCGAATCTTGATGTTGTATTGATTTGTGATTTTGAGTGTTTAACATGTTTTAGGCATTCCTTTAAAATCACTTTTCCTTGCATACAATAGTAAATACTAAAATACTTGAATACTACTAAAATTTGAAGTGAACATTCAACATTAACAATTTAACATCAATGAATATGTCAAGTTTGAAACTTATATATATTCAAGATTTCATTAAGATGATTACAATGGGTACAATGATGTCAAAATAACTAAATGTGGTGAAGGGAGACCTCTAATCATCCCCAAATTCCTCATACTAGAACAATTGGACTCTCCATGGTCAAACTTCACCAAACTAATACCAACCAACCTTGCCTTTGTAATTGTAGCATCCTCGTCAATTTGTGTTGGCTCCTCTGGCTCTACATCCCATTGTATTGATGGACTCTCTTTCTACACAAGTGTCTTGTGATCAATGAAATGCATAGCACTATGTACAACCACAAGCTTCTATGATCTCCCAGAGGTATGCTTGTTCCTCTTGAGAGAGGGGATGAAGCTATAAGAAGACCAGTTCATCTCAACAATTCAAGAACTAGAAACTTGAGATAGAAATCAAATGGCTAGAGAGGTAATCGAAGGAATCAGTCCATGACAATTCCACTACAAAATTGGGTCCTTGTGTGCCATAGTTGCCATACCCATCTTGGCTACCTTAGAATAACCCCAAAGAGTGGTAAATTTGGTCCACTTAGTATGAATGATGTTGACCTCTATAAGATCATACATCTTCTCAATTGCCCTAAAGAACCTTGCCTTCACCTCAATATCTTGTACCGATGTAACTCTACCAAGCCTATGCTTGTACCACTTAGGGTTCAATGCATAGAGAACCATGTGCAAGGGAGTGTTGAGCTTCTCCCATCTCTAATAAATGATTGGTTGAATGTGCTCATTGTAGAATGCTAGTGTGGGATCTCTCTCTCACATGACGACCCTCATTTGGTCAAGCATAGAATCGATGTACTCACACACCTCTCTGAGACTAGGTACATATAAGCATCCCCATATCTTATGACCTAGAAAATTGGAGAAATGATGGCAACTAAATATTTTGCATCACCTAAAAAGAATCACTCTTCACTATATCCTTTACCATCCTCCCCTATAATATCCTTGACTCGGCCCACCAATTTCATTTTGCTATTATAACCATTAGTTGCAATGCCTCTTGCAACTCAATCATTTTCTCCAAGATAATGAAATAGGATGCATATCTAGTCTCAATAGGTTTCAAGAACTCCTCTTTAGACAAGCTCTTGAAGAGTGCATCTAAAGTGTAGTGGTTGCAAATAAACATTTGCACATCTCTAGCATCTTTGACCATTGCTTTGACCTACTCAATCTTTTTCATGTCCTTGAATGCATTATTCATGGTATGAACACAACAAGAAGTCCACCAAATATGTCTATAACCTACCTCAACTAATTTCCCTACACACAAAGGTTGCATCTATCACTACTTGGACCACATTTTGTGGCCCAACCTCCTCAATAGCATCCTTGAAGATCTGAAATTGAAAATCTACATCTTTGTGATGCCCTGAACAATCAACTACCTTAAGAAAATATGGGCTCTTTGTACATGTAACCATGATATTAATGAGTGGACAATGTTTAATATCAGTCCACACATTCATGAATATATCGCATCCACTTTTCACCCAACATTATTTTGCCTCAATTAACACATTTATCTTGGAATAGTTCTTATCCAAGATCATGGTCCTCAATTTTGTCTCCCATGGTGGCACATGCAGTGTTCCTCCCCTTACTACCATCGCCATCATCTCTTTATAATAAGGAGATCCAACCACATGAAATGGAATACTATTGGAAAAGAAGAATATTTCAATAGCATCATCTATACCATCCTTCAGTTGTACACTGAATAAATCAGCTATGGGGTTACAAGCATCACTTGTCAATTTGCATTTTCCGCTAGCCTCTCCTACATGGGCCCCTGAAGAAGAAATTGGCAACTCTTCCACTCTCCTCTGCAAAGTATGCATAGAACCATGTGGTTGGTTTTGATGAGCTTGCAACCTGTAAGACAAAGAAGACATAGGTGTAGTTGCATAATCATCAATGGTGCCCCATAGCTTGCATATCTCAACTTTATATTTTGAGTTTGCCGGTCTCCCCCAAAAGCACATGTTTCCACACATTTTCCTTGAATATGAAGGTGGACATTAACTCTAGTAATGCTGCCATAAAATTCAAGTGCACAAAATTTGCATTTCCACAACCTTGTGCTCCAGATGTCCTAGTCGTGCTAAAATTTTTTTGACGTAAATTGTTTCAAAGGATACTTATGATCAAAAGGACCTCTAGCATAATTTATACATGTAGTTGCACTTGCCATGGAATTAGTGGTTTTGGTTTCAGGTTCATTCTCATGGTCACCCCTCTCAGCCTTAGGCACATAGTCAGATTCAATACTTTCATTGTGAACCTCAACTTCATACTCACTCTTACCATGAGAACTCATTGTGACATTGCAATAAACAATATAAATTTAAAACTTATTTTATATTTCTAGAACTTTTAGCACAGTTTTAGAATAGTTTAGCAAATTTGAAAATAAAATTTAAATTTCAATGTTGAATCTTGATGACAATAGATGAACAATGAACAATAAACATTGCAATGAATCTATTATAGAAGTTGTAAACTTCAGGATCACAAACAAAAATAAAGAAGTCGTCCACAAGAGAGTATGCAATAATGAGTTTGTTTGAATATTGTGATATGAGATATGCTACAATGTACAAGAGCCTTGCTTATAAAGGCAATATGATAGGTGAGATTACACAAGATGTTGACATGTGTCATACTCATATACAATGAGACAACTAAAGTGTTGATTAAGGTAACTAAAAGTAGTTGTCATATGATAAGATAGTATCATGTGACAACTAACCAATCTTCTAGAATGCCACCTAGGACATAAGTAAACTTAAGTCATGTAAGTCCCCATCTAGGAACTAGTGAAAATCACTAAGTACAAGACCTTACTAGGTCCAAAATTGTATTCACATCAACACCCCTCCTTAAGTGAAACTTAGGGAGTAAATTGTTTTGAAAATGACACAAGATTAGTCCTAGCTATTAGACCATGTTAGGTATCCATGTACAAATGATCTCATAAATGGAGAAAAGGAGAAAAACTACTTAGGGAAAAAACCCTCCCCAAAAGAGAGAATCCAAAGAAGATCATATACAAGTGATAGAATGAGTGATGTATGGAGGTCTCATCAATACCCCCCAAGCACTATATCTATCATGAAGATACAATGGATATCCCCCCCCCAAAAGAGAGAAAGTGAGAGATTAAGAAGCCCTCTACAATGAATAATCTCCTACAAAAATGGTAAGTGTCTAAAGGAAAAATGTGATCCAATTCTTATAAACAACTTGTCTCCCCTTGAGAAGAAACAAAAACAAGTACAAATGCAAGAATGCTTCCCATTTAGGATAGGAAATGAAAGATGGAAGCATGAGGAATGATGATGGTTTCTTTGAAAATAGCTCATGTGTCTCATTGTCCATGAAAGATTATGATGCTACAATCCAATAAGGTACAAATCCAATCAAAGAAGGTGACAAATTGGAACTCTATGGAAACCGATGTTCAATAAGCTCCAAAGATGAATATGGTTTGACAATAGGAGTGTGATGGCTATCATCAAAGAGGAGAGTTAACCCTCAAATGTGCCATCCAAATTTGAAAAAGAATTAGGGTCCTAATGAAAAGGAATGATGGAAGTCTCAATCAATAATTGCACAAGGAATTAATGAAAGTGAAGGTACATCAACTATCTCTAAAAAAGAATTAGGAACCTTTGAAGCAATCTTGTCCTCAACTTTTGAAGTTTCAAAGTATTTCAAGGAATCAAACTCTCGAATAGTCTCATAATCATAGGGTATACTTTATGAAAAGTGAAGAGACATATTGCAGTCTAAAATAGGATCATCAAGGAATGGATGAGTATCAAAATCTCTATATAACTTTGAAATTTTAATACAAAGAGTATGAGGACACTCAAAATCAACAATGGACTTCAATATATCATCATTTACATACATAGAAATAACTCCTAAGGCACAATTCCTTTTACAATTCCAAGAAAATTTCTTACTAGGTGTGCCAGGTAGAGGAACAAAATTAAACAAATGTGGCAATAATTTAAGCCATCTAAGATGTTTTATGATACCATCTCTCCATTGTTTATAGTTTCCCTTTTTTAGAATTAGCAGAGAAGGAATAAATAAAAACCCTATTACAAAATATTATATTTCTGCAAAATTACAAAAATGGAAACCATCACGTGAATACAAAAAATCGCAAATATGATTAATGTTGCAAATGAGTCCTTTTCAAAAACCTCTCATGGGGTCAAGATGTCTAAGTAATTAGTTGCAATGTCATAGGGTAAAAAAATTGAATAAATACTACCTAGGGTTGAAACTAAAAAAAAATACATGAGCACAATGATAGAGCTCTTCAATACCTTGCCAACACTATAAAAATTGTGAAAATTGAAAATTATGGCAGAAATTTATGAACTTAGAGGTCTAGTGTAGAAAATATAACTTTAGAGAGCAAAAACAATTCTCAAACAAGTTTTTGTTTTAAAAACACCTACACCAATGGAAAATTGGCGAAATCAGCTTTCTAGCAAATCTCGTTTAAAATTTTTGCTTTTGTTTACCGAAGTTATGAGAAAAAGAAAAAAATCTCTCCTTTAGAGCACATAGGGGGTCTAGTATAAGCACATGGGGGTTATACAGGGGTCGGCCTTGGTCGTCCATACGATCGTAGGTGCATCTAGGCAAATAAGAAGATTGTGCCACCTACTTGGGTGAGGTGGCAGATCGTTGGAGCAGAGATGTGTAGTGAGAGGTGGTGGATGCTTGTGGGAGATGAGCACTTAGGAAGAGTGCTTGGTTGGGTGCTAAGCGCCTAAACTAACACACGGGCCCTGCAAATAATAGTAAAGCATTGATTAGAAATAATAAAATGCACTCAAAGACCATGCAAAAAAGGTACTCTAACCCTACACAATAATCAATGCGTTGTGTAGTGAGAGGCGGTGGATACTTGTGGGAGATGAGCACTTAGGAAGAGCGCTTGGTTGGGTGCTAACTGCCTAAACTAACACACCGGCCCTACAAATAATAGTAAAGCATTGATTATAAATAATAAAATGCACTCAAAGACCATGCAAAAAAGGTACTCTAACCCTACACAATAATCAATGCGTTGTGTAGTGAGAGGCGGTGGATGCTTGTGGGAGATGAGCACATAGGAAGAGCGCTTGGTTGGGTGCTAAGTGCCTAAACTAACACACGGGCCCTGCAAATAATAGTAAAGCATTGATTAGAAATAATAAAATGCACTCAAAGACCATGCAAAAAAGGTACTCTAACCCTACACAATAATCAATGCGTTGTGTAGTGAGAGGCAGTGGATGCTTGTGGGAGATGAGCACTTAGGAAGAGCGCTTGGTTCGGTGCTAAGCGCCTAAACTAACACACGGGCCCTGCAAATAATAGTAAAACATTGATTAGAAATAATAAAATGCACTCAAAGACCATGCAAAAAAGGTACTCTAACCCTACACAATAATCAATGCGTTGTGTAGTGAGAGGCAGTGGGTGCTTGTGGGAGATGAGCACTTAGGAAGAGCGCTTGGTTGGGTGCTAAGTGCCTAAAATAACACACGGGCCCTGCAAATAATAGTAAAGCATTGATTAGAAATAATAAAATGCACTCAAAGACCATGCAAAAAAGGTACTCTAACCTTACACAATAATCAATGCGTTGTGTAGTGAGAGGCGGTGAATGCTTGTGGGAGATGAGCACTTAGGAAGAGCGCTTGGTTGGGTGCTAAGTGCTTAAACTAACACAGGGGCCCTGCAAATAATAGTAAAACATTGATTAGAAATAATAAAATGCACTCAAAGACCATGCAAAAAAGGTACTATAACCCTACACAATAATCAATGTGTTGTGTGTGTCAACCAATGGTTTTGATCAACAACCATGCAAGGTTGATGTGCCACCACACCATGAATGAATCTAGTGAAGAGGTAAATTGGAAGGACATTGTGGGCTAATATGATTGAGTTGACCACTTCCAATATACAATGCACAAACCAAAATATATATGTTCACATCGATAATTAATTTCCAACAATAAGTATACAATACTAAGGACAAAGGTCGTGTTGAACAACCTGCAAGTCAATAATGCCGACCAATGATTTGTAGTCATTGACCAATGAATGTCACTTGAATGAATGAATTTTTTTAATAACGTCCACGATGCCAAACAACCTATGGGACCCATAGATGGCTAGCAAAGAAAGCATGCAAAGCCCAAACAAAATACTATGACTGCTAAACCTCCATTTCCTTCTACATCTTGGATCTTCCAATGTGTATCTTGATTAGGAAATCTACAACTCTCGTTATCTTTTCTTTGTCAAATAGGTTGCTCAAGGTGTTCACATTTAGTATCTCAACATAGTTGATCTGAATATCATTGTAGACTGGACACTCCATGATGTAATGCCATTCTATCTCCACCACCCCTTGAGTGCAATATCTACATCTTCTTTCTTCTCATTCCTCTTTAGATTCCATCCATCTTCCTATTTCACATCTAAGGTAATGTGAGCTAGTCCTTATCTGAGCAATTAACATTTTTGCCTTCCATTTTATGTCCATTTCTATGTAGTTCTTTTGTGTATGGTCATGTGTGGGATTAAAATGTTTGATATAGTATTCCTTTTTCCTCCATATTTGACCTACCCACATGTTTTCTTTGAATTTTTCTTGCATATACTTTATTAGTTCTCCATTGTTATTTGGGCAATCTTTTATGATAATATCCCACTTATTCATCCATTACATGTTTTGTTTCATCCATGTGCTCTTCTTTCTATTTAGTTTCTCTCTCACTACCATTTTTTGCCAATGATGCATCTCCATGTTTTCTAACATTCTTAAATAAAATAGCAGTCGAAACATAGTTGATGCCTCAATAGGAAAAGCTACTGCTCCCACTAAGACAATCTCATATGGGATAGATTATTTAACCTTGAGGGTAGTCATAATTAAATGTTTTTGTAATCTATCTATTTGTCTCCATTTCTTAGTTGAAGTGTTGCTGCCCCATACCTCACAACCTTATACTACCATTGAAACAACAAGAAGCCCAAAAAGAGTTTTCTTAGTTTTCCAATCACATAGTTTGACTCTTCTACAACTTGCAAATAATAAACCATGCCAAGAAACAAGTAAGCAAATCAAACCAATATGAAGTTGACCTACATAGAATGTACAAAGTCATCGATCACAGGCTATCAAGGGCCAACCAAGGTAAGGATGCCAACTGGTAATAATAATTGTCTTGCAAAAGTTACAAGTGGGTTGATAGGAAGCAAATTATGCCAGTTATGTAGTCTCTTTGATTTGATATTTTTTACTACAATTTTTTTTAATGAAAAAACATTTGCCAACCATCATAATTGTGCTTAATCATATAATTCAAAATGATTGATACAATAATAAAAAGCACAAAAAATAATATTTTAGTTTTTGACGAAAAAAAAGATGATGTTGTACCTACACTCAATGGATCGTATGGTCTGCTCAAGCAAAAAAAATTGCCCCAAAAAGAATTTTACCCAAAATTAAATTTATAGTCAAAATTCATTTAATCGGCCTTCTGAACACATTGGTCATGGCGATTTAGGCCCAAAGTGCTCTAAAAAATGAGTGACCTCTTAGAACAACAAATCTTCACACTTCTTCAAACCCTTCTTCAAATCTTAGACTCAATGGTGAGCTCAAATCTCCTTCAACATGCACAAAAATTACCTCCAATAAAATGATCTCATTTCACAATATCTTTACCCTTAGATTTGAGAAGGGTTTTGCATGGTCAAATTCAAACAAAATAGAAGTCAATCTTGACTTTCTCAATCATCCTAGACTTAATGGTGAGCTCAATCTCCTTCAACATGCACAAAAGTTACCTACAATAAAATGATCTCATTTCACAATAGCTTTACCCTTATATTTGAGAAGGGTTTTGCATGGTCATGGCTCTAATACCATGTTGAAGTTGTAGAATTCAAAATTATTAGCAATAACAAAAAAGCTTTCTATAAGAGAGTATGCAATAATGAGCTTGCTTAAATATTGAGATATGTTATAATGCAGAAGAGCCTCTCTTACAAAGGCAACATGAGATGTAGGATTACACAAGATGTTGAAATGTGTCATAATCCTATCCAATGAGACAACTAAAGCATTGACTAAGGTAACGAAAAAAATTCGGCATGTGATAATATAAGTGTAGCAAGAAAATTACACAAAACAATGCAAAATCAAGCACATTCACAACAAGGTCATCAAATGAAATAAAATAAATTAGAGAAAATCAAACCAAGTTTACTCCATTCAATGAAGGCCTCGCTGCTCCTTTTTTTTCTAATCAAATGGTATGTGGCTCTCAAACTCCAAATTGCAAATGTGTTGAAAGCAAGGGTGAGAAGATTCATAGATTTGAAGTTAATTTTGACAACATATAATTATTCAAAAATGTCCCCTGATTATGGAAAAGATAGATAAATTTATAGAAGATTGAAGACAAGATTAGAGAATCAAGATGGATGGCATAAAGCAGCTTTTGACTAGGCATATCTCCTTTTTCGAATTTTAAATTGAGATTAAAGAGATATTTTCCAAGAAGATAAAACAAGAAAATCAAAAGTTGACTAGTTACTTCCATTTTCAATTTTTAGGAAGATATCATAATGATTTTTGAAAATCATATAAATCAGATGACGACATACTTTCCATTTTCAAAAATTGGGAGAATATAAGAAAATAATTTATTTAAATTGGATAATGATTTATTTTAAATTTTTAAATCATTTTCTTGATTTATTGCCATTTTTTAATTTGGATGAGGATAATTAGAAATTAAATTAATTAAATAAAAACAAATAAAGATTTGTTTCCATTCTTGATTTTTGGAAGAAGATAATTAGCTAATTAAATAATTTAAAGAAATTATTCAATTATGAGGAAAATGAAATTGAATTTAATTAAATAATAAAGATTATTTAATTAAAGTAGGATTGAACTCAATCAAATAATAAAGATTACTTAATTAATGTTAGGAAATTATTGATTAATAATGAAATGATTTAAATGATTAGGAAAATAGAAAATTTGAATTAGAAGAATGACACAATGTCAACATGTGATGAAAATCAAATGTGACATAGAAGACATGTTAAAAATTAGGTTAGCGACACGAGTGATGACCAATTTTGAGTGTCTACATTTTGCCCCTCTTTGAGACAATGTGATTATGAGCGTTGTTTCAAAGAAAATTGAAAAATAAAGTCATGACCCAGCAAACTAAGGGATGGAGGTAGGATGCCCCCTCGAGAGATTGTTGATGGATGAAAGAAATGAATGATCTCTTGAAAGAAGAGAAGAAATGTTAGAAGGAGAAAATATGATGAAAGAGAAAAATGTTAATAAGAAGGGAAGAATGTTAATGGAGTGTAGAAAGAGGGTTGATTGATATCAAATGAAGAAATTCTTGATTGATCAGGTAGAATAGAGAGCATGAGAATGATTGATTTGATGAATAGATCGAAGGATTGATGGGATAGAAGCAATGTTAGCTACAAGAAATGCAAATAAGAAGTAAAGAATGATTAGTGCGACGAAATATTGCTTTCACAAATGCAAATAGTAGGTGAGAACCTTTATTTTGATATGGCAAAATGGATGCAGCGCACCATGGCAATGAAGGCCAAGTCGATGATGCAATCCCTTTGCGTAAAATAGACACATAGCAGACAGGGAATGGTTCAACCATCCTAAGACATACTTGCCCCAAAATAATATGAAACACCCCACAAATAGAAGACAAAAGAAAAAGACCATGAGCCATCCTAACCACTCTAAATCACTCGGTGACATCATCGAGTAGCATAGGAACATGATCGAAGATAAATTAATGAAAAAAAATGCACAAATCCAAGCAAGTCAAACAAACATTTTGATCTTAATGCCAAATTTGATAATGTTGTGATAAAAGGACGATCATGCTGTCTAGATTCAAGGAATGCAGTACCTCGTCTAAGACAGGACAAAGTCTGGTTTCGAGTATACCACATCATGTATAAGACCCATGATAATATTGACAAGGACAAATAATATTGATGTTGATTGATTGAAATGACAATTTTGATTAGTTTGAATGTCTGGTTTGATTGAAAAGTTCATCTGTTAATGCATGATTTGTTAAGCATAGTGTTGTAACATGTTAACTGTTTGTTGTCTACACAAATGTTTTTACTATGTACAAAAGGGACAGTTTATAGCTGAAATGAAACAAAAGTGATTGTTTTTGGATTTTTAATGTTTTCCAATTTGTAGGGTTTTTGAATATATTTGATTTTTAGGGATTTTTCCAGGACATTTTATGAATGTTTTTGAATTATTTCAAAACATTTTATGATTTTTTTTTGTAATTATTTCAGGACAATATTTTATATTTAGTGATTTTTTGAGGACTTTATTTGATTTTTATGGATTTTGCCTCCAATGTCTAGCAAGGCAAGGAATATGACAGATGGACAAATAAGCTTGATAAAATGATGGTGGATAAAGAGAAGACAAAGGTCATTTATTATGAAGACAAAGTGGATGCAATTTCCAAGGGCTATCATGTGATGGGATAATGGATTGGATATGACAATGTAAAGAAAATAAAATGACACTAGGGACATGTCAAAAGGTTTTTGAAACCAAGTTTTGCATTTTATATCCATATGTTGAATCAAGATCAAGGGATAGAAAAGAGTGTATGGACAGTGATCGGATATGGATAAGATAAGCAAGATCAAAAATGGATAAGGGATATGAATTGAATGTTCTGATAGGTTATGAGATAGTGACAAAAGGGTGTAATAAGCCAAGAAATATGGATGAAAGGTTGTAATAAGATAATGGATAAAGACCAAAAGCTATGATAGACTGAAAGTTGTGAATTGGATATATGGCGTTCAAGAAAATCCTCAGCCTTGTCAAGATCAAAGGTGGAAAAGGGAATATGGACATGAGGGACGGTAGGATAATGGAGGGTGATAAGATATGATAGATGATAGGATGGATGAAAACTGCCCTGAAATATGGTTACACAAGAAGTTCATGAATTACACATGATGCCTATTTGCCAAGTTTTCATCATGGTACTTGCCCAAGGCGTCTATTTGCCAGGTTTTCACCAAAGGATGAATGATTTTTCTTTATTCTTTTTTCTTTTCTTCTTTTTGTCTTTTCTTTTTTTTTTTGGATTTTGACATTTAAGCCGAAAATGGACACATGATAGGGGATGGAAGAATGACTCAAGCATCTTATTGTTTAGATATTAGCCTTGACAAAATGGACCATGACCTTTAAAAGTATGCTCAAAGACGTTGGTAGGATAAGGACATCGAAAATGAGATGAAACTAAGGCAAGGATTTATGCAAAGGATTGGACCAAAGGGATAGAAGGATGGAAAATATGCTTTGGATAATGGATAGGGTATTGGAAGAATTGGGCTTGAGTGGATGAAAATAAAGGCAAGATCAACATTGGCACACACCTTGAGGGGTGATGAACTGATGGAGGAAGAGTGGATTTTGGATATGGAGATTTTGATGAAGGAATAGCTAGGGATTTTGGGAGATAAGGACCCAAAATGGATGAAGGAGGTGATCAAGGAACATATTTGAAAGATTTGGATGGATGAATAGCAATTGTGGATGCCAAGTTGGATTTTTCTTTTTGTGATTCAAGGAGCCACTTAGGAACCCACATTGTTTTGTATTTTTCATGCTTTTGTTGTTCTTTGGAACACATAGATTGCACAAGGGATTTAGGAACCCATATATATTTTGAATTTGATTTATTTTTCTCAATGGGCCTTTGTGGCCTTTTGGACATTTATTTTTCTTTTTGGATCATATTTTTATTTGTTTTGACATGTCGATTAGACTGGACATGTTGATCCTTGAATACACGTGGATTGCTAGACATATGACTTTTATGATTGGCATCCAAATTGCTTGGAGGGGGAAAGGAATGCATGGATGGATAGGAATGATATGGAGGTCTTTTTGATGGATGGAAGGTGCTCGAAGATGTATGCCTGTGTTGACCTTGACTAGGAGACGAAGGAATATAAGGACCTAAGATGGATGGAAGGGATGAAGGGGAAGGGATATGTTTGAATTTTGGAGGGATGTTTGATTTAGAAGGGGTACCAATGTCTTGAGGAATGTCACTAAGGCCATGACAATTAATATTTTCTTTAACATGAAGGGGTTCTTTCTTGTGGTGGTCTACTCCTTTGCCTTTAGAAATATTTTGACCTATAGAAGACTCTTTTCTTTGGGAAGAAGATGCGAGTCCATTATGAGGTGGATATGATATGAGAGAAATAATGAGATCATGAAGTGGATCGGATTAGACCAAAGTGGAAGAACCCATTGTGAATGTTGAGGGTTCATGAACATCTTGCACCGACATGTTAGAATCATGAGGGGGATTAGGATTATGAGGGGGACTAGGATTGTGTAGAATGCGGGGAATAATGGGATCATCAAAATAAATAAGATCTTGGAGTGGATGTGTAGGATTAAGACATGAAGATGGAGGAACAAAGGGATCTTGTGAAGGATTTAAAGTAATGACGGGGTCTTGTGGTGGACATGAATTTGGAAGGATACTTTGATCTTGACAAGGAGGAAGATCATTAGATTCCTCTTTAAAGGTACTAAGCTCTTGGATTTCAATGGGATCATCAGAAAGGATGGAGGGGATATCTTGACCTTTCTCAGGATGTGGAATGTCAATGAGATTTGAAAGGGTGTTGTGTTCTTGGATAGAATGGACATGAATAACGGAATCATCGCGAGTGTCTGGGGAAATGGGATCATGATCAACAATTGGATGGGATGATAAGGTTTCAGGATCTTGATCTTTATTTTCTTTAGGACTCATTTCTTGTGCTCTAAATTATCCTCTTGACATGGGGTTGGACTTTGTATATTCATGGGCGATTTTGGCAAGGGATCAATGCTTTGACATGAGGGAGATGGACTTTGAATGAAACTCTCTAAAAGAGAAGAATCTAATGGCATAAAATCTTGCATTTCCAAATAGTACAAGGGATTTGTATAAAGACATTGATTATCATGTATTTCTATTGCAGGCAACCCTTGGGAGGATGCATTATTTGATGTATCATTTGAAGGAAATGGTGAAAATTTCTCTTATGAAGCTTTAGGAGATGGTATGGGAGGTTCTTGCAAAGCTTAAAAAAGTGTAGGTATAAATTCCATTGGAGAATCAATTAATTGTTTATGCAGGAGTGATCCATTACTAGACATAAGTGCATGCTTTTTATCTTTCTCAGAAAAATCACTTAGGACTCTCTTTAAGAGCTTTGTAATAGAGATACCTATCTTTGGAGAAGCATTTGAATCCTTGCAAGGTTTTGACATGGTTAGGTTTGGATTTTGGACTTCTTTGAAGGTGAATTGGTTTTGGTTTGATGTTACATATTGATTTTGAATTGAGTTTTGGTTGAATTGATTTGACCTGTTTGAAATTTGGTCTGGTGCGAGTTACAACTTTTGTTTTTGAATTGCTGGTTGTAAGTGTTGATATTGATTTGTTGACTGAACTTGGTGTTGATACGTAATAATTGGTTGAACCATTTGTTGATATTGTGTGTTTGGTTGAGCATATTGTTGAATTTGCACCATTGATTTTGTTGGTTGGACATGTTGGACCATTGGTTGTTGTTGGATGATTGGTTGTTGATCCAAAGTTTGATTGAATTGAGTTTGATCAAATGAGGTTTGACTTGGGATTTGGTTGAATGAAACTTGATTCGGAACATGGTTAAAATTTGTGATCTTTGCTTGAAATTGTTTCATCATTTCTATTTGTGTGAGGAGAGTTGGTATATCTGATTGTTCAATGAGAGATTTTACATCAATTGGCTCAAAGTTTGAGTTTGGGCCTTGAAATTTTTGAAGTGTTTTGGACATTTTGGATCTAATATTTTCACTATTTTTCACTTTTTGTTCCAAGATCTCTTTTTATCGAGCTAGTTTCTCCTCTAGTTTTTCGTATTGAGACACACGTTTCACCATAAAATGTTTGATTGATATTGCCTTGTTGTTGGGTTTGATATGATTGTGATTGCATTGGATTAAAATTGGATTGCATTGTGTTAGTCATTGGATCAATCATCGGTTGATATGTCAAACTTTTTTGCATCATTGGAGCTCGGAACCTTGTTTCAATAGACATGTCACTATGCAATGTTTTGGAGATTTTTTTTTGCATTTAAGAATGACGTATGAAGCGAATGCAACATAGGTGATTGAAAATGCAACTAAATGTTTTTGGTCTTTTTGAAGATTGGGACAAACTTTAAAATGCAACCCTTAAGATGTGGCCCTTAAGAAATTGAAATGATGTCAAGACCTTAAGAGGACAAAGGACAAAATGACAATAGGACAAATTGACAATGTCTCACCTATATGCTTGGATACTAAGCTAGGTTTGACAAAATGTTAATGATAAAAGGACAAATGTTGGACAAGGTCAAGACTCCCTAACAATAAGTTAGGGTTTAATCTAAAGTTTTGATTTTGCAAGTTTGACAAACCTAATTTTGAGACTAAATGCAAGAGGACAATGATAATGACAATGACCTAAGGATATGATATGAATATGATATGGTCTCAAGATATAATATGATATGAGAAAATGATATGTGTATACAGTGAAAATGGATAAGAACAATATTGAAAGACTAAATGAATTCAACCACAAAACCCTAGCCTAACAACAACAAAGATCCACCATAACATATGAAGATTACCTAAGACAATGCAAATCAAATGAAATCACAAAGATTATACCATCACATGTCCAATAGGGTTTGAATCTTCATTCTTCCTATCTCCATTGATCTTGCTTGATATATTTGCTCTCAGATTTTATATGTGCACAAGAGCTCAACAAAGAACAGAAATGTGGTTGCAAGTAGGATCGCATATGCAAGTTCAAAAGCGTAGTGCAGTCGATTGATCAGTTAGGATGCATCGGGTTGATAATGAAGGAAGCATCTACTTATATAGAAGACACTATATGAAATGCATGGATAAGATTGAGAGGTGTAATAGATAAATGGTCGACTAAGATTATAGGGTAGGTAGAGAAAATAAGAAAATAATCAGAGGGTAGGTAGTGTATGAATTAATAGATGAATGACATGTGTCATGGGTAGAAAAGGTTAATGAATTAATTAAATAAATAAAGATTTATTTAATTAATAGAAGAAGTGGGATCAATTAAATAAATAAGATGTTTATTTAATTTGGGAAAAGGGTAATTTAAAAAAATAAATATATTTATTTAAATGGGAAATAAGGCTAGAAGAGGATAAATGAATTAATTAAATAAATAAAGATTTATTTAATTAATAGAAGAATTAGGCTAAGATAATTAAATAAATAAAGATATTTTTTTAATTAGACTGGAAAATTTTAGGTGTTTACATTTTGCCCCTCTTTGAGACAATGCAGCTTGTCGCGTTGTTTCAAAGAAGATAGGATGAACTGATGCAAGTTTGCTCCAAGATGGGAATGATATGCCCCCTCGAGAGATTGGATGAAAATGTTTGGAAAGATCACAGACAATCTCTCGATAAGAAAGAAAGGCTAGAATGAACTGACAAGATAGAGTGACAGAGTCACGGGATAAAGAAGACTGAATAGGGCTAAGGCTAGGGCTAGGGCAGTCTATAAAATAGACCACGAGGGGAATACATCCTCATTGTCATCCACACATCCTAGAGATCAGAGTGCAGAGAGAGAATAGAGCAGCAATAGTTAGCAGCGATGGCATTGGTTCACAGATTCAATCGCGTTCGCCGATTTCAGAGGCCAGCAGATGCAGGAGAGCCAGTGAGTACCACAAAACCTCCTTGTACTTTGTCGCAATAAATGTTGTCATTAATACATACTAGGTAGCACAATAAATTCATTTTAGGTATGTCAAACAAGGTCAAAAAATGTTGAGGTGCGTCTATGCTGGTGCCAGACGTGTCTAGGTTAGCTAGGCGCATCTGTGCAAGAAAAGGCATCTATGTCAAATGCGAGCGCGTCTGCGTTGTGCAGGCGCGTTGTGCAGGTGCGTTTGTACTATGTGGGCATGTCTGTGCAGAGAAGGCGCGTTTGTGCAGAGCATAGGAACGTCTGTGTAATATGTAAGCGTGTTTATGTCTTCAAGGTCGAATCGACAGTTCTGTAATGAACATACGTTGTGGATTGGATAAGCTGCTGAGAGGATACACTCAAGAAGGTCCTCTAGGGAAGACTAGAATAGCAGATAGGGCTAGGATTGACAATTCTGTGATAGAACATACGTTGCCAATTAGAAAACTACTCAAGAGGATACACTCAAGCAGAGGCCCTAGGATAGGATAGATCAAGGCACTTTGTGATGAACAGTGAGTACCAAGACATAGTACTTTGTGATGAACAGGGAGTACTAAAAAGAGCAACACTTTGTGATGAACAGGGAGTGCAAAACACGTAGTACTTTGTAATGAATAGTGAGTACCACTAGGATAAAAAGCAGCATTTGGTGATGAACAGGGAATGCCACTAGGATAGAAGCAACACTTTGTGATCAACAGTGAGTGTCACTAGGATAGAGTATCATAAGCGCTTAGGATAAAGAGTAGCATTTTATGATGAACAGGGAATGCCACTTTGACTGACACAGTTGATTTGCTTGACTGTAGGAGTACCTACCTATGCTAGAGTTATAGGAAAGATTCCCATCGACTCAGAGTTTACAACCGGAGCTGACTATTGAGGATAGAGCAACTATTGAGGTTATGGGTTTGCAATTCATTCTGTATGTGCCTGAGTTTCGGGCAAACATGGGATTGCTGACTGCACTTGCTGAGAGATGGCACTCTGAGACATGCACGTTCCATTTGCCAATGGGTGAGATGACAGTCACCTTAGAGGATGTTTACAGGATACTGCAGATACCGATCGATGGGGAGTTGATACCCTACGATCGAGAGGGAGACAGGGATGCCCTGAGGTGAGTGTTTCTGGATCCCAGATTGGAGATGAGGGCAGGACACGTGGCATGGGATACCATGACACAGACGGGATTGGCACTACCAGCAATACTGGTAGGAGTGATTAGTGCGTTCCTGTGTCTGGACAGGGCAACACGAGGGTTGGCTGTGGCCTGGGGGAGCACATTGGAGACACTGGTGACACATCATACTAGATATGTCTGGGGACCGTGCGTGCTGGCACACTTGTACTATGAGCTTCATCAGTTTGTATACCATGGTCCATAGGATTGGGTTGCGGAGTGACATTATTGCAGGTATGGTCTTATGAGAATCTACCAGTGACCCGATCGATTCATTTTAGAGGCAGGCGCCATGGGCGTAGTTTTGTGCATTTATATGATATGATTACATCTCAACCACAGATCGAGAGGTTGGAGTACTGGCACCGGGTCATTGATGAGATTGACACTGTAGTATGGAGACCATACCGAGAGTGCGAGGAGTGGGAGGATGATGCAGTGGAGCTGCCATACACATTCAGGAGCATGTATCTGATTGGGCGGATGCCCTATGTACTGGAGAGGCAGTTGGTGGATAGAGTATGCAGGCAGTTCAGTAGGATTTAGCGGATGCCTTAGGGTTCTGGGATGTATGCTCGGACAGTGAGAGATCAGGCACACTTCGGGCCATTATTATCATATGATCAAGCAGTGATGCAGCTGGTAGAGATGGTGCCCATGCCTTGGGATATGTGGCCAGAGATAGAGGATGCAAGGATGGATGCAGAGTATACTGCATATTGGGTTGAGCATCGATTTCCTCGCCTGACACATCCAGGTGAGCAGATACATGGAGATGGCGGGGGGGATGAGGATGATGATGGAGATGGTGGGGGTAGCAGCAGACAGAGGAGGCGGGGTGCGATAGGAGAGAGGAGAGTGGCTCCGTGGAGAGAGGGTGGGGAGGAGAGACAGGCTCGCGTGGCGAGAGGCAGAGGTGGATTGCCTTTACAGATGCCAAAAGCACAAGGTCCCATACAGGTACAGGGGGGAGAGGAGGATGAGCTATTGGAGTTGAGGGAGATCTGCTAGGGACAGGCAGATGAGATCCAGGATCTCGAGTGGGAGAGGGATGGACTCAGGAGACAGCTGAGGGACACTAAGCGGGAGCAAGATCAGGCTATCCAGCGTTATACAGAGGCTGAGACAACACTGAGGGCAGGGAGGCAGGCGGTAGAGGACATGGGAGTTGGTTATGCTTATGTTTTGCGAGCCGGGGAGGAGATAGGCTACTGGAGAGACCTATACTATGGGGTTGTGCCACCAGAGCAGTGAGCCAAGAGCTTCTGTAGACTATCACGAACAGCGACGACCACTGGAGGGAGGGACAGGAGACAGGCATCTAGCGGTGGGGTTATGGGTCCTCCACCACCACCAGATAGAAGGGACATGAGAGATGATCCTGGGGCAGGTCCTTCCACGGCTCAAAATCCATCGAGGCCACGCGGCTCTGAGGGAGGGATTTCATCATAGCCTTAGAGGCTCCCTATGTATTAGTTTTGTACCATTCTTGTATGATGATGTAGACACATTCTGGTGATTGTAGCCATATGATTTTGACATCATTGTATCATGACACTTATTATTTTGATATATATATGAGATGATTCATCCTTGCGGCAGCTATATGCACGTGTACCTATGTGATGTATGTTTCTATGTGATGCTTATGATATGGATACAAATATGTATATGATGCAATGCAATATTTTTGTTCTTTTATGTTTTTTAATATGTTATGCCAATGGAAATGTGAATATATAAAATGTAGATGAATATGATGAGAATGTAGAATGTGCTAACATGTGTTGTGTGCAGGATGTGATGTAATTGTGATGTCTATATGTATGTATGAAATGCTTAATATGTGGTAATGCAGGTGCAACTACATGAAATGCAAATATTTTGGCGTGTCATTATACTCAGTCATGTGATAGCAGGCAACATGGACTCAAGAAGGATGATGGAAGTCAATCAAGAAAGGGGGATGGAAGATAGAAGATATGAAAGTGAAAGAGCTTCTTGTGCATTATCATCATTGAGCTTTATTATGGCAAGTAGGTTATGACAATCGAGG
The DNA here is from genome assembly GCF_030272615.1 of Cryptomeria japonica. Taxonomy (NCBI): domain Eukaryota; kingdom Viridiplantae; phylum Streptophyta; class Pinopsida; order Cupressales; family Cupressaceae; genus Cryptomeria; species Cryptomeria japonica. Next base: position 905,726,030 of record NC_081407.1, read on the forward strand.
TATATGTTTGACCCCAGAAGTCATTGTACCTGTTTGCATGGAGATTAGACAGTCACAAACAAGGAATGCCCCAGTTCACACTAGACTCTCAGTGTCCTCATATCCTTGGACAAGTCATAGCATTACTAAGAGACAATCCACAAACAGCAAAAAAAAAAAAGGTGATGATACCCCATCCTTGTTTTTCTAGTCAAAGACATCCTGGAGATAGAATCTCTAGTCAGAGACATCTTGGAAAAGCTAAAAGACATGTCACCAAAAAGATAAAATCAAAAAAAAACCAAGACTCAACACCAACATCCACTGTAGTCCTCAAGTTTAGTGTCTCTTGTCACTTGTATAAGTCTATTTGATTGTGGTCACAATGTTTACTTTCACAAAAGGATAGATAGCATTGAACCATAATGTTGTCTGAGTCTGTTGAAAGATTTGATTTGTTGAAAGTCCATTGTTGTTGTTGTGTCTCATCTGAAACTGACTGAATCCATGAAATTGATACTTTATTGCGGAGAAGACAGAACTTTATTGCGGATTGGCGATGCAAGTGCTGCTTATTACGAATTGTGCGCGAATAGACTGAAGAAAGTTGGAAGAAGTTGTACTCCTTGAAACATGTGATGTTCTTAGTTCCACACCCATCACTGAACTTAGGATTAGCCTTAGCCACAGACAGGAGCTGATTTATTATGGATGGAAAGGGGTGAAAAGGAAGGATTATGATGGATAACCAATCTTGGATAGATCAATAACAAGCCATGATGGGAATGGGTAATTTTGTTATGAATGAATAGGTTGTGAGTGTGTGCAAAGTGAAAGGATGAAATGGAATCCTGAAGGAGGGAGAAGCAATGTCCCTACACATGGCGCCGATGACCCGGTTTTCACCATGGTACTTGCCTAGGGCACCATCGAAGTGGTTTTCACCGTTGGACAAAATGTTTCTTTACTTTTTATTTTATTTTATTTTATTTTGTGTCACAAGGCGCCTGTTTGCCAGGTTTTCACCAAGTAACGATTTTTGTATGTTCATGATTTTTTTTTAAAAAAAAAATTTTAATTTTTTTTTTGTATTTTTTAATTAGGATACTTTGAAGAGCTATGTGTAAAACCTACGAAGGTGCATGTTGTTGATAGAATCCTCCAAAGGTTCACCCTCTGTGGTTGAGAGCTGATATGCACCAGATCCATAGGCCGTTGTGATGATGTAAGGACCAAGCCAATTTGGTTCGAATTTGCCCTTCTCTCTGTCTTACTGATTTTTAGGATTTTCTCTGAGAACTAAGTCACCTACCTCAAATGTGTGAGGCTTCACCTTATGATTATAACTGTATTGTTCCTTGACTAAATGATGTGTAGCTCAAGTGACTGTCTTTCTTGATAAAGGAACTGGGATAGAATTACTAGTGTGGGAACTGCATAGTCCCATATGTGTGTCACTTAAAGAAGTTTGGACATCCTTGACAACAAAGTCCTGCGAGGAAGCTCCTTTAAAGGTCCATGATGTATCGCCAGAAGGGAAAGGATGTGTGGAACAAGTGGATGAGTTATGAAGGCTTATGATTGTGAAAAGAAGTGAAAGTAGGATAGCATGATGGAGACTTAGGATCAACAAGTATGTTTTTTGACTTAAAATTGTAGAACTTTTGCCCCCAGTTATTTTGATATTAGGGGAGATCAACTCTTGTTCTTTTTGCTTTATAGGAGTTTTATCCTTGACCTTGATTTTTGCAGAGTCTAATAGCTTTTGATTTTGATTTGGACTAAAGTACTTTTCTTTATTTTTGACTTTTAGATTTTTCTTTTCAAAGCTTGATTTTTGATCCCCAATGCATAAGGGCTTTTTTAATTCTTGTTGATCCAAGTCTGGAAGTGGAGTGGAAATGGAATGAGCGGATGAAATGGTAAAGCTATGTGAGTTCTCAAGAGGGTTGGCGATACACTCAATAGATTCTTTGTTGGAACCACTCTTAGGACTATTGATACCAAGAGATGCTTGCACCACTAGAGGAGATTTGCATTCAGACTTAGTAGCCACAACACTAGGTTCTTCGTATCTAATTCCTTGGCATTAAAAATTGTTTGTAGGTTGTTCATGTTGACTGAATACCTTAGGAGACAGTGGGAGTTGATCAACATGAAAGATATATTCACCACATCCCAGGTCTCTAGCCTTGAATTTTTCTTTGATCTCTGCTTGTGTAGATGTAGAAGCTTTTAATGATTCTGGATCAACATACACTGAAGATGGAATAGCCTCTCGATTGACTGGGATTATTATTTCTGATCTAGGTTGCATATTGTTGCAATATATGAATGGATCTAGATCAGCTTTGACGGTCACTTAAACTCCATTGTGTGGAAACTTGATACATCGGTGATATGTAGATGGTACTGCGCTCATCTCATGGATCCATGGACGTCATAGCAATATGTTGTATGTGAGATCCAGGTCTAGGACTTGACAAACCACATCCTTTGTGACTGGCCCAACTCTGAGAGGCAAGGTGACTGTACCTTTGGATGAACATTCTTCATCATCATATGCTTTGATGGTAATTTTGTTTGTAGAATTCACGGCTTTATCTAAATATCCCAATTTCTTAATAGTGCTCAATGTACAAATGTTTAGACCTGCTCCTTCATCTATTAGGACTCTCTTTATTCAATGTTTGTGTAGGAAGGCTTCGATGTGTAAAGGTGCATTATGTGGTTGGCTCACGGAGGCATTGTCAGCTTTTGTGAATGTAATGGAGTGTTGAACAGAAAGGTATCCCACCATGGCTTGAAATTGGTCCACATTCAAATCAGTAGGGACATAAGTGTCTCTCAAGATTTTGTCAAGAATGGCTTCATGTGTGGGGGATATGCATAAGAGCTCAAGGATTGAGATAAGCGTGGGTGTCTTCCCTAACTGTTCTACAAGGTCATACTCAGGTTTGGTTGATGAGGAAGCATTGTTTTTAGCTAGAGCACCTTGCAAAGTGAATTTACCTCAATGAGTTGTAACATTACATTCAAAGGTAGGTTCGGAAGAAGATCCAATTCCTTTCAGGATGATCTTGGGTCTCTGGGTAGAAATTTCTGGCGTTTTGTCCTTGATGATAATGGTAGAGACATAATTGTCCATCAAAATGTGATTGATAGTTGAATCATAGTTATAGGATGCTCTAGTATAGTTGGTTTGGTCATCTGCAGCTTTAGCTTTTCCCTTGTCATGTTTTGGGAATGGTTCCTTAAACATTTCATGTTCTTGGTTGGATGAGTGTCCTTCAATCTCAATGTCACCTCTATCAATGAGATCTTGTATGATATTCTTCAGTCGATGACAATTTCCTGTTTTATGACCTTTGCTCTTATGAAATTCACAATATTCATCATCATTCCACCAATTTGGTTTGACCTTTGGCTCATATGGAGGTAAATCTGGAATTGTGATTATCTTGTTTGCCACTAGCTTTTTGAAAGCTGACTCAAGTGGTTCTCCCAATGGAGTGTACTTCCTTCGTGACTTTGAAGTTGTTTGAGTATTCACCCAATTGTTTGTAGAGCTTGATTAAAAAAAAATGATTTTGAGTCGTACCGTATTGGCATCCACAAAACCATCATTGGTTGTGTTCTTGTTTTTATTCCAAAATCTTGGCTTATCTTTTCCTTTAAAGTCATCTTTGTTTTCCTTGAATATCTTAATGACTCCTTGTTCAATTAGGACCTTCTCTGTCACTAAGCCTTTTTCAATGACGTCCTTGAAGGTGGACAAACAAGCTTTTCTTATGTCATAACCAATGTCTTTGTTAACATTCTGGGTGAACATTTCTACCATTTGTTTTTGTGGGATTTCACAAGAGCATCTGCTAGCTAGATTCCTCCATCTTTGTAAAAATGATGAAAAAGATTCTCCACCCTTTTGTTTGGTGTTGCAAAAAGTAGTGACTGATATGTCTGTCTCTATGTTGTATGAGAAATGATGGATAAATGCCTCTACTAAGTCACCCCATGACTTAATTCCAGGTGGAAGTTGGGAGAACCATTCCATAGCTTGATCACCTAAGCTTTGTGGGAATAATCTCATCAAATATGTCTCTTCTGTGCTACCTCAATGCAAGCTATGAAAAATTGTCTTATATGTGCCTTAGGGTCCCCTTTTCCTCTGTAATTATCAAACTTAGGCGTCACAAAGTGTGTAGGAAATGGAGGCATTGGAATGCTTTTGTCAAATGGATAGGGACATATGTCTCTCATTGTGTAAGTTGGCTTCGGTGTATTTATGTCCTCCATTTTCTTTTGTAAGTCCTTGATTTGTTGTTCCAAATTGTTCTTAGGTAGAGATCAACTTCTTGGACCATACCCCATGCCTAAACCATCGGGTGGAGGAGGAGCATGTTGCATATATGGAGGGTATTGATCATACACATGTTCATATGGAGGAGGTCTATAATGATGTTGCGTATATGGACCACTTGGTATAGAGTCATAATGAGGAACGAAATATCTGCTTTGTCCATGTATACCATACTCTACAGGAATGTTATGAGTTTGTTCTAGTGTGTTGCCCCCAAATTTGACACGGGGTTTCCTTGTGTCCAAATTTTGAGCATGCCTTTGAATATCCAATTGCTTTGGTGGTTGATCCTTAGCACTAGTATGTGATTGAGTATATTTTTCTGCATAAGACTTCCATAATGGTCTGCAAAGGTGAGTATCATATGCTTGACCATGTGTGTATGGGACCTCTGGTTTTTAAAACAAAGATGATGGTGATTCAGGCACAAGATGTGGTCCTCTATTGCCTCCACTATTGGGCCTCCTTTCATCCATGTTGAGGTGAGGTTGTTGCAAAGGTCATTTTTTCATTATTTGAGACATGTCAAAATCATGAGGGATCTTGGCTCCACTTTGTGCCATTACTTGTAAGAAGTATTGTCTATCTCTCCTCATTATTTCCTCAACCAATTGATTGAAACGGGGATCCATAATGGTGTCTTCCACTTCTGCTGAATGTACAGAAAATTTATCCATATTGTCATTGTGTGTATCATTGTTGTTTGTAGTGTCCATGTTCTCAACATTTTGAGTGTTTATATAGGCATCCATGTCAGGTAATGTAGTATGATCAGAATTGAAAAAGAAATCATTGTCATACTCATAGGAACTCATATTTGCAAACTCTTGAGCCTCTTTAGCTTCTCTCCTAGATTTTTGGGAATGGGTTTCAGCCATGAACTAGGTATTGACTAAGATTTGTGAGACTAGATGAAAATGGAAAGAGTATGGAAGACCAAGAGTTGGATGGAATGTAAATGAATCTGAGGTGTACTTGCAATGTCCAAAGTGTAAGACCAAGTATGTATGTAGTAGAGTAGGTGTGACTTCCAAAGAGATGATAGTTTCTCTTGATGAGGTAAGTTGACCTTGACTCTAAGTAAGACCAAATGAGACCCAAAGGTGATAGACCTTGATGAGGGACCACTTAGCAAAATGTTGTTGTATGTAATGTGTGGACAAAGTATGATGAGGACAAGCAAGTGACCTTTTGACTCAAGTTTAGAAAAATGTGAATGTAATGCAAGGTGTAAAGCAATGATGGACTTTGTGAGACCCAAAGACAGGTTGAATGCTAGATGAAAACCCAGAGAGATAACCTAGGAAGCTCAATAAGTCTGAAACTGACTGTTCTTGTTTGCTGGACTGTAAAAGTTTTTCAATTCTAAACACAGACGTGCCTGTATACTTCACAGACGCGCTCAAATGACACAGACATGCTTAAATGACACAGACGTGGTTCTGTTAGACACAGACACGTTTCTGAGATGTTGTAAGTGTAATGTTGCTCAAAAGACACAGACGTGTTTTTGCCCTTCACAGACACATTTAAATGACACAGACGTGGTTCTGTCAGACACAGACGCGTTTTTGGAAACTTTGTGCAACTTTTTCAATCTGTGAAGTGACTTTTTGTGACCAAATCTGAATGTTTGACTGTTTTGCGTGATAAGAGGACACAATGTTGATGAGGACTCAATGTTTGCGAGTGTTTAGACCCAAAATGACTCAAAGAAAAGTGTTTTGTTTGATGTAAAATTGTTTTGCATACACTTGAAGACACAAAAGACACAATGTTTTGATGTTTGGTCTTGAATGTTTGAATGTTTAAAATAAGTCAAGCACAATTCTTATGGCTGACCAAGATAATAGTTGTTGATTCCCACATGAGGCTACGCAATTCAGAGCGGATACTTAGATGCTTGACCCCACTGGCTCTGCCCTCGACACTCACTTCTCAGGGCAGCCAAGCATTAGTCCCCACGAAAACTCCCCGTGGCGAACTTTGTATCTCTACTAAGAACCATATGTGTGTGGGCTGCTCCAGAGGTCCGACCTCCTGCCCCAACAACTAGAAGGATTTTGGCTTCTAAAACAAAAAGGTACTAGTAAGGGCATCCGCTCGTGTGGCCATACATGCAGCACTTTCAGCTCTGTAAATATAGAAGGCTCCCAATTGGTAGGGTTTACGCCCTATAACTGATCAAATAAATTTGATCAAACGGGTTTATGGGGAGACATAGTGTCGGTATAAACTAATCAGCACACGTTATCCATAGTTTTCACCATGGATATAGTTGTTTATAGTGGTTCGGAAGAGGTGGGTTTTCCTCGCTGAAGAGGGAAAAACAAATTTGAAAGGTAAACTGATCAAAACATAACGAAATAAACATGCAAAATGCTAAAATATCATTAAAAGACCATTTCACCTTGCTATTTTACCTTCTCCTTCGGATTGAGCTTGATGAAGTGAAGGCGCCCTTTGATAATGCTCCACTTGATGTGCTTCTTTGATTGTTGGATGTGGATGGCTCTCCAATATTATGCACAAATGATAAGGATGAGATGATCAAGTTGCCAAGATGATTTCCTGGGCTCAAAAGGGCAACATAAGCTTATTGGATTTCAAAATGTTTTGAATGAAGGGATAGAACCCTATTTTATAGGAAGAGGAGAGGAAAATGAATGGCTAGGATGAATTCGAGATGAAGGGCTACGATTTACTTGTGAGCTCACACAAGCTCCAAGAGCGGGTGTGGAGACCAAGAAATATGCCCTAAAGGCATTTCGTATCTCCACACTCTACAAGATGCATTGGAGGAATTAAAAATTCTCCAAAAATGAATATTATGGGGATTAGAAGAATAAAAAGGAATTAAAAATTCCTTGGGAGAGGGAAATGCCTAGAGGAATGTGAGATTTCAAAAATCTTACATTCATCTAGAAAAAGAGCATTTAAAGCTAGTGGCTGGATGAAAGGACAAAGAGTTGACTTTGTGGCTAATCATGATGATTAGCCATTAACGACTCATTAGGAGGGGGATTAGAGAAAATTTTAGGTGGGATTTATATTTGTAGGAGAATTTGACTAGGAGAGAGAATGAGTGGAGGGAATAAAAAATTAGAAGAATAATGTTAAGTGAGTTTAGGGAGTTTCTAGAAGAAGTTATTAGGTTAATGATGAATTAAGAAGATGATTTGTAGGAATCATGTAGGTTAACTAATTAATTGAAATTAATTAGCTAAGAAGAAGATTTGTGAGGATTTGATTTTTTTAGAAGAATAAAGAAAGGGATTGATTTATTAAATAAATCATATGCTATAGTGACAATATTAATTATATTTAATTAATATTGAGAAGAATTTTAATTAACATAATTAGTTAATTAATTATGTGAGGAATTAAAAATAATTAAAATAAATATTTTTAAGTGTCTACATTTTGCCCCTCTTTGAAGCGAGGTGTGATGACGCATTGATTCAAAGAATAATCTTGTTTTGATGCTGATATTGGTTTGATAGGATGCCCTAGCTCTTGATTTATAGATTACGGTATGGTGATGCCCCCTCGGGAGATCAATTGAGGTATTTGATCTTTGGAGTTTTGTGAAATTGATATCCTGATAGATATGATTTGATTCGATTGATAAGATCTAGATTCAGTCTGGTTTCAAGAAGAATTCATCCTGTATAAGATAAAGATGATCAAAGTGTCTGGTTTTAGGAAGGATTCATCCTGTATAAGACATGATTGATCACAACGTCTGGTTTCAGAAAGGATTCATCCTATATAAGACATGATAAGAGCATCTGGTTTCAGGAAGGATTCATCCTGTATAAGACATGATCAATCACAACGTCTGGTTTCAGGAAGGATTCATCCTGTATAAGACAAAGATGATCAAAGTGTCTAGTTTCAGGAAGGATTCATCCTATATAAGACATGATTGATCACAACGTCTGGTTTCAGGAAGGATTCATCTTGTATAAGACATGATAAGAGCATCTGGTTTCAAGAAGGATTCATCCTGTATAAGACATGATCGATCACAATGTCTGGTTTCAGGAAGGATTCAACCTGTATAAGACATGATCAATCACAACGAACGTCTGGTTTCAGGAAGGATTCATCTTGTATAAGACATGATCGATCACAACGTCTGGTTTCAGGAAGGATTCATCCTGTATAAGACATGATCAGATCATAATGTCTAGTTTCAGGAAGGATTCATCCTGTATAAGACATGATCAGATCACAACATCTAGTTTCAGGAAGGATTCATCCTGTATAAGACATGATCAGATCACAACGTCTGGTTTTAGGAGGGATACATCCTGTATAAGACATGAATCAGAATCAGAATTGATTATGTGATGGAAAAGAAAAAGGAAAATAGAGGAAGAAAAATTAGGGTGGAAGGGATAAATGAGGAAGATATATGAAGTAGTCGTGAGGTATTTGGAAAGAAGAATAAGAGATGCGAGACCGCGGAGGAAAATGGGGGCAATTGAGAACTCCATGGGATTATTGAGTTTAGGATTTGATGGAATGATGGTGAGATTTTGTGCACAATAAATGTGGAGAGCCAACCTAGTTTGATGTTGCCCTGAGTGACTTGCACCACTAATTATAGAAATCAGGATGCCATGAGAAACCCAGGGCGTGGACTGACTCTACAGACAAACAGGAATTTCTTGCACACAACAATGCAAGTGTTAAGAAACACTAATACAAAGTTGTGGGTTCGTGCAAGGAAACCCTCAAACACACCGATACCTCTTGTACACGAGAAGGTAAGTGTTAATAAACACTAGTACCAGGTCGTCGGTTTATACAAGAAGGATCCAAAACATGCCATACTATGAAATATGCCCCAGTATGCACCTATCATAACATACCTAGATATGGAAGAACCCAGGCAGTCGTAAATAGTGGCAGTCGTAGAGCAAAAGATGCAAGCCTATATGAAAAGATCTAACAAAATCTAACAAGTCTCTTCTTTGCGACCAAATGATATCTCTTGCCAAGAGTAGAACTAGGATGGACTTGGGATTGTTTCTCAAGACTTCTTGAAGCTTATACAGAGGCATAAAAACTCAGTTTCACTGGGACATTTCTTGTTCATGACTTAGGCGAAGACTCATCATCATACGCATGTTTTATTGGGAGGCAGAAAAGAAGGAATGTTGTGCATGGGTGGGCTGGATGGCAGATGATTTGTAGTATCGACATGATAGACAGTGGATCCGGTTATTTACCTTGGCGCCTGCACAGAGGTTTTCACCAAGATACTTGCCCATAGCGCCACGAATTATTTTTCTTTCTTTTTCTGCTTTTTTCTTTTTTTCTTAATTTCTTTTGTATCATAAGGTGCCTGTTTGCCAGGTTTGCACCAAAGTGACAATTATTTCCGGATCTTTTTTTTTTTTTTTTCATTTTTTTTTTTCGACAATTTAAGACTTTCTGAGGACTAAGCATAAAACCTTTTGAGGTGCATGACATTCATCGGATCATCCAAAGGATCGCCATCAAAAGTAGCCAACTGATAAGCTCCTGATCCATATTTCACTGTGATTACATATGGTCCAAGCCAATTAGGCTCAAACTTGCCTTTCTTTTCTCTTTCTTGTAGATTTTTCTGATTCTCCATGAGGACAAGATCACCAATTTGGAATTCTCGGGTTTTGACTTTTTTATGATAACTCATGCGCAGACGGTTTTGATATACCCGGAGATGATTCAAGGCCTTGAGGCACCTTTCATCTAACAATTCTAGCTCTTGTAAGTGGGCAATTCTGTATTCTTCCTCTGGTAGGATGTTTTGCAGTGATACCCTTAGAGAGGGGATCTCGATCTCAAGGGGAAGGGTAGCTTCGGAACCAAATACTAGGGAATAAGGAGTGGCAACTGTGGGGGTGCGTATGGAGGTGCGGTAGGCCCACAATGCAGGATGGATTTGGAGGTGCCAATCACGGCCCGCTTCATCGACTGTCTTTTTGAGGATTTTTATTAGGGTTTTATTAGAAGCCTCAACTTGGCCATTGCCTTGGGGATAATATGGAGTGGAGAAGCAGTGTTGGATGTTGAATTTTTGGCAGAGTTCTTTGACATCCTGGTTTTTAAATTGTTTACCATTATCTGTGATGATAACTTTTGGGATGCCATATTGGCAGATTAGGTAGTTCAGGATGAATTTGGATATTTGCTTGCCGGTGGTAAAAGAAAGAGGGATAGCCTCTACCCACTTGGTGAAGTATTCAGTGGCGGTGATAATGAATTTATGTCCGTTGGAAGATGAAGGGTGGATTTTCCCAATGAGATCAAGCCCCCACTACGAGAAGGGCCATGGTGTAATGAATGGCTGCAATTCTTGTGACGGTGCATGAATCTTGTCGCCATGCTACTGGCAAGGGATGCATTTCTTCACATAGTTGTATGCATCTTTTCCATTTTAGGCCAATAATATCCCATTCTCAAAAAAAAATTAGCCAATGTGAGTCCACTTGAGTGTGCCCCACAGATGCCCTCATGTACTTCGCGTAATGCCCATTCGGCTTCTTGTTTATCTAAACACCTTAGAAGGGAACCATCAAAATGCCTTCTGAATAAGGTGTCTGCAAGGATGGTGTAACGGGCACATCGGCGGATGAAAGTTTTTTGTTGGGTTTTGATGAGACGTGGGGGAATGGTGTTGTCTTTGAGGAAAGCGAAGGTTTCTTGGTACCAAGGGGACTCTGGACCAATGAGAACACACACCATTTTAGATTCTGATAGGTCGTATGCCAGTATAAACAATTGCTCAACCAAGAACTCACACTTCTGACTGTGTGCTAGCATTTGAAGGAGGGAGCCAATGGTGGCCATTGCATATGCAGCCCTGTTGTTTGTTCGTGGGATTTGATCAAACTTGATTGCCGTGAAATGTTGTTTAAGATCTTCAACCATGGTACGGTAAGGAAGGAGTTTATCATCTTTTGTCTGGTATTCATCATTGACTTGTTTTAGAATGAGCTGAGAATCACCATAAACTTGTAACTCCTTTATTTTCTAGTGGATAGCCAAGCGTAAACCTGTGATGAGGGCCTCGTATTCTGCTATGTTGTTGGTACATGCAAAGGCTATCTTGTATGATTTGGGGTGCCATCTCCTTGAGGTGTGACTAATAATATTCCTGCCCCCGATCCATTTTGAATGTAGAAGCCATCAAAATACAATTGCCATGTGGAGGATGTGGTAACAACCATAATGAACTCATTTGGTAATTCTGTGAGAAGAGGGTGACCACTTGGAAGTGGAGCTTCAGCCAACTGATCTGCAATAACTTGTCCCTTGATTGCCTTTCTGTCCACATATTCGATGTCAAACTCACTTAGGAGCATGACCCATTTAGTCGTTCTGCCAGTGAGAGCAGCTTTTGATAGGAGATATTTAAGTGGATCAATTTTAGCAATTAATTTTGTCTTGTTGTTTAGCATATAGTGTCGTAGTTTCTGTGTGCTGAATACTAATGTCAAACATGCTCTTTCAATGGGGGTGTAGTTGAGTTCATATCCTACCAACGTCCGACTGATGTAGTAAATGGCGTGTTCCTTCCCTTGATCATCTATTTGCGCCAGTAATGCCCCCAATGCCACTGTAGTAGCACATATGTACAAAATGAGGGGTTTTCCAGGGGTAGGTGGCATCAAAACTGGAGGTGATGCTAGATATTCTTTTAATTTTTCAAAGGCTTTTTGACAAAGACAATCCCATTTGAATTTTGTGTCTTTACATAACAGGTGTGCAAATGGATGGCACTTGTCGGCTAGCTGTGAAATGAAACGCCTGACAGACTGGAGTTTTCCCTGGAGACTGTGTAGTTGTCTGAGAGTTTTTGGTGGAGGCATTTCCATAATAGCTTTTACCTTTGCGGGATCAACCTCGATGCCTCTGCGGGAAACAACGAATCCTAATAGTTTTCCCGATGTGACTCCAAACACACACTTTTTTGGATTCAACCGTAGTTTGTATTTTTCCAATCTTTCGAAGATCTATTTTAGAATAGGGATGTGCTCTTGTCTTGTCTTTGATTTTCCTAGCAGATCATCCACGTAGTTCTCCATAATTTTGTGCAAGAGGTCATGAAAAATTGTTGTCATTGCTCGTTGATATGTAGCTCCAGCATTTTTAAGGCCAAAAGGCATGACCCGGCAATAGAAAGTACCCCATGGTGTTGTGAATGCGGTTTTATGCTGATCCTCATCTGCTATCCCGATTTCGTTGTATCCAGAAAACCCATCCATTAGCGATAGCATTTCATGTCCTGTTGTAAGATCCACAATCATATCTATGTTTGGGAGCGGGAAATCATCTTTAGGACAAGCTATATTTAGATCTCAGAAATCTATGCAGATGCGGATGCCCCCAGTAGGTTTGCCGACAGGTACAATGTTGGAGACCCATTCGGCGTAGTTTATGGGTTTGATAAATTCTGCGTCTAACAACTTTTGAAGTTCTGCCTTGACCAAGAGAGCAATATGCAGGTGCATTTTGCAGAGTTTTTGTTTTACAGGTTTTGCATCTGGGCGGACGGCGAGATTGTGAAACACCAAGGCAGGATCCAACCCTGGCATATCGAAATAGGACCATACAAAATTGATTTTAACATTTATAAGGAAGTTGATGAAGTCTTGTTTCTCGATTTCGGTGAGGGATTTGGTAATGAGCACATTTTTTGGAATAACTTCGGTGCCCATGTTGATGCTGTCTGTTTCTTCTATCAACAAATTTGATTTGTCCTGTGGAAGGTAACCAATGGTAGGGAGGTCAAATCCCTCATCGTCAAGTGCCTTTTCCAGGTTTTCACTTTCAGATACGCCCTTTGTTTTTATTTCTTATTCATCCAAAGGCGCCTCAGGGAGGTTTTCACCTAGGAAATCATATCTTTTTCTTTTATTATCTTTTTTGTGGATAAGGGCATTGACTTGACTACCAAAGTATCCCTTTTCGTGTAGTTGAATACGCTCAATTCTATTACAGTCTTCCATATTTTGCGTTGTTAGGAGAGCAATGAGAGCATTATCGTCGACGCAGATATCTAAATTGGGTTTGTCTCGTTGGCCCCAGTCAAAGAGTTTAGGATGGACAAGATGTAGCTCATGTGAAGTGGGAGGGGTTACGAGGGTGATGGTATTCATGTAAGCATCGAAGAAGGTATCTTTCTAGTATTCATAAGGCATTTCGTGGAATTCCTCTTCATCAGCGCTTTCAATATCCGAAGAAGGACTAGAAGGGGCACCGACGATAGTAATCTTAGGCACCGGGGTGTACCCCAAGCCTCTGTTGTATTTGTAGGAGATAGGATTTATGGGTGCTTTTCTTCCTTTCTCCTCTGGTCCTAGATCGTGTCCTTTGTAACCCATTTTTTCAACTATGGCAAATGCTTTTGGGTACATTTCTTTGGATATTCTTGTTGGATCATCATCCTCTTCCAGGTACAGCCATGAAGAGATATCTGCTTCGAGGTTCTCATTATCAAGTGGGCCCCATTGCTGGAAGGTGATGTTTTGGCATTGCATGACTGGTTTCGGGTCCTTTTTTAGCTCTTTTGGTTTGCCAAATGACTTAGGAGAGAGAGGGAGGTTGCCTATTAATAAGACGTCCTCCAATTTGTATTCTCCACAGCCATTGTCCAAGATCTTGATTTGATTATTTGGTTGGGATGATGTGGAGGCAACCTTTGATGTGTCAGATGGAGGCGTTGGTGAAGGCCTATTTAGTGGGCAATGATACGGATGCTTCCCCTCTAATAGTTTGCAATATTGAAAAGGTTGGGGATCACCTTTGATAGTGATCACTTTTCCATTATAGGGGAATTTGATGCATTGGTGATAGGTGGAGGGTACGGCCTACAAGGAATGAATCCATGGCCTCCCGAGGAGAATGTTGTAGGGGAGATCAAGATCGAGTACTTGGCAAGGGGTTTCAATTGTAATGGGGCCCACTTGAAGAGGTAAGGTGATCACGCCCTTTGAAATTCTTTCCGCATCATCATATGCCTTTATTGTGATCCTTCCTGATGTGTCTATCAGATCCTCAGAAAGTCCCAATTGTTTTATTAATTTGTATGTACACAGATTAAGCCCGGATCCACTATCTATCAGGATACGTTTGACCTTATGCTTGTGGATGAGAGCTTCGATGTGCAAAGGTTTGTTATGGTCCTCATCTGCGGGAGCATCTTGGGAGTTAAATACAATATGTTGCTGGGCAGCAAGGTTTCCAATGAGGGTTTGAAATTGGGTGGCGTTGATGTTATCAGGAACGCGTGATTGGAGAAGGGCTTGTTCCAAAATTTCTTTATGGACCAGAGAAGTCTTGAGAAGTTCCAAAATGGAGATCTGCGCGGGTGTCTTCCCAAGTTGATCAGGGAGGTCATATCGACGGGTGGAAGACATGGGTGGGGGGTTTTGTGGGGGAGGAACTCCTTGGATGGTGACTCTTCCTCAGTGTGTAGTTGCATTGCAGTCATTCTGGAAATGGGAGGTGGAAGGCGTGGCACCTTGAATGACTATTCTAGCCGGATTTGGTCTGCTTTGGGAATAAGGAGGATTAACTCCTTGGATGGTTATGACATTGACATGATTGTTTGCAGGTTCAATGCAACTTACTAAAAAATAAAACCGGTTATGTGATTAGCGTAGTCATAACCCATTGCATTAGATGATGAGCTTTTCCCTTTATCATGCTTTGGGAAGGGTTCCTGGTACATTTTGAGTTTGTCATTGTTATTACCAGGTTTTGCATTTGCTACCTCAATCTCACCTCTATTAATGAGATCTTGTATGTAGATCTTCAGTTTCATACACTTTCATGTATCATGTCCCTTGATACGATGGTATTCACAATACTCATTTTCATTATACCATCTTGGTTTAGGTTGATTGGGATCAAACGGGTGAGTGATTGGAAAAACCACTATACCTGCTTGGACAAGTTTTTGAAACACCACTTCAATAGGCTCAGCAAGAAGAGTGAAATCTCTTGGAGTCTTGTTATTCAATCGGGGTGGTCGTCCCTAGATTGAGACATTGTTGTGAGTTTTTTGAGATTGATTTGAATTGTTTTGATTGTTGAATTGATGAATATTGGTGGTGGATTTTGGGGGAGCAGCCACGGTTTGGACCCGCTTTGCATCAGTTACACCATCATTGACCACGTTTTTTATTTTTAGCCCAGAATTTTGGCTTGTCGTTATGATAAGAGGAAGAACTTTGCGATGACTTCTGGTAATGTTTCAAGGTTCCTTCCTCCAACAAGACACGTTCGAGGGCAAGGCCCTTATCGGTCAATTTTTGGAAGGATTTGATACATTGAGATATTAAAGGTCTTGAAAGTTCAGGCACCACGTTCTTTTGAAATAATTCAATTTGATGTTGTTTTGGCATGTCCCACTGGAATTTTTTTGATAAGATGTTGCCATCTTTGTAGGAAATTGGCGAAGGTTTCTCCAGGCCTTTGTTTTGTATTACATAGGTCCATCATAGAAACATCATTACCCATGTTGTATGCATAGTGGGCCACAAATTTTTCTGCCAAGTCTGGAAAAGAGACAATAGAACCTCGTGGTAAAGATGAGAACCATGCCAAGGCGTCTCCCATGAGATTCTTGGGAAAGAGTCTGTGAAGATAATGGTCACTATAGGAGACTTCTTGGCATAAGATGTGGAATTCGCGGACATGGTCGCGGGGGTCTCCTTTGCCTTCATACTTGGTGAATTTAGGGATCTCAAATCCCGAGGGATGCGGTGCAACTGATATAGATGGGTCGTAAGGACAAGGGCAAAACTCTTCAAATGAGTAGGCTTTCCTTTTATTAGTCTTTTCTTTCATGTTTTTGATGATATTCTTCATGTCTTGAATTTCCTTGATGAGGTCTTGTTGTGGACTTTGATATTGATGGATTGTATTTGCCCCAAGAATTGGATGAACCAAAGAAGGTGCACCACCACCAATATATTGATATGATGAGGAGGTGGGAACGTGGGATGTGATGACTGATGTCGCTGGGGTTTGTGTGATAGTTGGTTGCGGTTTGCCAACTGTTGTGACTGGATTGAATGCAGTTTGGATAAAATTTGCGACATTGTTGGGAGAAAGGGAAGTTTGTGGAATAGAAATTTGTGGTTGAATAGAAGGAGGTGGTATAAAAGTTTGTTGGAGAATGGATGAGATTGGATTTGATAGTGGTATGGATGGTAAGGAGGAAGAAGGTGGGATGGAGATCGTGGTGGGAGGTGTCGCAGGTGGCATTGATTGGGCTTGGATGATTGATGGGGCTGCAATTGATTGAGTTTGAATAGTAGGTGCAGCACTTTGTGTGGGAGCAAGGTCTCCTTGTGGTTGTTGGACGAGAGCGGATCTATTAAATTCAGGTGGAAGTTGAGCTCCATGTTCAAGAAGAGTTTTCAGAAGTGCAGTAGGATTGTGTTTAATAAACTTTTCTATCATCTCTTGGTTACAAGAATCCGCTAGGAAAGTTTGCACTTCCGAACAAAGTTCATCTTGGTTAACCATGTCAAGATTTTGGCTTTGATCTTGATCGCTTGGTTGCCCACTTTGTGTATGATCTTGCGTGGGATCTTCATATAGGACACCAATGTCTGACATGCCATATTGTTGATCAGCCATCTTTTTCTTTTGGGATCGAGTTGCGACCATACATGATATTTGTGATGAAAAGACTTAGGAAAATTGTGATGAAATGACTTGGAAAATTTGTGATGGAAGGATTTTAGAAACTTGTGATGAAAGGACTTAAGAAATTTGAAGATGAAAGGACTTAAGAAATTTGTGATGAAAGGACTTAAGAAATTTGAGGATGAAAGGATTTAAGAAATTTGTGATGAAAGGACTTAAGAAATTTGAGGATGAAAGGACTTAAGAAATTTGTGATGAAAGGACTTAAGAAATTTGAGGATGAAAAGACTTAAGAAATTTGAGGATGAAAGGACTTAAGAAATTTGTGATGAAAGGACTTAAGAAATTTGAGGATGAAAGGACTTAAGAAATTTGTGGATGAAATCACTTAAGAAATTTGTGATGAAAGGACTTAAGAAATTTGAGGATGAAAGGACTTAAGAAATTTGTGGATTGAATCACTTAAGAAATTTGTGATGAAAGGACTTAAGAAATTTAAGGATGAAAGGACTTAAGAAATTTGAGGATGATTGATGAAGAAGGTATGGTAGTGATGGTTTAGAAGAAAACTTGATGACTAGGTTGTCTTTGGCATGAACATGAAGGATCTATTTAAATGGCAAGTTGTATGAAGGGATATGACCACCCTGATTTGGATGATAGTAGGTGTTTTAAAGGACAAACTTGAATGTTGACGTAGAGGATAAACTCTTAGCTTCTTTCTTAGGCTTATGAAAAATGGGACGGACGAAGTTTTGATGCAATTTTGGACTTGGTGTGGGTAATGACTTGGACAATTTGTTTGTGTCTTGACAAATATTTTTGCAAAGTTTTTGGGGATAGTGATGTGTTTTTAGTCTACTTTTGGCAAGTATGTATCAAACAAAGCAAACACAATGATTAAATGCATATTATCTCAAAGACACTCATGCTCATATACAACATTCTTAAGGCTAGCAAGGACAATAGTCATTGAATCCCAATTGGTTTCCCATCTACGCTTACCCAGAGCGGACACTTAGATGCTTGACCCCACTGGCTCCCCTCCACGACACTCACTTCTCGGGGCAGCCAAGCATCAATTCCCATGAAAACTCCTCATGGCGAACTTTGTGTCTCTACTAAGGGCCGTAAGAATATGGGCCGCTTTAGAGGTCCGACCTCCTGCACCAATGACTAGAGGGTTTTTGGCCACTATGAACAAGGTGTTTAGTAAGTCTTCCTGTTAGGAGCTACCCTTCAAAGTTGCGCAAACGCAATTGAGGCCTATAGCCCAACGAAGCACCAAGAACTTACTAGTCACGCAAGCATGATTGAGATCTCTAGGATCCTACTAAGCACCCAATGTGAGAGTGAACTCTCATATAGCCCCAACCATTAACCCTTTCGTAATCAATGACCTATTTATTATAGTGAGTTGGGAACCCCAGGTCCGGGTGTACTCACTTGGGTCATTCCCCTCTTACCTTCTCAAAGAGCAAGTTGGGAGGGTAGGCCCGCTAGAGGTAAACACACAATCAAACAAGAAAAGGTTGGAGGGTCTGGATTTCTGATCGTCTAGTAAGACGAGAGCATACTTTCCTACCTTTACGCTTTTCTTAAAGACACATAAGACAATGGTTCATTCCATTTTAATTAATATCTAGGTGCCTAATTTAAATAAATGCACAATATTTGGTTGAATTAGCTAGGCAACCTGCAAAACCACATGATTAGTAGTTTGAAAAATGGAGTTTTCAAAAAGCGTCCTGCAAAACAACTTGATTAGTAGTTTGGAAAAATAGTCTTCAACAAGCATCCTGCAAAAATCAACAAAATGACAAAAATATTTATTTTATTTTATTTTTTGGGAATGAATAGAACAACATGAATAAAAACTTTTTTACTAATGACAAATGTGGATTTGAAGAAAGCTTTGATGGGTAAATGGGGTTTGACTAAGTTTTTACCACTTTCCAAGGGATAGGCAAGCGAAAAATGGGGATTTTGGAGGAAAGATGAAGGAATGGGAAAATTTGTCCAAGAGGGACAAAGAAGCAAAAGTTGAAGATGGATAATATGGAAAAAATTTGGAGGTGATTGGATGAAAAGGGAAGAAATTATGGGAAACCCTAAAAATAGAGAAATATGGGATTTTGGGCTTCAAAAAGTGGATTTTTGAGATAAGGCCTCCAAGGAAGAAAATGTGGAAAATGGCAATGCAGAGAATTTGGTGAAATTTGGAGGAAAATGGAGTCAAGATAAAGAAGATATGGCGAAAAAACTAGATTTAACGGGACCCTAAATTTAATAGAACAGAAACCCTAAATTTAACAAAACAGAAACCCTAGATTTAACAGAGCAGACAAAAACCCTAGATTTAACAAAGCTAACAGAAACCCTAGATTTAACAAAGCAAATTGTCACACTAAACAGAATAAAATAAAAATGTCAAAGGTCCGGATTTCTGATTGTCTAGATAGATGAGCATACTCTCCTACTTTCACACTTTCCTATGGACGGATAGATTATATTTAAATAGAGCAGATAACAGGAAATAAATAAATTAAATGCAGACTACAGTTAGCGCCTAAAATTTTCAGACAGATTAACAGAGCGGACAGTAGCACTACATAGATAGAAAAGTGTCAAAGGTCCAAATTTCTGATTGTCTAGATAGACAAGAGCATACTCTCCTATTTTCACACTTTCCTATGGTTAGAGCATACATTTGTGCTAAACAGAATAGAAAAGTGAAAGGTTTGGATTTCTGATTGTCTATATAGACAAGAGCATACTCTCCTACTTTCACACAGATTATACTAAAACAGAGTAGACAACAAATCAAATAACAAATCAGATAACAGAGTTGTCGTGCTGCAACAGAAACAGAAATAGAACAGAATAAGGAGGAGCTGTCGCGCAGAAATGCAAAGCCGCGATTCTGGAACCTACGAAATATATATATATATATATATATATATATATATATATATATATATATATATATATATATATATATATATATATATATATATATATATATATATTTATTTATTTATTTATTTATTTATTTTTTTCTACAGTCGCGCTATTCTGGAACCTACGTCTCACAACTCACAAAAAAACCTAAAAAAAAAATATTAGTTCTCAGAGACGTGAGTCCCACTGGGCGTGCCAAAATGAAGAGGGAAAAACAGGTTTGAAAGGTAAACTAATCAAAACATAACGAAATAAACATGCAGAATGCTAAAATATCATTAAAAGACCATTTCACCTTGCTATTTTACCTTCTCCTTCGAATTGAGCTTGATGAAGTGAAGGCGCCCTTTGATAATGCTCCACTTGATGTGCTCCTTTGATTGCTGGATGTGGATGGCTCTCCAATATTGTGCACAAATGATAAGGATGAATGATAAGGATGAGATGATCATCAAGTTGCCAAGATGATTTCCTGGGCTCAAAAGGGCAGCATAAGCTTACTGGATTTCAAGATGTTTTGAATGAAGGGATGGAACCCTATTTTATAGGAAGAGGAGAGGAAAACAAATGGCCAAGATGAATTCGAGATGAAGGGCTACGATTTACTTGTGAGCTCACACAAGCTCCAAGAGTGGGTGTGGAGACCAAGAAATATGCCCTAAAGGCATTTCGTATCTCCACACTCTACAAGATGCATTGGAGGAATTAAAAATTCTCCAAAAATGAATATTATGAGGATTAGAAGAATAAAAAGGAATTAAAAATTCCTTGGGAGAGGGAAATGCCTAGAAGAATGTGAGATTTTGAAAATCTTACATTCATCTAGAAAAAGAACATTTAAAGCTAGTGGTTGGATGAAAGGACAAAGAGTTGACTTTGTGGCTAATCATGATGATTAGCCATTAACGACTCATTGGGAGGGGGATTAGAGGAAATGTTAGGTGGGATTTATATTTGTAGGAGAATTTGACTAGGAGGGAGAATGAGTGGAGGGAATAAAAAATTAGAAGAATAATGTTAAGTGAGTTTAGGGAGTTTCTAGAAGAATTTATTAGGTTAATGATGAATTAAGAAGATGATTTGTAGGAATCATGTAGGTTAACTAATTAATTGAAATTAATTAGCTAAGAGGAAGATTTGTGAGGATTTGATTTTTTTAGAAGAATAAAGAAAGGGATTGATTTATTAAATAAATCATATGCTATAGTGACAATATTAATTATATTTAATTAATATTGAAAAGAATTTTAATTAACATAATTAATTAATTAATTATGTGAGGAATTAAAAATAATTAAAATAATTATTTTTAAGTGTCTACACTCACTACCATTCGGGTCGTTCTCTCCTCACTAGTAGTCCTAATGACCACACGGGGAGACAGACCCTCTAGAGATCAAACAAAAAGAGCCTATTGCCCAAGACACAAAAGACACCGGTTCAATTTTAGTGCACCAATTGAAGTGTTTGCTAATCTATGAAAATAAGGCACACAATAAAGATCAAAAGAAAATCCTTGCCAAGATCCTGCAACACAAATTTGTTAGTAGTTTGGATTGTTTCAAATGATCACCCCTTTCTGCAAGCACACAAGTTAGGTAAATTTTAGATCCAAAAAACTTTGTGAAATAGGGGCCTTCAACAAAACAATTTTTTGCTTTCAAAACAAGTTGCACCAATTTCATTAGTTAGATATGAAGATGTTAGCTCAATATAAACCAAATCTGAAATCCGAATGACGAAAAACCAAATCAAAGAAACCAAAATGCAACAACTGCACACAGATGCAGTTATCAGAAACACAAACGCTATATAATTTCGCAAACACAGTTAGATTTGACACAGATGCGGTTCCTGACCACAGATGCAGTTCTCGAACACAGACGCGCCTAAAGACTTCACAGACGCGACTAGGGAACACAGGTGTGCTTCCTGGAATCATAAAAAAAAAAAAAAAATTGTCGAAGGCACAGATGCAACATAAAATCAAAATCGCGATCCAAAAGTACGCAGACGCAAAAATATCAAAATGTTGTCAGAAATGTCAGATCTGCAACTTCAAAAACAGAAAATCTGCAACAAAAGATGTTAAATGCAAAAGGGACAAGAGTCCCATCGGGCATGCCAAAATGTATACGATGAAAATGGATAAGAACAATATTGAAAGACTAAATGAATTCAACCACAAAACCCTAGCCTAACAACAACAAAGATCCACCATAACATATGAAGATTACCTAAGACAATGCAAATCAAATGAAATCACAAAGATTATACCATCACATGTCCAATAGGGTTTGAATCTTCATTCTTCCTATCTCCATTGGTCTTGCTTGATATATTTGCTCTCAGATTTTATATGTGCACAAGAGCTCAACAAAGAACGGAAATGTGATTACAAGTAGGATCACATATGCAAGTTCGAAAGCGTAGTGTAGTCGATTGATCAGTCATGATGCATCGGGTTGATAATGAATGAAGCATCTCCTTATATAGGAGACACTATATGAAATGGAGGGATAAGATTGAGAGGTGTAAAAGATAAATGATCGGCTAAGATTAAAGGGTAGGTAGAGAAAATAAGAAAATAATGAGAGGTTAGGTAGTGTATGAATTAATAGATGAATGACATGTGTCATGGGTAGAAAAGGTTAATGAATTAATTAAATAAATAAAGATTTATTTAATTAATAGAAGAAGTGGGATCAATTAAATAAATAAGATATTTATTTAATTTGGGAAAAGGGTAATTTAAATAAATAAATATATTTATTTAAATGAGAAATAAGGCTAGAAGAGGATAAATGAAATAATTAAATAAATAAAAATTTATTTAATTAATAGAAGAATTAGGCTAAGATAATTAAATAAATAAAGATATTTATTTAATTAGACTGGACAATTTTAGGTGTCTACAATATGAACCAAGGATATGAATGGAAATGTTTGACAATGTCAACCTAAGAAAAGACCTAGGGTTTGGACTATGCAATGACAAAGCTAATGTGATAGGGATATGTGAGGACCAAAGACTTGAAATATGAAAAATGCAACCCAAGCCAAGACCTAATTTTGGTATGATAATGATAATGCAATGGAGACTTAGGAAAAATGATTCCAAATCTAAGTGCAAAGGAATTACGATAATGCAATGGACTAAATATGAAAGGCAATGTGAATGTCCTAAGACCTAAGTTTGGACTATGCAAAGTCTAACCCTAAGTGACATGTATTTTGAGACCAGGATTTTCAATGTTTTAACAAGCTATGTTGATAAAAATTTTGCAAATTGTTGGATGAATATTTTGAAGCTCTTTGGACCAAGGTTGACTTTGTTTGAATCTTATTTGGACAATTGAAACTTGTTTTTGACTTGTTGAATGTTGTTTGAACTTTGAAAACAAAGTTGTTTAGGACCACTTGTGACAATTGTTTTTAATTCAACCTTTTACAAGCATAGAAGACAAGATGTTTGTTTGACTTTGACCCAAGATAATCATGCACCTTCAACAACAAATCCTATGGCTGGCAAGGACAGTAGTCATTGGATCTCACTTGGTTTCCTAGCTACACCTACTCAAAGAGGATACTTAGATGCTTGACCCCACTGGCTTCACTCCATGACACTCACTTCTCTGGGACAACCAAGCATCAGCTCCCATGCAAATTCCCCATGGCGAACTTTATATCTCTACTAAGAGCCGTAAAAGTGTGAGACGACGTCAGAGGTTTAACCTCTTGTACCAATGACTAGAAGGTTTTTGGTCTCTAAGCACAAAGGTTTTTAGTCAGGGCATCCATTCAAGTGGGTGTAGATCCGCCAAATTTAATCGTCGCTGCACCATTCCAACACCCATTGTCTACAAATTTTGTTGCATCCACAATTATTTAGAGTGGTTCAGAAGAGGTTTGTCTTCAACCCCGTCACCACTTAGGGTCATTCCCTCTCGCCAATGCCTATCGAGGTACTAGGCAAATCGGGAGGCAAGCCCACTATCTAAAGGTTAAAACACACAAGCAAATGAAAAAAAAAACATGACATACATGGTGTTCATTTATCCCTTAGAAAATGAAGTGTGCAATTAAGCTAGAAATAAAAACACATGGTTTCGAATATAAGTCTTTGGCTGCATCCTACAACAAATATGTCAGTATTTTCAATGTTTGTCTTCTCCCAATGAATGCCAAGGTATTGCACAAAATTATTAGTAACACATAAAACCTCTAAGTTGAGTAGAAAAAGCAATATGCAAAAAAGCAACATGCAAGCAAAAAGAAAAATAGAAACATGCAAACTAAAAAAAGCAATAGGCAAAAAAGCAACATGCAACTAAAAAGCAACAAGCAAAAAACAATATGCAAGTAAAGAAAAGTGACATGCAATGAAAAAAGCTACATGCAAATTAGAAAAAAGAAACATGCAAGCAAAGAAAAGCGACATGCAATGAAAAAATCTACATGCAAATCAAAAAAAGCAACATGCAATCAAGAAAAAGCAACATGCAATGAAAAAATCTACATGCAAATTAAAAAAACAACATGCAATCAAGAAAAAATGACATACAATGAAAAAACTACATGCAAATTAAAAAAAACAACATGCAATCAAAAAAAAGCGACATGCAATGAAAAAAGCTACATGCAAATAAAAAAAAACAACATGCAAACAAAAAGTTTCTTTATGAATTAATCACCTAATTAGACTATGTGCAA
The DNA here is from genome assembly GCF_030272615.1 of Cryptomeria japonica. Classification (NCBI taxonomy): domain Eukaryota; kingdom Viridiplantae; phylum Streptophyta; class Pinopsida; order Cupressales; family Cupressaceae; genus Cryptomeria; species Cryptomeria japonica. Next base: position 905,750,703 of record NC_081407.1, read on the forward strand.
TTTGTCAACTAAAATAAAAATTAACAACCTAATTAGATTTATGTGCAATTTGTAGGAGAAATTGAAGATTAATCCAATATTAATTAGATTCTATGTGAAATTTGTTGCATAAAATTGAAAGTCAATCCAGGCCTAATTAAGAACTAAATGAAATTTGTTTATTCAAGTCTTTGATCAATCAAGCCCTGCAATAGGCACATTAGCTCTTCCAAAACCTACACAAAAACAATGATGAGAATGGAAACCAAGAAATTTGATCTTCTGGAACCTGTATCTAATAAAAAATCTCACAAAAAATATTAAATTAGATGCGTTCCACGTCGGGTTCACAAAAAATGTGGCAAGAAAATTACACAAAAACATGCAAAGTCAGGCACATTCACAACAAGGTCATCAAATGAAATAAAATAAATTAGAGAAAATCAAACCAATTTTACTCCATTCAATGAAGGCCTCACTGCTCCTTTTTTCTCTAATCAAATGGTATGTGGCTCTCAAACTTACAAATGTGTTGAAAGCAAGGGGGAGAAGATTTGAAGATTTGAAGTTAATTTTGACAGCATATAACTATTCAAAAATGTCCCCTGATTATGGAAAAGATGCATAAATTTATAGAAGATTGAAGACAAGATTGGAGAATCAAGATGGATTCAAAAAGATGGCATAAAGCAGCTTTTGACTAGCCATATCTCCTTTTTCGAATTTTAAATTGAGATTAAAGAGATATTTTCCAAAAAGATAAAACAAGAAAATCAGAAGTTGACTACTTCCATTTTCAATTTTTAAGAAGATATGATAATGATTTTTGAAAATCATATAAATCGGATGACGACATACTTTCCATTTTCAAAAATTGGGAGAATATGAGAAAATAATTTATTTAAATTGGATAATGATTTATTTTAAATTTTTGTATCATTTTCTTGATTTGTTGCCATTTTTGAATTTGGATGAGGATAATTAGAAATTAAACTAATTAAATAAAAACAAATAAAGATTTCTTTCTATTCTTGAATTTTGGAAGAAAATAATTAAGATTTTATTAAATAAATAAAAAAATATTAATAATGATGAAATAATTAGCTAATTATATAATTTAAAGAAATTATTCAATTATGAGGAAAATGAAATTGAATTTAATTAAATAATAAATATTATTTAATTAAAGTAGGATTGAACTTAATCAAATAATAAAGATTACTCAATTAATGTTAGGAAATGAATGATTAAAATGAAATGATTTAAATGATTAGGAAAATAGAAATTTTGAATTAGAAGAATGACACAATGTCAACATGTGATGAAAATCAAATGCGACATAGAAGAAATGTTAAAAATTAGGTTAGTGACACGAGTGATGACCGATTTTGAGTGTCTACAATAAGATCATGTGACAACTAATCAATCTTCTATAATGCCTCCTAAGACCTAGGTAAACTTAAGTCATGTGAACGAGTTCCCTTCTAGGAACTAGCAAATATCACTAGGTACAAGACCTTAATAGATGCAAAACTTTATTAACATCAACATCTATGAATATGCACTTACAACCATGCCTACGAAATTACTTAAAAATGAAACTAATTAAAAAAAAAGAAAAAAAAGAAAATTAAAACAATCATAGAATCCTTCCTTGTGTTTGAAAATTCCTTTCAGCTTGGTGTAGAATCCCTCTTCTTCCTCTTCTTCTTGCCCATTTTCACCCCTCTTGCACTTGTAGAACTTCAATCACACCCCTTCACTCACCTCTTGCTCATCTTCAATCTAGCTATTGAATCGAGATTGTGTACCAAAATGTAGAATTTTGTGTGTTTAATAGAGTAAGGGAGTGGGGGGCCCATTGGCCATTAGGGTTCGACTTTGAGCTTTGGGAACGAAGCAAAAAATAATAATTCTAGTTTTCCTTTTCTTTTTGGGTTGTCCCGGGATGGGAAACTCCTATGCATCCTTGAGATGGTCAAGGGATCTTGACCATGTTGAGACATGGACCAGCTAGGACTCGAACCTGGGACCTTCCATACACTGCTGGAGTACTCTACCACTGAGCTACTGGCCCCTCTTGGACCAGCCCATCGTTGGTTCGGGTGTGGCTTATTTCCAACACCAACGCCCCCCCTTAAGCCACACCTCTCGTGTGCTTGGGGCTCCTTACCTGGACCTGGCTCTGATACCATGTTGAGACATGGACCAGCTAGGACTTGAACCTAGGACCTTCCATACACTACTGGAGTGCTCTACCATTGAGCTACTGGCCCCTCTTGGACCAGCCCATTGTTGGTCTGGGTGTGGCTTATTTCCAACACCAACACCCCCCCTTAAGCCACACCTCTCCTGTGATTGGGGCTCCTAGCCTGGACCTGGCTTTGATACCATGTTGAGACATGGACCAACTAGGATTTGAACCTAGGACCTTCCATACGCTGCTGGAATGCTCTACCACTGAGCTATTGGCCCCTCTTGGACCAGTCCATCATCGGTCCAAGTGTGGCTTATTTCCAACACCAACAGACCATACTCAAGACGTCTATGTTAGGAATTAGGTGTTGTACACCTTTCATAATGTTTAATTTATTATTATGTTGTGATTCACCTAGGGAATCTAGGGATATGTGCACACTAGGAATCAACATTCTTGGGGCCACTTTTTGTGTTGCATGTAACATTAGGAAATATATTTAATGTGGGGTCTCTCATAGGAAATGTAGTTAACTTAATATAGAGGAAATGTTTAATAAAGTAAAAACTTAGCACCCGAAATTAAATGAGGGGTCAATGATTTTGTAATCTCATGGTTTTATTCAAATGTTTTTGTGTAATAGCACTAGGTGGTTTTGTGTGAACTTGTTTCTATAACAAAAAATGAAAAGATAGTTGTCTAGCATTAGCTAGTTGGCTACTTTGGCTAAGGGGTTGATATCATCTCTTGTTTAGCATTTGTGAGGATTTAAAGCATGGCATGTGTTGTGTGGTTACATACTTGTTCACAAGGAGTGCTTGTAGAGAGATTGTGTTTTAGAAGTATTCATGGTGGACATTGAATATGTATTTTAATGTTTGCATTGTTGAATAATACATGAGTGATGGTTGCTTTTGAAGGTTGGTCTTTTTCCCTCTTGAGAGTTCTCTCAAGGTATATCTTGTGTCATCTTTGATGGTATGTTGATTATTCTTTTGCATATGGATTTTGAATACTTGTTGGCATAAATTTATCTTTTGGGTTATGTGGAAATTTTTATTATATGGTTCAAAATTTCCTAATATCCCCGACATCCCAATCGTGTCCCTAATGTCCTAGTGGTAGTGGTAGTTCAGCAGGGGGATGGTTTGTCCCCATCCCCTAGTCCCAAGATGTCTCCTTCCCCAAAATGGTTGGTATTTGGGGAAGGGGAAAGCAACCCCGTGGATCATTATAGAAAAGGGAAGTCGTAAAATACAAATTTGGTTAGAGAGTAAGAAGAAGAAAAATGTGGGTTCACCTTTGTCCTAATGAACAATTTAAATGGGTGCACTCACTTTGGGTCATTCTAAGGGGTGCAAATGAGGTACCAAAGGATAAGAATTGAAATGCTTCGAATGTCTTAATTATAACTCATGGTTGTCATGATTTTTAAAGGAACATTTGAAGGCCAATAATAACCCCCATCAAGCTTTTGTATTAATTAAATTGTGATATTCGCTAATGATCAAAAGAAGAATACCACCAATATTTTTTCATGGAATCCACTATGGACTAAGGGCTAAATTTATAGTTTCTAGTTACATTTTTTGGGCAGTTTAATATGTGAGTTAATATTTAGGCCTAGTTGATAAGCATCTAATCTATATCAAACATTATATCAACACACAATAGGTTTTATTTCTTAAGGTACTACTACATTTTGGTAGTGATTATCCCTAGATGGACGAGTTTCTTTGTTGTTATAAACATGTTACAATTTGATGTTTCAAAGTTGTATTTATATATTGTTACAATTTGGTAAATTCCCCTAGTGGAGTAACCTTAGGCTCAAATTTCAACAATCAAGGACTACCTCTTCCATCAAGTTTATCTAGTACTTTCCTTTTGCCTTGTTTGTTAGGGTATGCTACATCCATGAAGTTGAGTGTTTTATTTTTCCCAATTTCAACAATTAATCTTGAAAAATGTTAGGGTAGATCTAGTAGAGCTTGAAGATGATCCCATCAAACGTAAAAATAAAAAAAGGATAAAGGTGACAATGAGAATTGAGTTTTAATAGAACATGGGGTGCCCCAAATGGGTTTAGTATGGTTGCACAACCCATACATCTAGATGCCCTCACCACAACACATAGGGGTGGTCTTAAGGTAATACATCGCTACAAATTCAACCCTACCTCCATGTGTTCCCGTTGTAAGCTCTCCAAGAACCTATAGGAAAAACTAAAGGATTTTTTTCCAAATTAAACCGAGTTATGAAATGCATACAAACTTCTTCCTATTCCTAATCTACTGTTGAAAAATGTGTTTCTTTAGAGTGCATGGTGGATCATTACTTCCAAAACTAGTGTCTATGCATTGAATTACAAATTCCAAGTGTGCCAAAAAAGACAACACATTAAAACCAAAAAGAATCTAAATTATGCATAAGCATTCACAACAAATATGATACTAGACAAACAAACATACTTAGTTATCCATCTCAAACTACAAAAAATCATGCAGTGAAGAAAATACCATTACAAATATTGTAATGACATGAAATGCTATCTTACTCGTCTAATATTTGATTATATCCATACCAACAAAATTGAAGAGGAAATCTAAACTAGAACAAGTTTCAAAAAACCACAAATGGAATCATGGAGGTACTCATTTATAGATATCATTTACAATACAAATCTCTTTGTGATTAACAAACATCTTCTACTCTAATGGTGACTAGAATTGCAAGTGTTAAAACCTTAGAAGCTCATATTGTTGAAAACAAGTTGAAGAGAACTTGAAATATTAAATTATGTATGTGATAGAAAATCTAAAAAATAAGATTACTAAATCTGAAATATGTATGTGATTGCACATTCAATTTCAGTAGAAAAATCAACAAACCATAGAGACACACAATTTACATGGAGAAACCCTTTTGAGAATGCACTCCACATTGAAAGAGGGAAAGTATATTATTAATCTTCACAATGAGACATATAACAATACACTTCACTACTCTCCACCTCAACAACATGAACCCAACATAAATATTGGTAGGAAGTAGTGTTGTGAGGGACCACAAATGTCATTTGGGTAATTTCTAGACCCATATATCCAATATATACCCCTTAAATAGCCTTAATATGCTTAAATAACTTATAAAAGAGTAAAATATTATAGAATAAAAGGGAAATTCCTGGGAATAAGATAATTAAGATTATAAAAAAATGTGATCGAAAGGCATAATGAAGAGGCATAAAGAGGCTATATAAAGAGGGAGAAGTGGGTGATGAGAGTGTGAAATAGTGTGGAAACATATATGGAATAAATATGTGTGGGAATATATATATATATATATATATATATATATGAAACATGATGAATATATTATAATATATGTGTAAGACATTAATATATATGAATCATGATGTAATGGATGTGCACGTGTGAATGGATGTAATTTTTTATAAATTGGTTTATGCATATTGCATATTTAAGTTCTCCCTTTTTATTGCATCACACCAAGGTTGACTATATATGACAGAATATTAAACCTTACACTTGGATTAAGGTTTTTTTTGTCAACATTGGTTTCATTCTAGGGCCTTGGTTGTTGTTGCATAAGGAGGGGGGTTATAGCAAAGAAGAAATTATTGTTAAAAATTTGTGAAGTGAAAATTTTGGGTCTTTTAAAAGTAAATATGGATCAATGGGAAAGATTGAAGATAGAAAATGAGGGTTTAATACATGCAAGATATATTTATGAAGAATAATTGATGAAAGTTAAAAGGTGTCATCCAAAATTGATAGCAAGGCTAAATGAGTTAGAAAAGGAGAAACATGAATTATTATGTGATAATAATAATCTTGAACAAGAATTAAAGACAGTTAAATTTGTTTATTGATTTGGCTAACAAAATGATAGTAGATGTGAAAAAGGAAAGAGTTTTAGAGAATAATGAAGTATTAAAATTGAAAGAAGAAAACAACCAGTTGAATCAATTGCTTGCAACATGTCAAAAGGAAAATCAACTATTAAGGTCTAAGCCTACACTATGCAATGCCTCGTGTGATACAAATGATTGGTGTTATCCATTTGATGAATCATTTAATAAAGGTGATATATCTAAATATTCTTTTGAAAAGAGGTGTGATGTTAAAGATGATGGTTTTGAATCTACAAGTATTGATAGCTAGGATGATAATGGCAAAGGATGTTATCCAAATAATGTTGGACTTAAAACAATTGGAATAATATGATAGATGATAAAAGTTTCTAGGCACATTGTACCAATTGTGTGGCTAAATAATGAAGGTCTTTGAAATGGAAAAGAAGATGGTCTTACAAGTAGAAAAAATTCTAACAAATCTAGTCAAGAAATACAATGTTCTCATTCCTATAGGAAAGGACATGGAAAATAAATGTGTTAGGATCTTCATCTTTTTAATATTTATCGACTAAAGGATCATTCTAAAAATATGTGTAGGAATAGACAGTTGAAGAAATAATCTATGAGAGATTGAATGGAAATGAATTGTGTATGGACTAATGGATATAATTGGAAAAATATCACATATATGTTTTAAAAAATTGATAGCAATAAAAAAAAATTAAATGTTTGAGTAGAGATGGAGTGTGCCAAGGTGGGTTCTACTAAGCATGCCAAGGGGGTGTTGTTGAAAAGAAATAAAGAATAAGGTAAAGACTATAATTGAAACATGTCACAAGAACGAATATGGTGCTATTGAGAAAGAACCACATCAAGCAAGGCATTCATGGTAGTAAATAGGGTTGTGAGGTACCACAAATGTCATTTGGGTAATTTCTAAACCCACATGTACATTATATACCCCTTTAATAGCCTTAAAATACATTAAATATGCTTAAATAAGCTATAAAAGAGTAAAATATTATAAAATAAAAGGCAAATCTGTGGGAATAAGATAATTAAGAGTTATTATGAAAGGATGTGCTGGTTAAAGAGTCTATATAAAGAGGGAAAAGTACGTGATAAGAGTGTGAAATAGTGTGAAAACACACACACACACACACACACACACACACATATATATGGAATAATATAGACTAAATATATATGTAGGAATAAGAAGTGTGAAATGTGTGTGTGTGGATGAAGTGTGATGAATATATTATAATATATTTGTATGATATTAATATATCAATATATGATGTTATATCTGTGTATATATGAATCAGTGTAATTTATTATAAATTGGCTTATATTTATTGCATATCTATGTTCTCCCTTTTTAATGCATCACACCAAGGTTGACTACATATGATAGAATATTAAACCTTACACTTGGTTCAAGGGTTTTCTATCAACATTAACACTACTATCTCATGGCTCCAATTTTTAGAAATTGTGAGAGGGAAATCCACTATGGTGTCCTAAAACAAGAGACAACAAATCACTTGCAAAAACTCATTCCCAAGATAATCGACAACCAACAAACATGATAATAAAATAATATATTTCAAATGGCTCCAACATGGGCTCCTAACTCAAAGCCACTAATATCTTCTATTTCTTAGATTATATGTACAATGACTTTTCAAATCAGTCAAGGGACAAGATTTCACCTTCCAAACTTGGGCACCCAAAGCATGACTCTTCAAACTCCCAAAAGTAGACACCTAGGAGTGTCTTTGCCCATGTTATCTTATCTCCATCATTGACACATGTTCACCTCATAAAGATACAATTTCTATTTGTCATATAATATAAAAATTTAATATATTTCCTCTCATGTCCTCAAGAACACTTTTGAAGGAACATGGAGGATTGCAAGGTTAATGTCACACCTTATCCTAAAATTCTCCCACTTGATAATATACATTGGAGTTGAATCCAAGAGATACAAATAATAAAATCAAGTACATCGATCAAGGTCCGTGACCTTGTTAAACCAAGAGAAACTTTTTTATGGTCACTAGCTTCATAAGAGAATCTACAACATTATCTAAAGTGTCAACCTTCTCTATCAATACCTTACCATTCTAAATCACTTGTTACACAAAGTGATAGTGAACATCAACATGCTTAGTACAAGTATGATACATGGGATTCTTGGCCAAACATATAGCTCCTTGACTGCCACATCTAATCATCATAGTCTTGCAATCAAAATCAATCCCATTACCGAGCTCTATAGCCATACCACCTCCTTAGAGGCATTTGTAGAAATCATATACTCTACTTTAATGGTTGAAAAAGAAATTGTAGGCTACCTCTTACTCATCCAATTCACTCCTCCTCCAAACAAAGTAAATACATAGCCCCTAGTGGACCTCTGACTATTCAAGTCACTTGCCCAAACTGCATCAAAAAATCCTTATATGTCCAATTAATTAACAATATCATTAGTAGCATGATAAAGCAAAAAAAATTATATTCCAGATCGTTTACATATATTTTTCTCATACGAGCATCAACTTGGACCATTACATGACACTAATATTTTCTCATATCAAGCAACCACAACCATGACAATAATACTAGCTCATTTCAAGCAACCACACTAGAATCAACCTGTGGAAGACCAAGAGTCACAAATTAGAATCCACTTATTAGAAACCACCATTAGCTCATTTCAAGCAACCACACTAGAATCAACCTATGGAAGACCAAGAGTCACAAATTAGAATCCACTTATTAGAAACCACCTAGAAGACAAATGTGGAAGACTAAGAGTCCCAACTTTGAATTCCATAGTAGATGTCCCTTTGGGATTTGAACTTTGATCTCCACAATGAGAACTCAATGCTTTAACCAATAGAATACAACCCCTTGGACATGATAAACCAAAAATTAATCATAAGTATCTCATAAATATATAAACACCCTCTTAACAAAATTTCAATGCTCTCTACCAAGATTAGACATAAACCAATACCGATACCAAGTCTATCACAATCTTGCAATCAAAATAAATACCATTACCAAGTCTCTATAACCATAGAACCTCCTTAGAGGCATGTGTTGCAATAATATACTCTACTTTAGTGGTTGACAAAGAAATTGTAGGGTACCTATTACTCATCCAACTCACTACTCCTCCAAACAAAGTAAATACATAGCCACTGGTGGACCTCTCACCATCCAAGTCACTTGCCCAAACTGCATCAACAAATCCTTATATTTCCAATGAATTAACCATATCAATACTAGCATGATAGACCAAACATTAATCATAAGTATCTCACAAACATATAAATACCCTCTTAACAAAATTTCAATGCTCTCTACCAAGATTAGACATAAACCAATACTAATACCAAGTCTCTATCATAGTCTTGCAATCAAAACCAATACAATTACCAAGTCTCTATAACATTACGATCTCCTTAGAGGCATGTGTAGCAATCATATACTCTACTTTAGTGGTTGACAAAGCAATTGTAGGCTACCTCTTACTCACCCAACTCACTGCTCCTCCAAACAAAGTAAATACATAGCCACTAATGGGCCTCTGACTATCCAAGTCACTTGCCCAAACTACATCAACAAATCCTTATATGTCCAATGAATTAACCATATCATAAGTAGCATGATAAACCAAAATGTAATCATAAGCATTTCACAAATATATAAATACCCTCTTAACAAAACTTAGATGCTCTCTACCAAGATTAGACACAAACCTGCTTTGAACTCCCACTACTTGGGTTGTATTTGGCCTAAATAATAACATACATTAAACTACCAATGGTAATAGCATAAGGACCCTTGGACATCTCACAATCATCATCAAAATTAGGACACATATCTAAAATCAACTTGGTACCAACCAAAAACATAATACCAACTGGCTTACAGTCATGCATATTAAACCTTTGCAAAAGAATATCAACATACTTACTTTGGCTTAACCAAAGCTTTTTGTGAGCCTAATCTCTATTGATCTCCATCTCAAGAATATGTTTTCCATCCCACAAGTCCATCATATCAAATGTGCCAGAAAGATGAGCCTAGAGCTCTCTAATTTAATCACCTTGTTGCTACCAATGAACAACATGTCATCAATATACAAGACAATAATTAGTATCCAATCATCAATAACCTTAATATAAACACTATGATCCTCCTCACTCCTCATATTACCTAAATTTGATGTGAAAGAATCAAACTTATAGTACAAGATCTTGGGTGGTTGTTTCAAAGCTTACAGATATCTCTTTAACCTACAGACCAATTATTTTTTTCTCTTCACCACAAAAATTTTAGGATGTCGCATATAAATTTCCTCCTCAAGACCCCCATGCAAAAAAGTAGTTTTAGCATCCATTTGCTCTTTCTCAAAATTACAAGAAACAACAATACATACTAATAATCTAATAGAAGTCAATTTGGCAACAAGAGAGAATAATTTACCAAAATCAAGTCCCTCTCTTTGGGAGTATCCTTTGGCCACCAATCTAACCTTGTACCACTCTAACTGACCACCTACTCAAAATTTATTTTTAAATATTCACTTGCATCCAATGGGCTTCATTCCTTTGACAAAACTAACAAGATATCAAGTTTCACAATTGTCCAAGGCCATCATCTCCTCATGCATGGCCTTCATCCAAGATTCACCATACTTCTCGAAGAGAGAGTCTTCCTTAAAGATCTAGGTTCATCACAGTACTCAACAAAGAAAATGCACAATGTAAATAAGGTGGACTATACCTAGATCAACTGCATTTGTTTCTTCGTGGACCTCCTCAAGGTAGGATTAATGGGCTCTACCTATTCATCTTCTTATGTGTTCTCATTCTACACATCATTTGAACACTTTCAACCCTCTTCTTCTTCTTCTTCTTCTTCTCCATCCTCAGATCCATTAATTGTCTTTCACATGTGCATCTTCTTGCTTCTCAATCTTTGTCTTGAAGTGCACCATCTTTGACTTTTCTTCTCACTTGGTTGTTGTTCACACGAGTAAGCTCTAAACTCCCTAAAAATTACATCTCTAAAAAAAATTATTTTATGGGTTAAAGGATCTCAAATATTATAACCTATTACATTCTCACTATAACCAAAGGGGATGCTTTATGAGCCTTTGGATTCAATTAAATAATTCTCTTGAGGCACATGAACAAATCCTCACAACCAAAGATCCTTAAATGTGAAACCAAAGGCTTTCTACGTGTCCACACTTCATAAATATTTTTATCAATAAGTTGAACAAGAAGATATATTAATCGAATAACAAGTACTACCTACAAATTCTAACCAAAAGCATCTATCAATCTTAGCACTATTTAACATGCTCCTAGATCTTTCCATCAAGGTTTGATTCATTCTTTCTACCACCCCACTTTGTTGGGGGCGTATAAGGAGCAATCTTCTACTGAACAATTTACAAAACTCGTCAAATTTCCTAAAACAATATTCATCACCATTTTTAGATCTCAACAATTTTATCTTATAATCTAATTGTTTCTCAACTAAGGCCTTAAATTTCTTAAATTTAGCACAAACTTCAATTTTAGAATGCATAAAATAAATTCAAGTGTAACTTGAGACATCATCAATGAAGAAAACATAATACCAATATTTACCCAAAGAATCAACATCCATTGGACCACATACATCTAAATGAACAATCTCTAACAGAATCTTTGTCTTACAAGTTCCTTTCAAAAATGATGATCTATTTTGTTTACCAAACACACAATGCTCACAAAAATAGGTTTTACCAATAGAATAATTAGAGATACTATAAACTAAATTTTTGTTAAGAATTTTCTTAAGACCTTTTTCACCAATGTTACCTAATTTATGGTGCCACAACATACATGCATTTTTAGTGCTAGTTACATTGGCAAAGTTACAAAAACTAGAGGCATTTAGCCTAAACAAAGTTCCTATCTAAGATCCTTTAACTATCACCAAAATCCCTCTTACCAACCTACAACTAGACTTGATAAATATCACATGTGCATTCCAAAATCATTCAACTTGGATACTAAAAGTAAATTTCTTGCAAGTCATACAATATGCAAAACATTATCAAGAGTTTTAATCATCCCATCATTGACACACAACTTTATATTTCCCTTACCAACAATCTTCTTTGTTCTATTATCACCAAGGAAAGTCTCTACCCCATCATATGCTTTGTATGAAGAAACCACTCCTTGTTATGAGTCATTGACAAACAACTTGAATCAATTCATCATGCATCATTTATAATATTGTCAGAGCTGAAACAAACAAAACATTGAAATCAGCATCGAAGCACTTTTCTATGAAAGAATCAAAATTATTTGTCTTAAATTTACACTCCTCCACATGTCGTCTTTTATCACAATATAAATACTTTACTCTTATCAAGTATTTTAGAGTATCCCAAATTTTATCCCCTTTAGGCCCTTTCTCTTTGGACCTACCCCACACATGCAATGCATACATTCATAGACTTTCTCCTCATCTCTTCTAAAAGAATTATGGAAATCATATTGTCCATCTTTGGTTTCGTATTAAGACTAATAATAGAAACAATTAGATTTTCCCAAGATGTGGGCAAATAAAAAACAAACAAGCTATCTTCATCTTCAATTTAACATCTAGAAGCTAACTTATAATCATATTAAATGTATTTAAACGATCTAGACATGGGGGCTTCATTGGCTAGGCAATATTATATCACGTGCATTCATATTGGGGGGTTTAATATCCCAAAATTTAAAAACAATAAATTGCCTATCTGGTAAAAATAGAGGGGTTTTTAATTCAGGCTATGAAAAAATACAATATCTAGTGAAAATAAGGGGTTTTTAATTCGGGTTGTGTATTACGAGGGGGTGAAAAAAAGGAGTTTAGGGCAGTATTTTTTGAAAATTGGGGGATTCTTTAGTATGCCATGAATGCATGTGATATAACCCAGGTTCACTAAGTGAATCCCCTATGGATCTAGAATTTAGACACCATCTTTCATTTTTAAATGATACAACCTTCATTTGTGATATAATTTATTGGATAAACTTTTAGTTTGATAAATATCACCTATCCTCTTTCACAACTCGACTGTGAAGTATTCTGTAGAGACATTCCAGAGGATGAAATTTGTAAGACACAACCTAATGGTTCCACATGCCTTCTTCTACAACTTTCTCCATTTTTTATTGATCATTATTGATAGATTTGTTTCTCGTGAAACTAGAAAACGCTAATCTCTCTCTTCCTAGAGATTCCCCATCTTCAATTTCCACATATTAAAGCTTTTTCCATTGAATTTTTTAATATCTTGGTGAGAAGTAGAAGCCATGGTTTATGATCCTCTTCACAAATTTGCAAAACATCACACAAAAAAAGCTCCTACAACAAAACTTTTAAAATTTAAGAGAAAGGCATCCCCCTCTCAACAAAATTGTTAACTTTGATATCAAATATTGAAAACAAGGAGAAGAAAGATTGCATTATTAAATTATGCATATGATAGTGGATCTAAAATATGTATCTAATTGCACATTGAACTCAAATAGAAAAATCAACAAACCATACAGACACTAAATTTAAGTGGAGAAACCCTTTTGAGAAAAAACTCCATGTTGAAAAATAGGCAAGTATATTATTAATCTTCACAAGGAGACATACAACAATACACTTCACTACTCTCCACCTCGTTAACACCTTATTACCTTCAAGAACCCAACATAACACTACCATCTCACGACTCCAATTTATAAAAAATTGTGAGAGGGAAAACTACTATGGTATCTCGAAACAAGAGGCAAGAAACCAAAAACCCACACCTAGGATAATGGACAACCAACAAACATAATAATAATTTAATACATTTCAAATGGCTCAAACATGGGCACCTAAACTATAGCCACTTAACTCTTCTGCTTCTTGGATGCTTCATAACTCCCTTAAGACTCTTTGGTTCACCCAATGGACAACCTTTCACCTTCCAAACTTAGACACCCAAAGAATGACTCTTCAAACTCTCAAAAGTGGATGCCTAAAAGGTATATTTACCCATTTTGTCTTATCTCCATCATAGACACGTGTTCACCTCTTAAATATGCAATTACACTTTATCATATAATACAAATATTTAAAATTGTTTCTCTAATGTCCAAAAGAACACTTTCTAAGGAACATGGGGATACATAAATGACATAGGATTGCAAGGTTAATGACAAACCCTATCCTAACACCTTTGGCTCGTATTCACATGAAAATTTGAAATGACCAACCTTTCTTTTCAAAAACTAAATTGACATAGATGGGACTCTATTTATTACCCTATTTCTTTGGGAATCGAGGAAATGGTAGTGATTTTATGTTGCATTTAGAGTGATCTTAGATATTTCCAAATACATGAGATGGTAAATTTAGATTAATAGCAAGGATCATCAAGAGCCAGAAAATAACCACCACATTAATGAAAGCATGGTCATCTTCATCTTACATTTCCTAAAGTACATGTGAATTTATGACCTTGAGATGAACAATTGTTTTTAAATAGGAAAAGCCCCTCTAGAGTAGTTATGGTGTTTGATATGGTCATTAATGTTGGCATTTTTTATGATTGATGTTGTGATTGTCATTGATGGACACACACTTAATTTGAGATCACTTTTTGTATGTATGAGTTAAAGCTCAACCGGTATTTGTTCCAACCGGTATGATGTATTATAGTCTTTAGACTATCGGTGTTTTGCAGAAAGTGTTTACCGGTCTCAAGCGGTATGAAGACCCCAAGCGGTTCGAGGATCTCAAGCGGTACGAAGGAACGAAGCGGCACAACTCATATTTCCCAGTCTTCATTTTGTCAAACCAGCAACCAGTATTTTGCTTAAACCGGTATTTTGTATGAACCGGTAATACTCTGTGATGAGTTACCAACCGGCATTCTGTGATGAGTTAACATCCACCGATTGTTTGGTGGTGCCGACACTTTGGCGGTGCATTTGTGTCGTGTTACCAAAAGTGTCCAGATGCATTTAACCTAGGAAATTGTATTGTAATCCTATTGGACTGACATGAAATCAGATTCCTTTCTAAAGACATCGTGTCTAGGGTTTTAGGTTGTTGCTAGGGTTTAAGGTGGTTGATGAGTTTTTGTAAGTGTGATTATAGAAGAGAAGTTCAGGTCCGTGAGAGAATGTAGAGTGTGAATGTGTTGAAGACTGAAGTAATGTTGGAATGCATTAGGAACGAACTATCAAGGATCTAACCAAGCAATCTGTGCTATTTGCTAGATCACTCACTTGTTGATTACTCACATCTTCGACAAATCTGAAGCCCTTAACTGGGTAGGCCCAAAAAGCCTTTTGTAAATCCTCTAACAAGGTGGTTCACATCCGTGGATCTAAAATCCTCTAGCAAGGTAGTCTTTAATCGGACTTATCTCCTAACAGAGATTGAGATTCCTACAGGATCTGTTCTAGTAAAGAACATTGTATGACCTTAACCGGTCTGGTTCCTATTCTGCAGATAGTTACTTGTGAGTTTCATCTCAACGTGGTTTTTCCCATTTAGGTTTCCACATCAAATTCTATTGTGTTATGGTGATTGTGCTTCTGTGGGTGAATGCATTATTTGCTATTTGGTTTGCATGTGTGCTAACCGGTTTGTTTGCTAAATTGTTTTACCGGTTTACTGCTAGACTAGTAAAGTGTTTAAGTGTAGTAATTTTTGGCATACTAATTCACCCCCCCTCTTAGTATTCATCAATTAATAGTTGTCCTAGGTCATGATGGTAGGTAGGTGAGAGTGAATAGTGCAAAACATGAAAGTTATAGAGTTTCAAGGATTAAGGGTTGAGGGTACCTCATGACCCATACCATTGTGAAAGTGTCAAGGATGAAAATAAATTCATCCCTTTAGGCAAGCACATAAGAATAGATCTAAACTCATGATCTGAGTAAGGTAATGTATTGTGAGATATTGGGGATTGAGAGTTAGGATTACCTCTTATGTGGTACCTAAATAAGGACATGTGCAAACCCAATACCTTGATGAAATATCACGGTGAAAAGTGTTAGGATTCAAAGTTTGGGATGGTTAAAGAAATGGTATTATGGTAGGAATGACCAAAAATCCAATGCCAAACAAAACATAATGGAAACATTGCACTGCCAAGGATCAAATGAAAGGAATGGAGATAAGACAAAGCCTTAGAATCTTATGAAAATAAGGAAATGTGGAGGTCAATGTAAAGGGATGTTGAGAAGGAGAACTCTAGAATCTTGACAAGAAAAGGGAGTGAAGAGGGGAATTGAGAAGAAGGTATGCCAAGTTGAGAAAGTTTGTTATCTTGATAGGAATAAAGGAAACAATGAAGTTGAGTAAAAAGGCATATGAGGAAGGAAAACTTTGAAACTATAACACTCAACACATTCATTAGAAATTTTAACATAGAATCTCCACACTTAGTGTTGAAAATAATAGCTAGCTCGGATACCTGATTATTTAAATTTTAATGTTGTCATGGACAATTAAAATTCAATATGTATTTATCTATGTTAAATCGAACTATTATGGGGCTAGGCCCAAAAGGGCAATGTAATTTAATAAAGGCAATATGATTTGATAAAGGCAATATTATAATTATGAGTCATGTCTTATTTAAGGCGGCTCAATAAAATGTAAATAAATAAAATATCATAGCAAGGCCGACCTTGCAAGATAGCGCCCAAAGTTGGATATATAACAAACATCATTCAAGTCATTCACCACCACCATCTTATGCGAATGTAATCTACTCTCCAAATCGGCGATTTCTCCTTCACTTGTTCAAGTCAATTGTACGAATTTATTAAGGCTGATAGTGGGGCGAATTTGTTCAAGATCCATGCGAATTTATTCAAGTCTCTCTCCAAGCGAATCCCTTGAAGGCATTGAAGGTGTCATCTGTTATCTGTTACTTCGAGGCTGCAAATACATTTTCCATTTTAGCGAACTACATTGTCTATGTATTCAAGGGTGAAGGAAGCATCCTTTCAAATCTGATTTAGCTATCTTGTTGTTTGAACAACAAACTGAGATAGGTTTTATTGCCTTGTAATTGCCTACATTAGATAATACATATTGGATTTGAGGCTGGGTTTTTCACCTCCAAGAGGGAGGTTTTCCCAAGGTATTGGTGTGTTGTTGTCTTGTGTTTTTCATTGCACTTTCAGTTTACTTTCAGTCTGTTATATTTGATTGCTTAAATTAACATGGTATCAGAGCTTTAGGTTCATTCTAAATTAATCAGATTATTAGTTGTCCTTCACTTTCAATTTGTTGTTTTAGTTTTGCAATATGGTTACAGGTCTGAAAGTAGAGGATAGACTTGAAGGTGCCCTCAATTTTACACCATGGAAGTTTTGTATCCTCCTTGCCCTTGAAGAATTAGAGTTGTTACAATTTGTGGAAGATAAGGATCTGACTAAGCCTTCGGATCTAGATGAGCTAAAGCAATTCAAGAAGAATGCTTTGAAGGAAAAGAAGTTCCTTATTGATTTTGTGAAGGATCATCTTGTTCCAATTATCTCCAGATTGAAGACAACCCAAGAGATGTTTAAACATCTAGAAGGGATGTATGAGATCAATAACATCAGTCGGGCACTTACATTGAGGCAACAACTTCTTCAAGTCAAAATGAGCAAAGGAGATTCAGTCATGTCCTTCTTCATGAAAATTTCAGAATTGAAGGACCAACTCAGTGCCATTGGAAGCGAATTTGTGGACAAAGATATTGTCATGATTGCTTTGAATGGTCTTCCTAACTCTTGGGATCCATTCATTCAAAGCATAAGTGGAAGAGCTGAATTTCCTTCCTTTGATCACCTCCGGTCAGATTGCATTCAAGAGGAGTCATGCCTAGCTGCAAGAGGGATGCATAAAGGCACTCATGGAGGAGATCAACATGTCAGAGAGTTTTTTAGTGGCAAATCTTTGCCAATTGGTGAATTCCGCTTTTTTTTTTGAGGAAATGGTGAATAGTTTGGGGCAACATAGTGGTCAAATCACCCAGAATTCGAGGTTAATGGTACACTGTATTCTGGCTTCGCCATTGACCACACACCGTTCGATGTGCATGCCCGTAATATTCGTCTAGAATCACTCGGACGTGGGTATTAGATCACCTCTGTTATTCGCCAAGAATAGTAAAATGACCACGTACCCAGGACCTAATTCGCCAACGGTAAATTAAATGTTCATTGCACGCGTCGGCCAAACTCGCCAATATCAATTAAAACATTATAAGCATTTGAGGACCCATTTCGCCCTGCTTAAATCAAGATGTGTTTTGAAACGCCCGCGCAATTCGCCAAAAATGCAATCATGGATTGATATAAATACACTCTTTCTTACAATTTGTTCTTGTCTGATTAGTAAATTTGGGAGCTCTCAATTCGCATTCCGCAATTTGAGTTGGAATGTCGAAGGTCATTATAGGGCGGAGGGCCAGAGTTACAATCTTGCAACACAGGCCCAGGCATTCCTGATTCTTGATTCAGAGAATTGAGAAGGCATAAAGGTGAGTAATCATTTCTTCATACTTGATAGTATTAGTTTTAACTTTTAATTCGTAGTGAGAGGTCAAGACTAAGATGTCACAGTCAGACATGGGTGAGACTCCTCAGGGTGGTGAAGGGATTGAGATGTCAGACAAGGGTGAGACTGAGACTCCTCAGGGTGGTGAAGGGATTGGGATGTCAGACAAGGGTAAGACTCCTCAGGGCGGTGAAACTGAAGGGATTGGAAGGCCATAAAAATGCCCAAAACTTAAACTTAAAGATACTACCATAAAGTTTTTCTTTGGAATTGGCAAAGTTTCTGGTCCATCAACTTTTCCAATTGCAGAAGCCATTCACAGTAGCTCACCACCACCACAAGGTGGGATTGTCATTGAGTTAAATGCATCAAATGAGGATGACAATACCGACACGACAAAAGATGTTCTAGAATCATGTAATACCTAAAGTACAAAAGTAATACCTAAAGGGAAAAATATCTAGAATCATGTTGTAATTTTATTAATAACTATTAATAACTATTCGATGCCGAAGGACAAAAAATTCATTACTTCAGTATAAATTCTGAAGACATTAAATGTAAAACGTTCAATTCGGGGCAAAGTTCTCACAAATGTGTTCACTTCCCACATTCGGGCCGAAATCCACCCTAAGTCGTTGATCTTTGCTCATCCAACAGACGATGGTACATGTTGTCAGATGTCGTGGGTCCCATGACTTCTGCCATTTTTTGGGCACGTCACCATACTCGTGTCACTTTTCGGGACTATTTTTTAAGTCTGTTTAATCATTTTAAACTTCCGTCTGGAAAACAACTTTATAGACTTAATTATATTTAATTAAATTAAAAAGTTCAATTTCGGGTGAAGTTCTCACAAATGTGTTCACTTCCCACATTCAGGCCGAAATCCACCCTAAGTCGTTGATCTTTGCTCATCCAACAGACGATGATACTTGTTATCAGATGTTGTGGGTCCCATGACTTCTGCCATTTTTCGGGCATGTCACCAATGACCATACTCGTGTCACTTTTCGGGTCTGTTTTTTATCTGTTTAATCATTTTAAACTTTTGCCTAAAAAAGAGCTTTATAAACTTAATTATATTTAATTAAATTTAAAACGTTCAATTTTGGGTTCGCTCGCGAGGTAAAATGTCTGAAGACGTGATCAAGCCACGAGCTAGCGACAAGTTGGTTTGGGTTTACATCGTGAGGTCTCTAGCTTTTTGGGTGTTCGCGTTTTATGTTAGCGAGCTGGAGATTGTTAATGAAATTGCTTTGGTCGCGAGGTCTCGAGTTGGTCTGATGTCATACATTATAGTCGCGAGAGTTAGCGAGTAACTCATTTCACACAGTTGTTGCTATCTCTCATGTTTGTTTAATGTTAGCATTTTAAGGTCGCGAGCTAGCGACTAGACAGTTTGTGGTTAAGTTTTATGGTTATTGCTAGCTTGCAAAGTTAAATGTTTGAAGACCTGATCAAGCCGCGAGCTTGCGAGTGAAGTTCTAGCAGTTAAGAGATAAACAGTTTTATGTTGGCGAGTACGCGACAAAGGTTAAAGTTACCACTATCTCCAAGTCGCTGCGGTGACAAGGACTTAACATTTTATGGTCGAGAATTGGCGAGTGGCGGTTCAATTTCCCTCAGTCGCTAGATCTTGAGGTTATGAAGGCTTAGCATTTTCAGCTTGCGAGTTGGAGATAGAGTCGTAAGGGCTTGTTGCTAGATCCCAAGATTTTCTAATGGGTAGTCTTTTAGGCAGAGAGTTGACGACTGTGTGCCACGTGTTTTAATTACTTGACGGGGACTGTTGAGGTACCAATATATTTTTTTTACGTTTTGGAAAAAGGTTGAAATCGCCAATATATTTTTTTTATGGTTTGAAAATATCTTGAAATCGCCAATATTTTTTTTTTAGGGTTTGAAAATAGGTTGAAATCGCCAATATATTTTTTTTATGGTTTGAAAATAGGTTGAAATCGCCAATATTTTTTTTTATGGTTTGAAAATAGGTTGAAATCGCCAATGCAAATATTTTTTCTGGTTTTAAAATCATTACAATTTGCCCATGCAAATATTTTTTTGGTTTTAAAAACATTACAATTCGCCTGGATTTTTCACAAAATTTGAGCAATCATGAATGATTCGCCAATGGGAATTATTATTTTTTCTCTGTAAATTGCAAAATTTCGCCAGTAAAATTAAAATTTTCCTCTGCAATTATACACCTTTCACCAGGTTTTTACACCTTGTCCGAGGGGGGGTTTCTTAAATTTTTCCCTGAACATGTGCTTGCATCTCAACATGTTAAAAAGAGAGGCCATTGGAAGAAGAACAACTTCAAAAGGGATAGAGAATTCAGACCTCCTATTGGCCATGATTCAAAGAAGAAGCAAAGGGATCTTTCATGAATCCGATGCTTTAGATGTGACAAGTTTGGTCACTATGCTAAAGAATGTCAGAATCTGGCCAAGCAAAGAGAAGCCAACCTAAATGAAGTTGCAAATTCAAAGGATAATGAAGGCTACCTCTGCATTTTTGCCTTGTCCAGTAATGTGCCAACTGATAGCAACACTTGGTTGATAGACAGTGGTGCATCTAGACATATCACGGGATATCGAGAGCATCTCTCAGAATTGATAGAGAAAGAGTCCAACCTTCATGTGGTAATTGATGATGATGCTCTATATTCGGTAAGAGGTTTTGGTAATACTTTGTTAAATTTAGAATCTGGCATGTCCTTGCATCTTAGTGATATTTTATTTATTCCTGGAATTAAGAGGAATTTTAATTTCTATTTTTGCCCTAGAAGATAAAGGTTATCAAATAGCATTTTCTGAGGGTAAAGTACTTGCATGGCCTAAAAAATCTAGTATTAAATCTGCTCGTGTTATTGGAAATAGATATGATAGTTTGTATAAGCTTTCATCTAACCCCATTTGAGCACTCATTCATGAAGCTCCTGAATCTAGCGAGCTATGGCATAGAAGGCTCGACCATATTCAGTATCAGACACTTCCTTCACTTGAAAAGATGGTTAAAGGTATGCCTAAACTTAGTCAATTTCATGATGATACTTGCAAAGGTTGTGCAGTAGGTAAGAACACTAAGAGTCCATTTCATAAAAGTGAAAGTAGAGCTAAGGAAAAACTAGCACTTCTTCATTCTAATTTATGTGGACCTATGTATGTTCCTTCTCCTAGTGGATTTCTATACTATGTTACATTTATAGATGATTTTTCTAGAAAGACTTGGATTTACTTTCTAAAATCTAAAGAATCTGATGAAGTACTAAGTAGGTTTAAAGAATTTAAAGCCCTAGCTGAGAAAAGGATAAAAGTGTCAAGATCTGACAATGGAGGTGAATACACCTCAAGTAGTTTCAATGAATTTTGTGTAGAAATAGGAATTAAGAGGGAGTTTTGTGTTCCCTACAATCCTCAGCAAAATGGTGTAGCTGAATGAAAGAATAGAGTCATTGTTGAAGCAACCAAAGCTATGATTCACGATCAGGACCTGCAGACTTTCTTATGGGCCGAAGCATCCAAGATTGCAGTGTACATTCAGAATAGATGCCCTCACTGTGTCCTAAAGAACATAGCTCCCGAGGAAGCTTTCACTGGAGTCAAACCAGATATCAGCCACCTAAGGATCTTTGGAAGTCATGTCTATGTTCATGTACCAAAGGAAAAGAGGACTAAGCTAGAGCCTTCCGGGAAGAAGGGTATCCTTGTTGGATACAGTGAATCCTCCAAGGCATTTCACATCTACATTCCTGGTCAAAGGTATATTGAGGTAAGTAGGGATGTTACTTTTGAAGAAAATATTGCTTTCAAGAAATCTAAAGGTTCTCTTATTGATAATGATAAACAAGTTAATGATAATCAAAATATGTATGTTGATACTAACCCTAAGATTCAAAGGGAGTCTTGTATGTCTCCCAAAGCTATTGAGCATGGTGATCCTTTTGAGCCTCTAGATCTAACAGATGGACCTAGATATATTGCAGTAAGCAAGAAAAAACCACTATGGGCTAGAAGTATAGTGCACGAAGCAGAAAAGTTTGCAGCTCCTAGTGGCACTTTCAGAGATATTAAGAGACCTTAGAAGTTCTCCAACTATGTTGCAATGATGTGCAACATCATTGAGACTGAACCATCCAACACAAAAGATGCTATGAGTCAACAAGCTTGGAAGCAAGCCAAGGATGAAGAATACAAGTCCATCATCCAGAATGATGTCTGGGATATTGTTCCCAGACCTAAAGGTAAGTCTGTTGTTTTTTCTAAATGGTTGTTTAAAATTAAACATGTTGTTGATGGTAGTATAGAAAAATATAAAGCTAGATTTGTAGCTCGTGGTTTTTCTCAAAAGGAAGGCATAGATTATGAAGAAACATCTGCTCCTGTTGCCAGATATACTTCTATTAGAACTTGTAGCCTCCTAAAATTGTGACACTTGCAATTTCGACTGCATTTGGGTCTTCACGATGGCGGCGCAACGTTGAACCTGAATGGAGACCCCGAAACCTGTTTACGACATCAAAAACTGCATATTTCTGCACCTTGGCCTGATCCCTCCTTGCACCCTGTTGTCCTAGGAGGTGGGACCATGGCGCCCAGCGCCCTGGTCCCTGGCCCTATTTTGGGCCCGGTCTCTTTTTGGGCATCGGGTCTTGAAGTTTGCAAATTGGAAAATATTGTTTCTAGGTCGGCCTAAGGTCAGGAAAATCAGTCTCTCAACCCTAATTGACAAGTATATAAACTACATTTCCTCTTCTAGAAAAGGGACGAAAACATATGTGCGCAAGACGCGAAAGCGATATTCAAACATTCAAACATTCAAGCATTCCTTCAAGCAATTGAGCATTCTAAGTCTCCATTCAAGGCTAGGTGTTGCATTCAAGACAAGGATTCAACCATTGAAGAGGAGATCACTTACAACATACAACATACATTACACCTTCGCATGTAAGAATACAAACATTCTTACAACAAGGTATCAGTACTTGTTTACATTACAAACATTTACATTTACAGCATTCTCATTTCTTGGTTAATTCCAAAACTGGGGTTTGACCTAAAGGCAAACCCCTAATCCCTAACCCCCCAATCGTCCTCTCTTTTCTGTGTGTAGGTTGCAGGTACGCGACTGCAATTGAAGATCTGGAATCCTTGTGCAGAGACGAACAGATCCCCCTTCGTTTCGCAGATGTTTTGGAGGACCGTGTGCACTCCGGGCGCCATCGTCCCGTCAACTTTCGCTCAAATTTACAGAACAACATTGTCTCGACATTTTACTGCTAATCCCAGGTCCGCAGCTTCATCCCGTATCCCTATCTTTGTTTATAAGCGAATCTTTCCTACTTTACATGCATTCCTAGTTCAATCATTCTATCTACATTCTTTACGAAAGAGGGTATCCTTGATGTCTCAACCCTTGAAACTCATTTAGAATCCAATCCTGCATTGTGTGGGATTGGATCTTGTGGGTTTCAACCCCTCTTTTGAATGTAAAGTCTCTCCTAAGTGAAAACCATCAACCCTAGTGACTCTCCCTTTCTCTCTCCTTAGAGTTGGGGAGGGGAGAACAACTAGGGTTCAATTTTTTCCGCTTTACATTTTGGTGAACCCGACGTAAACATCCTAATTCTGATTATTCATGGTTAGATCTGAAAAATTTGCTTCCTTAATTACATTTCCATGTTTGATCTTTTGCAAATTTTAGAGGTTGATTGCATAAAAACCCTAAAATTTTCTTTTTAGTAATTGAGCTTGTGAAATGTTTAATTGTTAATGCTTGTTTCAGATCTACCCTTCTATTGTAAATTGCCAATTCATATTTGTGCTTTAATTTTGAAAATTAAGTGGTTAAGTGTTAAAACCCTCATTTTTAAAACCTTCTTGATTCGACCTTTGACTGATAATTTCACTGATCAAAACACCTCCAAATCGACTGTAACTTTGGATTCCGCAACAAAATCACAATATCTTTCATCCCTGAAAATTTGGAAAAAAGTTGCGAGGACCGTGTGCACCCCGAGCGCCATCGTCCCCAACATTTTTTCCAAAATTTCGGGAGCTAGATCTTACTGTATTTTTCTGCTAAAATCTAGAATTTTGGCTGATTTTATCAATTCTAACACTTTCAAAATTAAAGTCAAAGTTGGTCTAGTGATTGCTTGGATTAAGGCTTATAATCATTCAAAAATTGTTGAAATTGACATTTGTATCAAAATTGTGTTCCTTCCTGTCCTAAATCTGAAAAGTGTGTTGGCATTCATTCGAAATTTCAGTGCTTTATTCAAATTTTTATAATTTGTGACTTTTGAAATTAAGTGTTTAATTGCAACAACTTTGATTTCCACTTTCAAATTTGAATTTTGCATGAAATCGAGTCAACTTTTAAATTTCAAAGCCTACATTGCTTTCAGTATTCCCTCTAAAATCATAAAATTCAAAATCTCAGTTTCCCTCTTTTTTTCAAAATTCAAATTTTGCATTTTTCAACAATCTTGGTAGGGTTCAATTTTGAGATTGCAACTTTAATTTGGCCTATCTACAGATCGTAAAATCACTCAATTTTTTCAGATTAGCTTTAAAATCATCATAACTTTCACCCCTAAAAATTTTGAAAAAAGTTGCGAGAACCGTGTGCACTCCGTTCGCCACGGTCCCTGACATTTTTTCTAAAATTTCGGGAGATTGTCCTGATTGTATTTAACAGCTTAAATCTAGGAGATTGGCTGATTTTATTGAAATTTGCTACCTCTAAAATTCAAAATCTTCTCTCTCTCTTTAGTGCATGAGTTTTACAACAATAAGCCCTACTTACACTATTCCTGTTAGACGAAGTCTTAGAATTAAGTCTTTCCAAGGTTTAATTACTGAGGAGATGGAACCTAATTTGAATGGCCTTTTTAACGAGGACATGGGTAATTCCTCTAATCCTCTTAATGATGAAGAAGCTCTCCATGAGGTTTCTGTAGAACAACTTTCAAAATTGGATAACCAATTTGATGATTTTCGAAATGGATGTCTCAAGAATACCCTGATAGTGAAGCTCTTTCATTAATTGAGGGTCTAAAACGTATGGATCAAAGTGATAAGAATGGAATTGATATTTTGCATGGTATTGCACACATTGTGGATTCGAATGTGATGCCTATGAAGAGTTGTGCCGAAACTTTAGGTTATACACAACCTCCTACTCAAGTTAATCATTCTATTCCTTTGACAACTCCTATTGCTAGTATACCTACTTTTACATCAAACATAATGACTACTTCAATACAAGACATTTCGCCTATGATTACTAGTCATGGGGGTAATCCTTCTTTAATCAACCCTCTTTCTTCATTCATTCCTTCAATGAGTGTTCCTATTTCATCTCCACAAATGAACATGACGCAAGGGGGCAATTCGTTTAATCATTCCATTCCTCCTTGTAGTGTTCCTCCTTTCCAATCATCTCCTATGACTAACTATCATAGTGTCCCACCACCTTACTCTCAATCAATACCTTCTTTCAATAACATAATACCTCCATCACAATCTAACACGTCTAATATGAACTCTTTGACTGAAGCGACCATTAACAATCTTGCACAAACTGTCTCTTCTTTACAGCAACAAATTGCTTCTATGAATCAATCGAAGTTTAGTGTGCCCACATTTGATGTTGCGAGCCCACTTTCTCTTGACATTGTTCGAGCTATCCCCCCTAAACATGTTGAAATTCCGCATTTGGAGCTTTATAATGGTAAGGGTGATCCTCTAACACATGTTAAGACCTTTCAAACAATATGTACCGATTTTGCTTATGACCAAAGGTTGCTCACAAAACTATTCACTAGAACATTAAGAGATAAAGCCCTACAATGGTATTGCTCGTTGCCTTCTTATTCTATTACTTCTTTTGAACAACTTACAAATGCTTTCATTCAACAATTTCAAAACAATATAAGTCCTAAAGTTACTTTGATTGATTTAATGCATTGTAAACAAGGTGTTAAAGAAAAAGTGATTGATTTCATTGGTAGATATAAGCATTTGTATGCTCAGATTTCTTTTCCAGTACCTGAAAATGATATTCAAAGAATCTTTATTTCTAACTTACAAAAAGATATTAGAGAAAAACTTCTGTTTTCTGAGTTTACTTCTTTCCAACAGTTGTGTGCAACTCTTCACAATTATCAACTGACTGTGAGTCAAATGGAACAAGCAAATCCTATGGCTCCGAGTGATAAGGGTGATAGTAGTCAACAACCATTTGGGAAGTTTAAACCAAACAGAGAGGTCATTAAGTTCAATGAAAACATCATCAACAACAATGTGAATGCAGCATCAGGTGTGCCTCCTATTTCTAAGTTTTTCAAGAAAGAAAGAAAGTTTACTCCTTTGAATGAATCATTGCATAGTATTATGAATAAGTTATTGGAACAAAATGTGCTTACTCTTCCTCCTATAAAGCAAATAGATCCTGCAAAGATTAATTCACCCTATTTTGATAACAAATCTTTTTGTCAATTTCATCGTCATCCTGGGCATGATACTGAAAAATGTTTTGCTTTAAAGGGTAAAATTCAAGATTTGATTGATAATAATACTATCTCTGTTTCTAGTGTGAATGATAAAGGCAACACATCTGTAGCTCCTCCTAACCAAAATCTTCATATTTTTACTGATTCATTACCTTCTCATACCTCTAATGTGGTTGAGACTAACGATTCCTCTTTCTCGCCTGATAGTCTTGTGTCTATGACTCCAAATGTGATTAACTTTGTGGAGCAGTAGAAAATCCCTAAAGAACATTCCATCACATTTGATTCCAGTGAAACTATCAGGGAACCTGATGGTCCTTTATATATAGTTGCAAAAGTCAAAAATACACCTTGTTGTGGAGTGCTTATTGATCCTTCTTGTATGGTTAATATCATTACTGAAGAATTTCTTTTTACTTTGCAATTGAATCAAGTGATCTATGATGAAACAAATGTGGTTGTGAAACTATTTGATGCATTTTCTTCTCTTGCAATTGGTTCTATTACATTACCTATTGAGGTCCATAACAAATCCCTTGATGTGGACTTTGCTATTATTCCATCATCCGAACAATTTCGTGTGAAGCTAGGCTATCCTTGGCTATCTTCCATGAAAGCTATTGCTTCTCCTATTCACAAGTGTTTGAAATTTCCCCATAATGGTGAAGTTGTTCCTGTCAATCATAGTCTCTTTAAACCAGCTGAGAGAACTTCTAGCGTTCCTATTGATTACTTTTGGCCTAAACAATTCCAATTTCTTCCACCGCGAAGTGATCATCTTTTCAAATCTTATCAAAAGTGGAAAAAAGATATGATCCTATCTCTAAGTGAACCTAGAACACCCAAACTTGATATTCCTATCATTCTTGAGAAGGAAGTTCTTCCTTTGAAAGATAAAACTAATGTCTTTCCTCAAGAAGATTCCCAACCTATCATCATGGATGTGACTATGCCTATGACTAATAAACTTCCTAAAAGTAGACCTATACCTCCTCGTCATGATGGACTTGGTCTCCTTCCTAAACCAAATATTCCTCCCTTATATGGAGCAGTTCCTCCTCCTTCCTCTTATGGAGAGAAGAGACCTTCCTCTTCTCCTATTATTCAACCTAAGAGATGACAACCTAAACACCCAAGTGATAAGGATGAGAACATTCCTCCTCCTCAATCTTCTCAACTTCCTACTAAGACTAGACGAAATCATTCTGCACATGAACGCCGACGAAAGCATCGTCTTAGAGCTCAGGCAGTTGCTTCTCAAACTTTGCAATCCCCAAGAACACCTTCAACTAGTATTATTCCATTTTCTGCTCAGCCGAAAATTGAGCCAAAATCTCCTAAACATAAGATGCATGATGGTCTTGATCCTGTGCAAGTTAAAGATCCTATTTTTATAAATCTTGATGATGATATAGATGAAAATGTTATTCATGATGAAAATGCTACTCCTGTTCATTCTGATAGTGAATATGAATATGTTGATGTTGATAACCATTTATCTAACGAATTTTCTAAAGCACTTATCCTAGCTCCTAGACAAGAACAACGTGGCTTGGAACATGAACATAGCCCTTGTTTGGATCTTGTGATAGCTCCATCTGCTGTGTTGGATGTTCCTCCTCTAGTGTGTTTCCTGCCTTCCCGAAATATTGATCAGCAAGATCGGGGGGTAGATGACGTGCTAGACTAGTAACATTAGCATAGCAGACTCTCTCCTCCTCTCTTGATATCTATTGTTACTTCTTCTATGTGTTATTCTCATTCTTCTATTTGTTGTCCTTAGTGTTGTCTACTTGAGGACGATGCAAAGCATTGAGATCTCTTTTGGTCTCTCTCATGTTGACTCAAAAGACACGTGTTCCCTTCTTCTAGGTGACCTTCCTTGATTGGGGAATGAAGAACAATTATGCATACATACATATGATATACATGAATTATCATATAGCATACTGACCCCAAGGAAAGCGAAGTCACCTTGTGCTTTGTATTTTGTGTCTATTATCCTTGGGCTTATCTCGCACTTGGAGGCTAAATCCTTGTGATAACGTGCTCCTTTCCCTTCTCATTTCTTATATGTATCACTACCTTATAGCAATCACCCCCGATGAGGCGTGTACGATCGCTTTAACGTAGGGGGGCATACACCCCGTTCATATCTCTCCAAGATACTTGAAAATTTCTTGACAAATTTAGCTTTGCCTTGAAAATTTTTGATATCTTTCTTGCATGACTCATAGTGAGGGAACCTTACTACTGACAGTCATGGTTCTCCCTCGTGATCTTCCCTTTTACTTTGTCAATCGAAGTCGTAAGATCCTTAGTCCACTGGGGGCTTGGTGTATCTTGCCTCCTTGACGTGGTGAAAGTCTTTCAATGTTGTTTCCTTGTACTTTACCGGAAGTATGGGCATACGCTTATACTCCTGCTAAAGTGGGGGCTAAATGTAGCGTCCTAAAATTGTGACACTTGCAATTTCGACTGCATTTGGGTCTTCACGATGGCGGCGCAACGTTGAACCTGAATGGAGACCCCGAAACCTGTTTACGACACCAAAAACTGCATATTTCTGCACCTTGGCCTGATCCCTCCTTGCACCCTGCTGTCCCGGGAGGTGGGACCATGGCGCCCAGGGCCCTGGTCCTTCAGGACTAGGGCGCCCAGCACCATGGTCCTTGGCCCTATTTTGGGCCCGGTCTCTTTTTGGGCATCGGGTCTTGAAGTTTGCAAATTGGAAAATATTGTTTCTAGGTTGGCCTAAGGTCGGGAAAATCAGTCTCTCAACCCTAATTGACAAGTATATATACTACATTTCCTCTTCCAGAAAAGGGAGGAAAACATATGTGCGCAAGATGCGAAAGCGATATTCAAACATTCAAACATTCAAGCATTCCTTCAAGCAATTGAGCATTCTAAGTCTCCATTCAAGGCTAGGTGTTGCATTCAAGACAAGGATTCAACCATTGAAAAGGAGATCACTTACAACATACAACATACAACATACATTACACCTTCGCATGTAAGAATACAAACATTCTTACAACAAGGTATCAGTACTTGTTTACATTACAAACATTTACATTTACAGCATTCTCATTTCTTGGTTAATTCCAAAACCGGGGTTTGACCTAAAGGAAAACCCCTAATCCCCTCTCTTTTCTGTGTGTAGGTTACAGGTACGCGGCTGTAATTGAGGATCTGGAATCCTTGTGCAGAGACGAACAGATCCCCCTTCGTTTCGCGGATTTTTTGGAGGACCGTGTGCACTCCGGGCGCCATCATCCCATCATCTTTCGCTCAAATTTGCAGAACAGCATTGTCTCGACATTTTACTGCTAATCCTAGGTCCGCAGCTTCATCCCATATCTCTATCTCTGTTTATAAGCGAATCTTTCCTACTTTACATGCATTCCTAGTTCAATCGTTCTATCTACATTCTTTACAAAAGAGGGTATCCTTGATGTCTCAACCCTTGAAACTCATTTAGAATCCAATCCTGCATTGTGTGGGATTGGATCTTGTGGGTTTCAACCCCTCTTTTGAATGTAAAGTCTCTCCTAAGTGAAAACCATCAACCCTAGTGACTCTCCCTTTCTCTCTCCTTGGAGTTGGGGAGGGGAGAACAACTAGGGTTTGATTTTTTCCGCTTTACAGAACTATTATAACCATTGCTACAACTAAGGGTTGGAAGTTACATCAGATGGATGTAAAGACTGCCTTCCTTAATGGTGTCATTGAGGAAGAAGTCTATATTGAGCTAAGGGTTGGAAGTTACATCAGATGGATTAAAGAAAGCTCTTTACGGCCTCAAGAAATCTCCTCAAGCTTGGTATGAAATAATTGATAAGTACTTGGCTAGTTTAGGGTTTTGTAAGAATGATATTAATCCTAACCTTTACTTTAAAGTATTTAATGGTGAAATGTTAATTCTGGTTTATATGTGGATGATTTATTCCTAACTGGTGAAGATAGTCTCATCATTAGGTGTAAGAAATAATTAGCTACTGAATTTGAAATGAGGGATCTAGGTCTAATGCATTACTTTCTAGGGTTAGAAGTGTGGCAAAGACCTAATGAAATTATTCTAAGTCAAGGAAAATATATTGTTGATATTTTGAAGAGCTTTGGATTGCAAACCTATGTCTACTCCTATGGAAACTAACTTGAAGAAATTGAGTTTATCTGCAGTTAACTCTGATTTTGCAGATCCTTCCGAGCACAGGTAGTTGATTGGATCATTGATGTATCTAGTTAACACTAGACCAGACATTTGTTATGTAGTGAGTGCACTCAGCCAGTTTATGAACAAGCCAAAGCATGTTCACCTTGTTGCAGCCAAACATATTTTGAGATACATGCGTGGAACTGTTGGCTATGGGCTAAAGTATCCAATCAACACTATCGTTACCTTGGAAGGCTACTCATATTCTGATTGGGTAGGAAGCGTTACCGATAGGAAGAGCACTTTAGGTATGTATTTTAGTTTGGGTTCTGATGTGATTTCTTGGGCCAGCAAGAAACAGTTCTCTGTAGCCTTGAGTGTTGTAGAAGCTAAGTATATTGCATCGAGTGTTGCATCGAGAGAAGAAGTGTGGCTTCGAAAGATTCTTGTTGGGTTGTTTGGACAACCTTGGGAACCCATAGTTATTTATTGTGATAATCAAAGTTGTATTAAAATGTTTGTTAATCTTGTGTTTCATGACAAATCAAAACATGTGGAAACTCACTATCACTATGTTCGTGATATGGTACAAAGAGGTGCCTTACAACTGAAATATGTCAGCATTGATGCGCAGGTTGCAAACATTCTCACCAAGCCCCTTGCTCGTGTGAAGTTTGAATACTTCAGAGATAGGCTTGGAATTATGGAGAATCCAGCTATGACTGAGAGGGAGTCTCAGTCTCAGTGATGCATTAAGTTGCATCTTCCACCCTCTGCGGGCAATGCAAGGTGACAATATTTCCTTCTCTGGGAGAAGGTTGGGGTGAAAAACCTCTTCCACCTCTGCAGGAAATGCAAGGTGGATTCATCCTCTGTGGGCAATGCAAGATGGAAAGTTTTGTTGTCTTCTTGCAGGTTACTTTTTCATCCTCTGCGAGCAATGTAAGATGAAGAAGTCCATGATGCATGATTACACTATTTGCTAGAATCCTCCCTAGCTAAGAGGGGGTGTTGAAAATAATAGCTAGCTCGGATACCTGATTGTTTGAATTTTAATGTTGTCATGGATAATTAAAATTCAATATGTAATTATCTATGTTAAATCGAACTATTATGGGGCTGGGCCCAAAAGGGCAATTTAATTTTATAAAGGCAGTATGATTTGATAAAGGCAATATTATCATTATGAGTCCTATCCTATTTAAGGCGGCTCAATAAAATGTAAATAAATAAAATATCATAGCAAGGTCGACCTTGCAAGATAGCACCCAAAGTTGGATATATAACAAACATCATTCAAGTCATTCGTCACCACCATCTTATGAGAATGCAATCTTCTCTCCAAATCAGCGATTTCTCCTTCACTTGTGCGAACTTGTTCAAGTCAATTGTGCAAATTTATTAAGGTTGATAGTGGGGCGAATTTGTTCAAGATCCATGCGAATTTATTGAAGTCTCTCTCCAAGCGAATCCCTTGAAGGCATTGAAGGTGGCATCTGTTGTCTATTACTTCAAGGTTGCAAATACCTTTTCCATTTCAGCGAACTACATTATCTATGTATTCAAGGGTGAAGGAAGCCTCCTTTCAAATCTGAATTAGCTATCTTGTTGTCTGAGCGGCAAACTGAGATAAGTTTTATTGACTTGTAATCGTCTACATTTTGAGATAATACATATTGGATTTGAGGCTAGGTTTTTCACCTCCAAGAGGGAGGTTTTCCCAAGGTATTGGTGTGTTGTTGTCTTGTGTTTTTCATTGCACTTTCAGTTTACTTTCAATTTGTTATATCTGATTGCCAAAATTAACACAAAACTTTTGGGATCTTTGTCATTTCTAACACATGAGTGGAAATATGGCGAATGAAGAAAGAGAACACTTAGGCAAAATTAAACCAAGGGATACCCATTAAGAATATTCTTAGATAAATTATCTATGATGGAGATAGCAAGGCCAAAATGCATAAGGGAGTTAGGATTTAAACACAACTTGGACAACACAAAGTTGGGTGCCAACAATTTGAACACAATTAAATTGTGTGCCAACATTCTCTAACATTAACAAAGACATGGGGTATAATTTATTATTGGGGAGACCTTGGATCCACAAAATGAAATCAATTCCTTCCACATTCCAAGAGATTAGGTTCCTACATTTATGAACAATTTATGTTGTTGAAGGAAACTTTGAGCCAATGAATATGCTCAAGAAAGACATGACTAAAAAAGAGGGTGAGGATACTTATGGGTTATTAACTATCTACAAATAAATTCATGATTCTTGAACCTAGGCTACAAAGAATTACTTGAGAATGAGAAGATATTGTGAAAGCAATCAAAGACCATACAACTTCCATGTTTAAAAACAGGAGAAAGTTCAAAATATGTTACAATTGTCAAAGAATCCACCCCAAAGGATACTAAACCATTAGAACCCCAACTACCACAAATATTTCCATTAAATATTTTCTCAACATTGCCCTATTCCATGCTCAATCTTATAGCTATCCCCTTTCAAAAAGACACTAATTTTTACATTGTTGAACTTACTGGAGATGAGGAAGAAAATGATACTAACATTTGCATGGTTGAGCTCACACTTGAAGATGGAGAGTAGGTATTTATCCCTCACAATAATTAGAAACCACGTCATATATTACCCTATAACTAAAAATTCTTTGGGTCATCCATTTGAACAAAGCGAGGTGTAAAATAGGAGCTAGTGTAGGAGTGGTCTTAACTTCCTAAGAATGAAAGGTCTTCCCTTTTTCCATTCAACTTGAATTATTTAATATGAATCCCTTTCTTTAGTGGTAATGTCATTTTTGAGATTGGGTATTAAAATATTTCATCTATTGATAATTCCCAACAAATAGTAAAACAAGTATCCAAGGATTACAAAACAAGGTCAAAGCAATTGCCACCTTACACATATGCCATTTGAAACCTGATTCAACACTTTGATTATTTTTACAAGCAAGCTAGTCCTAGGGAATATAATTAGATAGTCAACTCTAGGGCTACTTCCACTACAATTTTCTCGCCTCGTGCAATTATAGAGCTCAAAGTTCATTGTAGTAATATAAGAAAATCCATTGGTAGAAAGATGTGACCTACCTTGCATCCTTAGTTATGAGGAGAATAGAATAGAACCCTTCACATGTGACTGTTTACAAAATTGATGAAGCTATACTAGAATACCTATGTGCTTATGATGATCTTCCATGAGTACATCATAAGAAAGGATACACATTGATATCCTATCCAAATAAATGTTTTGGGGGAAAATTGAACATTTTACAAATATATAAAACATTAAATACAATCCCCATTACCTTAGAATTGGGTTTTTTGTGCAATCATGCCACTTGTTATAGAGAAGGCAATCCATCCTTTGCAAGAGACAATAGATATAAACACCGACAGACCAAAAAAATTAAATGGTAAAAATTGGAGTTGAACTAATGGATGAAGATATAGAAGAATACAAGGAATACCTTATATTGTCTTCATAGATGTCTTCACACCTCAATATTTTGTCATTTCATGTTTAGACCTAAACGCCATTATTCATATTTAGATCATAAATATTGATGCAAAACCAATCAAGTATTTGTTAAGTCCAATCAAGCCTAAGGTAGCTACCATGGTAAAGGGGGAGCTAATGAAACTTCTTAATGTAGGCTTCATTAAACCAATAGATTACTAAGCATGAATATCTATCATAGTCTTGATAATTAAGAAGAATGGGAAAGCTAGGATATCCATTGACTTTAGAAACATTAATAAGGCATGACTAATACATGATTTTCCTCTCCCTTCCATAGATCAAATTGTAGACATTGCTATTTTTTTATGTTCTCTAATGGATAGCTTCTCAAGATAAAATAAAATTCATATCACAAAATAAATCAAAATAAAATAAAATTCAGCACCCCATAGGGAAATTTCCACTACATCATAATGTCCTTTGCACTAAAAAAATATGTGATCCATTACCAAAGAGCTATGACCCACATGTTTCACAACCTTATACATGAGACAATAGATTTATATGTTGATGACTTTTTGGTAACATCTAAAAAGAGATTGAACCATACTGGATAATTGCATGTACTTTTCAACAAATTACCTAAGTATAAGGTGAAGTTATATTCATAAGCATGTGCATTCAAAAGCCACAACCAAAAAATTACCAAGCTTCATAGTATCTAACAAAGGGACACATGTAGACCTTTTTAAAGTGAAAGGGACACATGTACAGGGTCAACACCCTTGTTTTGTTGCTTTTAATATAAAAAACAAAGGGACACATGTAGACCTTTCTAAAGTAGAAGAGTCTTAGATGCAATCCATCTAATCACCAAGTTCATGATGTGGGAATTTATAGGGTAATTAGGGGTAAAATAAAATTTCATACCAAATCTCACATTAATTCACCCAATCAATTACCTATTAGCGAAGGATGTGAAAATATACTAGACAAAAGACTCCCAAACTAATTTCAATCAAGTGAAGAAATTCCTCCTTCCCCAAATACTTATGTTAGCTAAATAGAATCATCCTCTCCTATTAATGAGGGAAACTAAAAGTTCTATTGAATTCATGTTAGCACAAGAGGATGAGAATGGAAAAGAAAGGGTAATATATTTTATCAACTCCACCCTTCTCGACTATGAAAAGATTAAAACCAAGCAAGGAAGTGCTTCTCTATAGTCTTTGAAACATGATGCCTTTGCCACTATGTGTTGAATCAAGAATACAAGTAATCATTAAATTTGAATCATTGTACAGACATTATTTATCCAACTTGTGCTTTCAAGAAGAGCAAGATGGGCTATAAGCAAACTCCATTAAGGGATAAATCATCATTGATTGGCTAGAACACAACCCAATGCACCAAGAGGAACAAATAAATAGGGACTTCCATAATGAGGAGCATATTTATCAATGAACTTAACAAATACGCCTCATAACATTGGTAGAGCCACGTCATCAGATACTTGACTAATCCAACCTATACACTACTACTATCAAAAGAAGAATTTACATAATGGCATCAAAATGCGTTATTCTCAATGACACCTTACATAGGAGAGGCACCAACAAAATCCTCATCCAATGTATAAACAAGGACGAGCTTGAACAAATTATTGGAGTGTCATTATGGAATATGTGAGGCTATTTCAATGGCCACACAACAAGAAGGCGTATTTATCATATAGGTAACTTCTAGCTAGATCTAAAAGGAGATGTGATGTAAGAAACTAATTTAAACGTAAACCAATTATTTCCACATGTGTGACATGCTCAATACTTGATATCTCAGACTTGTCACCCTATGATCATCCTCCACACAGGGATTGGACTTTGTTTGAAAAATCTATCCATCATCAATTAATGACCATATATTTATCATAATCGCAACTAAGTACTCCATGAAGTGCATAGTTCCTATGCCTCTAAGAACCATATTGAGATCAATCATAGTGAAGTTTTTCCTTAATCAAATCATTTGAAATTTGAATCCCCCCACGTCATCATTTCTAGCAATACATCATCATTCAAAAGTATACAAATGCGAGAATTATGCAAGTGATTACATATAAATCATAGTTTTTCTTTTATGTATTATTGCCCATAAGCCAACAAACAAAAAAATCCATGAACAAGACACTAAAAACCATATTAGCCAAAATTGTCAAGAACTTAAAATGGGATATGCATCTATAGTTATACATTGCTCTTTGTTCAAACTAGATGCAATCTTGCCCTTGGAAGTAGAAATTCCTAGACATTGTACTTTATTGTGAAGCCTCCTTGAACATGAAGATTATTGAGCCTCTAGACTAATAGAACTTAGCACGCTTGAAGAAAAGATTTTATGAGAACTTTTAACACAAAAAGCTTACTTAGCTTGAGTTATTTTATAGTATAATAAGAGTGTTTCCTTGACCTATCAAAGTTGGAGACCTTATGCTCAAGATTGATAATTTGATTCTTAAAAGGGCCAGTGAAGGCCAAAAGTTTAGACCAAATATGGTAGGCCTATATAAAGTCAAGGAAGATGTTGATATTGGCTATTACCTTTTGTGCACCATGAGGGCAAATAGTTTGAAAGAATTGGTAATGCCCTTTATCTCAAGAGATATTCTATCTAAAATAGAATAAACATCCATTGCATTTTGGTTATCTCATTTTGTTGTGAGTTAGGTGTTTTCTCTTTTCTAATTTTTTCCTCAATAGAAAACCTAAGTTGCTAGTGTATACTAACTTTACTAAGTCATAAGATCCCTAAGTAATCTTACATTGCACTACATTTTCAAAATGCAAATGAATCAAATTTGAGATTTAAATTGATCCTTACCTTGTAATTTTATAGTCTTATACACATTAAGTAACCAAGCCTATAATACTACCTAGAAGCTAATAGAGAAATCTCCTTAATTCTCCTCAACAAGGGGAAATTCTTAGAAGCTAGTAAGTACACATTTGATTGTGTTTAGCCTCTTATTCACCTTATCTATCCTTTACTGATGGGAAATAGTTTCTTCCTAGTAGTGTGGGTTTAGCTTAAGGAGGTGTAATACTCCAAAAGTCAAAATAAAATAATAAAATGGAAATTATTGCCTAATATATGTATTCTTGGGTGTAGACCCCAATCAAAGCTACAAGGATGACATTCAAAAGAAAAGGAGTACATAAGAAAAGAACACACATGCACAAGCTAAGTGAAGTAACCAAGAGTCTTACTCACCTTCAAAAAGCCATCCTTACTAAGAACAATTTCCTTTACCCTAGATTTGACCTATTGACCATCATGGATCAAGGTTTAGGCGGTGCTTATAAAACTTGTTACATGTTAGTGTCTAGTATCAGTCAAGTGGTTTGTAATGTCCCCTAATTGGGCATGTCATGATTTTAACCTAATTTCTTGATTTACAAGTGGATAAGTGGTTTTAGGAAATACCTTTCACCCAATTGAAACCCTGCAACAGATTAGAAACTTCTTAAAATAATAATCCCAAAAAACAAATTTGTGAAATCATAGCTCAATAGTAATCAAATTAGCAGAACAAAGATCAAATTACTGAATTCACAACAACACTATTAGGAATTAATTTATATATGTTTAGATCATAATCAGTAACAAAATTAGTGATCCATCCATTAAATACTCTCAATTTCTTAAAGGATCAACCATAGGAGAGCATAGGGGAAAGTGACCTCGATGGGGTGTCTCAGAGCCTCTACCTTGGGCCCAAGAGCAGATATACCATCCCTCTTGGCCTCATGTGGCTCATTCCATCCAGATGAGGGGGCCTACCTAGTGAGGTGTCCCCTTTCTATTATCCCCTCATCTTGTCAACCTTCTCATTCCCTTTATGATTGGTTCCCCTATACTTATGCATCATGATAGGAGAGAGAAGTTGCAACAAGGTGCCCTGAAAACCATCTCCACTAGGCCCAAGGGTAGTACCCATTGTACTCTCTTGGCCTCATGGGACCATTTGGTCCCCTCATAAAGGTGGCGTACCATAGAGGAATGTCTCATCATTGTATCCCTCTTGCAAACCCTCTTCCTTCTATGACAACATGGAAAACACTCAAAATGTATGAGGATATATATTACATTAAGTAACTGCTAAATAGAATGATCTGATTTACATTTGCTATGATGTATATATATAAATAGTCATGTCATTGGTATGTAAATAATCATAAAGATGTTCAAGTAGTTATGCAAATAGTGATGTGCAAAAATAGATATATAATATTGTTATAGCGCTTATGGGTTTGCACAAAATGATCATACCACACAATAGTAGTTAGATGGACTGCATGGGATAATGTCTTAAGATATATCAGATCCTCTATGCCATTGATGACTGCATATACTCCCCTTTCCAAATATGTTGATAACATATTTATGTGTTTGCTTCTTATACTTAGAACTCTACATTTTAGGATTGCATCCCATATCCTCCTTTCTGCGCTTTTGTCTGCTCTAAAATGGAATCACCTTGCACTCCCCTTCTCAAATGAAACCTTCTCCCCCTTATAAATTCCAATGTGAGGAAGAGACACACCCCTTCATCATGCCTTCCCTTTCCAAGGGTCACAACCTTTCACA
Organism: Cryptomeria japonica; assembly: GCF_030272615.1. NCBI lineage: Eukaryota > Viridiplantae > Streptophyta > Pinopsida > Cupressales > Cupressaceae > Cryptomeria > Cryptomeria japonica. The sequence goes on from NC_081407.1 coordinate 905,790,194, forward strand.
ATTACCACCCTTTAAAAGGTCACAACCTCTCATCAATTATGTCCTTAAAAGTCACTTCCTTATTTTCTGCCCATTCGTTTTTTCTTCCATCAATCCTTCCTTAATCCCCATGCTCCATTGTTTCTTCCTTTTCTCCATATCTCCCCTCACCATATTAATTGCGTACTCTTTTTATACCCTCATATCTCATTCAGGAGACACATCTCTTTGGAAAGAGATATCCCTTTGAAAGCTCATATCCCCTCATTGTTGTCTTACTATTTAGCTCACATCTTCACTTTTGATTGTAGATTAAAATTGTTGTTTCAAATGAAGTTATCTTCTCCCTTTTATACCCTCATATTTGAGGAGGTCACAACTTTTCATTTCATGTCTTTTGACCATTCATTAAACTTAATTAATTTTTAATTATTTTAATTTTATTCCTTTGTGTTAATTTTAATTTTAATTTTATTATTTTTTTAATTATCGGTAAAAAGATGGATAGGCCAGCACCATTATATTGATTATAAAAGGAAATTGCATATCTCAGAGGTGTCTGTAAATTGTTGCCCTCCTGACAAAAAGAAGTCAAAAGTTCCAAAAACACCTGAAGGCCCAAAAGACTACCTTAATTCTCTCGATCTCTGATCCAAAAACTCTCAAAATTTCAGAGACTGCAACCTATGCCCTTATCCTGGCTCATTATACAAATTGCTACTACTTACAAAAATTCATAAAGTATCTGCTATACTATATATTGCTATAAACTATGCAATAAAAAGAGTAGAAAATTGACATATCTCCAGAGAAGGGTTGTTCATCATTCACTCTCGGCTGAGCTCTGCTCTTCCTCGTTCATCCTCTGAGCTGCCATTGCCCTGGTAACCACTGGGCATTCCTGGCCGCACCTAGCATGTGCCTCCCTAGCCGCAATTTCTTCAACTAGTCTCCCATCATCCGGAATCCATAATTCTCCCGAGTCATTTCCATCCTCTTCCACTCCATTCTCATCCACCCCAATGTCCAAGTGGCTTTGAACGCCTTCCTTCCTTACGAATCTCCCCAGGTCGAAAGACTCCGACCTTGCCAAGGTGTTGGTGATATAGAGCAGGAAGGCCAGGTTGTGGTTTCTTTTCGCTCGACTGCGATTGAAGTCGTCCAAGTCCATCGTCTGCACCACTGGAAATCTCCTTACCTCCCTGACCCCTTCCTGAGCCATGTAGTACTGATGTGCCAAGGGGATGCGCTTTTGCTCATCGATGTTATCCAAGACCGCATCAGTTTCCCCTAAAAAGGAATGCTGAAACACCATTGGCAGACTTTCTTGGTCCTAGGTTTGCATATGCCCATTTGAATGCAGAGGGCCATGAACATTGTAGGGATAGTTCACCCTCTATTTGTGGGTTGCTCTCAAAATTTATGTCCTTAGGATCTTCTTTACCACATGCAGGACCAGAGGGTGGTTCGACTCTAGGACCATACTCAGCCTCCTCTCCGTTATTTCCCCTAGGAAAGCCATCTGTTGTTTGGTCGTTTCCAAAAAAATGGGGGTGTCCATCGCTATCACTTCTAGCTATCTCAGAAGTAGAGGAGAATAAATTGCCTTTCCTCTCATCCTGTCGTGATTATATAGAACCTAGCCGAAAAGACTGTGGGATGGAAATGGTCATACCATGATGATCGCACTTCCCAAATCCTACCTACTGTATATAAAACCTCATATAATGCCAATCCTCCTCATAATCTCCTACTCATTACTTGGAGGCTTATGGCTTTGCTGCCTTGCACTCGACCAATTGTGTGATGAGCCTTTCCCTTTAATAATTAAACTCGCGTAAGTCTCTTGTCATTCTCTTTTAATTTTATTATTAATATTTATTATTAAATCCTATTTCAAAATGGGTGCATTACACGGTTGGTGTAGGTTTTGACCAATGCTTCACCCTTTGTGATTTTGTGTTGGACCACCTATTCCATTGTTTTCACTCCATCCTTGATTCTCTAATTCCTATATTTTAGAAATCTAGCGATCAACCTATATAATAGTTAACTAACAATCCACTTAGTCAAAAATCATGTAAAGAGCAATCATAGTGTCTATTGAATGTCCATATTATCTAATAAATAGAATAACCATAATAAAATCATGTGTGAAAATAATAGCCAAATGAGTACATCATTCATGTGTAGTACACTCATGTTATACCCAAAGTACATCCATACATATCTACCATGCATACATTATAAAACTAGAAAATACAAAGCATGTTGCATAGCATATACATTTAGCTATCAATAAATAATCACTTTGAAACTTTAAATCATTCATGTGCACAAAGGAATGGAACACATAGACTTGAAAAGCGAATTATCTAAAAACAAAAAAACAAAGGCCAAAATATCAACATCCCATGCAAGAACTCTACTCTAATCCAGCAACTAAATGGCAAGAGCTTAAGCCTAAGCAAGAATGTGTCTTCTTGTCTCTAGATACTCTAGAGGAAATCAAGCCAATACCATCTTCTACAATGGTGAGATAACAAGATAGAGGACCAATGTAACAGAATCCATCTCTTCTCTCCTAGCTCCTTGTCCCCCATAGGGGAGGTTCATTAAATTCAATGTGCCTTAGAGGTCCACTAACTCAAAACAAGGTAGTTGCCCAAGATAGGAACAACTAGAATCCTATAGACATCGTATAATGGGATCATCCACTCTTTAGCCATATCAAGAAAAAGAAAAGGTGTTCTAATTTACGTCTCAATAAGTAAGTATATCACAACAAATTTGGGCAAGAGGGCACAATATTGGGATCCCAGCCACTTGACCAAACACAAATTGTCATAAAATGATCCAATCTACATAAGGAAGTTCATTGAAGGTTTGAGAAAGCCACAATTGCTCTTTGACATTATTCCATCTAATGTATGAATCCTAAGAAATAACAAAAAAGAAGTAAACTTCCCAAAAAACATATCAAAAATTAAAAATAGAAAAATCTTTAAAAAAACACAAAAACTAGAAAGGTTGTCTCATTATTTGAAATCACCCTTGTTGGTAAGGGTGATCTCTCAATTGCCCTAACAATTTGAAGATCACTTGGGTGATTAGTTTTGCTAGTAAGACCAATAATTCACAAGCAAATTGACAATTTTGGCCATCACCCCACAAAACCCAAACTTTGATAATAAAAAAGGTAGATTTTTACATGAAAACTGAAAATGAAAACACCTTCACATTTATCACCTAAATGCTTATCTGGTGATATTAAAGGCCCTAAATTTGAGGGTCAAATTTTGTAAATCTAGAACCTAGTATGCTAGATTGGACAAATATCTTTTGAAGCTTGGTTACACTAAAGGTAATGCTAACAGCAACTTATATTACAAAGTGACTAATAAAATTAAAAATAGGGAAAAAAGTGTTTTTTCTTCATTAATGCAGTTATGGGGACACCGTGATAATGATCCTCATATCGTAACCTCTTTGGAGACTATAATTTCATCCAAAATTGTCGTGGTCAATGTAGAACTTAGTTTTCTCCCAAATTGACAAATGTAAATGACTTTAAAATGACCTAATCTTGAGTTTATGGGTTAAATTTTGGTTTTTGAACATACCATTTTTCTTCTTGCTAGTTATCCAAACAAGGGAACAAAGTTATACAAAATATACCACGCCTAGAGGATACATCCTCATTTCTATTGTATTTACAAATTTGGGTTAACCCTTCATTTGAGATGGGTTCGAACCATGTTTTACGTGTTTGTCTTGTTTAGTTTTAACTAGTGACAAGCACTTGTGGTGAAGGTGGTATTTCTTAAACTATGCATCAATGGTAAGTATTCTTGCCTACATTTTATCACTAGTATTTCTTAAATTATTTTACAGTATTGATGGTCTTTACTTTCATTTATGTTGGTCTAGATGTAGCACAATAATTAAGGTAATTACAAGTAAGTTAAGGCCTTAAATGTCTATCTTGAGAAGTGGTAGATATTTATTTGTATAGAATCTCTTTTTTGAGGGGGAAATATGTGTGTCTAAACAAAAGAAGTATACATGGCAAGTTTGATGAGATTCAATGGCATAACACATGTTATGGATAGCGTACAAATGACTATTGATTATAATCGATGACAATGTTTAGTCAGTTCATAGTCACCCCACCTTCCCTCCCTTTCTGTTTGACTTGATGCTTGCTAGTCATTTGTTTTGCTTCCATGCTTCATTATTTTTTAAAGCTCGTGTTTTGACCTTTAAGCTACAAAATTACACCCCTTAAATCAAATCACCTATCTAATTTCTAAATTGCTCAAGTGATTTTGAGATTGGCCCAATGATGATATTATAGGAAAGATGAGCAAATCTACAATTTAAGCTTGTGGCACAAATTTTTCATACATTCGTCTTGCCATTATTTTTGGCATTTGAAATATTATTTACTTGGCTTAGATTTCACCTAGGGTTATTTAATTCCATTTCCCATTCACCATTCATAGATATGAGACTATTATTAAATGGGTTTTTTTCAGTTATTTTTGGGGTCTTTTGTTCATACAAATTTTAGTTTTTCAATACAAGCTCTCATTTTAGCACCAAACACTTCTTTATCTTGACCATTTTTAAAGAGACGAGTACAATTTATTTCCAAGTTGTCAACAATTTCTACAACACCACTATTGCAATTTATCATTACTCTATAGCCTCCAAGTTTTTTGTTTAAGCATTAGCAACTTCAAAGCTATCCCTACAATAACATGGTTTTGTCTTTGGCACCTTTACACATTACTTTTGTTTTCTTTTTCTCCCTATAATTAGAAAAAGACTCACTGGAGAAGAAAAAAAAAAAAAATTGTATCTCTAAGATACTATCACCACACCTTCAATCTCTAATGTCTTGAAATTTCAATTTCTAAGTGTGCAAATTTTTTATTAGTTATTTCAATTAGAATAGTTCATTAGTTTTAGAGTAAAATAGTTAGAATTAAATTTAATTAGTTTCACACACTTCTCTAAGTTTATAGCATTTTATTTTAGTTCTTTGTATTTTTATAATTAATTTGTTTTATTAAATTAATTTTATTTATGTAAATCTTTGTTTTATAATAAAGTATTTGTTTCAAATATCAACAAAATCAAGCTCGCGTCAACGATAAACAATCACAAACCATTAAGAGACAATTACTGATCTGATTAGCAACCATGAAACAAGAACAAACAATTATTTATCAATTTCATTCACAAAAATCAATGAGTTGTATCATTTGTTTTATTTTGTAAAAATCCATTACGAGCCAAAGGAAGTTAAGTAGAAACATTTGGATTAAGCCATGATTGAGATCATTGTTTTAAATTTAGCCATAAGAAAAATAAAATGAGAAATAGAAATTATTGATTTTTCATGTTAGTTTGCACATTAGTTCGATTTGAATTTGTTATAGTTGCATATAAATCATCCAAAAACAAAACAAATAAACAAAAATATTAGTTGCACTCATATAAATCTCAATGTTAATTGTTAGAAAAGATGTTAGCTGTTTGCATATTCAAAGGACATAAAAATAGAAAAGCATAGATTAGAATTATTTCACTTAATTTTATATTGTTTATTTTGATACTTAGTTTAATTTACAATTTGTATTTTGTAAGGAACCAATTCATTCAAAAAAGTAAAACACAACACTTAGGGCTTCTTTCATGCGAGCCAAGCACACTTTGAAAATTAGTCTTAACAACCATGCATTCACTAAACAAGCAAGTATGCATCCAACAAATCACAAATAAACAAGCGGACAATTTCAACAAATCACAACCAACCAAGAATAGTGAAGCCCATGTTCCAAGAATATAGTCAAATGTTAGTATCATTTAGTATATCATATTAATGTGTCCTAGGATTACAGAGGATTGGATAAAGGTTACCTTAAGAATATGGAGGGAAATCTCACCTCCAACTAAATCCATTGAAGAACAAGAAGTCCAAGCCATACAACAAGCTCAACCCAAAAAATTGACAATCGGTCATCAAGATACCACACTGGCATTTTTTAAAGTAGGAAAACTTTGTCTTAATATCTTCCTAGATAAAACTCATAAAGAACTCAACATCAAATGTATCACCACAAATGAGCATGTTAGAATTATTAAAACCACCTATTTACAAAGACATAATCATTGCCACCCATGAATAAGGCAATCCTCTAGACACTATTTTGTTTCACTAGCCTTTACCATGTAAGCAAGAGTGAGCTATCCACATGTATGCAATACATGTGCCAACCATTTTCAATTTATGCACAATAGTGATGAGTTGAATTCAGAGCATACGTATTTTGGTCAACCCAACACAAAGAGCAAATCTTTTTGAATGAGTTTTCTCGATTTTGACTCCATTCCATCCCATTTCCTCTATCTTTTCTATCTTCATCCATTTGTTTGTGGTTCCTACAATGCCCGCAAATCTATTAGGAGAGACAACCTAAGAGCAATTCAATTCTACTAATCTAATCACCCTTTCCTTTAACCATTACATCCCTCCAAATCATGTGGCTCTTGTAACAAATAAGTACGATTATGAAGACACTGATTCTTAGGACCCTCATCAAGAGCTAGAACAAAGCATGCAGCATAATCAAGACTTCTATACCTTTAACAACCCCAATTGGGGGCCATACTAAGAAATTGACCTTCAACCAAATCCAAACCCTTGAAAGGCCCAATGTGTGGTAGTTCAATATGAGATTCATAGGTAGGACCCCAAACTCAAAACTTACATAGATGGCTACCCACATCAACAACAAAATGGGTCACCTTAAAAAGGATATAGCAAGTGCAAGAATGGTCCTTGACATGGCTTTCCAAATTGATCAAGCCTCCTCACAACACACGCAACATGGAAATCCAAGGTAGTGAGAAAAGCACAAGATGCTAATCAAACAAAAGAAACAACCCCAGAGGCTTTTACCACCACCTTGGTTCAAGGGATCTAGACACTTGAAGCTCAAGGTGTTCAACAATTCTTCTAAAGCTAAACACAAACAAGCTTGGCTTGCATGTCTCTCATACAACATGACTAACACTTTCCAACTTGGACAAATACCCAACATACAATTGCACCACCCAAACTAGATCTTAACTAGTTGTCCTTTTACAACAAAATTATCCAAACCTTTTCAGGTTTCACCAACCCTACTCAAAACTTCAACCATAGTCAAACTATCAAACATATTTGTCAAGACCCATCTTTAGAGGACCACTTCCACTCATGCATGATCCCTTTTCAAGGACTTACCTTGATTATTTAAATAAGTCATTGGATCATGCAACACAAAATGATTTTATGCCAAGACCTCTCTTTATTTTACCCAAATCTAAGGGAGGAGATCCTATGATTAATGTCAAGATGTGTGCAAAGAAATGTGACTCTTAAACGGCCTAAAATAGCATTAAAACAACTTGAAATCACAAAACAATACAACAATCAAGATTAAGCTAAAATGAGGTCAAAAGAGAATATAAATTAACAAAATGAAACTAACCCTTTCTTAAGTAGATTTGCCCAATATGATCAGTTGGATGTGTGCTCACTCGAAAATCCAACAACGTAATGGTGCTCAAATACAAAAAGAGAGAGCAATAAAAATAGTTAGGAGTTGGATATAGAGGATTTTGGATGAAAATGAATGGATGGTTGAGATTGGAGGATGAATATCTATGGTGGAGGATGAAGGAGAGTAATAAAGGAATTAAAAATTCATCTTTGGGTACTAAGGGGACAATCCCATGTGCTTGTGTAAGAGGCACGTGTGTCTGATGTGGTGGGAGGAGTTGAGTTCACTTAATCAAAGATTAAGTGTATGCACATGCTTAGTGGAGGATTAGGTGAAGATTAAAATTAGGATTAGGCTTAAGATGCAAATGAGAAATGTTGGAGGATTTGACACTTGGAGAGACAAAGGGAAGAGGAATTAAAATTTGGATTTTAATTCTATGTGGAGAAAAAGGGAATAAGTGAATTAAATTAAATATATAAGGGTATTTGTTTAATTGAATAGATGAAGGGCTCAAAAGTTGTGTTGAATGGGTAAATTAATTACATGAGGAAATAGACTAGAAAATAGAGGGATAAAGATGATTAATTAAATAATAATAATAATAAATAATTTAATCAATGAAAATACCTAGAATAGACAAATAATGGGGATAAATTGACCATACACAAATAGTCAATTTTAGGTGTCTACAAAAGGCACCTATGATTAGTTGATTAGTGTTCAAGGATTGCTTCAATGGTATATATTAGTCACTTTTTTCCTAAGATCTTGGAACATATTACATTAGATTGGTATTATCAAGTGATTGAAGGGACAACACACTCTTAACAACTCCTTGACAAATTTGTCACAACTTTTGATATGAACAAACTAGTGAATATAAGAATATAAGAATTCTTAAGCATCAAACCATAACAAATTGGTACGTCACTTATAATGCGATGGAGATAAGATCTCTAGCCATCAATAAGTATACAACTCATGGATCACAAGGAATTATGCCTCTTCTTGTGAGCCCTAAACAAGAACACATAGGATGAAGTCTAGAAACTCCCTTACAAATCCTACAAAAAGGCTCTTGAAAGTGCCTTAAGAATTGAACAAGTTAGAATTGATGACTAGAGAACATATGGAATAAAAGGAAGATTGGTCACTCTACACTAGAGTAACAACCAAAATCCAAACAACCACCTACTTACACCTAAAATCTTTAAAATTGATTGAGGTGCCATGATGGATAGGTCGACAAATGCTCTGGCATGGAAAAGGTAGTCCTCTAGACACTCCCTCATGAAGAAGGTGGTCCTCCAAATGTTCCCTCACTTTATTTGCTTTTGCCATCTAAAAAATGATGCTTTATCTATATGCAATCCATTTGCCCCTAGCATTTTCAATTTACATATAGAAACGATGAGTTGAATATGGTGTAAAGACCCTAGGATTAATAAAATAGTAAATTCCTAGGAATACAAGGCTATACGAGAACTTGTCTGTACAAGGAGGTTTCCCAAAAGTAAAACACCACAATAAATTGAAAAAAATAAACAAAGTCTTACATCAACCTACAACTATTGACACCAAAGATTGCACAAGTGCCCAAAAGCATGAATCTACCAAAAAGATTTATGCCAAAATTGAGGAAAGAGGCTTCTTTTTATAGCATTAGAAGATTGCTCACCTAATAGGTGATTAACACCTATTCAATACTTAAGAAAGGCATATGAAAACAACACACTTTTCCCAAGCCCACCACTACTGATCAATTACTCCCAAGACCCTAGAATTGGCCTTATCACTCCCAAGTCTTTACATAGTTTCACACAGCTTGGTACATGCTCCACTAATTCATTGAGTTTCTCAAGGAATCTCTCACAAATTGTGATGCACCCAATCCATTTTGGAGAGATGCAATTTGCTCACCCATCAAGGATTGGTTGGTCTCCAAATGAGCCAATATTGAAGTAATAACCAAGACCTAATCTTAAAGTTGCATGCAAAATTTTGTTGTTTCTTTGATGCATAGGAAGATGACATTAATCTCCCCGTAGGTCTCTCAAACAAAGCTTTTGTTAGTAGGCCTTGCTTTTTTAATCCCAAAAGAAAAGATATGGCCCAATCCAAAAGACTACAAAGACTCAAGTGGGCAATAATTATCAAACACAACCTTTCAAATTTTGTAGAAAAGCAAGATGGCAATTCTAAGACATTTGACATATTTTTTAGAGGAATGTACTTTCTTTAGGAATAATGTAAGGTCAAGTCAAAAGGGTTTTATTTTCCAACTACTAAAAATGATAGTGAAAATGTTGGGATACATATTATCACACAACAAGCATACTACAAAAATGGCAATGTAATCAATCAAACCACCTTCTTGATGATTCCTTATAAGGAAAAGGCATAAGATTATCTAATTTGAGGTCGCCTCCTAATTTGACGATCAAGGATGCATAATAAACAAATAAACAATAAAAAACATGGGTACTAAGAGGATGCATACATTGATATATCCAGTTGGGTTGCTTCATGCCAATTGTGTCAATGTAGTGGGGAAGACAACCAATGGAGATGTTCCGAATATAATGCCAACTTGGAGTTTGTAAATGTGAAAATTCACAAAGAATTTCCACACAAACACTTGTCAAAAGAAGACCCCAGTTGCATTTGAGTAGGGTCATGTGGCAACACCTTTAGATAACACCAACAATTTCCACAAGAGACATACACAGTTGTCATATGAATAACTTGTCTTATTTATGTTACTGTAGCCAAACCAACTAGCTAGAAAGATACTTAGAACTCTTGAGTTAAGAGCCTATAGGACCATCTTCAAATTATGTAGGAACCCACTAAGAAACACTTGTAAAAACAATCCTTACAAGAAACATGACCAAAGAACTAATCCAACATATACATAAGGACTAACAAAACTTTTCCTTTTCACAATGCATGGTACAATCTAAATGACTACCAAAGGGGTTCAACAATTGGGAAAACATCTATACTTCAAGCCTAGGCCCCACCTACCCATCCATAGATTCCTTTTCATAGCACATGGTACAATCTAGATGACTATCAAAGGGGTTCAACAATTAGCAAAACATCTATACTTCAAGTGTAGGCCCCAACTACTAATCCATAGACCATCAAAAGCTAATTAGAATTTGCCAATCGTTCTAGTGATGCAACCTGAAACTTGGAAATGAAAGGACACATAACCAATGAACACATTATAAATGCCCATGGCACTAGCCAAATTATTTCCTTTTACAATCCTACCAAAAATACATATTTCAAATTCCACCTTGGCAATGCATGGCTCTAACCTTGGCATGCACTAGATATATGCCATTACCAAATGGGCAACCAAATTACTATCCGAAATTTGAAGATCAATAGCCAACAAAAGATTTATTTCCCAGCCTTGAGACCTTGCTAACTAACTATATAATTACAAATACCAATTATGACTTTTCATGTGGCTATTAATATTTTAGACCACAAGGACCCACCACTACCAACCTCGTTCCATCAAGTAATAGATACTTCTAAATGAACCGATCAAAATGAGACTAGTCAAATATCAGATGACAAATGCCATATGTGTAAAGTGTTTCAATGTTGATTGAGACCTTGAAAGATCTACAAATTAGAACCCACTACCCAAGCCAACTTGAAGATCTATAGATATTAGTTCGCAATTAACAAAGAAAGGGATATAAACAAGTTCATAAACTTTTGACCAACTAACCCAATATAGTTTGTTGGGAGCAACAATAACTATGTAGTTAATCAAAACAAAGGTCTGTTAATCTATTTGTTAACTGCAAACAATAGGCACTCATCACGACCTTATATTAATTGCCAAAAGCTTTGAAAGAGCAATAGTTAAGACTAGGGGGCAAATTAGATCACATAGTAACTGGAAACTCAAATAGACACACAACCACCAAATACAACCAAAGTCCTTGCAAAGGGAAATCTATCAAAATCAGTCCAATAGATAGTATCCAATTGATGTGGGACAACATTTTGCATATCTGTCACTAACAATTGCAGGTTCAACTATCAATTACTTTGTCTACATAGCATCCAACAATTTTTTCCGTTCTCTATCTCTATCAATGTTGAATTAGTTTCCGAATTTGTTTGTTCTCAAGGAAGTGAATTGCTTTTCCCCATTGCTATAGCACATTAAAATGGTGCTTCTTAGCACCACCCAACTTTTTCCTTATTAGATATACACCACTGAGTATCTTCTACAAGTAGAAAATGTCAAATTCTACAAATAATGGAATCACACCACCCAAGATAGAATCATATTAACTGGACCAGGCTGCAGCAATTGTGTTCCCAGCATAAAATTATGTGGACAACCTAGTTTACATTTTGTCATTATGCTTCCAACACATCCAATTTTCAACAATTTTGAGTTATGGTTAAAAAGTTATTATCAAAATAGTGAACAACTATGTATCAACCATCAAAATCAGTGAAGTCCTTTCCTTTAGTTTCCAAGTTTCTGAGCTGTCATATAATCTGCCACAGCTGCAGCTCCTTATCTAGGATCTTATTATATTTAATTTTATTTTATTCAATTATTAGCCCTAGATGTGAGGTATATTTTTTCCCTATAACTATTAATAAAGAACATTGCTAGTTTCAAAGGAATTGTGAATATTGACACATGATATACAGTATTGACTATGACAAAGTGGTCACAAAATTGACAAGTAAAAAAATTAAGCCTCGTAACTCCTACACATGTTCATGACTTGATTGTCTCAGAACCAACAATGAACTATACTATTTTTAGTTGAGTTTGCAGTTTAAAGGATATTAACAATGAAATTCCAAATAAGCAACAGTTACATGATATGGGATGGGAATGTGCTCTGAGTAATGAAACCCTCCATCTGATGCATTCCCATTCTGGAAAAATGCATAAAGGAAGAAAAAGATAGGAACTCTCTCTATAAGATTAAACCTCCTTTTGCATAAGCATTTTCTTTCAAAAGCATCCATTCATCATGTGGCACTTACAAGTCCTGCAAATTGGTGCACATGCTCAGCAATTGCTTGAGCCAGACTGTCTGCAGCCTCTTGTGTTAGGGCCTCAGCATAGACTCGTACTGCATCCTCTGTACCAGAGGGACGAACAAATGCCCGCCCCTGGGAATGTTTTGCTGCAAAACAGACAATTAATTTAAAATCCCAAAAATCATGAAATCAGTCAACTAACAAACTACTTATCAAGAGTGTAACGTAAGTGAAATATGTTAGTAGCAAGTATCACAATAAAGTTGTTAAAATAAAATAACATAGAAGCACACCAATAAGAAACAATGCATACCAACTTCAGAATCAATTGCTTCCTGAAGTCCCAAGGGCCTCAACACCCTAGTTTCTGCATCAGTGGTGACTATAGATGTTTTATCTGCAACTTTTACCTGGTAGCAAAACAGCCAACTTATCCAGACTGAAAACATGCATAGGTATAACTAAACAATAGTAAATGGAAAAGTGCGAAATCCAATCTCATCAGATATAACATATTGTCATCTCTTAACAATCTTATAAAAATATTAAATAAAATAAAAAGTTTCCAGTAAAACAAACCTCTAAAATAAAGACTAATCAATGTAAACTCCAGAAGAGAGAAGGTTTCAAAGTCAGGGAAATTGGGGGATGGGTGAAGTAGGGGGGGAAGTTAGATGTCAGATATTAGGAAATCGGTTAAGATAAGCTGGCTCCAACATATTGAGTTGAGTAAAACGCACATTAAGTAATAAATGGTCCTATAGGCTATATTAATATCGCTCTTTATGATCCAAACTTGCATCTCATTGACCCATGTCCACCTAGCTTATGTACCACTTAGATGGTCTACCCTCATGCTCTCCTGTCCGCTGCTCAGTAGAGTCTACGTAATAGCATATGGTTCATCCTTTCATGCAAAAAGTGATAGTCCGTGAGTGCTCCCCTGTGCACAATGGTAAAGAGCACCAACCATATCCACTTCGAAAATTTCCATGCCTCGATTTTCTCTATTGTAAATTGCTCTTTCACTGGTGTGAGTTTGCTTGAGAATTATCCTTATTCCTCAGTATGACCACATGATATGAGAACAGGATTCATAAAAGCCCTAAGTTGTTGCTCATCCATTGTCTGATTTGAAAGAAAAACAGCTGGAAAGGAGGATTCTTCTTTACAGTGGCTCGGGAAAAATCAAATCAAAAACAGGTACCTGACTCAGAGTCTTCTTCTCTTTTTACCATACAAGCTGGTGGTACTTTCCCTTTTTCGACTTAACATTTTTTGGAGTTTTCTATAAGGAACAAGGCCTCCTACACTAGGGAAGCTTTTTGGCTTGATCTACAACAATCCAACCATTTTGTTTACAATCAAGCATTGCATGAGTCTTCTAAACAGCTTAAGGAAGAGATCTCTCCAATCAATTGGTGATTTTCACTTCTATATTGCCAGATTGGGGTTCTTATTCCTTGCAACTCATCATCTTTTTTTTGAGATCAGAGCAGTTTCAAGCCAAATTCAACTATAAATATACATCATCGTTATTGAAATACAAGCTTTTATTGCTTTTATCATTATTGTTTCTTCTTTTATTGCCCACCACCATCCCTCTTGGCATGTGAGGAAAATTGTCCACTACAACTCAAAAAGTGAGGATTTCACTCACATTCCAACATTTTTTCTTTTCTTCTCAAATGGATGATATATTCTCTTCATATATAGTTGAAGTTGTAGCAATAACTGCATTATTCTCATAGTAGTCATTTCAGGAATTTGATCCCTTGGCAGATTTGTCATGCTCTACCTTGTGTTATTTTTTCTTGTTCATTGTGAACTTTGAAGTGTGCCCACAAAAATAAGTTTCAAAATGACATCAAATTTTCATGGTAAATATACCAGAGCATTTTGAAAGTTTCTGTCTTCCATGCTGACCCAATCCAGCCTCAAGATGGAAGTTTTTGTCCACCTTAGAAAATGTGTCAAAAAAAAAAGTTATCTGGTTCACCTTAAAAATTTTACCAAAAGATACATTTACTTCTGATGATAATTTTTCTCTGTTGTCACCAACGGCAATTCAGCCTCTGAATTTGATGTCTTGCATGAACTCAGAATGCGTGCAAAAATAAAAATTTCTCAATTTGATCTATTATTTGATAGTAAGGATTATTTATCCTCTACAGTTTTTTAATTCACTTTCTGCGTTGCAAATTTTAGAGTTTTAAAAAGTGTACATAGTTAAAGTTGTAAGACCATGTTTTTTCTTAAGGGCTGCATTTCTTTTTCCCGCACATTTTTCCCTTCTGCTTCAGATGAGTTTGTTCTATTATGCATGTTTCTTTTACATATATTTTGAGTTTCTGCTAGAACTTTTGAAGCTTTATTCATCTTCATATGCCTCTCATGGAGGAGCTCATTTCATTTGTAAAGCAAATAGCTCCATCTTTGAAGTCTTCATCTCCAATAACTTTTGTGGATGCCTGGGGCTTGATTTCCAGTGTCAATCAGATTTCTTAAAACCTACAATCACACAATTTAGACACTTGTATGAATTAAGTTTGAAATTAGCCAATTTTGTACAATGAGCCTTCAAATTAGCCTGATTTGACAACTTAAATTTTAGTGAAACGACCTTTAATAAAAATGCATGAATCACACTATAAAATCTTATTCCTCACCTACATGCTTATCCAATTTTATCTCTTTCCCATGCATGCATGTGTGTCTTTGCTCTCTGCATGTCGATCTTCAGTATGCACTCTGCAATATTCCTTCTATTTCCCCTAATGTTGACTACATATAGTCACTGCCTTCCATGAATGTTGCCTACAAACTTATTTGTGCAGTAAAGATACCAGGAAAGACATTTACTACAGCAAGAAAATGCTGGAAAAAATCCAATTTGCCAGAAACATTTCTGGAGTTTCTAGGCCCTTCTCCAAGAATTTCTGGCTGGGACAGAAATGTTTTGGAATCTCAAAAATAGGTTTCTAACATGCCAGAAACGGTTTTCGCCATTAAGAGAGAACAGCATTAAGTTGCAAGTTAAGAATGTTTGCAAATCACTAAGTTGGAAATGTTTGTGAGGGGGTAGATAATAGAAGCCTTGTGCATTTGCATGCCAAAGGTAAGCATAAGTGGTGTCAAAGTTTGTAAGAAAATTCTGGCCAATTTTATGGGCATCACAAAAACATATCTTCAGAAATCCTTTAGAGAGTGATCAAAGCCCAAACATCAATAGCATCCACCCTGAGAATAGTTGCTCACAAATCTATAAGGACTAATGCTACTCACATGAGATTACTATACACATCCCCAATATGGAGAACAAAATCAATTTTACCTAATTGAGTTCGGAATTTGTTTTACCTTAACAGGTTACCTGCTTGCCTAAGAACAAAGCTGTCTAAAATTATCACTAGAAATTGGAAATGAAAAGATGCATTTTTTTAATAGCCATGTGGAATATATTCTGGGTTGTGTATCTTCGCTGCCGGTCACCACTGTGAGATGATATTGTTTTGGTGCATTATTGGATTATTTTCAACATGATATATTTCTCTTTCTACATATCAATAGTGTATTTTCTATAACACTTTCCTTTCGATTCAAACCTTCAACACATCACATATACAGAGACTAGAAATCAAAAAATGTGAACAAAATGTTATTAATTTTCAATAACAAGATACCAATATTAATACAAAGTTACATGAATAAATCGTAAAATGACACGATACCAATATTATGAAATAACCTAAGGGTTTTTTAATCTGTTTAACCAGTTTCTGATCTTTGATTTCAAGTTAAATCTTCACCAGAGCTGTATTAATTCACAAACAGTAATGCTCAGTTTGTCCAAAATTCATTAAAAGAATTTAATTTCAAAAACAGAATTTCAGTTACAGAATGGATTCACAGCCAGTTTAAAATCAAAATCTGATCTGGTACAAGACTTACAGAATGTGATTGACCTTGAACTTCCACAAAATCTAGTCTCCCTAATGAAAAATTATGATTGGAACAAGGGCTGGTTAATGAAATGACTGGGGCCTGATGTAGATCTGACAATATTGGCTGGAGTCTTCCTTCTAAGCCCGCCCAGTGGCTTTAGGCATGAAACTCTCAGTGAATGGGACCCTAAATGCCCTAACTCTTGAACTCCTATGCAGCGATCTGTCTCAGGGAAAGGCACTCTTCTCTGTCTTGACTCTTCTATAGGGTTTAGGTCTGAAACACCACTCTGACTCCTGTTGTAGGTCATCAGGACTCTTAATGAAAATTTGTCAAAACATCCACTCTGCTGTTCACTGCAGGCCCTCATATTTGGGGTAGCAGCATGCCTCTTGAGACTTGTGTTTGGCAGCAATTCACTGGCCAGATCAGTTGATGAGTATGCCCTGTTGCTGGCAGCCGCAATCATTTGGTCTCCAAAGGGATCAGCAGCCCTATGAAATTCCGCCTAACACTCCATCTTATGGCCCAAAGGACCAAAAGTGATTGGGAATGTTCAGATCAGCAAATGGATGAGCTGCAGCCTGGTATCCTCTCAATTTAATCCTCAGAATTTGGCAGCCACTTGTACATTAGACCTGTTTAAGGATATCACTGTAACTAGGGTAAAAAAAGCAATTTTGAATAGGAAAGTTGATCAAAACAAGTCAGAGACTTCCTCCCAACCTGCTAGGGTAATTGAGGTTTTCAATCAATTTTCCAGATAATTAAGTCATGTATACAATATATATACGCCTTATTTCAAATTCAAATTTTACTTTATTTTTATTATTATTATTTTTTTAGATTTTGTTAAATATATATTAATTAATATGGTGTTAAAAAAACACCTTTTATTAGTTGTTGGGCCAACCCTGCTAGAAAAGGGACATGAAAGTCCTCCCTTCCCCAAATTGCTTTTCTCAAGCAATTTCAAACTTCAATGCTCAAAAATCTCTACTCTTTCTTGTTGATGTGTTTTTTATGACACCTTCAAACACAGAATAAAATACTAAGTATCTTATCCTCTCTTGAACAAAATCTCCTCTTATGCTAAACTTCGTGATCATACGAGGTGACTCCAAGGTTCTGAATATCAGGTCTTACGTGATGTGATTTGCTTGAATCACAAGGGGGACTTAAGTTGAACCTGAATGTTTGAATGCTGCTGGAACATGAAATTTTACTTAAATTTAAAACAAAAGGCAAAATAAATAGGGTCTAGAAAGCTAGTCTAATCCTAGGAATGTAAGAGATTATGAATGACTTAGCAAAATTCAGCTGGACTTTGCTTTGCGAAATTCAACTAGACTTTTCTTTGCCATGCAAAGCAACAACTCCACAAAGTTTAGCGCAATCTTCTAAGGTAGTCTTATCATATTCAAATCACCACCAACAACATAGACACCACCAAGGGGATGCATATCAATGAGTGAGTAGCAATCGAAGTTAAGCTTATAAGAGTTCATTTGACCACGCAAGATACTTCACAATCAGCGAAAATACTAGTAGCATAAACATGCGAATCTCACCATTAATCATTCACAATATCTTCCATCCATCTAATCAACATGAAAATAAATGAGAAGTATTGTAAATGTTGAGTCAACACATGAATTTCACCATATCTTCAATGAAAATAATATGCTTCGTGCAACAAAGTCTTGACGACAATCTCCTTTTCTCCTACTCTACTCTAGCTATCTGCTAATGATCTACCTAATAACTATTGACTATTAACCCTTTCAAATGAGAATACTAAGCCTTATATAGATAGCTCTTTGCAATAAGTGGCTCAGATTGATTCACAATCAATGGCCAAGATTACAAGATGAAAACCCTAATTAGGGTTTGTTACACCTATTACATAGAATTTAATGCTTGTCCAATGATAAAATTACAATAAATAGAACACATGTCCTTCCTTGAATTTCGAGCAATGATGATAAGAGTAGTGTTGTGACCTTTTCACACATCGCCCCATTGCTAATAGGGACCCCCCTCTTTTCCGGTTTCCTGCATTGTTAGGTTAGGGTTTTGGTTGCTTAGTGCGCAATTTTGCATTTCTCATGCCCGAGTCTCGGAGTTTTGATCATGCCTAGTGCCTTCTAGGGTTTTTGAAGTTATAGGATCACGTTGCAAACGTTGATATTTTTAATGATCCTAAGTTTTGTCTAAGTGTAGACCTATTGAGCGTTAACGTGTTTTTAAACACGCAAATCGGTGATTTTAAAGTGCCAAGGTATTCACAGACCTTTTTGGAGTTGTTTTCTCGCTCCCAAGGTATTATTTAAATTGATTTCGCACTTTATTCCAATATTTTCCTAGTGTTTTGCTTATTTTCGGAAAATTTGTCTAAATCCAGTGTAAATTTAAAGTTTCCAAGTGATTTTGAGTGGTTAAAATGATAAAATCCTAAGAGAAATCCTTATTCCAAGGGTAAAAAGGTCAAATTCCATGCTAGAGGTGCTTTTCCCCTCACATTCCAAACTACCCAACCCTTTCCCCCACTCCAAATCCACACTACACATGGGTTTCCCCTGAAATCCATACTGGCTACTATTTTCCCCCACTGTTTATCCATACCCAAGTCGATTTTCCCCTGGAAGTGCTAAAATTTGGCTAAGTGTCAAGATTTATCCAAACTGCCATCGATTTTCCACCAGGAGTGTGGACTGGAGTGCGAACTAAAGTGCGGACAACGTTAAGGATGATTCCATGCCTGGGTCGATTTTCCACTAGGATTTTTGTGACAACTAAGTGCGGATTTTTGTCCGGATTTTCATCCAAACAGAGGTCGATTTTCCCCTAAGAGCATTTGGTAAGGATTTTTGTCCGGATTTTCATCCAGACAGAGATTGATTTTCCACTAGGAATATTTTGAAGAGTTTTGAGTCCGGATTTTCATCCAGACTAAGGTCGAAATTCCACCAGGGAGTATTTTTCAAAGTTAAGTGAATTTGAAGTGTGGATTTTTCAATCCAGACTACCATCGAATTTCCCCTGGGGGTGATTTTTTGCAAGTAGAGTGTATTTTTGTCTTGATTTTTGTCCAAGTTGATATCGATTTTCCCCTGGGAGGTTTTTGTGTGCAATTTTGATGAATTTATGCATGGATTTTTATCCAAGCTAGGGTCGATTTTCCCTTATGGGGCAAATTTGGACATTTTAATAATTTTTAAAGGGATTTTTCAATCCCAACCTAAGTCGATTTTCCCCTGGAGGCTTAATTTTGATTTTAATTTGCAATATTTTAATAAATAAGCCCCATTTTTAATTGCTTTTAAATAATTATTAATGATTATTTAAAATTTAAAAGCAAAATTTAATAACTTGCAATAATTATTTAATATTCGAACCTTCTAGAAGCAAGTTAGGTTTTCACCAAGCAAGTATTTAAGCAAGTGTTTTATCTCACATTGCTTGTGTGGTGAAAGTGAGAGGTGAAAGCAAGTATAAGAGAGGAGCCTTAGCATTATTTTATTATTATTTCTTCCAAGTGTCTCCATGAAAACGATTTTTCTCCAAGTTGGGTGAATTTTAGCAAGTGATTGAAGTAAAGTGTTGGGTTGAGGATTCTTTCCTCCTCCATTTTTTCCAACTTGTTGATCTATTCCCCTTTGCTGCTATTAAAGACCATTACCAGATTTTCGATTTTTGCTAAGTTTGGCGATTTTTCCAAATTTGGCATTTTTTTGTGAAAGTTGGCGATTTTATGTTTGGAGACTTGGGCGATATTTTCTTCCATTATTTGCTTGTTGTCCAGACCTCCATTGTTGCAGATCAAGGCTGCCATTAATAACATTTTTCAGAATTTCACCTTGGTGCCATAGCTTGAAAAATTCGATTTTTGCTAAGGAAGGCGATTTTTTGTGTTTGGGGTATCCAATCCCAACTTGGGCGATTTTCCAGATTGCTGCCATCCTTGCCATTGCAGGTCAAAGCTGCCATTGACAACATTTTCAGAATTCTATTTTGGCGCCATAGTTGGGAAAATTTCGATTTTAGTTTGGGAGTGATTTGATGCCACATTTTGGTGGATTTTCATGCATGCTTGGTGGCTGCCATCATTTCCAGCCTGCTGATTCACTTCAGATCTGAGGTTTGCTTCAGATTTTGACCTCCATTAATGGTTGCCATTAATTTTCAAACTTAAGTTTTTATTGCCCAACCAATTCCAACTTAGGCGATTTGCATTTTGAGGTGTTTTGTGGAGTTTTCTGTGCATTTTCAGAACCATCTTATCGCTGTTGCAGGTCCGAAAACTCCATTGTTAGGCGGTTGTCTTCAGAAATTTTCATTTCCAGCCACCTAACCATTTTGGCGATTTTGCTTAGAGTTGATTCCTTAGCCATTTTTCATCATTTTCAGGGATTTTTAACTACTTTGCAAGGTGCTGGTAAGTCTGAAGTATTCAATTTTCAGACTTGTCCTCAGATATAAAATTTTTACCTGCCAAACTTACATTCTTGAATATGATTATTTTCATCATTAGAACTGATTTTTATCGAGTTTATGCACATTTTGAAGATTGCAACATGTTTTAAAAGTCTGTATTTCAGGTTGTCTTCAGAATTGTTGACTGCGGAAGGTGTCTTCAGACATACATTGTGTGAAAACACAACCTTTCACACATTTCCTTAGTCATCATTTATCCAGTATACTCCTTTGCATTTTAGCTTACATATTTTCTAGGCATAAGGAGGTATTAATGAATTTTATGAAAGGTTTCCATTCCTTAGTGTTGTCACACTTTGAACTTAATTGTTAAAATTTACCAAGTGTATGGATTGTTTTCCTGACTCCATGCTCTAAATTAGCTAAAATCTTTAGAAAGTCAGGAATTTTATTAAAAGAACATTATTTATTTTCCTAAGACTAACTTCGAGCTTCGTACAGGTGCGATGTCAAAGTCTGGATATAAGGAAAGAAAAGAATTATTGAAGATGCTGGAGATTGGATTCTATCCAGAGCTCAGAATTTCATCCAGATGGAAGGAGATCACTAATACAAACATGCATTTCCTAGACTTCGACCAGATGCAGCGTCGAATGTTTGGAGTCGGAGATCAAGTTCCTTCCCCAGCATATGCAAATATTATGAAGAGTGGCCTTTTCCATGCCGCTAGATTTCCACATTCCATACAATGCAGTGAGCTTGTCCTGGAGTGTGCACGATGTTATGATCCACTCACAAGAATGATCAAGAGTCCTAAGGGCGTTGTCATGGCCTACCTTGCTGAGGATGCTATTGCAGAGGTGTTCGGAATTCCACGCGAAACAGACATGAAGGATGTAACCAAGCAAGATTATGCAAAAAGATACACGAAGAAGATGGGTGTATGTAAGAATTTAATTAACAAAGAGTGGATGATTGAGCCTAGGTCTCATCATTCCAAGGCTCCCAAGAAATTCATGTGCATAGATTTTAAGGAGGAATATAGTGATTTGATATTCCTACTCAACAAAGTGATGGGGATGCCGCAGGGAGCAACATTTGATGGATGGATGTTCTAATTCATTCAAGATTGTCTTAGAGGAACACTAGTGAATTGGTCCAAGATTATAAGTGACAACCTGGATTTTCAGCTAAGGAATGTAGAACAGTCCAAGTCATTCGCCGTGACTTCCTACCTAGTGTACCTGCTTGCGCGGTTTGTTTCATACAGAGGATTAATATGCAAAGGTGAAGTCGGGAATGGGCAAGGACAATTCAAGAGTCATGAATGCTACCCCCAGCTAAGCATGTATAGAATTGAAGACTATAAAAGAGTGAATGATGCATTCACTATGTACATCATACGGATGTTGCAAGGCGGAATCCACAGAAGATTGTCCAAGGAGGCAACAGAGTTAATAGAAAAGTATGGATCATGGTATATACAGTTTCCCACTTTTACATACCTCAGGATTCATGGGTTTCAATCTGAACCCTACAGACCTCCTAGGTATCCAACCGACAGAATGATATTGTTGGAAGTGGTAAGACAACTTCCAGAGTTCGATGTTATCCAGAGAGAGAAGCACAAGACAGGAATGACATTCCCTATTTCAATTGGGAAGACGTCAGAGGTTTGCCAGTCCGCCATAGCCGCCAACACTGCGAGTGAGGAGCTTGCATTCTACCGATTTGCTACATATAAGAAGAGAGAAAGATTTGATCCAGACAAGAAAATCGGAAGGATCAGAGGAGAGAAGTTCACTCACCAAATTGACATAGAAGATTATTGGGCTAACCTGATGGACGAGCAAGCAGTGAAGAGAAGAATGTGGTCCAAAATGTCAGTGGATTTCATGAGGAAGTGTGGACTTTTCCTCATTCCTGATCAAGTATTAGATGATAGAGATCATACACATCCACAGTATGAGAGTGAAATGAAGAAGGCAATCTTATTGCCTAATTGGTCAGAGTCAGAAGAGATTGACTTGAATATATTGATGAGAGGTCTTGAATTTCTCCCGCATACGGGTAGACATACAAATGAACAAATTAGTTGACATGGGTGTTCCCTTCACTTATGAAAGGATGAAGCCGGAAGAGTCTACTTCCGAGGATGATCAGAGGACTATCGGTGATGTCAGGATTCATGCAAACGAAGAGAGTCAAGCTCCCAAGAGAAGAAAGAACACGTCAGGAGAAATCAAGGCCAAAGGGAAGAAGATTGAGGAGGTGAAGAAGAAACAAAAGACTATCATTCCTCCACTTATCATTCCTTCACCCCCTCCCAGTGTCTCATCAATCGAAGTGATTGAAGTAACAGAACATGACAAGGAGACTCAACAGTGTTCCAACACAATGATACTACCAGAGAATATTCAGGAGTTCCATGCCACAGCGACATCTGCACCTCCTGATGAGAATAATGATCAGCCGGAATCCCCTACTGTCCTTTTGGAAGTTAGCTTGGGAAATGAGGTATATAATTGGACCAAGAATAATCTTGACGATGATGTTATCTCGGCATTGAAAGAGCTTGATCAAGAAATATGTCTCGATGATGGTATGGAGATGGCTGCTATTCCTGAATGGCTAATGAGAAGTATGGAAAAAAGTAAACAAATGATAGAGGTACAGCCTATTGATGATATTGATGACTACCTAGCTAGGAGTGCTAAGGAGAAGGAGCCCAAGAGAGCGGAGATTTTGTCGCACATAGCTAGAGATGAGACAGGAATGTGGATTGCGCAGATTGTTGTTCCTATTGCAGGCATGACAACGGACATTGCTACTCCTATGGATTTCCAAATCACTTCAGTTGCCCTTGGTCGTACATCCAGAAAGCAGGAATTCCAGGAGATTGGTGAAAACCTCCAAGCAATCGATGCAAGGATAGACAGAGAGATTGCAGAGAAAGAAAAGTACAGAGAAGAGAATATCAGACTTAGAGAGTATATTGCAAGGACAAGGCGTGGAAATCCCACCCTTATTTCCCCTATTGCAGTTGACCATGGAATGCATTCACACTGTGAGGCAGCGAGAGATACACTCTCGGAGGTGGAAAAGTGGAATGAGAGCACAAGAAAGCAGGCAGATGATTTCCTTACTCAGTTTGTTCATGCATATGATAGGACAACAGGGCTTGTATTCAAAATCCAGTATTTGGAGGGAATTTGGGAAGAATTCCGGCCTATCCAAGACAAGACTATTCCACGCCTCTAGGCTTTGAAGAAGATTCCTAATTCCACCTTGGTTAGCGAGAACATTGTCAACAGTGGAGACAGATACGATTTCCATGGCTGGTATTGTTCATTAGCTGTGAAGAAATCAACTTATGAGAACACCCAGTCGAGTTGTATGGAAATGGAAGGATTAATTCGGGACATTCAGATAAAGATCCTTGCCTTGATTGAGGAATTATTGGGTATTGATGTTAGTGATGCTAGTGGTTTACACTTAGCCGAATTAAGAGACAAGATGAAATTTATGTATTTTTGCCAGTTGGACTCTTTGAAGAAGAGTCAGATAGATGACTTGGTCTCTTTGTTGATTCATGTTCATAGTTCGCAGAAGCTCATGTCAGAATGGGAGAACACTTTGATGCTTGCTCGGACTCATTGGACGTGATTGATTTATAGCAAGATACCTTGCCTAGCATTTCCAGAGGAGTTAGATTCAGTATTGGCTAGATTCTTGGAGTATGCTAGGAGAGAGGGGGATGCAGGAGGAATCTTCGAGAAGATTCCCTATTTGATGACTAGGTATCTTTTCATTGGGCCATATATTGGTGGCACCATTTTTTATGTAACCCTAATTAGGGCAATTCTAGGGTTTTGTTGGCATGATCTCGGCCGTTGATCTTAGATCAATCCTAGCCATCCATTTTCTAAGAGACTCTATATATGCCTCCTTGTCTCTCATTTGTAAGAGAGTTTTTGTAGAATTGTTGGTATATGCTGCAGCTATTTGAATCCTAATCATTGTTCAATTGTTGGTGATTTTGCTCTTCAAATGTTGTATTTGCATTCATGGTTCTCAATTCCTCCAAGTTAGATTAGAATTTATTTTCATGTGTGTTAGATTGAGTGAAAGATTTGTTGAATTCATTTGTGTGGAATCCTTAATCCATACCACTAGCCTCTTGCCGCTGGTAAGTGCGCCTTGTGTGGTCAACTAGACTTTTAAGTAAGCTTCACTTCGACTAGCACTCGTCCCTTGACAAGCATCAACTTGGATGGTGTCAACGTTTGATGGTGATAGCCTGAAAATCTTTAAGTATACCTTAGACGATTGCACTAAGCTTGTGTCAATACCTGATTGTGAGACCTTGCCTAGTTTGATTCCACTGAATCCATTCATCATTTCCTACATTCCTAGGCTTAGAATAGATTTCCTGAACCCTATTCGTTTTGTCCTTTTTTAGTAAGAAGTAAATCTAGAGCCATATTGATAAATCTTAAGTTGTCAGCACACCTATTCCGCATCATTCATGATAATCCAAACATTTGTGTAAGTCAGTCCCCAAGTGAACACAGCAATTCACATCAACCATTGAGTTACCCACACGTCAAGACCCGACATGTAGAAACCTTGTAATCATTTCAATTGATCAAGTTCTTAGCATCTAAGGTGATTTTGTTCAAGAGAGGGTAAATTATCTTGGTAATTTATTCTGTATTGTTATGTGCATAAAAAACACATCAACAAGTAGTTACATCGGACTGTGTGCCCACATGTGGTAGTTATCCACCTCGTTGGATGAGTCAAGTGCATTGAATCTAGACATCTTGACTTGAAATCATGTGAAGGTGAGTTGGTGAATACTGGGCACCAACTCAGCTATTTGCTCCTTGGAACTCATCACAAGAGTTTGTGATTCAGACAATATCTCTTGATACTCAACATTTCTAAGCCCCTGAGGTGATTGAGGTGGTGGTGGGAGATATTCCACATTGCATCATCTTTTTGACTAGATGTTGTGTGTTGCACACACTCCCTGTCACCGACAAGGTCCCCCTCTTCTTTTTTGGTCTTTTCGCCTTCGCCCCGTTGAGTTCTGCGCGGGGTGTCTCGCGTCATTTTTTGAGCGTGCCCATAGTCAATCCAGGAGATGATGATGTCATGAGCGGAAGCCTGGGAATCCGCAAGATGAGTTTAACGTTCGGGCATTAAAATTCCAAGGGATTGCTTAAAATTGTAAAATCGCCTAAGTTAGGTAAGGAATGGTAGAAGTTTGCAAAATTCCCAAAAGATGAAACGTCTAAAGGTCGCAGAAGGACCCAAAGTGTCGATTTTCGCCAAAGGGTATAGAAGGGAGAAAAAATTGTTAAAGTGTCAAAAGTTGACAAAACCTCCCAAAATCCCGAAATTCGCACTAAGGGGGAAAATTACAAGAGTTTTAAAAAGTTTGCAAAATAGGTGAAAATCCCGATTTTCGCCAATCAAGGGTAAATTGCAAAGGTTTTTAGAAATTGGCAAAACCCTCCAGAAATGCCGAAATGTGCAACTTGGGGCAAAATCGCAATGTTTTAAAAGACTTTTCAAACTGCTCTATTTTGCCGAAATTCAGTAAAGGCAAAATCGCGATTTTTAGAATTTTTAAAAGTTTTCAAACTCTCCATTTCCCAAAATTGGCCATCTAAGGTAAAAGTGCAAAATGTTTTAAAAGTTTACAAACCTTTTATTTCGCCAAAGTTTGAAAAATACCCCCCCCCCAAATCGCGATTTTCACAAAGTTTAAAAAGAGACTCCAAATGCCTAAAATCGCATTATGGAGGAAAAGTGAAAGAAAGTGAAACTTGGCAAACCTCCTCCAAACCCCGAAAATTGCATTATGGAGGAAAAGTGAAAGAAATAAAAAGTTTGAAAAGCAATCCAAAACCCCGAAATCGCGTAATAAGGCAAAATCGCGATTTTTGAAAAGGTTAAAAAGAGACCCCAAATGCTGAAAATCGCATTCCAAGGGTAAATCGCGATATAAAGTTTGCTTTGTCCCCCAAAATTGTGATTCTTTGGTAAGTTGTAAAAGTTTTAAAAACTTGCAAAATGCCTTATTTTGCCAAAGTTCGACCACTAATGCAAAAGTCGCGAATTTTTTTATAAAGGTTGAAAAGGGCGTAAGTATTAAGGAGTTAAAACTTTGCAGAAAGCAATGGAAATGCTGAAGTCCACGCTGTAGGGAAAACCGCGGAGAGTAGAGTTTGCAAGATGAAATCGCCAAAGTTTGCATAAACCCCTCAAACCCCGAAATCGCGCCTAGAGGTAAAATCGCGATTTTTGGTAAGCGTTGGAAGTTTTAAAAGTTTTCACAAACTCCCCTCTCCATTTGCCGAAGTTCGCCGCCATAGGGCAAAATCGCGAAGTTCAAAGTTTGCAGAAAGCGCCATAAACCCATTCAAAGCGCTATAGTAATCGCGCAGAAGTTAAATAGTTTGTTGGAAGAGAGAGCTAAACCCTACTTTGACACCATTTGAAGAGAAAACGCAGAGGTTAAGAACATTGCAATAGCCGCAAAGTTTACCACTAAATTGCAAAGTGAGAGCTTGCAGCAAGAGTAAATCACCGAAAATTCCAACCAAGGTAAATTGCTAAGTCTAAGTCTTCAAAACTGCATTTTTTTCCTCCAAACTTAGGCGCGAAATAAGAGACGTAGAGTTAACCGTTAAAATTTGAAATTGCAAAACTCTCCCATTCTAAATTTGCAAGTAGTGCATTTGTCTTTTCAAAAGCATAGGGCATAAGAGAGACATTTTTCAAATTTCAAAGGAAATCATTCCTGTGGGCCAGATTGTGCAGATTGACACCATTCGTTTCACCAGGTAAGTTAGCTTTGTCTCTCTTAGAATCATTTCAAATGTATGCAAAATTGGATAGATGTGTTTACGCAAAATTGATCAAATGATTAAATCCTTAAACCACATCTTTTCCCGTTTGAAAGGCATCAAGCAAAATAATTGAAATCAGAGTCTGTTCCTAGGAGTTAACCAAGAACGCAATTTTCAGACTTAGAGAATATTTAAACTTCATCCATTTTGAAAATTGATCTCAAAATGTCTAAGTGCAAATTTAGCAGTCGAAATCGCCTAAGTCTTTGAATCGCAGCCGAATAAGTTATTTTTTTTAATCAAAGAGCTTCATAATGATCATGTTCAAATCAATCAAGCGCTTTAGCTGAAGTATCCTGCTTTCTTCAAATTCGGTTTTCAATTAATCCTTGTGTGCTAACGTATCCCTTTTATCTAACCCGCTTTCTTTCCTTCATCTCGTCTTGTAATCCGCATCCGGCTGTGTAGGATAGATGCCTAAATTTGCGGTAGAATCCTCAAAGACACCTGGTGCAGCCGAAACGTCCCGAGCATCCAAGTCAGACATCCCTCGCAAAGTCGATAAGATGAAATATCAGTATCAGAAAGGAGGACTGAGGGAATCAAAAGTTCAAAGCATATGGGAAAATGTAGGTGATACTGACCTAGGCCACATTGATATTCAAGATTTTAGAAACAGAGTATTCTCCCCTAATGCCTATGGCAGGCCTAGGAAGATGATGGAAAGTGGCATCGCTCAGGCAGCAGGATTTCCCCCGTGAGTGCAAAATTATGAGCTGGTAGTAGAGGTTGTCCAGCATTACCAACCAAACACCAGATTGGTGCTCCTTGAGAATATGGTCCTCGCTGACTTCACTCCCTAAGCCATTGGCGACACATTTGACATCCCCTTCCCGAACAACCCCATAGCAGCAACTATAGATGAAGCACAAGTGGCGTATGATATGAACCCTAGATGAAGCACAAGTGGCGTATGATATGAACCCTGCCAAATGCAGAACATTGATAAATGAGGAGTGGTGCAAGGAGAGAAGACCTCCAAGCATCAAAATTGAGAAAAAGAACCCCAGAAGCGACTTTCACAATGAGCATGGAGATATGGTTACATTGCTCAGCAGTGTTATGGGACTCCCCCAATCTAACTACTTTAAAGAGTGGATGTTCTACTTTACAAAGCGCGTCTTTGCTGGGAAATCAAAGTTCGACTGGGCCCAAATCATAAGTGACAACATCCATACCCAGTTGGTCGAACTTGAGGAGAAAAAATACTTTACCATGACATCCTATCTAGTCTATATGTTCGCCACAAACCAGCCACTGTGAGGTTTAATCATGAAGGGTGAAATTGGGAACGGGCCCAATCAGGTGAAGGTGTACGATTGTTATCCACAATTACACTATCAGGACATAGCTCAGAGGGAAAAGAACACCCCTGCCTATGCAGTTGGTCAGTATGAGCATATCAATGACGCCTTCACAATGCACCCGGTCAGGCTGATGCAAGGGGGACTACACATAAGGCTTTCAAAGCAAGCTACCATTCTGGTACAGAGGTATGGCCCCTGGTTCATTCAGTTCCCAAGATTCTCTTATATCCGAATAGCTGGCTTTGAAGGTGCTCCTTTCCAACTTCCATGATATCCAACCGACAAAATCGTTCTTCTGGAAGTTGCAAGGCAAGCACGTCCGGTGAACAGTTTACTCAAAGACAAGAAGCAGTCCAGATTCGCCTTCCCTATGGTTATAGGTAACCTTGATGTCCATTTGAAGAATCCAACTCATGCCGAAGAATCCCTTGCAGAACTAGCTTCCTACGGCCTACAAGAACATTTCCCAATGCAATGCTTTGATCATGACAATCTGGCGAAAAGAGCCTACGGCTGGCGAAAAGAGCCTACGGAGTCAGTTGAAGATTATTGGAAGAACTGCTCTAATGACTACGAAGTCCAACGGCGCGAATATTTAAGGCTAACTGTGCAGCAAATGCGGCTCTATGAATACCGTCGGGTCCCGGATCAATTAACGGATTCTGGAAATTGCTTACAAGTCCGGGAATTTGAGGCAGTAAGACATCTCTTGCCAGGCATCGATTGGTCACAGGATCCAATCACTGATTTTGAGGCAGTCAAGGCTGCCCCAGGGACGTACACTGATCAGTGGTTGCACCAACAGATTGAGCGGCTGATTCATGAGGGAGTCCAATTCACCTATCACATGATGGGTAGCCTTGATTCTCAGTCCTCCGAAGATGAGGGAACCTCGAGTGCACCTAAGGAAGAGGTTGAAAAGCTCGAAAAAAGGAAGAAGGCTAAAGCCAGCAGAGGGACTCGGACATTTAAAAGAACAAGAAGGGAGAAGATCCCTATTAGGAGACCGGAGGTCACTTCATCATCAAAAGACCCCAGTTCATCTGATGCTGTAATAGAACTAGACAATATACCCACTCCGCCTTCCCAGAGCAATGTTGATGCATTCGGAGCTGATGATCCTCCTGCACAAGACATGCTAAATACAGAGGTGAGGGTCATTGAGGCTGCCGAACCTGAGAATCAAGTTGAAGAAGGAGAAATTCCGTCTACTCAGGGGATTGAACTGCATGAACCCACCCAGGGGAGCCGCCATGAATTACAACTGCATAGTACTGCCAAAGATGACTCCACTGTTGAAGGAGAGCCAAGGACAAATGAGACCCGCGAGCCTGAAAGGACTGAAGAACAACCATCACATGAAGATACCAGACAGTTGTTCACTGAAGTAGGAGAGAATTCAGCTGCAAGCAAAGGACTTGACACTTCCTTCACTCATCCTATAACAGAGCAGCTACAAATATGCGATGAGCCAGCTGAAAACATTAAAGAGCAGAGTAGGAATTTAACCATAGCATCAGGACAAACTATACCTCAAGATTGGTTAGTTGCTCGAGCTAAGCGAAAGGCAGCCACAAAGCCACCCATCAACTTGGAGGACATTTTCTCACACATAGACGAAGCCAACTCCAAGGGGAAGAAAAAGCCTAAAGCATATTCCCGGATAACCAAGGATGAAAAAAGGAACCGTACCCTCCATATCACCACCCCGCCTGTCGATAAGCCAGCAAATCAAGTTACACTCGCTGATTATAGTATCACAAACGTCCCAATCGAACGAGCCACCAAAGAATAGGAAAGGGAGGAGTTCAAGGACTCCGTGTAAAACATGCTCAGGCAACTCGAAGAGATAACTGCTGAGAAAGACAT
Source organism: Cryptomeria japonica (assembly GCF_030272615.1). Lineage (NCBI taxonomy): Eukaryota > Viridiplantae > Streptophyta > Pinopsida > Cupressales > Cupressaceae > Cryptomeria > Cryptomeria japonica. Next base: position 905,821,253 of record NC_081407.1, read on the forward strand.
GTATCGAGTTAGTGCTGAGCAAGCCGATGGGTGCATTGATCACCTTCTGAGACCATTGCATAATGCCCCAGAATCCCATATTCCCCCGACAGCATTGGCGCAGAGGACCATCATAGAATTTGAAGGAGTACGAGATACCGCCAAGGTCGTCAGAGAATGGATTCAAAGCATTAAAGAAAGAGGAGAGCAAATCTTCAAGGATCTGCGCGAAATGGCCCTCCATAGGGAATCCACTATTATCAAAATGTGTAAGCTAAGGAAGGAATGCTATAACACTCATGAGGCGATTGCCAAGGCATTGCCCCTCATTGGGGCTCTATTTTGGACCTGCTCTCAAATCCCCGCTATCGATAGTATTCTAAATCCTTATAGTGTCAATACCTTCAAAGAATGGTATTGGACCCTCAGCATGAAGGACGACATGAAGGATAGTATCAATAAAATGCATGATAAGTGCGACGACACTTTATCAAATGTGAAGGATCTTGGTGAAAGGATCCTCAAATCCATGGTTCCCGGTTGGAAAAATAGTATGGAAGATAGTGAGGTGCAACCACAGTGGGAGGACAAGCTTAATCCCAGGGTCACTTACTCCGTAGAGGATCTAGATTCTGTTGTTGGGCTGCAAGCAGACATATCATGTTTTGAAAATCACAAGTCATACTGGAGGGAAGAGCTGGGGAATTTAGATAGCCTCCTATAGGGTATTCATTAGAAAATGTTTAATCCTCCTATGCCGCCGACGACCAAACTATTCGAGTTATATCTGAGATTTCAGGACTACGTTCGGGTAGAGCGTGCAGCCGATCGGGATATCTGGGGAGAGTACCTGCACGACGAGGTCAAATTCATCACAAAGGAATCTACAGCTGGAAAAGAAAAAGTGCTTTCTTAAAATGCATTTTTCTTTTAAAATTGAAAAAGCACTTTTTGGCTAAAGTTCATATTTGACTGCCAAGTCAACTGTAAACTTTAAACTCTGTGCATGTGCACTTTTTGAATTGTTATAGATAGCTTTTAATTACCTTTTTTAGGTAGTTATTGTTCCCCTTTGGGTGGTTGCTGATATTTACCTTCCATTTATGGGTATGAGTACCTTTTTGACTAGATGAATCTAGGCCACTTGTTTAGTTTAGATCTTGGCCATTCATCTATTTTTGGAAATCTATTTAAAGGGACTGTTTTTCCCTTATTTTTGTACAAAGTTCAAGGATTGTTGCTGAAGCTCTGGCGAAATTTACACAGGATTAATGGAAAATTAAAGTTGTTTTCATTTCATTGTGAGTGCATGGTCTCCTTCTTCACCATTTAAATTATTTTGTTATGTCTTTCATTTTTCAATAGCATTTTTAGGATAAACATCTGATAGAATCCTCGCTATTCATACCATTAAGGACTGACTGACTGTCATTCCCTTTGCATGGTTAATCTGGACCAATCTATATGCTCAGTTCGGTTATTAAACAGTTAGTGAATGAATATTAAAATTCTGAATCTATGTTTAATAGCATGAAAACTTATTTTTCCTTGAAGATCGCCCTAGATTCTTACAAACATTGTGCTTAAATAGCTGATAGTGTTAAATATGGTTAATTGGAGGTGTCTGTCTGTTTTTCTTGAACATGTTATCTTAGTTAAGTAATTAGATTTTCTGTATCTCTTTTCCCTATCCCTCTTTTTTCCTTTTTTTTACCAAGAAACCCCACAATCCAACTGAATTAGTATCAATCCAACTGAAATCAACCAATAACGAGACTGTTAAATTTCAGGGAACTCACCCAAAAGTTATTCATCTCATCGTAAGTCCCCTTTGTGTTTCCAGCAAAACACATCAAACCACTGAGTAATCCCGCAGTCAAGACCTGACAATCAAAACCTGAGGTCATCCCCTTTGATCAAACAAGAAACAGCATTAGGGATTTCCTTATCTGAAGAGAGGATAGGATACTCGATGAGATCATTCTATTTTGCATTGGCCAGATGGAGTTTGCAGCGATGCGACTTTAGACACGTCAACACTAGATCACCTTCACTTGAAGCCTCCTATTTGGGAATTTCATCTTTGGGCTGCACTTGATCCTTCATCTTTGCATTGATTCTGAATCTTCTCATTTTGATGTCCTTCACTAAGATTACTTCCCTGTTGTACCAGCAATAATTTTTCGATTTTCGGAGGAAATTCAAGATTGTAAAACATCTTCCTATCTTCATTGCTATACCTTGTCCTTGTCCTAGTGTAGCAATCTTCAATTTGTGATTTTGAAGTGATGAAACTTGATTCCCTATCTTTGATTTCCTCATGATATTGAATGTTTCTATGTATGTCTTGTCCACATGTTGCAATTGAAGTGTGCTAGTGTATCATCATGCTGATCATGTTCTTTGCATTTGCTGTCATCCTTATGTTGATCTTGAAGACTTTCTTGTTACTTTGCAGTTGTGATGATCTTCACCACGTTGCACTCCTTTATTTGGCTGCATCCCAATTGTGAAGTTTGACCTGCTCTTTTCATCAATTGATGACCTTGATACCAGCTTCGTCCGTTGATGAGTTCCTTGATGGTGTTAGCAATATGCACCTTCATCTTTCTCTTCAGTCATATCTGCAAACAAGGATGGCATCAAACATATATGATGTAGACAAATTTTTACGGATCTATTAATCTGATATGTATTCTAAGTGCTTTAATCTTCCGATTTTATGTCTGATTTTACTTCTTTTGATCTAATTTCCATCAATTCGAGTCTGATTTTGATGCTTCAAGGTCAAATTCCTGAGTTACAAGTCTGAGTTTCTTGTGCTTGAAGCCTGATTCTTATCTATCTGCCCTTGGCTGTGGATTCAAGGGGTCATTGGAAGTGGTTTCAAGGTGGTCGGGGTTTTGACCCCCTACTAGAAATGATCCCAAGAAGTTCGCGGTTTTCACCCCCAAGTGGAAGTGGACATCAGCTGATCGGACTTTTCACCAGCAAGTGGAAGTGCTATATGCTTGGTCGGGCTTTTGGGCATGCATTGGAAATCATAGCAATGAGATCAGGCTTTTGGGGTGCTACCGCCATGCTACTGATAGTGCTTGGAGCAGATTGGGGTTTTGAGGGGTCACTGACAATGACCATGGGAGGTCATGGTTTTGGGGTGTCACTGGAAGTCAACATAGGATGATCATGGATTTGGAGGTCCACTGACAGTAAGCATAAGGTGGTCATGGATTTTGAGGTCCACTAGAAGTAACAGCATCCGCCTTACCCATTTACATCTCATCAATTTGATCATCTACTTGCTTGATCATTGCAATCATCTTCATCTCTTAGCAGCATAAACATCATTCATATCTTTGTATCCTTAGGTGGGGTTTTGGGTGTTAACTGGAAGTGGTGATGAAGCAAGGCGTGGATTTGGGGGGTCATTGGAAGTCACCATCTGGTCGTGCTTTTCGAGGGCAAGTGGAAGTCTTCTCGGGCAGGTCATGGTTTTGTAGGGTCACTAAAAGTGCTCTTAAAGTGTCAATGTAGCTTGCCCAATGAACATTTCAAGACATTTCCACTTACTCTTGGCAAACTTAAATAATTTCAAGCGGCATTATTCTTCAAAACTTCAAGCATTCACCTTAATCAGAGCTTATTTCACCAAGTATAAGGGCCTATTCATCCTGATCGAGCTTTTGACAGCCTACTGGAAATGCTCTCAAGGTGGTTGGACTTTTGGAGGGTCTATGGTAGTGGTTCCAGGAAGCTGGTCGGGGATTTAGGGTGTCACTGGAAGTGGTGATGAAGCAAGGAGAGGATTTGGGGGGTAACTAGAAGTGACTTGACTTGTCCCGTTTTGCTGCTTCTATCACTTACTTATCCATTTCAAGGGTTCTTCCTTCATCTTATAGAAGTAACCTTAAAAGTAAACTCATCATCAACAAGGTTTATTCATCATTGCTTATGCCCTGACTACCCTCTCATCAAGCATTTCACTTTCTTTGACAATTCTCCACTCTTAGACTCAACATTTCATCTCTGATTTGAAGGCACATCATGATGATGATCAAATAAAATGATCATCCCAATTCATTCACCACCAAGGCATTGAAAGCTAAACTGACCTCATTCCAACTTAAAGAGAGAGGCGTGACTTGATCACTTCCTGACAACCTAAGGCACTACATCTCCTCAAGTAAAAGGTTGAGAACACTAAAACTACTACCAAACCAGACGACTAAACTAAGGCAACTAACCTATGAGAAAAAAGTGGGGGGTCCCCATTTGCAATGGGGCGATGTGTGAAAACGTCACAACACTTCCCATGTAGCATCCTCAAGTGGGAGATTTTTTCAATTCACCAAATACTCTGAAATAACCTTGTTTCTCAACTTTATTTACCATATTACCTCACATCAATGATACTCTCGAGCTCCAAAATCAATTTCCCATCATCTTCAAGTGGTGGCACCTCTAATGAAGATGTAGGATGTTGTCCGAGTGTTTTCTTCAAACATGACATGTGGAAAACATTGTGAATTTTGCTATTATCTGGAAGTTCCAGCTCATATGCAATTTCACCTATCCTCCTCCTTATCTTATGGAGTCCTTAAACAATGGTTGAAGCTTCTCTGCACTTCCCTTGATAGAAAATTGTCTATAGAGCTGTAACCTCAAAAAGACCACAGCTTCCACCACAAAAACTCTTTCAATTTGGTGGCGATCAGCATAAATCTTTTGCTGATTTTGGGAATGATATAAGTTCTCTTTGTGTGCATTGATAATGTCTAAGTTTTGTTGAGCCCAATCTCTAGCCTCAAGAACTCTACTAGCGGAAAGAATCAAAGCAATGAAGGAAATAGCATCATAACCATAGGCCTATAGACATGAGATGAGTAGAATTGTAGCAATATTCCCCAAAGTAGAGCCACTTAACCCAAGTTGTTCGTTGTCTTGTAACATAGTTCCTCAAGTATCCTTAGATCCATTTGTTTGCAATTTGCCTTTGCCCATTGATTTGAGGATGGTAGCTAGTGCTTGGGATCAATTCCATTCTTGTCAAGCAAAAGAGTTCTTGTCAAAACATGCTTATAAATCTATTGTCCTTGCCACTTACAATGTTCCTTGGCTACCCATGGAATCTAAAAATCTCTCTAAAGAACAAATTGATCAATTGTGGAGCCTTGTACTTTGAAGATATTGCATGAAAATGAGCATATTTGGTAAGTCTATCAACAACTATATAGCCTTACCTTGCACTTTTGGGAGTCCTATGATGAACTCAATGGAGATGCTCTCCCATTTCTGATTTGGAATGGGTAGGGGCTATAACAAACTAGTTGGAAATAAATGCTCTGCTTTGTTTTATCAATAAACCAAACACTCCTTAACATACTTCAAAACATCACTTTTGAGGCCCTTCCATGAAAAACACTCCCTTACCTGCTTGTATGTCTTGCAGTACCCAGGTGACCCGCGAGTGGTGTGCCATGCCATGCCCTCAAAATTTTCTCCTTCACCTTTAATTCTAGTACAAGATACACTCTGTCCTTATAAAGAATGAGCTCATCAACCACTTTATAATTGTCATCCTATAGCTCGTCATCTAAAATGTCAATAGCAAATGTGTTCTTGGCATATTCAGCTATTATAGAAACCTTCCAATAAGCAGATATATAAGTCATAGAACAAAAAATAAGGTTTCCTAGAGAGTGCATCAGCCACCACAGTATTTTTTCCCTTAACATACTCGATGTCAAAATCATAGGCTTGTAGCTTACTTACCCATTTTTGTTCTATATCATTCAAGTCCTCTGATTGAAGAAGACTTCAAGCTGTCATGATCCATTTTAATCACAAACTTCCCACAAACCAAGTATTGCTTGAATTTAGTTAGTGCATGCATGATGGCTAACATCTCTTTGTCATAAATAGAGAAGCTCTTCTCTATCTCCTTGAGCTTCCTACTCTCAAATGCTATAGAGCGTCTATTTTGAATTAAAATTGCCCCAATTTGTCATGCCCCCTGTAGCGAATACACATCTGTGATATGAAAGGATAGAAGGACATCAATGCATTTGGTTCAGCAAATGATTAAGTGACAAAACTGCATTAAGGATAGGACATAGATTAATCACCATGTATTAAGGAAGAGCATCAAATGTGATTCCTTAAGATAATGGCTTAGTTTCCCAAATGGTTTGTTAAGGCAACAAGTTAGTTAAGAGAGCAACAATTAAGACATAAAGGGAGACTGCACCTTTCAAGGAAAAGATCCATCCCAAATGACACATCCCTTCAGCGATGGGAGAAAGGTATAAGAAGGGAGGACAAGATGGTAGAGGATCATTATCAATCAATACTGAAAAAAAATATATCTTCAGATACCAGTATCGATCAGAACATCAGCAAAACATCAATCACAAAAGCAGATTGAATCCTCCAGCACATGCAGACTGAAACAATAGCATCAAACATCAGATCAGTCAAGGTTACAACCAGTCGATCAAGAAACAGCATTTGAGAGATTTCAATATAATCCTTACAATCCAATATTCTTGGTATAAATAATACTCACATATATTTGTCAATCCATTATAAATATGTTTATAAGTTGATGATGCTTAGTAAGATTAATGCTTAGGTGTATGCCTCTATGGTAGTAAATAGATATACATAGTGTCTGGAATCCACCTTCCAGGAGGCTTGAGGTGTGAGAGAAGGGTGACAAGCACGCTCGTAAGTAGGCCGTCCTAGAAGGACCATAGCGGCCTAGGACAAAGAGGGCAATTACAGAGTCAAGGAACCCCATTACAACCTCCCCCCAACTCCACAAGATGGCAACTGTCTTCTAGAAGATGAGACACGAATGGGGAAAGTAGGTGGAAGCCACCAAGCAAGTAAGAGGGTTGTGGTAGACATCCACTCTTGGGCTTGTCATAGAAATGGCTTTGAGCAGATCTATCATGTCTCTTCCTCCAAACCCTAATATGCTTTTGTAGTATTATTGATAATCTATGAATATGATATCATTTGGCCTAACCCTAATGATTGAATACACACACACACACACACAATCTCACCATTTAAAGAGATTCTACAAGTTAAGATGTAACCCTAACCCTAATTTGTTGCAATTGTGATTTTACGGCAAATTAGGAAGGGGACATCACAATTGGTATCAGAGCACCATTCTTGCCAGCCTAAGGGATAGAGAACAATTAATGCAGGCCAACCAAAGGGCCCAAAGAGCTTTGGAAAGGGAAAGAAAGAAACTCACATCCACCATGAACGATGAAATGAGGACTTTCATGGAACAAATCAACCAAACTCTTATAGAACAAAATGAAAAATTGAAAGGACAACCCAACTTCTCTTGCAGGCTATTCAAAACATGAGTAACAATAACCCTAGGTCCAACCAAATCAACGGAAGGGACACCCATTCCAATCATTCTGAAAATGATCACCCCACACGGGTATCAGGACCTAGACCTATGAGACCTCCCGTACCTAGGGAAGAACCAATGATAGAAGAAGTCAACAATCCAACTAATGAAAATGTGGAAGAACTTGCAGAGATATACTCAAGTATAAGCCCTGAAGTTGGGAGGAAATCTCCTTTAGGGAATACTATGATATCAAAACAAAATCTGCACTAAAAAGGAAAAGAGGACAACCCGATAAAGACCTAAAGGAAAGGGTGAGTAAGATAACCCTTCCTAGCTTTGATGGATTAGGGAAACTCACGGCACATTCATATGTACAAAAGTTGGACATTTATCTTTTGCTAAGCCCCATTATGGAGGAAAATGACATAAATTTTGTTGTGCTCCATTTGGCAGACCCGGGCACCATGGCCTTACTATCCAAGGTCATCAACATGTAACCACTTATGACAAATTTACATAGAAACTCATCAAAGGGTTTGATCAAAAGCATCCAAAATGGTATTTCAAATAATTGTCTCAACTTAAGCATCAAGGAAAAGTGGAAGAGTTCGCCACCAAATTCCAAAAATTGGCCGTCATGGTACCCAAGATCTCTCAAAGGAGACTCACTTACTTATTTGTGGAGGGATTGAAAGAATCAATTAGGGGCATAGTAAGTGCCTTAGACCCAACAAACTTGGAAGAGGCAATTCAAAAGGCAATGAAATTTGATACTAACCCATCAAAATAAAAGCCCAAAAGCTTTGCATCAAACACACTCCAAGGATCCTCATAAAGATGAAGGGCATAAGAAGGAACTATGAGGAAGAACTTGCTTTCATTGTAATGAAGAATGGGAACACAAACATGTATGCCGAAATGGAAACGCCCGAAAACAGAAAGATGACCTAAAGAGGAGGAATTTGTGCTTTAAGTGCAAGGAACCATGGGAACGTAGACACATGTGGAAAGGGAAGCTAAGTCCCTAAGATTGAAGCAACTGTTGTCACAAAAGCTTGCACCCTTGTTGAGCTATCAACTCAGCAACCTTGTGAAACATGGAAACAACCCCGAAGTGTGGGACCTTGCGCAAGGGGGTTGAATCTCAGGAGAAGGCCGCCTTCCTTCTCAATCCAAGTGCAAGTGTTGAACCAACTCAACACTCCAAATCTTACTTATAAACCTATCCTAACAGCTTGCAAAGGAAAAGGGAAGAGAGAAATGCTTAAAATGAAAGGAGGTGATGCACCAAGATAAGAGACGTTTCTCTCCCCACCCGAAATGGCACAAAGAATCAACTGAAATACCCAGGAGATGCACAAACTTCAGTTGCATGGATGACCTCAACGCATGTATGGAGGTTAGAACTTGTTGAATGTTAAGAGGGGAGAAGGTTTCCCACAAGTCACACCCAGAAACAGGTTAACACAGCATATATGTGAAAGAAAGCCACAAACATACACTTACAATGAAGGTAAGAACACAGACACAACATACATAAGTTGAAGTAAGGCAAGAATGGTGATTTCAATTCATTATAAGGTCAATGGCCAAACTTACAGTTGCAGAAATGCAAGATAAATACAAGTCTTTAAGAGAAGTGAAAAAGCATAGAATAGCTCAAGCCAACAGGGAGAGAACCCTTTACAATGAGGCTTAACAGCCTTCATATACAAAATTGGTCGCAAAGGAGAGACCATTGGACAAGGAAGAGAAGCCTTGACCCTTGTGTGTGCAAGGGAATGTCAGTCAGGGAATGCAGGGAAGTGCATGCACCTGACATTGTGTACATGCAAGCAACCCGGCCATACCCTGACAACGCAATCCCAAGAAGAAAGGGACTTCCAAAAGGTGGATTGCCTAACATTCCAAAGTCAAAGCATGCAAGCATGACATAAGTAACCACAAATAAGCATGGCCTTGTACTCCACCTGATGGAAATCCTACAAAAAATTAAAATTGTTAAATGCGCCCCTGTAGCTCCACAAAAGAAAATGTACAAGTCACAAGAGTTGGTGGAGCATTAAGGCTTTGAGTGTTGATCACGCCATCTGGAAGTGTTCAAAGTCGTCGGAAGTCGGAAGTTGGGAACTTCGGGGTTTCGGAGTTACGGAGCTCTGGGGAAGGGAAGACTTAGGAACTTGGGAACCTCGAGGTTCCAGAGTTTCGGGGTTGAGGACTTAGGAACTTGGGAACTTCGGGGTTCCGGCGTTCTTGGGTTGAGGACTTAGGAACTTGGGAACTTCGGGGTTCCGGAGTTCCAAGGTTGAGGACTTAGCAACTTGGGAACCTGGGGGTTCCGGGGTTGAGAACTTAGCAACTTGGGAACTTTGGGGTTCCGGAGTTCTAGGGTTGAGGACTTAGGAACTTGGGAACCTAGGGGTTCCAGAGTTCCTGGGATGAGGACTTAGCAACTTGGGAACTTCGGGGTTCTGGAGTTCCGAGGTTGAGGACTTAGGAACTTGAGAACCTGGGGGTTCCAAAGTTCCGGGGTTGAGGACTTAGGAACTTGGGAACCTGGGGGGTTCCAGAATTTCGGGGTTGAGAACTTAGCAACTTAGGAACCTGGGGGTTCCGGAGTTCCAAGGAAGAGGACTTAGGAACTTGAGACCTTGGGGGTTCCGAAGTTCTAGGGAAGAGGACTTAGGAACTTGGGAACCTGGGGGTTACGGAGTTTCAAGGTCAAGGAAGGGAAGACTTGGGAACTTCCTTCTGACAAGACAACACTTCACACTTTATGATTCCATTGTTTTCTCTTTGATCAATTGAGGCAATGTTGGTCCATAGAACATATCTCTAATCGGTTCTCACTGATGGACCAAGGGTGTCATAAAATGACAACAGCAACCACCAATGAAGAAGCAAAAGAAAACCCAAACAAGATAACAAGGCATGACTAAGATCTTAAGAGCCTATAAACAAAAGAAGGGACCATGACCAAATGGAGCTTTTTGGAAGTACAAATCTAGTAATCACAACACCCTCCTATTCGTAAGATCTTGAAACAAGATCTCCACAATAAAATTTGTAATGTGTCAAGCTTGAAATCTCTTTATAAGACCCCAAAGTCTCCTTATCATGTTAAGGGACAACCTTTTCATTAGACTTTGCAGAGTAAAGACGAATCAATGAATCATTCTAGTCAATGAAAAGGAAACTAACAATACACAGTCATGTGTATGCTCCATGTCTAGATGTACTTACGTGTATACTCCGCGCTTGGCATGTTTACTCCATGAATATCTATGATTATCATAAACATATTCCTATCAAGAGATTTCTATTTTTGGTTGATCTAGAATATGAGAATAACAAGAGGGAGCCAAAAGAGCTATGAATTTATTCAGGAAAGAACATTTTATTTGAGGTCATAGATGGTGTCACGCTTCTAAATCCTAATCTTATTACATAAGTTTTGACATTAGGAGATATTGGGTAAACAATGGGGCAACCTAACCATTTACAAACTGATGCAAAATGAGAATGGAAGAAACTTACAATCCATGCCCCACCTAAACAATTAAAACCCTAATGAAGAAAATTGTCTTTTCAAAAAGACTTCACAATTTTCTTTATCGATCCTAGTCAAACATTAATGTAGACAAAAAAGGAGGAGATCTTCAACCATCTAAATCTGAAGTTGCTTGAGGACAAGCAATCTCAGGGAGGGTGGATTGTCATGCCCCCTGTAGCAAATACACATCTACAATAACCTAAAGGAAATTAACGAAAGGATAGAAGGACCGCATGCATTTGGTTCAGCAAATGATTAAGTGACAAAACCATGTTAAGGATAGGACATTGGTAAGAGCATCAAGTGTGATTCCTTACGATAATGGCTTAGTTTCCCAAACAGTTTGTTAAGGCAACAAGTTAGTTAAGAGAGCAGCGATTAAGACATAAAGGGAGATGCCGCCTTTCAAGGGAAAGATCCATCCCAAATGATACATCCCTTCAGCGATGGGAGAAAGGTATAAGAAGGGAGGACAGGATGGTAGAGGATCATCATCAATCAATACAAGAAAAAACATATCTTCTAATACCAGTATCGATCAGCACATCAGCAAAACATCAATCACAAAAGCAGATTGAATCCTCCAGCACATACAGACTAAAACAATAGCATCAAACATCAGATCAGTCAAGGTTACAACCAGTCGATCAAGAAATAGCATTTGAGAGATTTCAGTATAATCCTTACAATCCAATATTCTTGGTATAAATAATACTCACATATATCTGTCAATCCATTATTTATATGTATGTTTATATGTTGACGATGCTTAGGTGTATGCCTCTATGGTAGTAAATAGATATGCATACTGTCTGAAATCCACCTTGCAGGAGTAGCTTGAGGTGTAAGAGAAGGGTGACGAGTGGGGTCATAAGTAGGCCGTCCTAGAAGGACCATAGCAGCCTAAGACAAAGAGGGTACTCCAAAGTCAAGGAACCCCATTACAACATCCCCCCAACCCCACAAGATGGCAACCATCTTCCGGAAGTTGAGACATGAATGGGGAAGGCAATAGAAGCCGCCAAGCAAGAAGAGGGTTGTGGTAGACATCCACAGTTGGGCTTGGTGTAGAAATGGCTTCAAGCAGACCCATCATGTATCTTCCTCCAAACCCTACTATGCTTTTGTAGTCTTATTGATAACATATGAATATGATATGGTTTGCCTAACCCTAATGATTGAATATATATATATATAGATATATATATATATATATATATATATGTTACTAATGTTATGATTGCAATATTCAAATCCAAGAATCACACAATTTAAAGAGATATTCTACTAGGTAAGATGTAACCCTAACCCTAATTTGTTGCAATTGTGATTTTAGGGTAAATTAGGAAGGGGACATCACACAATCCCCTCTCACGAAGTATCACATTCTAAAACAAAAGGAATTCAAAAATTTCGAATAACCAAAATAGGATATGAACTCATTACCTCCTTGAGCTTGTAAAAAACTCTTTGTGCTAAAATGCTCAAAGATAAGGCCCCCTTCATCAAATCTATCAAGGGGGCTACAAGCTTCAAAAACCCCTTGACAAACCTCCTATAGTTTTAGCTATAGAGTCCCACAAATTCCCTCAAACAAGACAGAGTCCTAAGCCTAGGCCAATCTCTTATTGCCTCGGTCTTCTCCTCATCCATGTTAACCCCTTTGGCACTAATCTTATGCCCCAAATACAACATTTTAGTCAAACCAAACTTACATTTGGATGCTTGGTGTAAAATGAATGCTTCTCTAGTATGCCAAGCACCTCATTTGTGTGCTTCAAGTGATCCTCCCATGTCTCACTATAAATCAAGATGTCATCAAAGAAAACCAACACAAATTTTCTCAATTGTAAAACCAATACTTAATTCATGTATGACTAAACCGTGGTAGGTGCATTAGTCAATCCAAATGACATGAACAAGAACGCATAATGCTCATAGTGACACTTGAAAGTTGTTTTGTGCCATCCTCATCTATAACCTTTATTTGAAGGTACCTTGACCATAAATCAATCTTGGAGAAGTATACTGCACCATGAAGTATACTCATCAATCCTAGGTATGAGGTAGTGACTCTTGATTGTCATTTTGTCGAGGGCTCCATAATCAATGCACAGTCTCCTAGTACCATCTATTTTTTTTACGAAAATCACGGAAGAAGCAAATGGGCTAGAGCTAAGACAAATGTGTCCCATGTCTAATAACTCCTTAATCGCCTTCCCAATCTCCTCCTTGTACCTCCTAGGATGACAATAAGGTGTAGTGATGATGGATTTTGCTCCTTCCTCTAGCTCAATTATATGCGAAAAGCACCTATATGGTGGTAAACCTAGAGGAATTTCACTTCACAACTTGCTATATTTATCTAAAATAGACTGGATTTCAACATGATAAGACCTCCCATCCTTGGATAAGCTTGTATCTATAATCAAACACTCTACTGCCTAAGGAATTTGATCTCTAAAATAAATCCTCTCCATCCTTAGTTGAAACTTGAGACCTTCACAGGGCCCCCATTGGATAGGCAACAAAGAACTACCTCTTTTCCATCAAATTTGGATTTCAACTCCAAAGTCTGATAATTTTGTGAGTACTCACCAAGTGAGTGCAAAGATTGCACTACCAAAACTAAATTCGTCTCACCAATGCTAATCACATAGAAATCATCTCGCATCTTGTACCATCCTAGAGTCAACTCCAACAGTCGAATCATTTGGTTCAATGGAATAGTAAACCCATTAGCCATTGTAACATTAAACCCCTCAAAATCTTCAGTCCTCAAACCCATCTTAACCCCCACAATCAATCAAAATCATCCCCTATGCCCTCATAAAAACCCTTTAACTTGGAGGGTGATATCTAGATGCTCCTAAAAAATGACAAGTATGCCACCTAAATACTCTCCCCTCTGATCCTCCTATTCAACCTCATCCACAACAACCTAGGGTTTAAACTCTCCTGCCTCAAAATCCTCATCGGAAACTACCTCTATAAAATGTATGTGCCCTTTGCCCAAACACCTATGACCTAGCTGCCATGGTTCTCTACAACTAAAGCGTAGATTTTTCCTTCAAAGTTCATTCTTAGATTCCTCAACCCTATTTGGTTTTGGGGGTAGTGTCTTAGGTTGAGGGAAACTCTTATGAGGCTTCTTATGCTTAATCATTTGTGCATTTTTAGAGTAGAATTTATTTTTGGTCATTGAATCCTCCAAATTTAGTGCTTTCCCAATTGCCTCTTGCAAGGAATTCAAATCAAACGCCCTTAAGAAACCCTTAAGTGGTTCGGATAGGCCTCTTTTAGTCACATCTAGAACCAATACTAATAGCCTCTAAAACTCTACCACGTAATGCTTAATTATGCCTTCTTACTTCAACTATGCCACCTCCCAGAAGTGAATCTTTGGATCCTTTCTGTCAAACCTTTCCATCAATCTCTAGTTCAACTCCTCTAGAGTAGTAATTGAGCCATGTCCTTGTTAGGATAGGTGACATTAACCTTGCATTCCTATGCCACTCTCATGTGTCTCCACATTCCTTGGAAAGTGTTCTAGGCGATATGAGAGTCAAAATATTATATCTATTTCATTTGACATTGTAATTGCATTCTAAAGAGGTGGACACATGTTAGTGGCAGTTACAGAGCATTCTAGGAGAATACTCCTTCGAGGTGTCCACTTTGGGGAGTGAGAACATCTTGTGTTGCATGTCAATTAATGTTGATCATTGTCATTTGCATATCTTCTTGGATAGGGCGCCCAAGTGTGAATGTAATTGCATGTCTTATTTTGTAGCCAGTGCAGCCTTGATCAAAGAGTAATGAAGCATCCAGGATGGACTAATTTTGATAGATTATGGGCTAGGCACCCATGTGAGATCCATGTGAAGTTATTAATTATTTTTACTATGTTTATTAGTTGCCCATTATTCTAGGTACAGGTTTTTGAAAATGGTTTTAGCCTCTTGTTTTGGGCAGCCACAGAAGTTTTTCCTCCCTCAAAATTCTATAAATTGAAGCCTTGGGATAGTACTTTCATATTGAGTTGCAGCTATCTAGGTGCTGCCAGATTGCTTAGAGAATGGTAATAAAGAGTATTGTTGTATACATATTTTAGAAGATTAATAATATTCTTGCCCTCTTTCTTGTGTGGAGTTTTTTCCCTAAAGGGCTTCTCCACATAAAGTTGGTGTTATTTCTAGTATTACTGATTTTATGTTTTTAACTGACTATGCAATCACTTAATCTTATTGGGTAATCTGTATTTTCAGATTTGCAATCAATTTGCATAAGATAATATTGCAGTGTGGTTTCACCTTGTTCTCAATAGTTTCTTGGGTCACCATGCCATGATACCACCACTCATGAGCCACAACCTCTAGGTGAAGGGTTCTAAACTTGATTGCTGCCTCCTCACACATGGAGTTTAAACAAAAATAGGTATCTGTTGTGCGTTGCACATGCTCCCTGTCGCCGACAGGGTCCCCCTTCCTTTTTTGGGCCTTTCTGTCTTCACCCTGTTGTTTTTCGCACACAGTGTCTCGCGTCCTTTTGAGCGAGCCCGTGACTGGTCCGTGAAGTGATGATGTTGAACGAAGAAGCCGGTGATTCCATTAGGCTAGTCTAGCCCTCAGACACGAATTCCAAGAGATTGTTCAAACTTGTGAAATCGCCTTGAATAGGCGTGAGATGATAGAGGTTGGCGAAGCCCGCCGAGCAAAGGACAGCGCATCTAAAGGTCGCATGAGGACCCAAAGTTGTCATTTTTTGCGTAAGAGCAAGGAGATAGATTACATGATGTTTGTTCTTATAGAGTTTACAAGATTTGAATGAATGACGATTTTCGCCAGCTAGAGGAGGAGCAAATTTCTTTGCAAAATGCCAAGGTCAACAAAATCGCCAAAATGCCCAAGATGGGCGAATTTCGGACTTTCAAGCCAAAATGAGAGAAAAGTTAAAAGTTGACAAAACTGGCTTAAGGTCCGAAATTTGCAAAAAGTTGACAAAACTGGCATAAGGTCCGAAATTTGCAAAAAGTTGACAAAATCGCCTTAAGGTCCAAAATTTGCAAAAAGTTGACAAAACTGGCTTAAGGTCCGAAATTTGCAAAAAGTTGACAAAATTGCCTTAAGGTCCGAAATTTGCTAAAAGTTGACAAAACTGGCTTAAGGTCCGAAATTTGCTAAAAGTTGACAAAATCGGCTTAAGGTCCGAAATTTGCTAAAAGTTGACAAAACTGGCTTAAGGTCTGGAATTTGCTAAAAGTTGACAAAATCGCCTTAAGGTCCGAAATTTGCTAAAAGTTGACAAAACTGGCTTAAGGTCCTAAATTGCAAAAAGTTGACAAAATCGCCTTAAGGTCCGAAATTGCAAAAAGTTGACAAAATCGCCTTAAGGTCCGAAAATGCTTAAAGTTGGCAAAAAGGCCAAGAGGTCCGAAATTCGCTGAAAGTTGGCAAAAGTGCCAAATGGTCTGAAATTTGTTCAAAATTGCCAAAACGTTTAAAAGGTCCGAAAAAGATAAAAGCGTCGAAGTTCGCCCTTGAGGTAAAAACAAAGTTTAAGTTTTAAAGGGCCTCCATATCCCCGAAAGCCACAAGTTGGAGTAAAAGCGCAAAGAAGCAAAGGGGGAAATTGGTGAAGTCACCAAATGGTCCGAAACAGGAAAATGACCACAAAGTTCGCAAAGCTTGCAAACTACCCAAAAGGTCCGAAATTCGTCGTCTAGGGCAAAGTTGCAGCGCGTAAGACGCGTATAAGGAATCCGGCATTGGCAAAAGCTCGTCATTCTCCGAAATTAGAACGGTAAGTCTACAAAAAAAAACCTCATAGAGCCGAAGTTCGCGATTTGGGGGATGAAGATGTGAAGTTTAAAAGTCTACAAAAACCCTCATACCGCCGAATTTCGCAATTTGAAGGATGAAGTTGCGTAGTGTTTGAGGTTTTAAAGTTCCCTCATTCCGCCAAAGTTAGTGTAGAATCGCGTAGGGGAGGATCGCGTGAGGTTTGAAAGGTGGAGCCAGAGAGCACAATTTCCCAAGGTAAAACGTTGGCATGAACCCTTTCAAACATTCAAGTTCAATTACCATTTCATCCAAGGTGAAGATCGCCAAGTCTAAAACTCAAAATTGCAAATTCTTTTCAAACCGCAACCGCGAAAATTTGAATTATAAAGTTAACCGTTGGAATTCAAAATTGCAGACCCCCCCCATTCAAAATTTGCAGAACTATCCATCCATTCTTGCATGGCCAATCGGGCAGTTTCTCACCACCCATTTTCATCAGGTAAGTACGCTTTACCTCTCTCGATCGTCTGAAACATTTACAAATTGGATAGATGTGTGTGCAGAAAATTGATTGAAATGCTTAAATCTTCAAAATTCGCATCTCTTTCCGTTTATAAGGCGTCGTGCAAGGCTGTTGAAATCAGAACTTACTCCTAAGAATCAGCCAGAAATTGAATTTTTAGACTTAGGAAAATTTCTCAAGCTTTGTCCATTTTTGAAAATTGATCCTGGAAAGGCTTAAATATAAACCTGCAGTCGAAAGCTTCATAACTAGTTATGTTTAAATCAATCAAGTTTGTCGCTAACAAAATCATGCTGGTTCCGATTCAATTTTTGAATTAATCCTTGAATGCTAGCATATTCTTTATCTAACCCGCTTTGCTTCCCTTGTATCGCCTCGTAATCCGCATCCGGCTGTGCAGGATAAATGCCTAAATCAGCAGTAGAATCATCAAAGACGCCTGCTACAGCCAAGACATCATGAGCATCTAAATCAGATATCCCTCACCGAGTCGAAAGGATGAAGTACCAATATCAAAGAGGGGGATTGAGGGAGTCAAAAGTTCAAAGTGTCTGGGACAATGTCGGTGATACTGACCTAGGCCATATCGATATCCAAGATTTCAGGAGCCGAGTCTTCTCCCCTAATGCCTACGGCAGGCCTAGGCAAATGATGGAAAGTGGCATCACCCAAGCGGCAGGGTTTCTTCCAACAGTGCAGAACTATGAGTCAGTGGTAGAGACTACCCGGCATTATCAACCAGGTTCCAGATTGGTGCTCCTCGAGAACATGACCCTCGCTAACTTCACTCCTGAGGCCATTGGCAACGCATTCGACATCCCCTTCCCGAACAATCCCACGGCTACGACTATAGACGAAGCATAGGGGGCGTATGATATGAATCCTCCCAGATGCAGAACACTGATCAATGAAGAGTGGTACAAGGAGAGAAGACCTCCAAGCGTCAGAATTGGGAAAAAGACCGCAAGAAGTGACTTTCATAATGAGCATGGGGACATGGTCACATTGCTCAGCAGGGTTATGGGACTTCCTAAGTCCAACTACTTTGAAGAGTGGATGTTTTATTTCACAGAGCAAGTCTTCGTTGGGAAGTCTAAGTTCGACTAGGCCTAGATTATAAGCGACAACATACACACTCAGCTAATTGAACTCGAGACAAAGAAGTACTTCACTGTGACCTCTTATTTGGTCTACATGTTCACCAGGAACTAGCCACTGCCAAGTTTAATAATGAAAGGAGAAATTGGGAATGGGCCTAGTTAGGTGAAGGTATATGATTGTTACCCACAGCTGCATTATCAGGATATAGCTCAAAGAGAAAAAAACAGCCCGGCCTATGCGGTTGGCCAATATGAGCGCGTCAATGACGCCTTCACAATGCGCCTGGTCAGGCTAATGCAGGGAGGATTACACATAAGGCTCTCAGAGCAAGCTACTATCCTAGTACAAAGATACGGAGCCTAGTTCATCCAGTTCCCGAGGCTCTCCTACATCCGGATAGCTGGCTTTGATGGTGCCCCTCTCCGGCTTCCATGGTACCCAACCGACAAGATAGTTCTTATGGAGGTTGCAAGGCAGTCACGTCCGGTCGGCATCTTACTCAGAAACAGCAAGCAGGCTGGATTCGCGTTCCCCATGATTATAGGCAATCAAGACGTCCATCTAAAAAGTCCATCCCAAGCGGAGGAATCCTTCGCGGAGCTTGCCTCCTATGGCCTACAAGAGCATTTTCCAAGGAAATGCTTTGATCACGATAATCTGGCAAAGAGGGCCTATGGCAGGGGGTACAGAGCAAAGGAATCAGTTAAAGATTATTGGAAAAACTGCTCTAATGACTATGAGGTCTGAAGGCGTGAATATTCTAGGCTGAGTGTGCAACAGATGCAACTCTATGAATATCGCCGGGTCCCAGATCAACTCACAGATTCAGGGAATTGCCTGCAAGTTCGGGAATTTGAGGTTGTAAGGCATCTTTTGCCGGGCGTTGATTGGTCGCAAGACCCAATCACTGATTTTGAGGCAGTCATGGCAGCCCCAGCAAGATATACAGACCAATGGTTGCATCAGCAGATTGAGCGACTAATTCATGAGGGAGTCCAGTTCACCTATCATTTAATGGGTGGCCTTGATTCTCAATCCCTCGAAGATGAGGGAACTTCCAGTGCACCCAAGGAAGAAATTGAAAAGCCCGAGAAGAGGAAGAAGGCTAAGGCTTGCAGAGGGACTCGAACATCCAAGAGAACAAGAAGGGAGAAGATCCCCATTAGGAGGCCAGAGGTCACTTCATCGTCAAAGGACCCCAGTTCGTCCGACGATGTAGTAAAATTGGATTATATACCTGCTCCTCCTTCCCAGAGTGACATCGATGCATTTGGAGCTGATGATCCTCCTGCACCCGACATGCTAGACGTCGAGCTAAGAGCTACAGAATCAGCGGAGTCGGGTAACCACATTGAGGAAGGAGAGATTCCATCCATTCAGGGGATCGAAGTGCATGAACCCACCCAACAAAGTCGCCATGAACTGCTGCTCCATAACACTGCCAAAGATGACTCTACCGTTGAAGGAGAGCAAAAGACAGAGGAGACCCGCGAGCTCGAAAAGACTGAAGAGCTACCATCACACGAAGGCATCAGACAATTGTTCAGTGAAGTAGGAGAAAACTCTACTGCAAGCAAAGAGCTTGACACCTCCTCCACTCCTCCGGTAACGGAACAGCTGCAAATTTGTGGTGAGACGGCTGAAAATATCAAAGAACAGAGTGAAAATTTAACCATAGCATCAGCCCAGACTGTACCTCAGGAATGGTTGATTGCCCGAGCTCAGCGCAAGGCCGCCACAAAGCCACCCATTGACTTGGAAGACATCTTCTCACGTATAGATCAAGCTAAAGCCAAGGGGAAGAAAAAGCCCAAGGCATATTCCAGGATGACCAAAGATGAGCAAAGGAACCGCACTCTTCACATCGCCACCCTGCCTGTAGACAAACCAGCAGATCAGATTACATTGGCAGATTATAGCATCACGACCGTCCCCATCGGACGAGCCACTAAGGAACAGGAAAAGGAGGAATTCAAGGATTCAGTACAGAACATGCTCAGGCAACTTGAAGAGATAACAGCTGAAAAAGGACATGTATCAAGCTCGTGCTGAGCAGGTCGAGGGATACATCAATCAACTCCTGAGACCATTACACAATGCTTCCGAATCCCACATTCCCCCGACAGCATTGGCACAGAGGACCACAACAAAATTTGGAGGAGTACGGGACACCGCAAGGGCCGTCAAGGAATGGATACAAGGCATCAAAGGGAGGGGAAAACGAATCCTCGAAGAAGTAAAAGAGATGGCTCACCGTCGAGAGACCACCCTGGTCCGGCTATTAGAGGTAAAGAGGGAATCCCTTAGAATGCATGAAGTGGCTGCCACTACTCTTCCCTTCATGAGAGCTCTCTTCTGGACCCATGCACAGATTCCTACATTACCCACCATCCTAGATCCTTATAACATTAGCACTCTTTAGAATAGTACTGGACTATCACCAAGAATAACGACACGAGAAATCATTGATAAAAAAACACGATGCATGCGAGACAATTCTAAACACCACGCAAGAACTCGGCAAAATGATCCTCCGATCAATGGTCTCGGGATGGCAAAATGCCCTGTCCGATAAAGTGATACGGCCAGACTGGGAAGAAAGACTAGGGATGGATAGGATCACCTATTCCGTTAAGGACCTAAGTTTTGCTGGTCAATTCCAGTCAGACATGTTGTGCTTCGAGCGTAATCGTTTCAGCTGGAAAGATGGTTTGAAGCACGTGGACCAATATCTCGAGGGCATGCAATATAAAATTCGTCATCCTCCTATGCCTCCATTCAGTCTGCTATTCCAATTATGCATCAAGTTCCAAAAGTATGTTCGTGAGGAACGTGCGGCAAGTCGTGATCTTTGGCAGGAATATTTGCATGGTGAAGATGAGTTCTTGGAAAAGGAATCTACAAATGGAAAAGAGAAAGTGCTTTCCTAGAAAGTGTTTTTTCCTTTTAAATCTTGAAAGTGCACTTTTTGGCCAAAGGGTCATGTTTGACTTCCAAGTCAACTAAATGTAAAACTTTATGTGTATGCACATTTTTGGATTATTTTTGGATAAGTTCTAATTACCTTTTGGGGTAGTTATTACTCCCTTTGGGGTAGTTGCTAATATTTGCCTCCCATTTATGGGTATGCGCAGCCATGTTTTATGAATGAATCTGGGCCACTTGTTTAGATTAAATCTTTGCCATTCATCCATTTTTGAAGCCTATTTAAAGGACTGGTTTTCCCTCATTTTGTAAGAAGTTCTTGGATTGTTGCTGAAGCTCTGGCGAAATTTACAGGATTTAATACAAAGTTAAGATTGTTTCAAGTTTCCTTGTGAGTGCATGGCCTCCTTCTTCATTAATTTAGAATTTTTCAGTTATGCTTCTTTCCTTTATATAGCATTTTCTAAGTAAACATCCGATAGAATCTTCTCTGTTCATACCATTAGGTTTGTTGGTATTTTGGTATGGTTTTGTCATTGATGTCAACACCTACTAAAACACTAGCACTTTGGAGATCCAGCAACATTCACCGGCAAGCAGGTAACTATTGCACAGTTACTGGTATATGGCTCACCGGCAGGATATAATGATCACCGGCACTTGGAATGATATGGAAGACATCTGGTAATGTCGAAGACATCATGTGGACACTTTGTTTTGGAGAATTGTTTATTGGTATATTCATATTTGCATATTTGCTTTTATCGACAAATAGGTCCAGGGTTACCTAGGGTTACATCGACAGGTTTATCTTTTCCAGATCAGCATGGCACGCTATGGAAATGATTAATTATTGTTGTAAATGCATTAAGCCGACATGTTCAATCGGTTATTGCATCGGATATTATATTGTTTGTAAAATGTTTTTATTGTAATATCTTGTAGAGCCGACCTACTAAAATTGGTCTTAGGTTATGGTATAAATGTAAGATCTTATTTGTAAGATCGAATGTGGAATGCGAAAAAAAATTGTGTGAAGGTATATGTGAGATTAAGCAGAGCTATACAAGAAGACATCATTTGAAGGTGAAGTTAGGTTTTTGTGGAAGCATATCAGCATTACACCGGTACTGAATCCAGCATATGAAGATGCTATTTTGTGCAGTACATTCTTATTGGATTTAACCATCCAACTGTAGTCAATGTGACTCCCATTTTCTCATTGAGCAGTGAGCTCTAGGTTGTTGGCCTTTCTGCATGTGCAGACCCCATTTATGTACACTTACTATCTGCAGTAGTATCATCTGATTGTAGGTAAGGTTTCCCATCGTGGTTTTTCCCCTTATAGGGTTTCCACGTACAAATATTGGTGTTATGTGTTGTGGATGACTTTGTGTTTATGTTTCATGCATTAATCTTTACCGATATAGCAATTAACTGTTAACACTGTCTACTGGCATACTTAACTGGTTTACCGGTATTAAGCATTAAGTTGGTTAAGTTGTTTTTGGTTTGAATTTAGTTGACAACTGATTCACCCCCCCACCCCCCTCTCAGTTGTCTCCGGGACCTAACAACTGGTATCAGAGCTTAGTCCTCTTTTGCAGAAGTTTAACAACTTGAGGAGATCCAATGTCTACTAATTATTTAAGGAAGGACAGTCATAAACTTGATGGAACCAACTATGGCATATGGAAGATCAGAATGGAGACACATCTAAACTGCATTGGAAAGGACATCTGGGATGTTACAAAGAATGGTTATACTGCTGCTATACCAGGTCAGCCCAGTCCAGCTAACTTGACAAAAGATGAGGAAAATGATTGCAAAGCAAGAGAAGCACTTTTGAGCGCATTATCAGATCAACAAATCATGGGACTATCAGATAGGTCTACTGCTAAAGCTATTTGGGATCATTTGGAAACACTGAATGAAGGAGATTCCACAGTCAAAATTGCAAAATTTGAAAGCTCCCGGGTCAGGTATGAACATCTGAAAATGGAAGAAGATGAAAGGATTTCTGCTTTTATGGAAAGAGTAAATGAAATTGTTTTGGATATTAAATGTTGTGGAGAAACCTTAAGTGAGGATGAAATTGTTTCAAAAATCTTAAGAGGATTGCCACCGGCATATAAAATGAAGGTTACTACTATAAATGAGTTAAGAACAATGCCTAATACATCAGTAACTAGGGATACATTGATTGGAAAACTTTCAGCCTTTGAAATTGAGGAATTGGTCCTGTTGCTACTATAAAGATAGATTTGGCCTTTAAAGCATCAACATCATCTGCTCCATTATTTGACAAATCAGATTGGAAAGCCTTTTATGCAAAAGAACTTGAAGAAACTAGGACGGAGAATGAAAAACTTGAAGAACTTGAAGCACTATTTGCAAGGAAAATGCCTAAAGGTCCAATTGGAAGTAAGTATGAAGGTAAAGCACCCTTTAAATGTTTTAACTGCAATAAGATTGGTCATATGGCTTCGAGATACCCTGATAGACATGCTAGACTAAAAGAAGAAGCTAGAAGGACATACAAACTTAATCCTAAATATCAGAGATACAGATTCAAGAAGAACAAAGACAAATCTTGTTACATTGCTGATGAAGGTGTGACTGATGATTCTGATGAGGATCTAGCAGACAATGGATGGGTTTTTGCTGCTATAATAGAAGATCAACCGGCACCTACTGCTCAACCGGTAGAACAAGCCCTAGCAGCTAAAGTTGAAGTAAATGATGAATGGATCATTGACTCAGGATGCTCACATCATATGACAGGAGACAAAGGTAAATTCTTGAACTTTCAAGAATACAATGGAGGTTTAGTAAGATTTGGAGATGACAAAGCCTGTTCAATCAAAGGTAAGGGTACAATATCTCTTGATGGTAAGCATAACACTGACAATGTCTACTGTGTTGAAGGATTAAAGCATAATCTTTTAAGTGTTGGTCAATTGGTTGAGAAAGGATTTCAGTTGCAATTTAAAAATGGAAAATGCAAAATCATGAATAGAACTGGTTTGGAAATTGCAATCGGTAATCAGACTAGAGGTAATATCTTTCATTTGAATAACAGTGAAAAGACATGCTTGATTGCACATATAGATGAAAGTTGGTTATGGCATAAGAGACTCTATCATGTAAACTTTGATTGCATGGTGAAGATCAGTACTTCTAAGGCAGTTAGAAATTTACCTAAAATTGTCAAACCTCAGAATACAGTATGTAAGGAATGTCAATTTGGAAAACAAGTTAGAGTTAGTTTCAAAAGTATTCCAGGAAAATCAAACAATGCTTTTGATTTAATTTACACTGATTTATGTGGTCCAGCTAGAACTAAAAGCTTACAAGGTGATAGATATTTCATGCTAATTATTGATGATTATTCTAGAATGTGTTGGGTTACTTTTCTCAGAGAAAAATCAGAAGCACTTGGAAAGTTCAAACTGTTCAAAGCAATGGTTGAAAATGAAACCGGTAAGAAAATTAAATGTTTAAGATCAGATCGAGGAGGTGAATTCACATCTAAGAACTTCAATACATTCTATGAAGTGAATGGAATCAGAAGACAACTATCAACACCTCGGACACCACAGCAGAATGGAGTTGTTGAAAGGAAAAATAGAACTATCTTGGATGCAGCAAGAAGTATGTTATCAAAAGCAAATTTACCACATGTGTATTAGAGAGAAGCAGTCAACACAGCGGTCTATACATTCAACAAAGTTCAAATCAAAGGTGAAAGTGAAACCGGTAAGACCCCTCATGAACTATGGTTTGGTAATACTCCTACTCTTAAATATTTCAGAATTTTTGAAAGTAAATGTTATATTAGAAGAGATGAGTATATTGACAAATTTGATCCTAGAAGTGATGAAGGAATATTTCTTGGTTATTCATCTAAGAGCAAAGCATATAGATGTTTTAACAAGAGATTGCAGAAAATTGTTGAGAGTACAAATGTAAAAATTGATGAATAATTCAGAGGAACTTCAAGGTATATAGACTTTGAACCGGCAACAGAAATTGTGACAAATGAACCTACACTAAATCTATCGGTACAGAATGAAGATCCAGTTACCCCGGTACCATCTGAGGATTCCACAGTAATTGAAGAACAACAGCAAACTAAGACACCCCGGTATGTAAGATTGAATCATTCTGAAGATCAGATAATTGGAAACAAATTTAAAGGAGTTATGACAAGAGGAAGATTGGCAAATGAAGAGGTATGTCTTATCTCTCAAATAGAACCATCATCTGTTAATGAGGCATGTGAAGATAAATTTTGGATTAAAGCTATGGAAGAAGAATTAGAACAAATTGAGAAAAATAACACTTGGACATTAGTTCCCCGACCTAAAGATAAAAATGTAATTGGAACCAAATGGGTATTCAGAAATAAACTTAATGAAGATGGTAAGGTTGTCAGAAATAAAGCAAGACTAGTATGTAAGGGATATTCTCAGAAAGAAGGAGTTGATTACAATGAAACCTTTGCACCGGTAGCTAGAATTGAGGCAGTCAGTTTATTCTTGGCTTTTGCAGCACACAAGAACTACAAAGTTTATCAAATGGATATTAAATGTGCATTTTTGAATGGAGATCTTGAAGAGGAAGTATACATTGAACAACCTAATGGATTTTCTTTGACAGATGACAATGATATGGTTTACAGGTTAAGAAAAGCTTTGTATGGACTGAAACAAGCCCCAAGAGCTTGGTATGCAAGATTGGATAAGTATCTTTTAAATATTGGTTTTACTAAAGGAAATGCCGACAGCAATTTATATTACAAAATAACTAATGATGACATCTTGATTATAGAAGTATTTGTTGATGATATAATCTTTGGAGGAGAAGATGGTTTATGTAAGGAATTTTCTACTAAAATGCAGCAAAAATTTGAAATGTCTATGATTGGAGAAATAAAATTCTTTTTAGGATTGCAAATTTCACAAACTGACAAAGGTATATTCTTGAGTCAATCCAAATACTAAAGAGTTACTAAAAATTTGGAATGGAGAACTCGAAACCGGTAAGCACACCTATGACTACAAATGACAAATTATCACAAAGGGATGAATCTACACCTGTTAATCCAACTAAATACAAATCTATGATAGGAGGTTTACTGTATTTAACACAAACCAGACCTGATATTATGAATGCAGTATGTATTGTTTCAAGATTTCAAAGTAATCCTAGAGAAAATGATGAATCGGCAGTAAAAAGGATTTTCCGGTACTTACAAGGCACTGCAAATCTTGGATTATGGTATCCTAGAGATGAAAATTTTGATCTATGTGCATACACAGATGCAAATTGGGCAGGAGATGTGGATGATAGAAAAAGCACCACTGGCGGAGCATTCTTCCTTGGAAAGAGATTAGTTTCTTGGTTCAGTAAGAAACAGAGTTGTACATCTTTATCAACAGCAGAATCAGAATATGTTGCAGCAACAACTAACTGTACACAAGTACTATGGCTTAAGCAAATGTTGAAAGACATAAAGGTAAAATGCAAGGAACCTATTACCATATATTGTGATAACGCTACAGCAATTGATATATCTAAGAATCCAGTATTACATTCTAAAACAAAACATGTTTTTATCAAACTGAATTTTCTAAGGGAAAAAGTTGAAGAAAAGGAGATAAAACTGGTTTATGTGAATACTAAAGAACAGCTTGTAGATATTTTCACAAAACCTTTGCCTAAGGAGACTTTTGAATATCTCAGAGATCAGCTTGGAGTCATACCACCACTGGTAGAGACTTAGACAGTTGATGTTTGTCATCAACCGGCAGAATTAACAGACAAATCTTTTACTCCGGTTTTTGATGAGGAAGCTACTTCTCAGGGGGAGTAGTTGGTATATTGAATTGATTGGTATTTTGTATATGAACTTAGTTTTATTGCAACTTTGGCATTTGATGTCAAAGGGGGAGAGATATATATGGAAAAACACATTATCTTTTGAAGAGATTGGTATGGAAACTTTTGAAAACACATGTTGCTCCCAAGGGGAGAGGTTGTTGTTTAGGAGAGACTATTACTGTCTGATTTCTGGTTATAATCTTTTTGGAGATTGTTGGTTTTTGATACTTGGCATTTCTGTTTTGGCACTTTGATGGTTTTTCCATCTTGTGTTGCCATCAATGCCAAAGGGGGAGATTGTTGGTATTTTGGTATGGTTTTCTCATTGATGTCAACACCTACTAAAACACTAGCACTTTGGAGATCCAGCAACATTCACCGGCAAGCAGGTAACTATTGCACAGTTACTGGTATATGGTTCACCGACAGGATATAATAATCACCGGCACTTGGAATGATATGGAAAACATCTGGTAATGTCGAAGACATCGTGTGGACACTTTGTTTTGGAGAATTGTTTATTGGTATATTCATATTTGCATATTTGCTTTCACCGACAAATAGGTCCAGGGTTACCTAGGGTTACACCGGCAAGTTTATCTTTTCCAGATCAGCATGGCACGCCATGGAGATGATTAATTATTGTTGTAAATGCATTAAGCCGACATGTTCAATCGGTTATTGCATCGGATATTATATTGTTTGTAAAATGTTTTTATTGCAATATCTTGTAGAGCCGACCTACTAAAATTGGTCTTAGGTTATGGTATAAATGTAAGATCTTATTTGTAAGATCGAATGTGGAATGCGAAAAAGAATTGTGTGAAGGTATATGCGAGATTAAGCAGAGCTATACACGAAGACATCATTTGAAGGTGAAGTTAGGTTTTTGTGGAAGCATATCAGCATTACACCGGTACTGAATCCAGCATATGAAGATGCTATTTTGTGCACTACATTCTTATTAGATTTAACCATCCAACTGTAGTTAGTGTGACTCCCATTTTGTGATTGAGCAGTGAGCTCTAGGCTGTTGGCCTTTCTGCATGTGCAAACCCCATTTATGTACACTTACTATCTACAGTAGTATCATCTGATTGTGGGTAAGGTTTCCCACCATGGTTTTTCCCCTTACAGGGTTTCCACGTACAAATATTGGTGTTATATGTTGTGGATGACTTTGTGTTTATGTTTCATGCATTAATCTTTACCGGTATAGCAATTAATTGTTAACACTGTCTACCGGCATACTTAACTGGTTTACCGGTATTAAGCATTAAGTTGGTTAAGTTGTTTTTGGTTTGAATTTAGTTGACAACTGATTCACCCCCCCCCTCTCAATTGTCTCCGGGACCTAATAAGGTTAATCTGAACCTCTCATATGCTTAGTTCGGTTATTGAATGCTCACTGAATGAATGTCAAAGTTCTGATGTTGTATTTAATAGCATGAAAACTCAATTTTCCCTTGAAGATCGCACTAGATTGATGCAAGTATTGTGCTTAAATGGCTAGTGATGCTTAATTTAGTTATTTGGAGGTGTCTGTCTGTTTACTAAATCTGCTATCTTAGTTAAATTTATATTTTTTGTATCTCTCTCTCTCTATATCCCTCTTTTTTCCCCTTTCTATCAAGAGAATCCGCAGTCCTATTGAAAACAGTATCAACCCAACTTAAACCATTTGATAAGCAAGACCATTAAAGTTTTGGAGAACTCATCCAACCATTGCCTATTTCACCGTAAGTCCCCCTTGTGTTTCCAGCAAAACACATCAAACCACTAAGCAATCGCAGTCAAGACCTGACAAACGAAACCTTGAGGTTATCCCCTTTGATCAAGTGCGAGAAATAGCATTAGGGATTTCCTTATCTCAAGAGAGGATAGGATACTCAGCAAGTTTATTCTATTTTGAGTTGGCCATATGGAGTTTGCAGCAATGCGACTTTAGACACGTCAACAGTATCCAATTTCTGCAACCAAGCTCTAGTTGTAACCCCAATAGATCCATCATAAATGGGTATAGTGATCTTTCCCAACTGTTAATGTATATCTCTCCTTGGTTGATCCTGATATCTTCTTCCTCTATGATGATCATTCCTGTTTTCATATCATAACACTCCACGGAAGATATCTCATGGCGAATGACTAGGTTAAGAGCATTATATTTTGCATGATACCATGCCATCTCTTCCTCAAATGGATCCTCTTCTTCTCTTTGCGAAAATTTGGCCCTGAATGTGTTGGTTGGTAAATTGATTGAAACTCCATTGGCGGAGAGACTTCTTTCAGCACCATTTGGATTATACCTTCCAGCACTCAATTGTTGATTCGTTCCTCTCAAAGTCCTCACAATTTCTGCCATAGACTTCCTCATGGTGGACTAAAATTCTTAGGCCAATGCTCTAATTTCATTCCTAATGACCTCCTGGGGATTGGTTTCCTCACTTCTATCCCCCATGACATCTTCCTTTCTCTTTTCTCTTTGCTGTTACCTGATGCCCCAATCATTTTTTTGCATGAATCTACATCACACACACCCACAGGCTGGCAAAAAAAAGTGGCTTTGACACCACTAAAATAACTTTAATCTATTTAACCAGTTTCAGATCTTTGATTTCAAGTTAAATCTTCACCACAGCAGTATTAATTTACAAACGGTACTGCTCAATTTGTCCAAAATTATAAAAAGAATTTAATTTCAAGAACTAAAGTTTCAGTTATAGAATGGATATGCAGCAAGTTTAAAATCAGTTAGCAGTTAATAAAACCTGATCTAGCCGAGGCTTTCAGAATGTGATTGGCCTTCAACTTCCACAAAATCTAGCCTCCCCAATGACAATTCCTGATCAGATCTAGGGCTGGTTAATGAAAAGGTTGAGAGCTGATGTAGATCTACCAATATTGGCTAGAGTCTTCCTTCCAAGCCTGCCCAGTAGCCTGAGGCGTGAAACCCTCAGTGAATGGTGCCCTAAACACCCTAATTCTTGAACTCCTTTTTAGCAATCTGTCTCAAGGAAACGCGCCCTTCTCTGTCTGTACTCTTCTAGGGATTTAAATCTGAAACACCACTTTGATCGCTGTTGTAGGTAATCAGACCTCTTAATAAAAATATGTCAAAACCTCCACTCTACTATTCACTATAGGCTGCAATGACCCCCGATTAATGTAAATATAATATCCTGATACCTTATTCTTGTCAAATACACAACAATTTTAATTATTAAAAAATAAATAATTATTAATTATTATTCATTTTTTATATATATATCACCTTTTAATCAAATGCTACAAATAACATGAGGGACAAATAATAATTAATTATTATTTAATTATTATTCATTTTATATATATATATCACCTTTTAATCAAATGCTACAAATAACATGAGGGACAAAAAATAATTAATAAATAAAGGATAAATCTTGGTAAATATTAATTAATAATGATGAAACAAATAAATAAGAAAGTGAACCGTAATTTATTAAGGATAAACCAATAATGTTAAGGATAGCGTTGGAGCCAATAATGAATTAAATTAAAAAAAAAAAAAAGAGAAACCTTAAGTCACGAAAGGATTAAACTAATATAGGCAAAGTATATATTAGTCATGCACAGGAGTCACACCCCTTGACGGGAACCAAGCCAAATACATAAGACCACGGGGTTGCGCTAAGCAAGGAGGGGGATAGGAAGAAGGATAGCCACGTTGGAAGCAAAATCGTGGAAGGAGGGAAGCGTACCCAGCATATCCAGGATACACCTCCAGCAAGTAATCGGTAATTGGTTCACCCTAAACCATAGTAAATATTTCATAAATAATACCGTAGGATTCGAATCATACTACAAGATAGACTTAAATAGAATAGCCGATAAATAACAGAGATACATTCTAAATTGACAGAGATGCATTTAGAATCAAAGTTGCAAAGATACATTCAGAATTAGCATCATAGAGATGCACCCAGAATTGAAATAACATTTCTAGAAACAGAGATACATTCAAGATTATATTATAATAGAAATATATTAGTGACGTTAAAAAAACAAATTACCATAAGATTGTAGAGATACACTCAGAATTAAAACAGAGGAAATAGAGATTGCTTCAGAGGAAATTTACAGAGCTAGGAATGAGGCATTTCAGAGCAGAGTTGAATGCCCCGATTCCAAGAGGAATCCAGAGAGAGATTCATAGGGAATCTCTTAGAGACAATATATATATCGTAGAGATTAATCATATGCATATGTTAGAGCTAGAGAGGCTTGAGCAGGGGTGGGATCTCTGCCAAGCTTGAGAGCATTAATGACTTCACTCATTAATAGAGATCCCAAATAGAGACCTAGGAGGACGACATCTTGGACTGCTCCTAACTGAGAAATGTTTCTCAATAGAGGGTTGGGTCAATCCAGGCAAGGTCCAACTAAGTATTGTATCCTTTTTATAGATAACAATAAATTAGTTTAACATTAATTGTTAAATATGTAGAATAACGTATCGCAGTCTTTCTTGTATAATTGCGCAAATAAATATATATATGTTTAATTACCTTTCATATTGTTTGTATACTAACGTTTGTGTGCAGGACTTGGACGCCTAATAATCCAATCCCCAACTGGGAACATTACATAGGCCCTCTGATCTAGGGTAGTGACATGCCTCTTGAGACTGGTGTTTGACAGCCATTTTATTTGCCAGATCAGTTGATGAGCATGCCCTGTTGATGGCAATTTTAGTCAATTGGTCTCCAAAGGATCACCCAGCAGCCCTATGAAATTCCGCCCAGCACTCCATCTTATGGCCCAACAGTGATTGGAAATGTTCAAATCAGCAAATGGATGACCTGCACTCATCTTATGGCCCAACAGCGATTGGAAATTATCAATTCAGCAATTGGATGACCTGCCACAGGTATAGTCTTGATGCAATCCTTCAAAATGTGGCAACCACCTGTAGATTAGACCTGTTTGAGGATATCATTGTAACTAGGGTAAGAAAAAGCAAGTTTGAATAGGAAAGTTGATCAGAAAAGGTCAGGGGTTTCATCCCAACCTACTAGTGTAACGAAGGTTTTCGTCCCACCTAACCAATTCAAAAATCTCTCCCAAATTTCCAATCAGTTTTCTAGATAATAGCAACCTATATAATATGTACATATATTGGCAAGGGTGCTAGGGCCAATAATTTGGTGTCTTCTTTCAAAATTCAAATTTTACTTTATTTTTATTTTAATTATTATTATTATTTTTATATTTTATTTGCAAATGTAAATTAATTAATATGGTGTTTAGAAATCACCTTTTATTAGTTGCTGAGCGGACTCTGCTAGAAAAGCGACATGATATATTAACACCAAGTTACATGAACAAATCATTAAAAATCATTAATTAACCCTACACTACTTCTCAATTACAGCTTATGTCATCAACTGTAGGAAGCCGAAAAACTATTCCAACTGAAAAGGCATTTCAGTATCTTATTCCCTTAAAGACCACTAAGAGTCCAATAAGATCAAAAACCAACCTTTATTTGTCTGCTTGGAAGGTCCTGATAAAGTTTGTTCCATGTTTGAATGGAGAATCCCATGTAATGAAGAATAGCTTCTACCAACAAGCAGCCACTCAATGCATCTCCTGTTGCTTGATTGATCAACTTACTGACTGCCAACAATCTTTGAACAGCCTTGAGCTGCTCCAAGCCTGGAATCAAAAGTTTTCAGACAAAAAGTAAGAATAATAAAGGCTTCAACAATTAAATTACCAACAGAAATCATAGATACTTGGCTAAAAGCAGTCATAATACAGTTCGTAGAGTCCAAACACAGTAAAACCAACCTGTTGAAAAAGAACCAAGCTCTTCATTCAAAGCACTAAGCCATGCTAAGAATTTCTCAGAAAACAAAATAGTTCCATGTCCATTTGCTTCAAAGTATATTCCAATATCATATTCAGCAGCCTTCTCATGTAAGTATTTCACTCCAGTGAGAGTGAACACAACTTCCAACCCAAGATACCTCAAGTAATTTGTGGAAGCTCCATTAGCATAAGCAGTCTGCACGATTCCCAGCTTAAATGAATGGCATTTCTCTTGGAGACAGTTCAACTGCTGGTTGATGAAAATAGCAAATAGAGTCAAGATTTTATCACCATCAATAAGATCAATGCTCTGCTTTTCCAAGGATGAGATATAGAAATAAACAAGTCTGTCTGCATCACCATCAAAGCTTGCACACCTATTCATCAATAATTTACAGAAGCCTTAGTACCCATGGGAGTTGCATAAGACACAGAAGAAATGCATTAGCCTGGGTGAATCTAGAGGACAAGTAATCACCTTTTTCCAACATCACCAACTCCAAATCCACAGGGAATCACCTTCTCTTTCTGCACAAAGTCAGCCCCAACTCTTTCATTGAGGCCACCTTCCCCTTCCTTGCCAGAGTTCTTGATCTGCATTTCTAGACCCTCCAGAAAAGACAGCAACAGAGACAACTTTTCTGCACCCACTCCATTGGCTCCATCTACTACCACATCTCCTGTATAAGGTTCTGATTCGAGCACTTTGAGGCTCAATGACATTAAAGTCCTGCAAAGGAATTCATATTTACTAGATTCTAAATGTCCACTTTCAAGCATACAGATAGAAAAAATCAGTCAACAAAAAATTTCAGAAATTGTGTCCCTTAGTGCATTTTCACAGATAAGACTACAATATTGCCATGTCTAATATGAAGATTGTGCAAAGTACCAGACAAAATTTACCTGAATGAGCTTGAGAGTTGTGTGTAATAATCAAATTCTGTTGCTGGCGTAGATCTGTTTCTGTTCCGGACCATCCAGTGAAGTTGTGGAGTTGTCAAGATACCCATGTCTACAGCTACAACTCCTTTTACAGCTCTAATTCCCTTCAGCAGCACCAACTATTAGTGATAGCGATCGTAAAGGAACAAAGATACATTACTTCTATGGTTCAAAAGATATAATTTAAATCATAATAGGTCATTTATCTTGCACCGATTCCAAACGTGCATGTAGAAGTACCACTTCTTACTCGCATGGCAGCACCAAGTAGTGACTCTCCACTAGGCCTTGTGTCTCTTGCTACAAGTACCTCCCCAGAACATGCTTCTTTGAATGATATACCTTCATTCCTCATGAACTCCTTAATTGTCTGAAAAGAAGCAATGTGATCAATAACTAGATAAATTTGAGGAGTTACATGCAACAGTATACGCTAACCATGCATGAATCTTCCTACCAATTTATTTTAGTGGATAAAACAATGTAAGAGATGTCTGCTCCCGCAGCTAGATACATTTTATTAATAATTTTGCAACACATTAACAATCTCAAACTCACTTGTACAAAATCCTCTGGATTGACAGCATTTGCCAAGGCCTCAGCAAATGGTTCCCAGTCCTGGGTCAACATGCCACCTCCTGGATCTGCAACCTTCACACCATTGTCAGAAGCTGGATTATGTGAGGCTGTGATCATTAGTCCAATAACAGATCCACTTTTCAATGACCTCAGAGCAGCCACAATTCCAGCTCTGAACACTGTTGATGACAAGAGTGAAGCATTTGATCGGAACCCTGCTGTTCCATAAGCAAATTTGATACCTAAACATATGCAAAGCAAGTTAAGAAAAATAAGAAAGAAGGAAATATATGGCATCCTAATCAAAGCAGAGAAGATCTGGAATATGTTAACATACACAGAAATTAAATATTGTTTGTGCAAACAACAGCAGATGAATTTTGATCTCACTGCTAAATGCCACCTACTAATGTGTTAATGACTGTTTCCATCAATTGGATGCAAACTAACCTGACTGAAATATACTTATCTTATATAATGTAAAAACAATCACAATTAAGATAAGGAATGAAGGGCAGTGAATGACAGCTAAAATGTTAACAACTGATTCATTAATATAGCAAACTGAACATTAAAATCTTCTGAACCAGTCAACTTCTCTCCAAAAGTTGGTTAAGAAGGGAAACATCCTGCTCAGGTATTTGTTTTGTGCTTACATTTGGTGAAAGAATGCTGCAACCAGAAACCATATTTGCATTTGGTATAAGAAAACTACAGTACTAAAAAAAAGACAAAAGTATCAAAACAAGCTCCTGCCCTATGTACTCAATTATAGCCACAGCATGACCCACTAAGTTGTTCATGTATTTTTACTACCCGCAAGACCCACTGTGCCAAAATTAGACTATTTTACAATTTCTAAGGATCCCTACACTTATGAGATAACAAAGTAAAAGCTAAACCAAAAGAACACTAGTTTATGATTTCTAAGGTTTCCTACACTTCTGACATATCAAAGTAAAAGCTAAACCAAAAGAACAGTAGTTTACAATTTCTAAGGGTTCTTACACTTCTGAGGAACCAAAATAAAAGCTAAACCAAACGAAGAAAAGAAAATATCCATAAGCAATAGAATGAAAAGTTCGTAGGTTGCATCTCAAAAATTGACATCCTGAGAAAAACATGCACCCTAGGAGACCATCCGGTATTTAAAAGAGGTCTTCAAAGAAAAAACGACCTGGGATTGTTTACTATCAAGGAGGACCTATATGTTGAATCCATGGAGAAGCCTTTTTAACAATCAGCAGCATCTTAACTTAAGTAGTGAACTAGAAATATCATCAGAATGAAAATTGAGAGAAGGAATATCTTAGCCCTGATAACTGATAAGGACAAGGAAACAAGAGACATCGAAGAAATAGAACAGGAAGCATCAGGTGGGAAATAAGGAAGAGGAGCAGAAAGCTAATCCCACCATGTTGAAAATGGAGATCTTGGAAAATTTCTTGTTAACAAGAAACAACAGAGACAGAAAGAGAGGGATTACCAGTTGTTCCAACAGAAAATAAGAGGAAGGCACTGCACATAGATAGCTTTCATAGAGGCAGAGCAACAGAAGCAAAGTGACTGCAAAAGGAAGCTCAATAAACGATTTGCAGGGGCACAACTATAGCTAATAGACATTCTAAAAGGAGGTAGAGAAGCAGTATTGAGAAGAAATAAAGTGTCTATCATGGGATGTAAAGGACCTCAATGCCCTAAACAAAATGATACTGCTCAAAAGGCAACCCCAACTAATAACCAAAGTTTGCCTTCATCCAAGAAACCAATTTTGGTGCTGAAGAAGTTGATGATCTTTTGAAAATATATATTAGCCCCAGTTGGAAGATATAGCAGCATATGCAGTTGATGAAAAATAGGGCTTAATTACTATACAAATAAAACTTAAAAGAAACATTTTATTGTCAAGAACAGAAATTGGATTTGTTGCAATTGCAGCCCTTTCAAGAGAACACTTAAAGCATATATTTCAATTTTTTCTGGCCAATGTCCCTGGTAAACAAGCACAATTGCTAAGAAGAGATAGTTCAAAATTCAAATTCTTATGATCTGTAAACAGAGTGAATATTTCACTCACTGTTTGTCAACTATGGAATCCTCCTTTTTTCAACGCTACAACTTCTGCCAAGCATTGTATATTCACCTCATATGGATGTAGTTACAATCAAACATGCTCATACCATATGTAAACAGAAAGGATAACACAAAACAGAAATTGAATAGTCCAAATAGAAAACATATAATAACTGAGACAACTTGTTTACCACAGAGATACCTTGAAAAGGGAAAAAATCTAGCAAGAGTGAGCACACTGCTCCTCATTTCAGTACGCTTCAGTCAAATACAGATGAATACAATTGCATCGTGGGCTACAATGGCTATGCCAATAATACACAACCCCAAAACACCTGCAATGTACTTCCAACACCACGAAACCCTGCTTCAATGTTTACAACAGTCAAAATGGGCAATCTGAATGCTAAAATATGAGAGCCAATCCCTCTAACTTTCTTTACAATAAACATATACCTCTCCTATAATCTCCCACACCAAAATGGAAGATCGAATGCCAGGCACTGCCTGCACTGTAGTGAATTTGTCACTTCCATAGGAGGCGATTTTGAAATTAACATGGTCAAGGCAAAATCCCCGCAGTTGATGATAAAAACACAACATGTACAAACTGGCATTTTCATCAAAATTGGTTTTCTGCTCCATTTCGTCATCTGCAACTTGTTTCATAATATTTTTGAGAAACCCCAGATCCTTCCAAACCTGTCTCTAACAAAAGTGCAGATTCCCCTTCGCTATTTCATCCCAAACTTGAGCAATTTACTCTCCACAATGATTCCTAGGCATCAACTGAAGTTGACATCATTTTGAACCCATGGTGCAGCATCTCGACCCAATTTTTCAGACTAGCTTACATCAGTCCCAGAGGAAAAAATTGTATTGGAAGAAATTTAATTTCCAGGTCAGATAAAAGAAGCAGCAACCCTGGGAGCACCCAAAATTAAAGGGATTTTTTGAACTTTGATTCACAAAGCCTTTTGTGTGATGTTCCAACAAGACTAGCAAGTACTCATGGACTAACCAAAGAGCAGCATTTGGCAAAATTGACTAAAGAATTGACCTTTTCCTAGAACCTTCCAATTGTTTGTAGGATAACCAGATCTTGGAATCTAATATACTGAAAGCATCAAGGTCTGATCATGCCCCCATCACTCTTCAAATAAAATCTGAATATCCTCCCTAGGAAAGCCCGTTTAAGTTCAATCAAATGTGGCTGAGAGTGAAAATCCTCTAAAATAAAATACAGGGTTAGTGAAGAACCCACCTGTGTTTAAGGATCCATTTTGTACCAGCTTGCAAACAAACTCAGCTGCCAAAATTTATCTAAAAGAAATTAATATTAACAGATTTGCCAATATATTTAAGCAAAACGAAACCCTCAAAAGAGCCCTGTAGAATATTAACAGCCAAACACATGAGTCTCGCCTTATTGATGAACTATGTAGAATGAAACATTTACCTTACCAAACTGGGATAAATCTCTGCCAGAGAAATTTCTTGGTGTCAGAAGTCCAAAGAAACTTGGCTGAAAGAGGGAGATTATAACACAAATGATATCATCAAACTATGAAATCCAGAAGGTAGGCAAACGCAAGTTTCCAGATGATTAAATGACCTCCACCTCAAAGGATATTCACTAATAGGCAGTACACTTTTTTCTCTCTTCAAATCTACTTACTGCAGAAGACCAGGGCAGATCCAGAGCAGAAGATGAACTCCATTTTATCCCTTCCACAATTTCTCATAAACAGCAAAATAATCACTTTTACTCTCCCTTTTTGGCAGAATTTTGAGAGATAGCATTCAGAATGAAAGGAGATAGGGTTCCTGGACAAGATGGCCTTTTCCCATCCCTTTTTAATGCCTTTTGGCAGACAGTCGGTAAGCATATGACCCAGTCCCAAAAATCAAAGGTCCTTGATTCAACTGTGCCCCTTCTGTTAAAACCTAAGAGGCCAAGAAGACAAATGTAATTTTTATTGATGATTTCATACTATTCCTATCTGCAACATCATTTCTAAAGCAGTAAATAAAAGGTTGAAAATGTTCTTACTCATTCTTTCCTTGGATAAAAATAGTTTAATCAAGGTTAAAAATCTTGGACAGCAAAATCTTCATATATGAAGCAATTCATCCAGTCCTTTTCAAAAAAGTTTGACTGCATGCTCATCAAATTCAAAATGAGAAAAGGTAATGGAGATCTCTTAAAAGTTCTTGTCAAATTTGAATTTTCTCAGTAATAGTGCCAATGCATTTACAATTGCATCTCAAACAACCAGCTACTCAGTTCTCAATATAGGGGCATTTACTCCTACCTTGTTGATATTATGGCTGATATTTTGTGAAGGGGCCTATCTCATGGCAACTTATATGGTAGGATAGAAGACCAATTACATCCTCAAGTGTACCATCCTCTTCTTGCCAGCAATTTGATGATAGTATCATCCATACAGGGGTAGCGGAAGTACAAGAAACCAAACAGCTATCTAGAATCCTAGACATCTATATGGAAGTGGCTCAGGAAAGGGCAAGGCCTATTTTTCAAATGTCAAACCAATGAATTGGATCATTCTATAACTGGGCACTCCCTTATTTTCTAGCAAATTGCCTTGTATAACAAGCTTGTCATAGGTTCAAAACAGTGATATCCATATGGTATCATAAATGAGTAACACTAGCAGGAGTAGGAAGAACTGGACGCTTAAGATTAGTACTTCAGACCCTTCCCATCTATCTTTTCTTTGACTAAAGAGTGCCATGCATTGTAAGAAAATAGATCATCAATGTGATATTTTTTTGTGACAATGCTACTAATATGAAGTAGAAGGTTCCTCTTCATAATTGGCCTTTATTTAGCAGACCAAAAGAGTCAGCAGGTAAAGGAATCAGAACTTTAAAATTTGTAAATAAAGTACAAGGAGCAATCTTGGTTATGCACTTGTACATTGAGGAATTCCAGCTTTAAAGCCAAATACTCAAATCTATGTATATAGGTGAGTAGTCATTTAAATTGGGAAATTGGAAATGGTATGTCAGCCAGTTACTCTTTGATTAGGTGCATACCTCTTGACAGGACCTCAGACCTTCAATAATTATAGGAAAAGCTCACCAACTTATGGGAGAACAGCATTTGAGATTATTGACCTACCTTACAAACAGATAGTGGAGCAATAAGGAAATGGGAAGCTATAACAGCTGAAGCGGGATACCAAAGTTATTAACTTACTCCTCTCAAGTAGTACCTTGAGACCATCATCATCCAGATATAACCTGACAGATTGAGATGGATGGGTAACAAGTTTGGGTCCTACAGTCAAAGATGGATATCAACCAGCTCTCACTAACCTAGGGATGGATCAGGCTTGGCCCAATTCATCTTCAAAGAGAACTCCTTTAATAAAATGCCTTCAGGCTTTAGTTAACTAGCCATTAAAAACAAATATTAACAAGTATAAAGAGGTAAAAATAAAAAATGAGGTTGCTTGGTCCCACCAAATGTATTGTGTAAAGCAGCATAAGTAGATCAACTTCTCTTGCTTTCTGACTTTTTTTAGCAATCTAGTGGTGGGTCCTGTTGTGACCCTTTCACACATCACCCCATTCCAAATGGGGACCCCCTACATTTTTGTCCTCTTGGTCTTTTGCTTTTGAGTTTTTGGGTAGTCTAGCAATGATTTCCTCTAGTTCCTAAGTATTTGGGTGAATTTTGATGATTTGTGCTAAGTCCAGAGGCAAGCATAGTCTGTTTTTAGGGTTTCTATACCACTAACTTGGAAAGGAAGTCCGTAATCTTGAACATAGTGAAATTTGGCTAAGTGTGGAAAAAAAAATCTTTCAAAGGGCCTACCAATGAAGTTTTTAGTGCTTTTCATGAACTTACTATTTTTGGTAAGTTTAACTGTGGCCACAATTGGCCTAAATTTGAGTTTGAACAAACTTACTATTTTTAGCAGCGTTTATTTTAAGTAAGTCTATTTTTAGTAAGTTTCACTGTGTCCCCATTTGCCCTAATTTTGTGTTTGGTCAAACTTACTATTTTTAGTAAGTCTATTTTTGGCAACAGATGAGCACTGACTACAGGACAAATGACCAAGGCATCGACTTACAAATCCGGTAAGATGAACGAAGTAGGCAGATAATGGAATTTTGGCAAGTCTGAGAATCCTCCTTCAAGATCCAAAAGCTAAATCAAGGAACTCTCCATGGGCACAAATGTCAAGAACGGGAGGATTCCTCCCAAAAGGAAAAATCCTCCTCCAAGCTCTAAATGCACTAGGAAGTGCCTCCTTGGCGCAAATCCCAAGGCATGGAGGATCCATCCTCTTTCTCAAAATCCTCCTTCACCTTCCATATGCGCCCAAGCACTCTCAAGGCGTGGAACTCAGAAATTTGACTATGGGAAAAATCCTCCTTCCCCCTCCAAGTGCGCTCAAGCATTCATGCAGGCATGGAAACTGAAATTTGGCTAAGTATAGGAAAATTCCTCCTTCCCCCTCCAAGTGCGCTCAAGCATTCATGCAAGCATGGAAACTGAAATTTGGCTTAGTATGGGAAAATTCCTCCTTCCCCCTCCAAGTGCGCTCAAGCATTCATGCAAGCATGGAAACTGAAATTTGGCTTAGTATGGGAAAATTCCTCCTTCCCCCTCCAAGTGCGCTCAAGCATTCATGCAAGCATGGAAACTGAAATTTGGCATTGTATTTGAATATTCCTCCTTCACCTCTAGAATGTGCCCAACTTCAAGATGGCAAGAAATGATGAGATTCTACTAAGTATGGAGAAAAATTCTTCACCACCTCTCAATTGCGCCAAGGATTCAAGGATGGAACTGTTGAAATGATTAGCTAGTTCGGACCATATTTTAATGATGTCATGTGGCAATCAAAATATTATCTTATTGTAATAAGGTTAAAGTAATTTATGTCTAATAGGGCTGGGCCCAAATGTAACATGTGGTTTATATCTAATAGGGTTGTGCCCAAATGTAACGTGTGGTTCATGTCTAATAGGGTTGGGCCCTAAAAGGAAACGTGCCTCAACTTACAAATTATGTAGGCCCCAAATTTGGGTGCCAAAAGTGCAAATTAAATATGTAAAATAAAGGGAATTTGGCAAAAGCCGACTTGGGATATCTTGAGCATGAATCTTGTATATAAACAAGATTCATTCTACACAACTCATATCCTTATCAAGTGCAATCAGCCTTATGCAAGAACAGTCAACGAATCTGGCATGTTAGAGAGCGAATCCATTGGACAACTTGTTGGGCAAGGTGGTGCGCTATACTTCAGTGATCTCCCTCGTCAAGTGGTGTCGATATTCTGCTCTCTCTAAAGACATACTACAGCTGCATATTCTAGGTTCAGTCTGCCCTAGATTGGCACTCAATCAGCTAAGTAATCTGATTCATGTAATCTGCTTATAAATAAGGAACTGGTCTGAATCTTTGATGCTGGGTTTTTCCTCCAAGGGGGAGGTTTTCCCAGGGTACTTGTGTCTTGTGTTGTGTGCTTTTATTATTATTTCTGCTTATTCTCAGTCTGATTATAATTCAAGTAACTAGATTAACATTTGATTGCCTAAAATCAACATGGTATCAGAGCCAAGTTCGAATTAGGGGTAATCAGATTGATTGTGGTTGTTCCTCCTCCTTCCATTTCTGCTCTTATTACTTCATTCGAAATGTTGAACTGTCTCAGGGTTGAAGATAGATTGGATGGTGCATCCAACTTCACGTCATGGAGATTTCGAATCATGCTTGCATTAAATGGAAGTGATCTTGCAAACTTTGTGGAGAGATCTTTCATTGAACCTGTGGCAGAAGAGGAAAAGACTTCATGGAGGAAGAAAGATTTTCAAGCTCAGAGAATGCTGGTTGACTCCGTGAAGCATCATATTGTACCTATCATCTCCAAGCTG
The DNA here is from genome assembly GCF_030272615.1 of Cryptomeria japonica. Lineage (NCBI taxonomy): Eukaryota > Viridiplantae > Streptophyta > Pinopsida > Cupressales > Cupressaceae > Cryptomeria > Cryptomeria japonica. The sequence goes on from NC_081407.1 coordinate 905,863,750, forward strand.
AAGACTGCCAGCAAAATGTTCAAGACATTGGAAGAGATGTACGAAATCAACAACACCAGTCGTGCCCTAGCTTTGAAGCAGCAACTTCATCACATCAAGATGATGAAAGGTGAATTCGTCATAGCATACTTCATGAGGATTTCTGATTTGAGAGATCAGCTCTCATCCATTGGGAAGGTTATTGATGACAGTGAGTTGACCATGCTTGCACTCGGTGGTCTTCTGGCATCTTGGGAGTCTTACATTCAAGGAATCAGTGCAAGACCAAATCTTCCCAAGTTCGATCATTTGAGAGCAAATTGCATACAAGAAGAGTCACGATTGATAGCAAGAGGAATTGAGCGTGATCATTATGATGTAGACAATCAAGTCCTTGCTTCACATATGGTTAAAGGCAAAGGAAGGAAGTGGGATAGAGACAGAGGTTCAGATGTTGCCCCTAAGAAAAGGAAGAAGGACTTATCTCACATCCAGTGCTTAAGTGTGACAAGTATGGTCATTTTGCTCGGGATTGCAAATTCAGGTCCACTCCTCTTGCTTACTCTGTAGAAGTTGGCATAGGGACATCTAAGGAGGAGCAAAGGTCAAATGAAGACTTCCTTTTCTAAAAGGAGGAAATGTTAGAGGGAGCTTGACATCATTAGCTTCAGAGGGAGCTTGTCAAGCTCAGAGGGAGCCAGTTTCTTTCAGCTTCAAAGGAAAGAAACTCATCTTTTGTGTAATAGTTTTTCATTCCACCCTCTGCGAGTAGGCATGGTGGTGATGCATTCTTCTCTGGAAGAAGTTTGAGGTGAAAGCCCTCGTTCCACCCTCTGCAAGTAGGCATGGTGGACCCACCCTCTACGAGTAGGTATGGTGGGCATCATTGAAGAAATTCCACCCTCTGCGAGTAGGCATGGTGGTCCCACCCTCTGCAAGTATGTATGGTGGGTATCATGGAAGAAATTCCATAATGAGTTCTTTCACCCTCTGGGAGTAGCCATGGTGAACAAATTATTTGTTTCATCCATGGGAGTAGCCATGGTGGTAGTCACTTTGAGACTTAATAGAATCCTCTCTAGCTAAGAGGGAGTGTTGAAATGATTAGCTAGTTCGGACCATAGTTTAATGATGCCATGTGGCAATTAAAATATTATCTTATTGTAACAAGGTTAAAGTAATTTATGTCTAATAGGGCTGGTCCCAAATGTAACATGTGGTTTATATCTAATAGGGCTGGGCCCAAATGTAACGTGTGGTTCATGTCTAATAGGGTTGGGCCCTAAAAGGAAACGTGCCTCAACATACAAGTTATGTAGGCCCCAAATTTGGGTGCCAAAAGTGCAAATTAAATATGTAAAATAAAGGGAATTTGGCAGAAGCCGACTTGGGAAAACTTGAGCATGAATCTTGTATATAAACAAGATTCATTCTACACAACTTATATCCTTATCAAGTGCGATCAGCCTTATGCAAGAACAGTCAGCGAATCAGGCATGCTAGAGAGTGAATCCATTGGACAACTTGCTGGGCAAGGTGGTGCGCTATACTTCAGTGATCTCCCTCTTCAAGTGGTGTCGATATTCTGCTCTCTCTGAGGACATACTACAGCTGCATATTCTAGGTTCAGTCTGCCCTAGATTGACACTCAATCAGATAAGTAATCTGATTCATGTAATCTGCTTATAAATAAGGAACTGATCTGAATCTTTGATGCTGGGTTTTTCCTCCAAGAGAGAGGTTTTCCCAGGGTACTTGTGTCTTGTGGTGTGTGTTTTTATTATTATTTCTGCTTATTCTCAGTCTGATTATAATTCAAGTAACTAGATTAACATCTGATTGCCTAAAATCAATAGGAACTGGAAGATTGATTATGAATGAGAGAATTCAAACCTGAGACTAGAAGAATCAAATGGAAATTGAAGGGATAAAGTGACAATTCGAATTTCAACTAAGTCTAGAGAAAATCCTCCATGTCATCTCATGTGTGCCCAAACGGAAGAATCCTCCACGAAATGGCGTCCAAACAAGAAAAATCCGCCTACCTATCTAATATGCACCCAAGACAAGGAGTAACATGAAGGCAAATTTTGAATGCGAAATATTTTCATTAATGAAATTACTATTTTGAACTAGGCATGATGAGCGGGGTCCGCTGGAACAACAAGTCAACTCTCTCTCAACAATAGAAACATGAAATGTGTTTTGGAAAGAATTAATGAGTTGCTAAAAATACCCCAGTACCAACTTGGCAGCATAGAGGGCAAATTCTCTATTTAAGGGAGGTATGAAGTTTCATTTTTCACATCACATTTCTGAGAAGCACAAGCAAGAGCAAGGCATACTGTGAAGCAAGAACATGGTTTTTCATCCACGAATTCTTTTTCTTGGAGGTTCAAATTTATTCCAAGTCTGGAATATGCAACGTGGAATTCTTCTCATGATGAATATAAAAATTCTTTGACATGGTTTTAATGTTAGTTATTTTATTTTGCCGGAATTTAGATGGCGAAGTCATAGGGGAAATGAAGCATATGACTTCCCTCAGTGGTATTGTGCAGTGACCACCAGAAAGGAATTCTTTGAAAGATCAAATAAAGAATCAGCTCAATTGAGGAAGGCAATCAAGAACATTCAGGAAGGAATCCTCAATACAGTTGAATCATTGTTCACAAGGAGACTGACTAATGAAGAGATGGCAGTGTTAATTTGAGAAACAAGCTGGAGGAATTCTTCCACACGGAATCCTTCTCAGAGGACAATTTGGAGAATGTTTCCATATTCTCAAGCATCATGCGCAAAACTCGGGAGGCAATGTTGAGATGGGAAAGGATTTTCTTCAAGTGTGAAAAGGGTATGGCCATTATGGAGTACAAACTCGAGACTGCAAGAAGTGTCTCTGTGGACGAGCTTGAAACCCTCATGATTGAATTTGTTGCATTTGCCGCTAGAGAGAGGGATAGTGGGTGTGCTATTTTAGGCAATGAGCTATTGAATGCTTAGTGGGCATGATGCCTCATTTATTGCCAGACCCACTACTTGTTGCCACAAGGGTTATTTTTGGTCAAACCCTAATTAGGGTTTGCATGGTGTAATGTCGTCCCTTGATTCCAATTTGATCTTGGCCATTCATTTCATTTTTGAAGTTTATAAAAGGGGTTCACCACCCTCATTTGTAACAAAGGGAGAATTTTATGAAATTGTTGATAGAAATTATCAGAATAATAAAAGTAACTCATTGAATTTTGGTGATTACTTGTGTTGTTTTGGAGTTTGCATGGTTTCCCTTCCTCAAGTAGATTAGATTTTCTTTAAAGTAATTAGATGAACGAGATGGATAATATTGTTTAATTGATTTGTTGCTTGGGAGGGCATTTGGAAACTGAATTGCATGGGATCAGTTGCATTGGGATAAGAATAAAAAAAGAAAGTTGCACATGTGATCATGTGAGCTTTCATTCATCGCATTCAAAGATCTCTTTGTTTGAAGTTTTTGCTTGAAAATAAGGTATTTTGTTGATTCTTCATTTATATTCCATTTTGATTGTTTTGAAAGGTTGCAATAGTATTGGTATGACATTAAACCTTTATGTGCACTTTGTTTCTTTCAATTTGAGTAAATATAAATTTATTGTGAAATTTTTGTAATTTTTCCAAACTACGAGGTTATTATGCCCAACTTTTTAAGAAATGATCAAAATGTGAAGTTTATGTATAGTTACTAGGAGACGCGTCATTGAGATCGATACATGTTTCCAATACCAAAGACATGCCCAAAGATGCCTCCATTTGCGAGGAGCAGCCACAAACATCTCCCGATATCTCCTCATGTCTCCCATGGAAATATAGGCATCTCCCAACTAGCATGGTTGCCAAGTAATAATAATTTTGAGCTTAGAATAAAATGGGTAGCAAGTAGAAAGAGGCATTAAATAGCAATGGTGTACATTATGGATATTTCATCACCAATTTTGTCACTGTCTATTGTGTAAATATTGTAACTATGAAATTAGAAGCACGCTAATAGTTCAAGTGGCACTTGGTACCTGTGCTCTGTCTTTTAAAGCACTCTCTTTTCATTCTAGCTAAGCTCTGGCAATATCTTTTCCTAACGTGTTAAAAAAGAAAGAGGGGTCGTAGCTCAAGGGTGCCGCCATCTGCTAAGCCTTTTTTTTAATTATTTATATTACAACTACATCTTTTGTTGCTATTACATACTATTAATTTATTATATATTAAAAAAAAGAAATGGTGTCTCCAAGTACCCCTGTCTCCTATTTGCAAAAATAGTTGTAATGATCAAAGGTATTTACAATTTATTAAATTTAATTTATTTTATTGTGTTTATTCACAATTTTTTTTTATATTAAAATTTAAAATAGTATATTTAAACAAAAATTCATGTATTTTAATTTATTTTTATATACTTTTTATTTTTTAATAACTGAAATTAGATATCTGATAAATAAATTTTTTTCTTATTAATACATCATGAATTTTATTTTTTTTACAACTTTAGCTCTATACTTATGTTTATATTTTTTTTGTTGCTATTAATGTTGTAGGTTGATAAATCATCACAATGGCATCCCGATCTGCATCCGCTTCAAACTCAACAAGTGCACCCGTTGGTAACCATGACCCCGCTTGGAAACATGGCATAATGGGACCAGTACCAGGGACTGTTATTTGTACCCGGTGCGCAAATGAGCAGAGTGGAGGCATCAATTACCTCAAACACCATCTTGCAGGCATTCCTTGTCATGATGTTCGGCCATGTTCAAAAGCTCCTGAAGAGGTCAAACGAGAGATGATAGCCCTCCTTGCAGCACTAAATGAAAAGAAATTGGCGAGGGCAAGGAAACAAGCGGCCATAAAAGAAGCCATTGCTCCTAATTTGTAATGTCTAAGTTGCCTAAATATGAAATTTATGATGATAAATTTCAAATACAATTATCATAAATTCGTAATAGTTATTACTTATTAGTTAGTAGTTAGTTATTGTATCCAGTTCCACTATCCGGCTTCGTATGATGATGCCATTTTGTAATCCATATGTATTGAACAATCACATTTAATAGAAAACACTTCCTCCTTATTTTTAGACTCATTTGATACATTTTGTAATTGAATTTTGCAAAAAAAATGTGTTTTAATAAAAACAATTGGTACTTTTTAAGTTGCCGAGTTTTTGCCGTGTACTCTCCGAGTCCGAGTATGTGAACTTCAGCTTGAATGGCAAGGCTGAAGCCTGGAACCTAGCAGAGAGCATGCAATTAACCTCTGAACTCAACATTAACAAGTTAAACATGAACATGACTCCATGATTATTATCCAAGTCATCTCTAAAGGTAAAACTCCCAATTGAGATTAATGAGAATGCAGACCTCCTAGCAAATGCAAGACATGTAAGACTTCCACCAAAATCTGTGAACTTTCCTCAACCTGTAACTGTGAAGGGCTTGAAGCTAATCATAAGAAAGACAATATAATTCAAATTAGGAGGATTTGGAATTATTTGAAGAAATGCCTGCAATCTGTAGCCTCATGGCCTGAAAGCACTGCTATATATGCCAAACTTGGTGCTTCAGTGCAGGGTACGTTACTATGAAAAACAATCTAAACTGACCGAAAGAGTTTTTTTCCTGATTTGGTTGATTATATTTCCCAAATAGGCATGCTTATTTCATGACAGGATTTTTCAACTTTCCAATAAAATAACTCATCCAAATGGGGTTGCATGAATTGCAATCACTTGTAACTTGTAAGTATGTGCAGTAATAGCTCTTTCTAGCAAATCCAGCAGGTGTGACTGACTGATAAAGGCTGAGCATTTCCACAAAAGACCTGGGTTCAAATTTCTTTAAATAGAGATGATAATAACATCATTGCAAGATATGCAAGATGATGATACAAAAACATGATTTACGAAGTATTTCTACTGGTAATGCTCCTAGGCAAACACTGCTGGATCCAGCAATCGGGCATAGGATTTTTTTGTAAATGCATTGAGCAGGCATACATACAAACCCCTCTGTAATGTAATTACGAACAATTCACATAGACAGCCTTGATATACGTGGGTGGAAAATGATTGAGAATGGACATTTATTCTCTTAAAGGTTTGGTTTGACTAAAATGCTTAGGCATTAGCACTCCTGTTTAGTTTGATAATGTTTTTAGGTGATATTCGGCTCTAATTTCAGTGGGTGTTCAATGCTCAATGTGAACCTGCATTAGTTATGTTGCAATGCCAGTTACACTTTTACAAAGAGAATATTGTCCACATAAGCATTATGATTATGTATGTGCACTACATGAATTGGAAGCTAGAAGATTCAAATTGTGATCTTAGTCTCAAAGGAGATCCAGATTGCTACATTGGAGTAAACAGGCAACCAGAAATTCAATGATATGGACTCAGCCAGGGGAATTGGGAGCTGGTTTTTTTAGCTCGGGTTGCTAATTTACACGTGACTTGATGAAGGAAAATTCAAGTTCATGATGACAGTGATAATGTACAGCTGATAAAGAACATGGTTTATAACTCCATGGGAAAGTTTCCAATTGTGGATTAAATCAAACATAACCCTGATGAACACCAAAATACGCAATTGCAAAATATAAAAACATTCAAAAGGTGTGAAGCAAAAACTCAACAAACTCTGTCCGTACCCTCCCAGCGTGTGACAAAACTGAACTAAGTGGAACAGGAAATGGAAATTATACAAATTACAAGAAGAAACAGATTTTGCAGATGTGGTAGGTATAACTTCACTGATAGAAATTTGTAAAGTGTGAAGGTTTATAGAAAACCAAGTGGAATTGTTTGATAAAATACCACAATGATTTATTGTCGCACGGGAGATAGTAATTACCAGTTGTGCATTCAATGGCTTTATTGATGAGCAATCTATACTGAACAAGGTCTAATTTTTATTTCACCCTTCGACACTTTGAAGCAAATAAACATGAAGAATGCCGATCCAAGCTTATAGCTGTACAATTATTGGAGCTTGGCAGAAAGACTGCAGCATGCACGCAAATTATTTTACAAAATGTCTTAGCGAACTACGGATGGATAACAACCATTGTTGTGCATCTACCCTAAATTACTTGTTTATAATGCTCAGGAGATTTCGAGCAATTATAATTAACAAATTCCGAGGTTAATTTCAACTGGGTTTTTGAAGAATGTGATCAGTTTAGCTTTTCCCGCTATTAAAAAATAAAAATTTGATTCCTTTTGGACTTTGTATCAAATGCCAAATTATTATTCTTAGCAGGTCAGTGAATCTCTACATTTATTTTCAGTGGGCAGGGATCATAGCCAAACCCGTTGATCTTCATAAAAAAGACAAATCACAAGAAGAAGAAAAAGATCGAATAAAATGCAATTAGAGTGGTAGATCACCTGGTGGTGGGGGAAAGGCAGAAGCAGACTGGAGAATTAAATGTATTGCTTCATCCATTCTCCTGCGCCTCTGCTATAACTGTTTTACAATTCACTGTGAATTATGTTTTAAAAAAATTACGCCATAGGGGTGAATACATCTCATCCGTTCATGCCTCCGCCGTCTTTTATTCGTCGCGACTGTTTTTTTCTGAATGCCTTGACGGATATTTATGTTCGAATATGCTGGTTCACGTTAAGGAGCCCTTAACGTATTCTCCTTAAAATAAACTGAGCGTGAGCTAGAATTTTTCGATTGTTTTTTTAAAGGTTTTTAACTGAATTTTGGCCTCATAATAACGCCAATAGGAAAAAGCTTAGCGTTCTGAATTATGAGGAGAATCGATAGGGGCATTTGAAGCTTATTTTTGTCTAACATAGAGCACATATATATTGCACCTTGGTGTGCAATAGGTATGTCGAAGAGTTGTGGATTCTTATTTAAGGAAATTTTTGGTTTTTTTTTTTTTTTTTCGCATACATTTGTGGTACATGAGATCAATTTTTAGGTCATTTAATAAATGTTGTTTTTGTAACAAAGGTCTTATTGGAGACGTTATAGCCTCAAAATAATTGTACATGTATTTATAGGGATCTAAACATGATTGTAACAAAGCCTCTAGATTAAAAAGTTAATTTGATTCCATTACCAGTAGTCTTGTGTTTTGTTTGCAATAGGGAGCTATGGAGAGAGAGGAAGAGATATAGAGGGAAGAGTGAGAGAGAGGGGGGTGATAAGATGGAGATGACAAAATGGAACTTAGGATACAAAAAAGAGGGAGAGATAAAGAGAGGGAGAAGATAGCCATAGATAGAGATGGAAGAGATGGATATATGGGGAGAAAGAGGGAGAGACTGAGAGAGGGAGAGATGGAAAGTAAAGATGGATATAAGAAGTGATCTATAAAGAGAGGTAGAGAGAGTGAGAGATAATGAGATAGAGATAGAGGGAGACATGGAAGAAGAAATATGGATGGATAATGAGATATAGATAGAGGGAGAGATGGAAGAATAAATATGGAGGGACAAAGATAGAGGGGCAATGAGATAAATATAAAGGTTTAGGAAGAGGAAGATATATAAAGAGAGGGAGAGATGAATGGATAGAGAGAGGGAGACATGTATAGAGATAGAGGGGGAGGGAGGAAGAAATAGATGGAGATGAAGATATAGTGAGATAAGAAGAGGAAGATAAATAGATAGAGAGGTAGAGAGAGGAAGAGGTAGAGATAAAGATAGATGGATGGAAAGGGAGGGATATAAAGGAAGAGGGAGAGAGAGAAATAGAAAGATATTTATGGCGAGATAAAATGTTATATATATATATATATATATATATATATATATATATAGAGAGAGAGAGAGAGGGAGTTGGAGAGGGAGAGAGATAGGTAGAGAGAAAGAGGTAGAAGAAAAGAGGTGGGGGAGGGATAAATAGCTCAATTTATAGAGAGGGAGTGGGAGAGGGAGAGGGAGAGATATAGATAGAGGGTGATACAGAGAGATAGATACAGAAAGGGAAAGAGATGGAAAGATAGGATGAGATAGAGAGATAGAGGTGTGGAGAGAGAGAGAGAGAGAGAGAGAGAGTATAGGAGAGATGCAAAGAGATATGGAGTAAGAGAGACAGAGAGAGGGAGAGAGGGAATGATATAGGTAGAGGGAGATATTGAGAGATAGAGAGGGAATAAATAGATAGAAAGAGAGAAATAGAGTGATAGAGATATAGAGTATGAGAGATAGAGTGAATAAGTGAGAGCTAGAGATAATGAGATACAAAGATAGAGGTAGTTCAAGATATGTATAAAAATAGAGAAATAGAGAGATAGAGATATAGTGTATAAGAGATTGATTGAATAAGTGAGCTACAGATAATGAGATATAGATAGAGAGGGAGAGAGGAGAAGAAAAGATAGAGATAGAGGAGGAAAGAGTGATATAAAAGCAATGATAGAGGTAACTAATAGAGAGATGGAGAGAGATGGAGAGGATAGAGATACAAATAGGGCGGGAGAAATATAGAGTTTGTGTGTGAGCGAGAGAGATATATAGAGATAGATATAGGGTTAGAGAAATAGGGTGTGTGTGTGTGTGTGAGTGAGTGAGATATGTGGAGATAGTGTAGACACTTAAAAATAATTATTTTTATTATTTTTATTCCCTCACATAATTAATTTATTAATTATGCAAACTCTAATTCTCCTCAATATTAATTAATTATAATTAATATTGTCACTATAGTCTGTGATTGATTTATTTAATAAATCAACCCTCTTTTTATTCTTCTAAAATTAAAGCTTCTCAAATCCCCCTCTTAACTAATTAATTTAAATTAGTTAACCTAAATGATTCCTACAAATCATCTTCCTAATCCATCATTAACCTAATAAATTCTTCTAGAAACTCTCTAAGCTCACTTAGTATTATTCTTCTAATTTTTAATTCCCTCCACTCATTCTCTCTCCTAGTCAAATCCTCTTACAAATCTTATCTATCCTAATCCCACCTAACCTTTCCTCTAATCCCCCTCCTAATGAGTTGCTAGTGGCTAATCATCGTGATTAGCCACAAAGTCAACTCCTTGTCCCTTCCATCCAACCACTCTCCTTAAATGCTCTTTTCCTAGGTGAATGTTCCTCTAGGCATCTCATCTCGCAAGGAATTTTTAATTCCTTCTTATTCCTCCAATCCCCATGATCATCCCTTTTTGAAGAATTTTAAATTCTTCCTCCCCATTCCTCAAGAAATGTTTCATCCCTTGCTCTTCTCAAGACACGTGGGAAGTCTTCCCAATGTACCTTGAGGAGTGTGGAGACAAGAAATGCCTTTAAGGCATATCTCTTGGTCTCTACAACCCCTCTTGGGCCTTGTGTGAGCTCACAAGAAATCATGGCCCTCCATCTTGGGTCAATCTTAGCCCTTGATTTTTCCTCTTCTCTTCCTATAAATTGAGGACTCCATCCCTTCACTCATCATCTCCAAGTTTAGTAAGTTTATGTTGTTAGTTTGAGCCTAGAAAATCACAATTGCATCCTTACCATGCCAAAATCATCCCTCATCTATACTTAGTCACATCATCCATCTCATCCCTCAAAGATCCATTTTATCCATTTGTGCACAATGTTGGAGAGCCAACCACATCAAGCAATCTAGGAGCAAATTGACATCACATTGGAGGCATTTGGGCGCGCTTCAACTCCATCTAAGCTCCATCCGAAGGAGAAGGTAAAAAGGTTGTGAGGTATATGCATCTATATTCATGTTTTTCATGTGATTTGGTTTATGCCTTTTGGTTTCATGTGTTTTTATGTCTGATTTGCATATTTACAATCTAATCCACCTCACACTCATTTTTTCCTCTTCATTTTGGCACGCCTGGTGGGACCCATGTCCCTAAAAAATAATATTTTCTTGAGTTTTTGTGAAGTTGTAAGACGCAGGTTCTGGAACAGCGCGAGAGACTGCAAATCATGCGAGCGATTCGGGTTTAGCGCGACAGAATAACTCCTTCAGTGTGTGCGCAAGCGCAAATGCATCAGCGCGACAATTTTATGACATTTAAAAATTTTTCCCGCTCTGTTTAATTTTAAAAAAAATTACCCTCTGCCTATCTATTTAACGCATGCGCAGACGCATCAGCGCGTGCAGACGTGTTTCGACGCGAGCGAGTGCTAACCAGCGCGACTGTTTTTCCCAAACTCCCACCCTTAGCAAAGATTTCATTTTTAAATTTGAATTTTAAAAATTTTACCTGCTAACCTATTGGGTCTCTGTTTTTCAGGTGTTCCAGCGCGACCGATCCAGATCAGCGCGATAGGCAAGTATAAAATTCCAGTTTGCTCTGCATTGAGTTATCTTTTTTTTATTGTTTTTATTAACTGTAGAGCGTATGCAAGCATTTTAGCACCTACGTAGGCGCTTCAGCGCGACTGACTACTCTTCAGCGCGTGTGCTGTATGTATAGACCATGTGAGTACTAATTTCTTTTTTTTAGTGTTGCAGCTTTGCTCGACTGCCCAAGATCTTGAAAAGACAAAAAAACTATTAATCTAAACTGCTTGCAGGTTGCCTAGGAGTTCCAACCAAACATTGTGCTTTCTTTTTTAACTAGGCACCTAGATTTAATTAAAGGGTAAATGAACTATTGTCTTATGTGTTTTGTGAAAAGTGTAAAGGTAGGAGAGTATGCTCTCGTCTAGCTAGACGATCAGAAATCCAGACCCTCCAAGTTTTTCACGTTTGTTGCATGCTTACCCTTAGCGGGTCTGCCCTCCCAACTTGCTCTTTGAGAAGGTAAGAGGGGAACGACCCAAGTGAGTACACTCGAACCCAGGGTTCCCAATTCACTATAATAAATAGGCCATTGATGATGAAAGGGTCAATGGTTGGGGATATATGAGAGTTCACTCTCACATTGGGTGCTTAGTAGGATCGTAGAGATCTCAATAATGCTTGCGTGACCACTAAGTTCTTGGTGCTTCGTTGGGCTATAGGCCTCAATTGCGCTTGTGCAACTGCAAAGGGTAGCTCCTAACGGGAAGACATACTAAACACCTTGTGCATAGCGAACAAAAACCTTCTAGTCTTTGGTCGGACCTCCGAAGCCACCCATATTTCTACGACCCTTAGTAGAGACACAAAGTTCGCCTTGAGGAGTTTTCATGGGAATTGATGCTTGGCTGCCCTTGAGAAGTGAGTGTCATGGAGGGGAACTAGTGGGGTCAAGCATCTAAGTGTCCGCTCTAGTTAAGCATAGCTGGGAAACCAATTGGGATCCAATGATTATTGTCCTTACCAACCTTAAGAGTGTTGTATATGAGCATGAGTGTCTTTGAGTTAAAATTCATTTGATCATTGTGTTTGCTTTGTTTGATACATACTTGCTAAGAGTAGACTAAAAACACATCATTATCCTCAAACACTTTGCAAAAACATTTGTCCAAAAAGCAAACAATCATCCAAGTCATTATTCACACAAAGTCCAAATTGCGTCAAAACTCCATCTGTCTTATGTTTCATAAGCCTAAGTTGTATAAAAATCCTAAGAAGTCAATTCACCAACCTATCAAGAAGAAGAAGCTCACACAAGCACAACTCATTAGGCATCAGAAATTTTGGTATACCAACCGTAAACTCTTGCTCAAACATAGGACATTCTTGCATCATTACCACGATTACGTCCATGGTCATAGCAATGAGTTTGATGCTAGTGATGAACTAAGAGTCTATGCCCTCCATCAAGGTTCAGGATTGTCTTTTAACACCAACTATCATCAAAATCAGGGTGGTCGCATCCCTTCATACAACTTGCCATCCGAACCAATCATCGATTGAATCACGTTCATGCCAAGAATAACCTAGTCACCAAATTTCTTCTAATTATCTCTATCATACCTCCCCAATCAATCATCCTCAATTTCCTAAGGACTTAGCACATCAAATCAATCTCCCTCCATTATCAAGTCAATTTTCAAAATCCAAATCCAATCATCCTTTAATCCAATTTAACCTCACATTAAGGTTGCATGCCTTGTGAAGTTCCATTTAGACCTCATCATTAATCAATTGGCTTTTGTTTTTGAAGAAGAATCCTCTCCAAGTACCTTTTTCCTCATCCTTTGAGTTGATCAAGACTCTCAACTTACGCCTTTGCTTTGCTTAGGGTCACTAGTCAACCCTTGGTGGAAAAGAGGCTTTTTAATCATCATTCCAAGGTCTAAATTCTACCCAACTTGGTCATTACCTTGCTTGCGGTTTCATCTACCACCTAAGATCCTCATCCAAGGACTAAGGTGTCAATCCTAATCAAATCTAGGTTCTAATCCAAGAACCTCACCAATCAGCAAAATTCCTTGTCATCAAGGACAAAATCCAAAGAATCCAAAAGTCTTCCTAAGTCCTCTCATCAAAAATTTCTTCCTTCAAACTTTTATAAGGTTATTCTTGTATGGTCACAACTCGATCTCAAAAGAAAAAGATGGTTGAACAACAATATGGCATGCTGGACATTAGCGTCCTATATGAAGATCCTACACAAAGTGGGCAACCTATCAATCAAGAAACTCTCACCGGAAGTGCAAACTTTCCTAGTAGATTCTTATAACCAAGAGATGACTGAAAAATTTATCTAGCATAATCCTACTATACTTCTAAAGACCCTACTTGAAAATGGAGCTCAACTTCCACCCGAATTTGATAAATCCACTATCGGCCAACAACCACAAGGAGACCTCGCTCCCATGCAAAATGTTGCACCTATTATTTAAACTCAACCAATTGCAGCCCCACCAATCATCCAAACTCAATCAATGCCACCTGTGACACCTCCCCCCGTGGTCTCCATCCACCCTCCTTCCTCCTTACTACCTATACCACTATCAAATCCGATCTCATCTATTCTCCAACATACCTCTATACCATCTTCTTCCATACAACCACATATTTCTATTCCACAAACTTCACTTCTTGTCAACAATGTCGCCAATTTTATCTGGGCCACACTCAATCCCGTCACAACAGTTTGTGGGCCGCAACCAACTATCACTCAAATCCTTGCGACATCGGTCATCACATCTCACATTTCTTCCTCCTCATCATATCAATACATTGGTGGTGGTATACCTTCCTCAACTCATCTGATTCTTGGGGCAAGTACAATCCATCATTATCAAAATCCACAACAAGACCTCATTAAGGAAATTCAAGTCATGAAAAATATCATCAAGGACATGAAAGAAGGGACTAATAAGAGGAAACCTTACTCATTTGAGGAATTTTGTCCTTGTCCTTACAACCCGTCTATATCAGTTGCACCCTACCCCCCAGGATTTGAGATCCCTAAATTCACCAAGTATGATGGCAAAGGAGACCCCCACGACCATGTCCGGGAATTTCACATCTTATGTCAAGAAGTCTCCTATAGTGACCTCTACCTTCGCAGACTCTTCCCCAAGAGTCTCACAGGAGATGCCCTGACATGGTTCTCATCTCTACCACGAGGTTCCATTGTCTCCTTTCCAGACTTGGCAGATAAGTTTGTAGCTCACTATGCCTACAACATGGCTAATGAGGTTTCTATGATGCACCTTTGCAACGCAAAGCAAAGGCCTGGAGAGACTTTCACCAACTTCTTATAAAAATGGAGACATCTCATCAAGAAATTCCAATGGGACATGCCAGAACAACATCAAATTGAATTATTTCAAAAGAACTTGGTGCCCAAACTTTCAAAACCCCTGACGTCTCAATGTATCAAATCCTTTCAAAAATTGACCGATAAGGGCCTCGCCTTGGAACATGTAGTGAGCCCTCTAATAGTGAGCCTCATTTTGTAATCTCATATAATATTATCTTGAGAGTTAACCCTCTCTATGGTTTTTTCCATTTGGGTTTTCCACGTATAAAAATCTATTGTCTCTCTTATGGTTCTATGTGTTTTGGTTTTAATTTCAATTGTTTCATGCTAAGGTTAATTGAGATTAAATTTAGTTTTAAAATTTTGAGTTTAATTTGGGGAATATTGATTCACCCCCTCTCGCCCCCCCTCCCCCCTCAGTACTCCGGTTTGTTCAAGAATTGGTATCAAAGCTTGGTCCCTTGTTGCTAGGCTAACCGCTTGAGAGAGATCTTGACTTGGAAAGATGGCTCCTTTGTATGTGATAGGAGAATACTATTGGATAAAGAATTGAAGATAACCCTTGAAGATCTGGAGAGTGTGGAATCTAATAATGAAGATCTGAAAGAAAATGTTAAAGTAGCAAATGAATGTGTGAAAAATCTAAGCGTTTAGATGTGGAAATTCAAAGAAAGGCATCAAGAAGTTAACAAGGAATTAAAGAAAGAAAATGAAACTAAGATTGAAGAAAGCAAGAAGGTGGAAGAATGTCTAAAGGATACAATTAATCAAAAGTCAAAATAATGTGGGAAGTTAGAACAAGAAACCATGAAGTTGAAGTCAGAAGCAAAAGTAAACTCTTAACCATGCAGAAACCTCAAAAGGACAAGGAAGGATTAGGCTTTGTTGGAGAATGCTCAAATTAGAATGACAAAAGCAAAGGCAAGGAGAAGGTGGAAGCTAAGAATAAACCTAAAGATTCAACCAAGGTCCAAAATCCATAACCTGCTACAAATAGACCTCTAGTTCATCAACCTAATGCTCAAAGGTACTCATCATGCAATAGTTATTATTTTCAGTTCAATTATTTTGGACATAAAGCTGTAGATTGCAGAAGTAAAGTAAATCAGAATACTCAATGCTTTATCTGTAAAAGTTTTGGACATGAGGCTAATAACTACAGTAATCAAGTTATGAATAGAAGCTGATGCACTGCTAAATGGACAAGGTTAGCAAATAACAAACAACACAAGACACAAAAAAATCGTTAGTGTTAGTCAATCAAAAACTAATCTAAACAGGCATATCAAAAGAGATACTGAAATCATGCTAATACATCTAAAAAATGAAACAAAGATAATAAGGCATCTCCATATGCCTCTTAGCATGCTCTTAGCTCCTTCTCCCTTGTTCCTCTCCTCTCCAAATTCCAAAATAGTGTAGCCCTCAGCATCTTTTTGCACTATAGATGCTTATGGAGGATTGAAATTTGGGTATTTTGTTCCAAATGTAAAATGAAAAGCTAAAATACTAGATGCTATTTAAAAATGATTGATTTTAACCAAAATAACAAGATTTTAGTTTGCTATGTTAAATGCTCTCTAAAATGCCTATAGGTTAAATGCATACAAGTTTTCAAGATCTCAATTATGAAGAAATGGGCTCTATTTATAGGAAAAATGGAGCAATGGATGGTTGAGATTGAGTAATCTCAATAAGGGTCAGGATTGAATGATTTTCAATCCATGTGAGGGCTTTCAACCCAATCCTAGGATGACAAGTGTCAATGTGAGATAGGTTGAGAGGAGAGGGAATAAGCATTAAATGCTTGATATGACCTTGGGATTTAAAGTCAAGGTTAGTTGAATGAATAAACTTTTTATTCAAAGAATAAAGCTTTTATCCAATGGATAAACTCTTGTGCAAATGTAAAAAGGGATAAACATGGTCAAAGCAATAAATGTTTGGGGAGACAAGTTTGAAATAACCATAAATGGTTATGTAAGAGTCATAAATGGTCATGTAAGAGCCATTAGTGGTTTTGGAAGACTTTGGAGGTTAATTTGTTGAACACAAAAAGCATTAAATATTTTTCAAAGACTTTTGAAGTCTTTGAGAAGTGACTTCATTTTGCTTAGGAATGTGACAATAATTAGGGGATGGATTAGGCTAATTAGGAAGGGGTTAGAAGAATCTAGAAGGGGATTTAGGAATGCAATTGGATTTGGTGGGTGAGGGAAAATAGGATTTTATTAAAATAAAAATTCATTTATTTCAATAAATGTGTGCAAGTTGCATTTGTAGGAAAATGCAAGTGGGGGGGGATAATGATTTAAATAAATGTTTTTATTTAATTTATTTAAAAGAGGAAAAGGGGATTTAATTAAATAAATAGATTCTATTCATTTAATTGATTGTGAATTTGGTTTAATGAATTAATTAAAATAAATTGAATAATTTATTTAATTAATAGGAGAATGTTTGGAGATGAATTAATTTGAATATTGATTTAATTAACTGATGGCTAGTGGATTTTTAATCAAATAAATAGCAAATATTTATTTAATTAAGCTGGACAGATTCGTGTGACTACATTTGCCCCTCTTTGAGACGGTGCGGTTTATCGCGTCGTTTCAAAGAAAGAAAAATAGGTGTGAAGAAATGTCTCATAAAATATTAATTTAATGGGTGGTATGCCCTCTCGAGAGATGGGTCGAAAATTTTTGAAAAATTGGGCGATCTCTTGAAAAAGAATGAAAATTGGCAGGGTGTTAGAAGAGAAGGAGTCAGTAATACGAGTGAAAAATAGAAGAAATCGGGGGGAAAATGGAGAAATAGGGGGCTCGAGAAGTTTACGGGGACCACGGCGGTGAGCGGGGGGGAGTTATGGTGACAGCGAAGGGTTTAAATGGGGTGAAAGGGGTGAAAACAAGATCATTTGTGACCGCGACCAGTGTGAAACGAGAGCTTTGATAGTGACATTTTGGAGGAGTGAGCAACAGTTAGGATGCCGATACAGATTATAGAGCACAGATTTGAACGCGTCCGACGGTTTCAGCGGCCAGATGACTATGGACCAGTAGTACGCAAATTGAAATTTTGAATTTTTATGCATGTTTGATAGGCTTTTTGCTGAGTCCAAGTTGAGTCGGAGCAATAGCGCTGAAACTATGGTTTTGGCGCTATTGCCCAATTAACTAGTGCTATTGTACCGCAATGGCGCTATTGGCCTATTGTTTGAGCACTTTTGAAATGTTTTAGCGCTATTGCATGCATGTTTAGGCGTTATTGATTAATAAGCGCTATTGAGTGCTTAATTGAGCGCTATTATTCTTAATTAGCACTACTGTGTAGTTGTTTTAGCATATTTATAGTTTGAGCGTTGTTGGATAGCTGATTGAGCGCTTTTGTTAGGGTTGTAGCGCTATTGTTAAGAAACTAGCGCTTTTGTTGGAAAAATGGCGCTTTTGTTTTAGGATAAATAGATGCCCCAGTATGGATAAAGAAAATCTCCTGATGCCAATGATGAATGGATGGCGATGTGAAGTGGGAGTTGTTTTGAACCATAGGACCCTGATGAGACTTAGGTCATTTCTAGGATAAATGCCTATTTAAAGTCTAGTTTGCCATGATTGCTTACCTATTGAGACCCGAAGATACTTGATCAAAGTATCTGTTGATAGTCTAGGTTTAAACTTAAGAAAGTTTGAAACAAAACAACTGATGATGATTGATGAATGCCCATGTGCAGGAGGATCTAGGCATGTTGCAGTTACACGAGAGACATCCGACGACACAGGGGTTACAGGATCGATTGACAGAGGCGGAGATCAATTGTATTGCCGTGACTGGATTATATGAGGTGATGCACATGCCTGTGATTCGGATGAATCACAGATTGATTACGGCATTAGCAGAGCGGTGGCACAACGAGACGTGCACCTTTCATCTGGCACAGGGGGAGATGACAGTGACCCTGGAGGATGTGTGGCGCATCCTGCGGATTCCAATTCGGGGGGAGCTGGTCACATATGACAGATCCTAGGGGATCCTTGCAGTTCAAAGGTTTTTTGATGAGGATGTTTTTATTGATGATGGCTCTATTGCCTGGGAGGAGATAGCTGCGTTATATGAGCCTCTACCAGTAGTTATATCAGGTATCGTGGGAGGACTTCTGTGTCTGGACAGGCAATCACATGGTTTGGCCATGGGGTGGGGGCAGGTGATCGAGATGATGATTACCGAGGGGACCCGATTTGCTTGGGGGCCGTGCGTGCTGGCGCACCTTTACCAGGAGTTGCATGAGGTGGTTTACTGGGGGAGGGGTTCCTTAGCAGTGGGAGTGATGCTGCTTCATATTTGGGCTTGGGAGCACCTACCAGTGACTCGACCAGTGAGTCTGAGGTTCCGCGTAGTAGATCAGCCGTATATGTTTATGTATAGTGGCATGATGAGTCAGCCCCACCTAGGGAAGTTAGAGTGGTGGTGGTGGGCATTAGATGATCTAGATGCAGTCATATGGTGACCATACCTGGAGTGCGAGCCATGGGATGATGATGTAGAGGCACTGCCCTATGTATTTATGACCTGATTCCTTATTGGGAGGACCTTGTACCATGTAGAGAGACAGGTGTTGGGGAGAGTGATGACGCAGTTTGGACGGCAGCAGGGACTGCCTAGTGGATCAGGGGAGTATGCACGAGTGATTCGGGAGAGGTATGCATGGGGGCCAGTGCTGCCGTATGATCAAGCACTGGCGGAGTTTCGGATGCTACAGGCGAGACCGTGGGACATACGACTGAGGATCGTGGATGCAGGAGTAGCAGATGAGTACATGCAGTACCGGGCGGCCCACCTGATCCTACGGATATCTGATCCAGCAGAGCCGATTCCGGATTTTGAGGATGAGAGGGGATGGAGACGGAGGAGGGCAGGAGGTCAAGGATCAAGGATAGGTGGAGGAGGTGGAGGAGAGGGTGGAGACGGAGGAGGAGGTGGAGGAGGAGGAGGTGGTGGGTTGGGGATGCGGATTCAGCAGAGAGGGAGAGGTGGACTGCCACTACGGATAGCACAGGGACTGCTGATACAGAGAGGAGTTCGACTGGGTGGTAGGGGTATGGAGAGGGAGATCCCGATGGACAGAGGGGAGAGAGCTACTGGAGAGGGTGGTATAGGTGAGGCTGCTATGGATACCGGGGAGGGAGCCACTAGAGATCTTTGGGATCACATGATAGCACATTTGCAGACCCGAGTAGAGGATTTGGAGGTGGAGGTGGTGGCTAGGGATGTCCAGCTATTTGCACGGGAGTCAGAGCTGGCGGTGGTGCTGCAGGAGAGGGATAGTGTAGTGGAGAGATTGGCAAAGCTACAAGAGAGAGTCCGGGTTGGAGTAGGAGCACAGGGGCCTACGGGAGAGGTGATGAGGGAGATGCGGCGAGCACAGGCAGAGATAGACTACTGGTGGGGTTTATATGAGCAGGTGGTGCCAGCTAGTCAGCGAGCTCTTAGCTATTCTCAGATGCGGCAGGTTAGATCAGAGCGATCACAGAGGGTGCAGAGCAGTGGAGGTGTGATGGGTCCTCTGCGGAGGGAGAGATTAGGGGATGCAGGAGTGAGTGGGGGTTCGATGAGGCCTCCACAGAGAGATGGGTCAGGTGGTGCGGGTACCAATGGGGGAGCAGGTGGCGATGGTGGTACAGCATCTGGCCAGAGTGGCATTTGAGAGAGCATTTTTGCATATATGTATGGTATCATTGTTTATTTTTTGGACTGTATCTTGGATGGCTCTTGGTAGCCTATTTTGTAGACTTCATTGTACTCTGATATATGAGATGATATATATGAGGAGATCCCATATTTTGATGATATGCATTTGATTTATATAGATGTTTATGCAGGATGATGAGTTATTGCTTAGATGGATATGTGTACATGTATGCATTTTATGAGATGTTTCTTATATGCATGTTTTTTTATGATGAGTTATGATGTTGGATACTGACATATGAATGCAGGTTTATATATGTATGATTTATTTGATTTTTGATGTAATGCTTTATGTACGTAATGCCATGATGATGATGTATGTTTATGATGATTTTGGAACAGGATTTCGGTGTTTCCTTTTGTGATATAATGATGAGATAATTTATGCGATGATGTTATTGCAATGCATGAATGAATGATTTTATGTATGGATATGCATCTAGATGTTTTTAAATGAATGTAATATGGATAAACAAAATGTAACGTACAAATGTTTATATGATAACGTCTAAATAAATGTATATGTATAATGGATATATAAAATAATATGAACCAATGTGTGACAACAAATGGATTTATGATTCTAAATGCTTAAATATGATTTAAGTAACAAATGATAATGTGATGATAATGCAACTCATGGTTTGAATAACTGCATTTTAATGCAATTAAAAAGAAGGATAATGTATGCAATGTGAATGAATTCTAAAATGAGCATAATAAGATATTTAATAATGGATGAATGAATGCACCTTTTACTATAGATAAATGAATGTATGTAATGATAAATGATAAAGGATAATTAAATGATGATGGATAATCGATACTAAATGAATGCATAAAATGGCTAAATATAATCAAGGACAATTTGATCCCATGAATGAATCTAATTATTTATGATTTATGCAATGATGCAAAGGATTAATGAAGACTAATGTCAAAAATGAACTATATGCAATGTTAAGTTAAAAATGACATGAATGTACTTAATGCAAGATGCAACTAAATGTGATGATGATATGACCATGAGGAATGCAAGGTTTTTGAGACTTTGCATGATGCATTGATGATATATCAGAGTACTCGGTCGTGATTGTATCCAAGACCAGCTCAATTCTTACATAATTGTTCATACGAACCTTGTTTACTTTTGGCATATAAATCATACCTATGAATGAGTGAATGGATGGGTGATATGCAACGGAATGCAAGATATAAATAGATGAGATGAAATGACGATCCATAGTGCTCTATTTTCATCATTGAGCTTTAAAATGTTGGAAGAGAATACAAGCATCTTGACATAGTGATTCAAGATGACCTGAGTATTCCTTACATGGATTTTATATAGCAAGTTAATACTAATGACTTGATATAAGGGTCAAGTCGACCAAAGTATTGCTTGCGGAACAAACAAGGATTATCTCCGTTCATGCATGACTTGGATCATCCTCCTTGATCTTAGGCTGATCATATCCTAAGACAAGTGCATACCGTACTAAGAGATAAAAACCTTTATCCAATTTGGATGAGGAGGAACCCAAGAAGGAGCATTGTATCTACAAACAAACAGTATGTACATAAAGAATAAAAAAAAAGGATCCTTGGTAATGGTTCACGCTCATATGGTTGAGGTATACGCTGTAGTCAACAAGCCGTAATGATCTATGACTGTATTTTGCATAAGATCGCGTAGCTTGGTGAACTTCCCACGTAGACACCATTAGTACATGCCCCAGAACTTCATCGAAAATAATGCGCAGACGATACAAAATAAGGCTTGAAAGATCCCGATATAGATAAACGAATGAATTACTCACAAATCAACCAAGTATTTGATAGCTTAACATAATTTTCTTGTCAAAGAAAACGTCACTTTTGTCTTTGTTTTGGTAAGGAAGGATGCATCCTTGTTAAAGACAATTTTGATTTGTTGATGTTGATTGTATGGTTTGATTGATAAGTGGTCATCGTGTGAGTATTTTGTCAATGTTTGTTTTGCACCTGTGCGAATGAGTATGTACGAGGTGTTGCCATGTTTTTGTGTGATTTCCAATGGTTTTTCGTTGTTTTGGGATTTTGTGAGACATTTTTGAATGTTTTTGGATTTTGGTGAGATATTTTTGAATGTTTTTTGGATTTTGGTGAGATAGTTTTGAATGTTTGTGGCCAATGAATCACCAGTAATGTAGAATCCACTTCCATCAACTAGATTTTAAGGGCATTGCCCCCAAGTTGGACATGACTATGAAAAAGCGGGATGCCAGATGCATGAAGTACTTTCTTTGATTACAGATCAGATAACAAGCCATGGTTTAGATGGATGGATGTGTGTATGCATTGAATGTGATCGCAACGAGCTTGAAAGATACTGGAGCCGTAGTCTATTACGAGTGGCGCCTGTTTGCCAGGTTTTCACCATCGCACTTACCCAAGGTGCCACCGGAGTGGTTGTTCACCGTTTGGATGCATGATTTTTCTTTACTTTTTTTGAATGTTTTTTGTATTTCTTCAAGACATTTTCTGAATGTTTTTGGTATTTTCTGGTATGCAGGGGAGCTTGATGCTCTGTATAGCTTAGGTATAAAACCGCTTGAGGTGCATGCTGTTGATTGGATCTACAAGTGGTTCTCCTTCTGATGTAGCCAACTGATATGCCCCGAACCTGAATATAGCAATGCAACATATGGGCCCAGCCAGTTTGATTCAAACTTGCCTTGATGTTCTCTGTTTGGTTGGTTGCGAGGATTCTCTCGGAGAACAAGATCACCTACCTCAAATGTACGAGGTCTAACTCGGTGATTGTAGCTTCTGCTCATGCACTGCTAATAGGCTTTGAGATGGTTGTATGCAGCTTGTCGCTTCTCATCAAGTAACTCTAAGTCTTGGAGGTGTGAGACTCTGTATGCTTCATCATCTATCAGATTATGCAAGGAAACCCATAGTGATGGTATCTCAAATTCAATAGGTAAGATAGCTTCGGCACCATAGACCAATGAGTAGGGAGTTGCGCCTGTAGGGGTTCGAATGCTAGTTCGATATGCCCATAATGTTGGATTCAGTTGAACATGCCAATCATGGTCGGCATCATTGACTGTCTTCTTTAGGATCCTCAATATGTTTTTATTGGATGCTTCGGCCTAACCATTGCGTTGTGGCTAATAGGGAGTGGAAAAGCGGTGTTGGATATGAAATTTCTCACAAAGTTCATGGACATCCTGATTTTTGAAAGGAAGACTGTTATCTGTGATGATGGACATGGGTACACCATACTAGCAGATGATGTAGTTGAGGATGAATGAGGCGATCTGTTTGCCAGTGACTTGGGTAAGTGGAACCGCTTCGATCCACTTTGTGAAATATTCAGTGGCAGTAATAATGGATTTATGGCCATTGGATGAAGATGGATGAATCTTACCCACAAGGTCAAGGCCCTATTGACAAAAAGGCCATGGTGTTGTGATTGGTTGCAGTTCCTGGGCTAGTGCATGTATCAAGTCGCCATGAACTTGACATTTCTTGCATTTTCTGACAAAGTAGTAGGAATCTTTTTCCATAGATGGTCAATAGTATCCATTGCACAGGAGTTTCTTGGCTAGTGACGGACCACTTGAGTGAGTCCCGCAAATTCCTTCATGGACTTCTTCCAAAGCCTTTGTTATCTCACCTTGTTCCAGACATCGAAGGAGAGTACCATTAAGACCGCGGCGATATAGGGTTTCAGCAATAATGGTATATTGAGCAGTTTGGCGAATGAAGGTTTTACGTTGGTTATTCAATTGGTTGGGAGGAAGGGTGTGATTGCGGAGATAGGTGTAGAACTCACCATACCATGGGGATTTAGAACCGACAAGGTGACATATCATCTCGGATCCGGGGATATCATAAGCGGGGATCCAAAGTTGTTCTACCAAGAACTCGTAGCGTGTTGAATTCTGTGGAAGATCTAAGAGAGATGCGATGGTAGCCATAGCGTCAGCAACTCGATTCTGATCTCTTGGTATCTGCTCAAAAATGATAGTAGTAAATGATGTCTTTAGATTGTCCACCACTTGCTTATATGGCATGAGTTTATCATCCTTGGTCTGATACTCAGCAGTTGCTTGTCGAATGACCAGTTGTGAGTCGCCATATACTTGTAGTTCTTGTAATTTCCATTGTACGGCTAGCCTGAGTCTTGTGATCAAGGCCTCATACTCTGCGATGTTGTTGGTGCATGGAAATGTGAGCCTGTAAGACTTCGGGATGCTATCACCTTGAGGTGTGATAAACAAAATGCCTGCCCCCGAGCCGTGCCTAGTGTAGGAACCATCAAAGTATAATTTCCATGGTTGTGTTGTTGTGATCATGAATATCTCTTCATCTGGAAAATTGGAAATGAGAGGATGATCGCCTATGAGTGGTGCATCGGCCAACTGATCTGCAATAACTTGACCTTTGATAGCTTTACGATCCACATACTCAATGTCAAATTCACTTATAATCATCACCCATTTGGCCAAGCGACCTATCAATGCTATCTTACTGAGTAAATACTTGAGTGGATCAATCTTTGCAATGAGTTGTACCTTGTGCGTCAATAGATAATGCCTTAGTTTTGTTGCTGCAAAGATTACTGCTAGGCAAGCTCGGTCAACAGGTGTGTAATTGAGTTCATAGCCCACCAGTGTTTGAGAGATGTAGTAAACAACACACTCTTTTCCTTCTACATTATGTTGTGCCAGTAGTACACCTAATGCTGTACTTGTTGCTGAGATATAGAGTAACAATGGTCTACTTGGATCTAGTGGGATCAACAATGGTGGTTTCACGAGATAATCTTTAAGTGTCTGAAATGCTTGCTGGCATCGGGCATCCCACTGAAAGTGGATGTTCTTGTGTAGCAGGTGTGTGAATGGGTGACACTTATTAGCCAATTGTACAATGAATCTTCAGATGGATTGAAGCCGCCCTTGTAATGTCCTTAGCTAACTGATATTCTTTGGAGGTGGCATGTCCATGATTGCTTTTACCTTTGCTGGGTCGACCTCAATACCTTTTCTTGAGACAATGTACCCTAGAAGTTTCCCGGAGGTTACTCCAAAGACACATTTCTTTGGGTTGAGTCGAACATGGTATTGTTCCAATCTATCAAAGATTTTATCTAAGATGTGGAGATGCCCTGCTCTGGTGAGTGATTTTGCTAGTAAGTCATCAACATAATCTTCCATCATAGTATGCATCATGTCATGGAAGATGGTGGTCATTGCTCTTTGATAAGTCACTCCTGCATTCTTTAGACCAAAAGGCATTACATTCCAGCAATATGTGCCCCATGGACATGTGAAGGCTGTCTTATGTTGATCTTTTGGTGCAATCTTTATCTGATTGTATCCTGAAAAGCCATCCATGAGTGAAAGCATGGCATGTCCTACTGTCAGATCCACTATGATGTTGATATTTGGTAGGGGAAAGTCATCCTTAGGACATGCCTTATTCAGATCTCGGAAGTCAGTACAAATGCAGATGCCCCCTTTTGGTTTGCTGACAGACACAATGTTGGAGATCCATTCTGCATAGTCAATTGGTCTAATGAAACCAACATCTAGGAGTTTCTTGAGTTCTGTTTTAACTAGCACTGCAATCTGAGGATGCATCTTGCGAAGCTTCTGCTTGACAGGTTTGGCTCCTTCTGCGACGGTGAGGTGATGCATGACTAACTCAGGATCAAGCCCAGGCATGTCTGCATATGACCATGCAAAGTTGATCTGACGCTGTTGAAATAACTCTATAAATTTAGGTTGTTCTTCTAGAGTGAGAAGAGATGCCAGATGTATGAGGTGAGGATTTTCAAGAGTTCCCACATTGTATTCTTTGGTTTCTTCGATGAGAATTGTTGATCGTTCCTATTGTGCACTTGCAGGGAGAATGTCAAACCCTTCATCCTTAGGTACCTTAGAGAGGTTTTCACCATTGGATACGCTCTTTCTTTTTACTTTTGTTGGATCAAACAGTGCCACAGTGTGGTTTTCACTAGAAGATCCATGTTTAGTTGTTATATTTTTGCAGCTGAAAGGTTTGGCATTCGCCCCAAAGTATGCTGCGCTATTAAGTTCAATGGCAAATCCAGCTTTGTGATCCCCACTTGGTAGGTTATCCCTTAATTCCAAAAAGTCAATGATGGCCTCATCGTTTTGGAAGAAGTCAAGACATGGGGGATTTGGTTGGTTCCATTCGATGAGTTCAGGGTGGATAATGGGCATTACTTCATCGATTAGGTTAAGTGTGTTAGATGTATCAGTGAGGGTTAAGATGTTATGGTGAAGGTCGTTAATGGTACTCTCCCTATCAGAATCTGGTGTAGGATGAGACATAGGGTCTGTTGAAGATGTTTCCAGTTTAGGAACCCAAGTGGTCTTTATCTGTGCTTCTCCATAAACAGGGATGTCTTTGCGTGGTGGAGGCAGTGATGTGTCTTCCTCATCTGAAGTGTTAAGCTGTACAAAATCAAATTCCCACTCATGTGAGTCGGTCTCTGAGTCACTTTCCAACATCCGATTACTATACCATACTGGGATGTCTTTGGAGTTAAATACTGCAGGTGTGATTGGTTGATGTACCTTTGTAGTGATCGGTGCTACAGGAAGGTCGATGGGGATTAAAGAATCTGGTACAGGGAGTATCGATGGTGTTGACTCAGTGGCTTTTGCTAGAACTGCTGGTGCCATAGATGCTGT
Organism: Cryptomeria japonica; assembly: GCF_030272615.1. NCBI lineage: Eukaryota > Viridiplantae > Streptophyta > Pinopsida > Cupressales > Cupressaceae > Cryptomeria > Cryptomeria japonica. The sequence goes on from NC_081407.1 coordinate 905,890,778, forward strand.
TGTGGGTTCTGATACAGTTGTTGTTGCTAATGGTACTATTGATGGGATTACTGGTTCGCTTGGTGGGATGAATGGCATTGGTGATGGTTGTGTTGGGATTCTAAGCCTTGGTGGGGCAATGGTGCTTGATGTTGCTTTGATAATGAAACGTGTCCTTTTTGTAGTAGGTTGACATAATGGTTTGCTAGGTTTTCCTTTGAATTTGAGTTTAGGAAAGATCTCTTTTTCAAAACCTAGGCATGTATTACCTTTGGGATTTAATTTCGATAGCAGAGGTTCATGTCGTCCTTGTTTGCAATATCCCAAAGCACTCTGACCATCATACCCCATTCTTTGCATAATGAGGAGACCTTTGCCATACTGATCCGTAGGAAGTTTAACTTGCGGGAGACTAGTGGTGATGGGATCTTTATAGATCCATTCCGCTAAATCCTCATCTTGGGTTTCTTCTTCTTGACTTTTTCCAAGGATGAAAGACGTCAAAGCACACATTGGCATGATTAGTGGTTGCTGGAGTACCTGCTGTGGTTTACCATGTGTTTTAGGAGAAGTGGGCATCTGTCCCACACAAAAGAGTTGACTCAAGTTGTATTCCCCAGGACCTTCCTTGGCTATTTTCATTTTAAGCTTTTCTTGCTTTGGTATAGTGGTGTTTGAACTGGCAAGAGAGGCGGGACTTATATATGACGTGGAGGAAATGGCTTCTCTATTGTTAGGAACGGTAATCTCTGGTTGATGGTTGATATTATGGCAATACGCAAAAGGATTTGCATCGCCCAGGATTGTGATCTCTACACTGTTATGTGGGAACTTGATACATTGATGGTAGGTAGATGGAACGACTTGCATGGCATGTATCCAAGGTCTTCCTAATAATAGATTGTATGGAAGAGGAAGGTCTAGAACTTGACAGATGATGTGTTTTACCACAGGGCCCACTCGGATTGGGAGTACCACAGCTCCTTTAGATGAACGCTCTGCATCGTCATAGGCTTTGATTGTGATCTTCTTGTGAGGATCCATTGATTCTATGGCATATCCCAATGCTGTGACCAACTGTATTGTACAAATATTTAAGCCTGCTCCATTATCAATCAAGACTCGCTTGATCCTATGCTGGTTGATAAAGCTTTCAATGTGTAGCGAAGCGTTATGAGGTTGCTGGAAAGAAGAGTTGTCACTTTCGAAAAAAGTGAGACAAGGTGATGACTTTAGACTTCCAACCATGACTTGAAATTGGTTTGTATTCAGGTTTGCAGGGACTAACGCCTCTCGGAGTGCTTGATCCAAGATAGTTTTATGGGATGGCGATAGGTGCAATAGTTCTAAAATGGATATAAGTACAGGCATTTTGTCTAATTGTTCCACAAGATTGTACTACTTTGGGATGGAGGTGGTGCCTTGTGGAGCTGCCTTTATGGTGACCTTGCCACGATGTGTAACAACATTGCAATTTGGGTTGAGATTTTTGAAGGTTATAGTTGCAACTTGTTCATTGGCATCATACAGATGATTTACAGTGTAATTATACGCAGCCTGTGTATAATTAGTGGTATCAGTGCCTCACCTGGAAGTGGAAGGACCCCTTTGATCTTGTGATGGAAGTGGATTTTTGAACATTAGATGATCATTATTTGTTGTTTTTGGGTCATGTCCTTCTATTTCAATTTCTCCTCGGTCAATAAGATCCTGAATAAGATCTTTCAATCGGTGACAATTACTTGTCTTGTGTCCTCTCCCTTGGTGGAAATCGCAGTGTTCAGTATCTCGCCACCATGCAGGTTTGACCTGAGGTTCATAGTTTGATGTTTTAGGGAGAGTGACCAAATTTTGAGAAATGAGTTGTCGCAATACTATTTCAATAGGTTCCCCTAAGGGAGTGTATGTGCGTTTTTGTTTTTGCTGACGAGGTCTTGGTTCATCGTGAGATGTGATGCGACCTTGATTGGTAGGAACATTTGTGTTATTTTGAGGTGGAGGATTCTGTCTTGCAAACTGAACCACAGGTTGTGCAGTTTGTATAGTCCTGGCATCCACGACCCCATCGTTGACGATATTCTTGTTTTTGTTCCAGAAGCTTGGTTTATCACTATTGAAGCGTGGGTGAGGACCATCCTTTGGTTCATTAAAGATTTTGATGAGTCCTTTCTTGATGAGGGCCTGCTCACATTTCAAACCCTTGGTGATCATATCATTAAAAGAGTCCGTGTCTTTGACATCCAGGTGAAATTCCATTTCTTTGTTTAAGTTGGAAATGAATATTTCCACTAGTTCTCGTTCAGGTAACTGAAGAGAACGTCTGCTAGACATTTGATGCCATTGTTGCAGGAATACTGAGAAAAATTCACCTGGTTTTTGTTTAGTGTTGCATAGATCAGCCATTAGGTATGTGTCTTCATATGCCACTTCGAGACAAGTGAAATGAAATTCTCTGACATGATCACGAGGATCTCCCTTTCCTCTATATTTTTCGAATTTGGGTGTTTCAAATCCTCGTGGAAAGGGTGGCATATAAAGATTCCGATCAAAAGGATAGGGACAGATGTCATTGAGTGAGAATTGGTTAGTCTTGACACCACTATGAAGTTGTTGGGCGAGATTCTCGACTTGTTGCTACAACATCTCCATTTCATTTGGAGGAGGAGGTGGTGGGTTACCTCGAGGAATATTATATCTGATGGGATCTCTACCTCTTTCCTCTTCATGGTGACTTTGTCTTTCTGATGCCTATCTTAATTGGGCAAGATCAAAGTCAGAGGGGAGTTTTGCTCCTTCTTGAGCGAGCTTTAAGAAGTGAGCATCCGCATTGCTCTTGAGTATTTCGTCAAAAAGTCTGTTAAAGAGAGGGTTATGCTGGGCCCTTTCTATTGTTGTAGGAGTAAGAGTACTTGGGTTTTCATCATTTGCATTTCCTCCAAGTGCTTCTTGAAATTCATTGAGGTTTTCCTCTTTTTCTTCTTCCATTTCTATTTCTCGTTGCCTTGACTGTGATCGGGTTTGAGCCATTTTTCTTATGAGTCTTTGTTGAAGTTGGGTGAAAATGATGATGAGTTTTTGATGAAATGAGAGATTGATGGTTGGTGAATTGTGTTGCATGTAGATCTCTAGCACTTTTAAGGTAGATGTAACCAAAATTCTTTCTTTGAATTGCTTGTTTGTTTTGATAAGATTTGATGTGATAAGGTGTAGAGAAATCTAAGATGTGTTATAGATTTAACTACCTAGTAATGAGAGGATTCACTCATGAACTAGTTTTAACCTGCGTAGATGTGTCTCTTAGGATAAGCTTATCCTAGATGTAGAAACAATCTAAAAAGTGATGTGATGTGTTTGATTCAAGCAATATCTAAAAAGAGAACTTGGGACAAGAACCTCTTAATGTTTCGAGAGTTGGAATAGATTGATGATGAAGTGATGATGTATGAAAAAGATAATGGATGAAAATGTTTTTAACTTCAATAAAAACTTTGTGTCACAAATGGGACAAACTCTACCTCTTCCCTTTCGGGTGTTGGTGGTATTCCTCGAGCTATGTTGTATGTGATACAGACATTTGGGAAAAAGTTGGGATTAATCTTACCTCCTTGGTTTTTGTGATAACTCAGAGCTCTATATTGCATAAAAGCTCCGCGGTTCAATGATTTTGAATCAAATTCGTTTGTTTTGCCTTGAAGGTAGAGACGCATGTGACGTAGAAAAACTCTATGGGAGACAAAGATTTGTTTATTTAGATAAAAGAATTTTCTTCTTTTGATCAAAGCCTTTGAGCTTAATGGTCTTCTTTTCAAGTTGATATTCTGATGATGCTTCTTCTTTCGCAAGATGTGAAGAATGGTCATAAAATTTGACTCTTTGTTGTTTGCACTTTGTTTTTGATGTGTTTGGTTGTTTTTGAGAAATGTTTGGTTGGATGAATACTTTGTTTTTGGAAGTGATTTTTCTGATTTTTCTTTGACAAGAAAAACAAAGCAAGCACACAAACACAAGAATGTTGCCCCAAAGGCACAAATGAGTATGGGTCTAGATCAACCCAATCCTTGGAATTTTATATGACCCTTCCTTTAGATGTATTTTAAGGTGTATTTCCAAAGCCTAAAGTCGCCTCAATTTGCACTTGGTCTTGACTAAAACGAACACACTTCAAACACTTTTTATCCTTAAGGTCAAATGGCCAGTTGTGATAAATTTAGCCCACATCTTGATATTTATTCGACTTTGGTACTACATACCTTATGAATCCCGCCTTAGCAGGTAAGGATGTGATATACTAAGTCTTGCACGAGCATAACAAATAGATGATCCCTATGATGGGGGAGTCACCACTTTTATCAAGCCACAAGTGACTTTTCAAAAAGCTATGTTTCTACTCAAGGAAATATGTATGGTGAGTATCTTGGGAGCAAAACCATCTATGCTCTTGCACTAAATTATGTCGCAAATATCTTCAATCAATAGAATGGGTGGGCTACTACTTAAAGGTGTTTAGTCATGTTTGATATTTTTGGACATAAGTTCATTCTGCAGTGACTCACTTAAGAGCCTTGTAACTAGTGGTGGGGCCCATTTGTCCTTTCGGCCAGTTACACTGTAGGAACAACTATACCCAAGGCTACAGCTTTCGCTCTCACCTAATTTCTATAGCGGCTCGAAGGATTTACCGTGCGAGGTTGTTCCCAAGAGTGATGTGTCTCTTGGCAGGCCTCTCTTAAAAAGATAAAAATTTTGAGTGTTACTAACACTTTTCTCTTACACCTAGGACCACGAAAGCCAAAGGAGAGGATAGTGGGTGTTAGAAGTGGGACCACTCAACCGACTTTTTGCACAAGTGTGCCAAGCATGAAAAACACTTGTTCTTTTTAATTTGCTATTGCAATGTGATCTAACTATTTGGAGATGTTGCTCCAACAGGCATGGTGTTCTTTTTATCCTTTCAATGGCAAATTGTGTTGTAATCTAGAAATTGGAAATCCTGGTCAACTGAACTTGAAGCATGTATGCATGAAAAAAAATCGTTTTGCAAAAAAAAAATTAAAACAAGTTGATTGTGTATTTTATGTGCACCAAAAATAGAAGTGTGGATTGTAAATTCTTTTGATGCAAGAAAAATGGAAGTGTGGATTTTAAGCACCAAATGAAGTGTGTTTCCTAACTTGCAAGAAAACAAATGTTTGTTTTGTTCAGTTTTAATGCACCAAAGAAACAAGTGACCCTAACTAGAAAGAAAGGAAAGTTTGTTTGTTCAAATTTTCAAAGCAGCAAAATAAAGTTTGTGATTTTTAATGGTGAGTTTTAAACCTGCACAAACAACAACTGGTTAGTAAAATCCATGTCTGGGGGGGACTTCCACAAGCCTAAAAACTTTCACTTTTCGGTTACAAGATCCTTTTTACAATGTTCTGTTACGATAGCGCTAGTCTGTGTTTGAACAGAAGCGCTATTTAACACAAATGCGCTAAAAGAAAAAGAAAGACAAAGAAGGCAAACACGCTGAAATAGGATGAATAGCACCAAAACAATGTCAAAAGCGCCAAAACAGTATCAAAAGCGCTAAACTTGATACAATAGCGCTATTGTAAGAACAATAGTGCTAGAACAACAAGTATCAATAGTGCTAGAACGCGATCAATAGCGCTAAAACGCAACCTGTGTGACAATTTCAACATTCAAACATGTTATTTGGTTAAAAAAATGATCTCTTGGATGTTTGGATTCACGTCGGGTTCACCAAATGATGCCCTGCTAAATGGACAAGGTTAGAAAATGACAAACAACACAAGACACAAGAAAATCGTTAGTGTTAGTCAATCAAAAACTAATCTAAATATGCATATCAAAAGAGATACTAAAATCATGCTAGTACATCTAACAAATGAAACAAAGATAATAAGGCATCTCCAAATGCCTCTTAGCATGCTCTTAGCTCCTTCTCCCTTATTCCTCTCCTCTACAAGTTCCAAAATAGTGTAGCCCTCAGCAGCTTTTTGCACTATGGATGCTTATGGAGGATTGAGATTTGGGTATTTTGCTCCAAATGTAAAATGAAATGCTAAAATACTAGATGCTATTTAAAAATGATTGATTTTAACCAAAATAACAAGATTTTAGTTTGTTATGCTAAATGCTTTCTAAAATGCCTATAGGTTAAATGCATACAAGTTTTCAGGATCTGGATTATGAAGAAATGAGCTCTATTTATAGGAAAAATGGAGCAATGGATGGTTGAGATTGAGTAATCTCAACAAGGGTCAGGATTGAATGATTTTCAATCCATGTGAGGGCTTTCAACCCAATCCCAAGATGACAAGTGTCAATGTGAGATAGGTTGAGAGGAGAGGGAATAAGCATTAAATGCTTGATATGACCTTGGGATTTAAAGTCAAGGTTAGTTGAATGAATAAACTTTTTATTCAAAGAATAAAACTTTTATTCAATGGATAAACTCTTGTGCAAATGTAAAAAGGGATAAACATGGTCAAAGCAATAAATGTTTGGGGAGACAAGTTTGAAATAACCATAAATGGTTATGTAAGAGTCATAAATGATCATGTAAGAGCTATTAGTGGTTTTGGAAGACTTTGAAGGTTAATTTGTTGAACACACAAAACATTAAATGCTTTTCAAAGACTTTTGAAGTCTTTGAGAAGTGACTTCATTTTGCTTAGGAATGTGACAATAATTAGGGGATGGATTAGGCTAATTAGGAAGGGGTTAGAAGAATCTAGAAGGGGATTTAGGAATGCAATTGGATTTGGTGGGTGAGGGAAAATAGGATTTTATTAAAATAAAAATTCATTTATTTCAATAAATGTGTGCAAGTTGCATTTGTAGGAAAATGCAAGTGGGGGGGATAATGATTTAAATAAATGTTTTTTTTTTTTTAATTTAAAAGAGGAAAAGGGGATTTAATTAAATAAATAGATTTTATTCATTTAATTGATTGTGAATTTGGTTTAATGAATTAATTAAAATAAATTAAATAATTTATTTAATTAATAGGAGAATGTTTGGAGATGAATTAATTTAAATATTAATTTAATTAACTGATGGCTAGTGGATTTTTAATCAAATAAATAACAAATATTTATTTAATTAAGATGGACAGATTTGTATGACTACAGAAGCTATAGACCATTCATGAATGAAGTGAATGGATCACATATAAATAAGCCCTTTCAAGGTTATTGTCACATATGTTGTAAATTTGGTCACAAAGCTAATCAGTGGAGATCTAGAACAAATTCGGTGAATTCAGGATAGAGGAATATCAAGTGTTACAATTGCAACAAATATAGACGTTTGGCTAATAGATGCAGGAATGTGAATGTTTCGGTAAAATTAAATAAACTTGAGAAGAAGAATGCTATGTGTGTATGGTGAAAATGGATAACAATAATAACAATATTGAAAGGCTAAATGAATTCAACCACAAAACCCTAGCCTAACAATCAACAAAGATCCACCATAACATATGAAGATTACCTAAGACAATGCAAATCACATGAAATTACAAAGATTATACCATCATATGTCCAATAGGGTTTTGATCTCCATTCTTCCTATCTCCATTGATCTTGCTTGATATATTTGCTCTCAGATTTTTATATGCACAAGAGCTCAACAAAGAACGGAATGTGGTTGCAAGTAGGATCGTAGTGTAGCCAAGTCTTCAAGATTAGTCATTAGGGTTTGATAATGAAGGAGGCATCTGCTTAAATAGAAGACACAATATGAAATGGAGGGATAAGATTGAGAGGTGTAAAAAGAGAGGTCGGCTAAGATTAGAGGGTAGGTAAAAGAAATACCAAAATAATGAAAGAGGTAGGGAGTGTATGAATTAAGAGATGAATGACGTGTCATGTGTAGAAAAAGATAATGAATTGATTAAATAAATAAATATTTATTTAATTAATAGAAGAAGTAGGATAATTAAATAAATAAAATATTTATTTAATTTAGGAAAGGGATAATTTAAATAAATAAATGTATTTATTTAAATGAGAAATAAGGCTAGAAGAGGATAAATGAATTAATTAAATAAATAAAGATTTATTTAATTAATAGAAGAATTAGGCTTAGATAATTAAATAAATAAAATATTTATTTAATTAGACTGGACAATTTTAGGTGTCTACATTTTGCCCCTCTTTGAGACAATGCGGCTTGTCGCGTTGTTTCAAAGAAGATAAGATGAACTGATACAGAGTTGCCCCAGAATGGGAATGATATGCCCCCTCGAGAGATTGGATGAAAATGTCTGAAAAGATTGCAGACAATCTCTCGATAAGAAAGAAAGGCTAGAATGGACTGACCGGATAAAGTGACAAAGTCGCGGGATAATGAAGACTGACTCGGAAAATGAAGGCTAAGGCCAGGGTAGGCTATAAGATAGACCACAGGCAAAAGACATCCTCGTTGCCATCTACACCTTCACGAGATCACAGTGCAGAGCAAGAAAAAGAGCAGCAGCAGTCAGCAGCGATGGCTTTCGTACACAGATTCGACCGCGTTCGCCGATTTCAGAGACCAGCAGAGGCAGGAGAGTCGGTAAGTACCACCAAACCTCCTCGTACTTTGACGCATTCAATTTTGTCATTAATGCATGCTAGTTAGCAATAAATGTGCTTAGGAATAGGGCACAAAAAAGTGTAAAAACGTGCAACCGCATCTGCGTCAGTGCCAGGTGCGTCTGTGTCCAACAGGCGCGTCTGTGTCGGTGCCAGGCACGTCTGTGTCTGGAACCGCGTTTGTGCTTGATGCGGGCGCGTCTACATCCTGAAGGGGCGTTTGTGTGCCAAAGTCGCATTTGTGAATGATTTAGGCACGTTTATGTCAAACAGGCGTGTTTGTGTCATTTAGGCGCGCTTGTGCAGTCTATAGGCACGTTTGTGAGGTAGAAACGCGTTTGTGAGTTAAAAGCGCGTATATGTCAAAAAAATGCAAGGTTTTGGTGTTCTAGGTCAAATCGGCAGCTCTGTGATGAACATACGCTGTCGATTGGATAAGCTGCTGAGAGGATACACTCAAGCAAGTCCTCGAGGAAGACTAGGATAGATCAAAGCACTTTGTGATGAACAGGGAGCACCAAGATAGAGTACTTTGTGATGAACAAGGAGTACCCAAAGTATGAGCAGCACTTTGTGATGAACAGGGAGTGCAAAATGTGAGTAACACTTTGTGATGAATAGGGAGTGTCACAAACGTAGTACTTTGTGATGAACATGGAGCACTACTAGGATAGAAGCAACACTTTGTGATGAACAGTGAGTGTCACTAGAATAGATAACCATATGCATTTAGATAGCGAGTAGCATTTTGTGATGAACAGTGAATGCCACCCTGACTGACATGATTGATTTGCTTGACTGCAGGAGTATTTGCCTATGTTGGAGTCACGGGAGAGATTCCCGTCCACACAGAGGTTGCGACCAGAGTTGTCATTTCAGGATAGAGCTGCCATTGAGGAGATGGGATTGAGACACGTGCTGTATGTGCCTGAGTTTCGGGCAAACATGGGTTTGCTGACTGCGGTGGCCGAGAGATGACATTCAGAGACATGCACATTTCATTTGTCGATGGGTGAGATGACAGTCACCCTTAAGGATGTTTATAGGATTCTGCACATACCGATCGATGGAGAGCTGATTCCATACGATCGCGATGGAGACAGAGAGGCTTTGAGACGGGTGTTTCAGGATCCCGGCCTAGAGATGAGAGCAGGACATGTGGCATGGGACACCATGACCGCGACAGGATTAGCTTTGCCAGCTGTGATCGGAGGAGCTATCAGTGGGTTCCTATGTCCGGACAGGGCGACACGGGGGTTGGCAGTGGGCTGGGGAGGAGCACTGGAGATATTGGTGACTCAGCACACCAGATATGCGTGGGGTCCATGTGTGTTGGCCCACCTATATTATGAGCTTCACCAGTTCATCTACCATGGATCAGTGGGACTGGGCTATGGAGTGACACTTCTGCAGGTTTGGGCATATGAGCATCTGCCTATCACACGACCGATACATTTCAGAGGCAGGGGTCATGGACGGAGCTTTGTGCATTTATATGACATGATCACTTCGCAGCCTCGGATTGGCATGTTAGAGCATTGGAGGCGAGTGATAGATGACATTGACGTAGTCATCTGGAGGCCATATCTGGGATGTGAGAAGTGGGAGGATGACGCAGTGGAGTTGCCTTATACCTTCAGGAGTAGATATCTAATTGGGCGGACGCTCTATATATTGGAGAGGCAGCTGGTAGACAGAGTATGCAGGCAGTATGGCAGGATCCAGAGGATGCCACGAGGCTTGGGTATGTATGTCCGTACAGTGAGGGATCAGGCGCAGTTCGGGCCATTGTTGTCATATGATCAGGCAGTTACACAGCTGACAGAGATGATGCCCCTACCCTGGGATATGTGGCCAGAGATTGAGGATGCAGGCATGGATGTAGAGTATACAGCATATTGGGCAGAGCATCCGTTCCCACGACTGACAGATCCAGGAGATCCACTGGAGGGAGAGGTAGGAGGAGATGACGATGATGATGGTGGAGGCGATGGGGGCAGAGGCCGATGGAGGCGGAGGGGAGTAGTTGGGGAGAGGAGGGTGGCACCTCGGAGGGAGGGTGGATAGGAGGGACAGGCCCAGGTGGTGAGGGGTCGCGGTGGAGTGCCCCTGCAGGTACCAGCAGCATAGGGTCCTAGGGCACAGGGACAAAGACAGGGACAGGTGCAGGGACAGGTGCCAGTACAGGCACAGGGACAGAGACAAGTACAGGGACCTAGACATGTACCGAGACAGGTACAGGGATAGGTACAGGAGCAGGCACCCGCAGAGGGAGAGCCATAGGCAGAGGAAGAGGGTGGGGATCCAGAGGAGGATGAGCTGATTGAGTTCAGGGAGATCTGCCAGGGCCAGGCAGATGAGATCTAGGAGTTGGAGAGGGAGAGGGATCGGCTCAGGACCCAGCTCAGGGATACTGAGCGGGAGAGGGATCAGGCGATTCAGCGCTACACTGAGGCTGAGACAGCGCTGAGGGCAGGGAGGCAGGCGGCGGAGGACACAGGAGCAGGCTATGCATATGTCCTGCGAGCTGGAGAGGAGATTGCCTACTGGAGGGACCTGTATTATGGTGCCGTGCCAACAGATCAGCGGGCGAGGAGCTTCCATAGACCATCGCGGACAGCGACAGCTACGGGAGGGAGCCAGAGGAGACAGGCATCGAGTGGTGGGGTCATGGGTCCTCCTCCACCACCAAACAGGCAGGGTGATCCTGGAGCGGGTCCTTCTAGAGCTCAGATTTCGTTGAGGCCAGGCGGCTCCGAGGGAGGGAGTTCATCATAGCCATAGAGGGCTCCCTTGTATCAGTATTTGTACCATTTTTTTGTATTGTAGACACCTGCGGGTGATTTTGTAGCCATATGATTCTTTTGACATCATTGTATCATGACACATTTGATTATATAGGAGAGATGATTCATTTTTGCGGCAGCTATATGCATGTGTACCTATGTGATGAGATGTTCTTAGAATGTATGCTTATGATATGGATGCAAATATGTATATGATACAATGCAATATTTTTGTTCTTTTATGTTTTATATGTGATGCATGACGCAAATGTGAATGTATGTAATGCAGATGAATATGATAACGCAAATGTAAATTGTGCTAACAAGTGTTGTGTGCAGGATGTGATGCAATTGTGATATCTATATGTATGTGTGAAATGCTTATATGTGGTAATGTCAGTGTAGCTACATGAAATGCAAATGTTTTTGGTGTGTCATTATACTCAGTCATGTGATAGCAGGCTATGCGGACTCAAGAAGGATGATGGAAGTCAATCAAGAAAGGGGGATGGAAGACAGAAGATATGAACGTGAAAGAGCTTCTTGTTAGAGTAAAGTAATTAATTAACTTTGCTCTCCTCTTAAGATTTCTCTTTATGCATACATTAGTCATTTAATAATTAATATTTAATTATTAAATGCTCACACCTTAGGGTTAGGTTTTCCTTTTGGTGTTGATCTCCTTTATAAGGATTGATCTCTTGTATTATTCATATTCTTGATTCATTTTTCTCTGATAATACATCTTTTCTCTTTGTCAGAGCCAAAACCCTTGTATTCGTTCTCTCTCTTTCTCTGTGACAGGTTTCTTGCATGCAGGTTTCTTTTGGGTTCTGTGGATTTGTATTTCTCAAATCCTACACTTCTTGTGCGTTATCATCATTGAGCTTTATTATGGCAAGTAGGTTATGACAATCGAGGCATATGTTCGACCCAGAAAGTCATTGTACCTGTTTGCATGGAGATAAGACAGTCACAAACAAGGAATGCCCCAGTTCACACTAGACTCATAGTGTCCTCATATCCTTGGACAAGTCATAGCATTACTAAGAGACAATCCACAGACAACAAATACAAATAGGTGATGATACCCCATCCTCGCCTTTCTAGTCAAAGACATCCTGGAATAGAGTCTCTAGTTAGAGACATCCCGGAAAAGCTAAAAGACATGTCACCAAAAAGATGAAATCAAAAGAAAACCAAGATTCGACCCCCAACATCCACTGTAGTCCTCAAGTTTAGTGTCTCTTGTCACTTGTATAAGTCGTATTTGATTGTGGTCACAATGTTCACTTTCACAAAAAGGATAGATAGCACTGAACCATATGTTGTCTGAGTCTGTTGAAAGATTTGATTTTGTTGAAGCCCATTATTGTTGCTGTGTCTCATCTGAAACTGACTGAATCCATGAAACTAATACTTTATTGCGGAGAAGATGAAACTTTATGGCGGATCTGCGATGCAAATGTTGCTTTATTGTGGATTGTGCGCGGATAGACTGAAGGAAGCTGGAAGAAACTGTACTCCTCAGAACGTGTGATGTTCTTAGTTCCACACCCATCACTAGACGTAGGATTTACCTTAGCCACAGATAGGATCTGATTTATTATGGATGAAAAGGGAGGTTTATTATGAATGGCTAACCAATCTTGGGTAGATCAATAACAAGCCATGATGGGAATGGGTAAGTTTATTGTGGACGAATAGGTCGTGAGTGTGTGCAAAGTGAAGGATGAAAGTGAATCCTGAAGGAGGGAGGAGCAATGTCTCGACACATGGCGTTGGTGACCCAGTTTTCACCATGGTACTTGCCCAAGGCGCCACCGAAGTGGTTTTCACCGTTGGACGAAATTATTTCTCTTTACTTTTTTTCGATTTTTCAATGTTTTTTTGTTTTTTTTTGTGTCACAAGGCACCTATTTGCCAGGTTTTCACCAAGTAACAATTTTTTATGTTTTATAATTTTTTTGTATTTTTGAATTAGGATATTCCGAAGAGCTATGTGTAGAACCTGCGAAGATGCATGCTGTTGATAGGATCCTCCAAAGGTTCACCCTCTGTAGTAGAGAGCTGATATGCCCCAGATCCATAGACTGCTGTAACGATGTAAGGACCCAGCCAGTTTGGTTCAAACTTGCCCCTCTTCTCTCTGTCTTGTTGATTTTTAGGATTTTCTTTGAGAACCAAATCACCTACCTCAAATGTGTGAGGCTTGACTTTGTGATTGTAGCTGCGACTCATTCGTTGTTGGTAAGCCTTGAGATGATTAAAAGCAATTTGTCTCCGTTCATCCAACAGTTCTAGTTCTTGTAAGCGAGAGACCCTGTAATCTTCATCACTGATGATGTTTTGCAAAGAGACCCGTAAAGAAGGTAACTTGACCTCAATAGGCAAGATGGCTTCAGCGCCATAGACAAGTGAGTAGGGTGTAGCTCTTGTAGGTGTGCGGACACTTGTGCGGTAGGCCCAAAGTGCAGGATTGAGTTGGATATGCCAGTTACGGCCATCGTCGTCGACTGTCTTTTTGAGGATTTTAAGAATTGTTTTATTAGACGCCTCAGCTTGGCCATTACCTTGGGGGTAATATGGTGTGGAGAAATGATGGGAACTATGGAAGCGGTCACAGAGTTCACGAACATCCTGATTTTTGAAGGGACGCCCGTTATCAGTAATAATGGATTTAGGAATACCATATCGGCAAATGATATAGTTAAGGATGAAAGTAGCAATTTGTTTCCCAGTGACTTGTGTGAGAGGCACAGCCTCAATCCACTTTGTGAAATACTTTATGGCTGTGATAATGAATTTATGACCATTGGAAGAAGGAGGGTGAATCTTGCCTATGAGATTGAGTCCCCACTGACAAAAGGGCCAAGGAGACGCCAGTGGTTGTAGTTCTTGTGCTGGTGCATGTATGAGGTCTCCATGAATTTGACATTGCTTACATTTCTTGACAAACTGATATGAGTCTTTTTCCATATTGGGCCAATAATATCCAGTCCTGATGAGTTTCTTCGCCAAGGTAGGACCACTAGCATGCGGACCACATATCCCTTCATGCACTTCACGTAACGCAATCTAAGCTTCATCGCTTTCTAAACATCTAAGAAGAGTGCCATCTAGACCTCGTCGGTATAGGATATCAGCTAAAATGACATATTGAGAGGATTGGCGAATGAAAGTGCGGTGTTGGTTATTTGATAGATCAGGAGGTAAGATATTGTCACGAAGATATGTGAATATGGAACCATATAACTGGGATTCGGGACCGACAACGCATATCATTTCAGTAGGAGTGATCTCATATGAAGGAACCAATAGGTTGTCTACCAGGAACTCATAGCAGGTTTCATTTTGAGGCAGGTCAATTAGTGAAGCGATTGTAGCCATGGCATCTGCAGCACGATTCTGCTCTCTTGGTATCTGCTCAAAATCTATCTTTGTAAAGTGTCGTTTCAAATCATCTACCAGTTGCTTGTAAGGCATTAATTTTTCATCTTTCGTTTGGTAATCATCAGTTGCTTGATGGATGACAAGTTGAGAATCCCCAAAAACACGAAGTTCTTGGATCTTCCATTGAACTGCAATTCGTAATCCAGTTGTTAATGCCTCATATTCCGCTATATTGTTAGTGCAAGGAAATGATAAGCGGTATGATTTTGGTATAGAATCGCCTTGAGGAGTTATAAAGAGAATACCAGCTCCTACCCTGTGCTGTGTGTATGAGCCGTCAAAGTATAGTTGCCATGGTCTTTCGTGTGATATTGTTAAAATGGATTCATCTGGAAATTCTGAATTTAGAGGAACATCATCTATCATGGGGGCATCTGCTAATTGATCTGCGATTGCTTGTCCTTTTATTGCTTTTCTGTCCACATACTCAATGTCAAATTCACTCAGGATCATTACCCACTTGGCCAGTCGCCCAGTAAGTGTAGCTTTGTTGAGAAGGTATTTTAATGGATCAATTCTTGCAATCAACTTAGTCTTGTGAGTGAGCATATAATGGCGTAATTTCTGTGAAGCAAAGACCACAGCGAGACATGCACGCTCGATTGGTGTGTAGTTTAGCTCATATCCCACCAATGTGCGACTGATATAGTATACTGCTTTTTCCTTACCGTCAGCTATTTGTTGTGCTAGGAGTGCCCCTAGTGCTATTGGAGTAGCTGATATGTATAGTAGCAAAGGCTGATCTAGAACTGGTGGCATCAAAACTGGCGAATTCAAAAGATAATCTTTGAGCATCTGAAAAGCTTGTTGATAGTTATCATCCCATTTGAATTTGATATTTTTATGTAGCAGGTGCTGAAAAGGATTACACTTATCTCCAAGTTGTGCTATGAATCTTCGTATAGACTGGAGTCTCCCTCGTAAGGATCGAAGTTGACTGATATTTCTGGGTGGCGGCATGTCCAAGATAGCCTTGACTTTTGCTGGATCGGCTTCGATTCCTCTTTTGGACACAATGAATCCTAGGAGCTTCCTGGAGGTTACTCCAAAGACACATTTCTTGGGGTTTAATCTTACCTTGTATTTTTCCAACCGATCAAAGACGACTGAAAGTATGTCCAAATGTGTATCTCTGTCTATTGATTTACCCAAGAGATCATCAACATAATCTTCCACGGTTATGTGCATGAGATCATGAAAGATAGTGGTCATTTCTCTTTGATATGTAGCACCTGCATTTTTTAGCCCAAAGGGCATAACATTCCAACAGAAAGTTCCCCACGGACAAGTGAATGATGTTTTGTGTTGATCCTTGGGTGCAATCCTGATTTGATTATAACTGGAAAATCCATCCATTAAAGATAACATTTCATGACCTGCTGTGAGATCAACGATCAAGTCGATATTTGGTAATGGGAAGTCATCCTTCGGACAAGCTTTGTTGATGTCTCTGAAATCTGTACATATTCTGATGCTGCGATCTGGTTTACTGACAGGTACTAAATTGGAGATCCATTCAGGATAATCAATTGGGCGTATGAATCCAACATCCAATAATTTCTCCAACTCTGCTTTGACTAGTAATGCCACTTGTGGATGCATTTTCCTTAATTTCTGTTTTACTGGCTTTGCCCCCGGTTTGACTGTCAAATGATGCATTACCAAATCCGGATCTAGTCCAGGCATATCAGCGTATGACCATGCAAAGTTGATTTGTCATTCTTTGAAGAAGCTTATGAATTTTGCCCTTTCGGACTCTGTCAATGATTGAGCCAGGAATATATTGTGTGGAACTTCTTCTGTACTAATGTTCGTTTTGATAGTCTCTTCTACCAACATGGATGACTTTTCCTCATATGATGCTGGGAGAATGTCGAGCCTTCCATCTTCGGGTGCCTCAGAGAGGTTTTTGCCCTCAGATACGTCCTTTCTTTTTACTTTTTTGGGATCAGATAGCGCCACAGTATGGTTTTCGCCATAAGACCCTTGATTTGTTCTTATTTTCACATTTTTGCAACTGGAAGGTCCGACACCCTCACCAAAATATGCCACGTTGTTGAGTTCTATGGTGTATCCTACTTTGTGGTCCCCAGGGGGAAGATCATCTCGTATGCCCAGATAGTCAATAATAGCTTCATCATTTTGAAATGTGTCAAATTGTGCTGGTCCTTCATAATCCCAGTCAATGAGTTGGTGGTGAACAAGGGGAAGGCCTTTAATGTTTTCGGAGTTTGCGGGGCTAAGAGTGAACATGTGGTTATATTCGGGTATATCGAGGCAATTGTCGAGGTCATCGATGGCACTCTCCTCATCAGTTTCGATCGCAAGCGAATCCCAATTGTCGTCACTAGTAGCGCCTTCCGAGACAGGTGTCCTCATCCTATGTGATTTCGACCTAAGACCTTGAGATGAAGACTGTGCGGAATCTTTATGGGTTATTTCTTGACCCACCCTGAACTTTTTTTAAAATTCCTCTTCTTTTGTCGGTTCATTTGGCTCTCTAAATGTCTCGATGAGCTCATAGTCACTGGAGGATTTGTCTGAACCCCATTCCCATTCGTTGGAATCTGTGGAATAGTAATCTTCTTGTTGAACTTTGGCAACTCTGATTTGTGATGCCTCTTCTGTCCTTTTAGTGTGGATCTTGGAAGTCAGAAAACCAAGTCCCTTTGAGCATTCTCTTTTTACAGTCAATTCAGGTTGTAAGGGCTCCATAGTGCCTTCTTTGCGTAACCCAAGAGGGCTTTTTCCATCATACCCAAATTTTTGTAGAATCTTGAAGCCTTTGCCATATTTCTCACAGGGTATATTGATCTGATCTTGTGTGTCCTCTTCAATGTCTTTATAGAGCATTCTGTATAAATCTTCCTCTTCTAGTTCGCCCCATCTTTGAAAGGTAGTAGGATCCCATTTGAGTATCATGATGGATATTTGCTTGTTAGGATGTGGCCTTCCATATTCTTTTGGAGAGCTCATGACTTGTCGTAAATACATTGTCTGATTTAGAGTGTATTCTCCCATGCCTTTGTCTTGAAATTTGCCTTTAAGTTCACCTTGTTTTGATGTCGAAGGTTTCAGTGACTCGGGGTCAATGTATGCCGAAGAAGGAACAGCTTCACGATTATTGGGAATGATGGTCTCCGTATGTGATCTCAAGTTATTGCAATATATGAACAGATTAGGATCACCGTTAACTGTTACCTCGACTCCATTATGAGGAAACTTAATGCATTGATGGTATGTCGATGGGACTGCCCTCATTTCATGAATCCAAGGACGTCCTAGCAATATGTTGTATGTGAGATCCAGATCTAGGACTTGACAAACCACATCGTTTGTAACTGGCCCAATTCTTAGAGGTAAGGTGACCATGCCCTTGGATGAGCGCTCTTCATCGTCATATGCCTTGATGGTGATTTGATTTTTTGAATTCACAACTTTATCAGAATATCCCAATTGTTTAATGGTGCTCAATGTACAAATGTTTAGACCTGCTCCTCCATCTATCAGGACTCGCTTTATTCGATGTTTGTGTATGAAGGCTTCAACATGTAAAGGTGCATTATGTGGCTGACATACGGAGGCGTCATCAGCTTCTATGAATGTAAGGGAATGTGGAATGGAAAGGTATCCCACCATGGCTTGAAACTGGTCCACGTTCAGATCAGTAGGAACAGCAGTATCTCTCAAGATTTTGTCAAGAATAGCTTTATGAGCGGGGGATATACGTAGGAGCTCAAGGATGGAGATGAGCGCGGGTGTCTTCCCTAACTGTTCTACAAGGTCATACTCAGGTTTGGTTGATGAAGAAGCGGCATTTTTAGTGGAAGCACCTGGCAAAGTAATCTTACCTCGACGGGTTGTAACATGACATTCAGGGGTATGTTCGGAAGAAGATCCAACACCTCTTAGGACAATCTTGGGTCTCTGAGGAGGATTCTCAGGATTTTTGTTCTTGATGGTAATAGTAGAGATATGATTGTCCGTCGAGATGTGATTGATAGTTGAGTCATAGTTGTAAGGTGCTCTAGTATAGTTGGTCTGATCATCTGTTACTTTGGCTTTTCCTTTGTCATGCTTTGGGAATGGTTCCTTAAACATCTCATGTTCTTGATTGGATGAGTGTCCCTCAATCTCAATATCACCTCTATCAATGAGATCTTGCACAATGTTCTTCAGTTGATGGCAATTACCTGTCTTGTGACCCTTGCTCTTATGAAACTCACAATACTCATCATCATTCCACCAATTTGGTTTGACCTTTGGTTCATATGGAGGAAAATCTGGAACTGTGATCACTTTGTTTGCCACAAGCTTTTTGAATACTGATTCAAGTGGTTCTCCCAATGGGGTGTACTTCCTTTGTGATCTAGAAGTTGTTTGAGTATTCACTTGATTGTTTGTAGAACTTGATCCCGAAAAGATGAACTTGGGTCTCACTGTATTGGCATCAACAACACCATCATTGACTGTGTTCTTGTTTTTATTCCAAAATCTTGGCTTGTCTTTTCCTTTAAAGTCATCTTTGTTTTCCTTGAATATCTTAATGATTCCTTGCTCAATTAAGACCTTTTCTGTTGCTAAGCCCTTTTCAATAACATCCTTGAAGGTGGACAAACAAGCTTTCCTTAGATCATAGCCAATGTCCTTGTTAACGTTTTGAGTGAACATTTCTACCATTTGTTTCTGTGGGATTTCACAAGAGCATCTGCTAGCTAGATTTCTCCATCTTTGTAAAAATGACGCAAAAGATTCTCCCTCCTTTTGCTTAGTATTACACAAAGTAGTGACTGAGATATCTGTTTCTATATTGTAAGAGAAATGCTGAATAAATGCCTCTGCTAAGTCACCCCATGACTTAATACCAGGAGGTAATTGAGAGAACCATTCCATAGCTTGATCGCCTAAGCTTTGCGGGAACAACCTCATCAAATATGTTTCTTCTGCCGCTACCTCAATGCAAGCTGTGAAAGATTATCTTATGTGTGCCTTGGGGTCTCCTTTTCCTCTATACTTGTCAAATTTTGGCGTCACAAAGTGTGCAGGAAATGGAGGCATTGTAATGCTCTTATCAAATGGATAAGGACATATGTCTCTCATAGTGTATGTTGGTTTTGGTGTACTCATGTCCTCCATTTTCTTTTGTAAATCTCTGATTTGTTGCTCCAAATTATTCTTAGGTGGCGATCGATTTCTTGTAGCATACCCCATGTTTGAGACACCAATTTGAGGAGGAGCTTGTTGCATGTATGGATGATATTGATCATAGACATGTTCATATGGAGGAGGTCTATATTGATGCGGCATATAGGGAGCACTTGGTATAGCTTCATGTTGAGGAACCCCATATCTATTTTGTGCGTGTATATCATATTCTATAGGCATGTCATGTTCTATTGTGTTGCCCCCAAATTTGACATGAGGTTTCCTTGTGTCCAAATTTTGAGCATGCCTTTGAATGTCCACTTGTTTTGATTGATCCATAGCTTGAGCATGTGATTGAGCATATCTATCTGCATAAGACTTCCATAATGGTCTTCGAAGGTAAGTATCATATGTTTGATCGTGTGTATGTGGGATTTCTGGTTTTTGAAGCAAAGCTGATGGTGATTCAGGTACCATATGCGGTCCTCTATTTCCTCCACTATTGGGTCTCTTTTGATCCATGTTGGAGTGAGTTTGTTGTGAGGGTCGGTTTTCCATAAGTTGAGACATGTCAAAGTCATGAGGTATTTTAGCTCCACTTTGTGCCATCATGTGTAAGAAGTATTGTCTATCCCTCTTCATTATCTCTTCAACCAATCTATTGAAATGAGGATTCATTATGGATTCTTCTACATCTGCTGATTGTATTGAAAAGTTGTCCACATTGTCATTGTGTGTAGCATTTTTGTTTGTAGTGTCTGTGTTTTCCACATTTGGAATGTGTCTATAAACATCCATGTCAGGCAATGTAGTGTGCTCAGGATTGAAAAATAAATCGTTGTCATACTCATAAGAACTCATGTTTGCAGACTCTTGAGCTTCTTTAGCTTTTCTCCTAGATTTTTGAAGACGGGTTTCAACCATGAACTAGGTGTTTGACCAAGATGTGAGAGACTATATGAAAAATGAAAAGAGTATGGAAGACCAAGAGTTGTATGGAGTGTAAATGAATCTTAAGGTGTACTTGCAATGTCCAAAGTATAAGACCAAGTATGTAAGTAGTAGAGTAGGTGTGACTTCCAAAGAGATGATTGTTTCTCTTGATGAGGTAAGCTGACCTTGACTCTAAGTAAGACCAAATGAGACCCAAAGGTAAGAAACCTTGATGAGGGACCACTTAGCAAAGTGTAGTTGTATGTAGTATGTTGACAAAGTATAATGAGGACAAGCAAGTGACCTTTTTGACTCAAGTTTAGACAAGTATGAATGTAACGAGATATGAAGCAATGATGGACTGTATGAGACCCAAGGATAGATTGAATGCTAGATGAAACATGAAGAAACAACCTAGGAAGCTCAAGTATTCCGAAACTGATTTCTTTTATTTGCTGGACTGTAAAAATTTTCAATTCTGGACATAGACGCTTCTGTATACTTCACAGACGTGATTCCCAGACACAGACGTGTCTCTGTTTGACACAGACGCTGTTATAGACATAGACGCTATTCTGCCCTTCACAGACTTGCTTAGATGACATAGACGCGGTTAGAACAGACACAGACGCGTTTCTGTAAACTTCGTGCAATTTTTCCAATCTGTGAAGTTGTTTTGTTGTGACCAAATCCGACTGTTTGACTGTTTTTCGTGACAAGAGGACACAATGTTAATGAGGACTCAATGTTTGCAAGTGTTTAGACTCCAAAAGTGTGTTGTTTGATGTAAAGTTGTTTTGCATACACTTGAAGACACAAAAGACACAATTTTTAGTTGTTTGGTCTTGAATGTTTGAATGTTTAACATAAGACAAGCACAATTCTTATGGCTGGCCAAGACAATAATTGTTGATCCCACATAGGGTTTTACCCCCGAGGCTACGCTATTCAGAGCGGATACTTAGATGCTTGACCTCACTGGCTCCACCCTCGGCACTCACTTCTCAGGTTAGCCAAGCATCAGTCCCCATGAAAACTCCTCATGGCGAACTTTGTATCTCTACTAAGAACCGTATGTGTGTGGGCTGCTACCAGAGGTCCGACCTCCTACCTCAACAACTAGAAGGATTTGGGCTTCTAAAACAAAAAGGTGCTAGTAAGGGCATCCGCTCGTGTGGCCATACATGCGGCACTTTCAGCTCTGTAAATACAAAAGGCTCCCAGCCGGTAGGGGTTACGCCCTACAAATGATCAAATAAATTTGATCAAACGGGTTTATGGGGAGACATAGTGTCGGTATGAACTAATCAGCACACGTTATTCATAGTTTTCACCATGAATACATTTGATTATAGTGGTTCGGATGAGGTGGGTTTTCCTCGCTACCACTTGGGTCGTTCTCTTCTCACTAGTAGTCCTAATAACCACACAGGAAGACAGACCCTCTAGAGATTAAACAAAAAGAGCCTATTGCTCAAGACACAAAAGACAATGATTCAATTTTAGTGCACCAATGGAAGTGTTTGCTAATCTATGAAAACAAGGCACACAACAAAATCTCAAAAACCCTAGCCAAGGACCTGCAACAAAATTTGTTAGTAGTTTGGGTTGTTTCAAATGATCACCCCTTCCTGCAAGCACACAAGTTAGGTAAATTTTAGAAACCCAAAAGACTTTGTGAAAAAGGGGCCTTCAACAAAAACATTTTTTTTGCTTCCAAGACAAGCTGCACAAACTTGGTTAGCTAAATCTGCAAGGGTTAGTCCAAAAATAAACCAGATCTGAAACCCTAGGTGCGAAATCCAAAAACTGAATCAAAGAAAGTTTGAAATTCTGAAACAGTAAAAACACAGACGCTGTTATACCAGACATAGACGGTTCTGTGATGCACAGACACGGCCAAAACACACAGACGCCCTTCTCAGACACAAACGTGATCAGAAGTAACTCAGATGCGATTATGTAACACAGACGCCCCTGTCTGAGACCTGCAAAACAAAATTTGTTGAAAACACAGACGCGATTCCCGCCTCCGTAGATGCTCCTGAAACTTAGAGACGCGGTCCGAACACTCGCAGACGTGGAAATACCTAAAATGTCGTTGAAAAATGTCCGATCTGCAACTTCAAAAACGCAAAATCTGCAACAAAAGGGTTAAATGCAAAGGGACAAGAGTCCCACCGGGCGTGCCAAAATGTGTATGGTGAAAATGGATAACAATAATAACAATATTGAAAGGCTAAATGAATTCAACCACAAAACCCTAGCCTAACAATCAACAAAGATCCACCATAACATATGAAGATTACCTAAGACAATGCAAATCACATGAAATCACAAAGATTATACCATCATATGTCCAATAGGGTTTTGATCTCCATTCTTCCTATCTCCATTGATATTGCTTGATATATTTGCTCTCAGATTTTTATATGCACAAGAACTCAACAAAGAACGGAATGTGGTTGCAAGTAGGATCGTAGTGTAGCCAAGTCTTCAAGATTAGTCATTAGGGTTTGATAATGAAGGAGGCATCTTCTTAAATAGAAGACACAATATGAAATGGAGGGATAAGATTGAGAGGTGTAAAAAGAGAGGTCGGCTAAGATTAGAGGGTAGGTAAAAGAAATACCAAAATAATGAAAGAGGTAGGGAGTGTATGAATTAAGAGATGAATGACATGTGTCATGTGTAGAAAAAGCTAATGAATTTATTAAATAAATAAATATTTATTTAATTAATAGAAGAAGTAGGATAATTAAATAAATAAAATATTTATTTAATTTAGGAAAGGGATAATTTAAATAAATAAATGTATTTATTTAAATGAGAAATAAGGCTAGAAGAGGATAAATGAATTAATTAAATAAATAAAGATTTATTTAATTAATAGAAGAATTAGGCTTAGATAATTAAATAAATAAAATATTTATTTAATTAGACTGGACAATTTTAGGTGTCTACACTATGGTATGGAGAAGGAAAGATGCAACTGAGTTTGTTGCATCTAAGTTTCATGTGGCTTCTTCTTCCTCCATAAATCGATTTGGTAGCTTTGATTTAGGGGGACTTCAAAGAAAGATCTATTTGTAACCCCTCTCGTGAAGGAAATGCATGTGGTGGCTTGCACGTGATGGTGTAGTTGATTCTATTGGTGTTATGTGTTGGTAGATAGTGTATGAGTACAAAATTCAGTTGACGTCACTATGACAAGACAATTTTTGGTAGCGGAACCCTAGGTACAATGAACAAGTTAGATATCTAACTTTCAAGATCATTTTGCATTATGCGTTGAAAAGTTTGAAGAGTAGAAGGAAATTCACATCAGAGAAAACATGAAAGGTATTTTTCATATCTTTTCTCTATGGATCCTAAGATTTCAGTTGTAGGAGAATCTAGCAATAAAAATATTCAAAAAATTGAAAAAGTGCAATTACAGGAATATAATCATGAGAAGATTAGGAATTTGGAAAATTCTTTGTCGAATGAAGAATTGCAAAAAATCATGGAATTAAGGCACAAAGGCTTGGATATTTGGAGTGAGTTTCTATGGTTTGTAGATGAGGATTTGATCAAGTTTCTTTTAAATCATATTAAGGATGATCATATGATACTAGACAAACCCTATCCGATTTTGAAGGAAACAATCTCTCTCTCTCTCTCTCTCTCTCTCTCTCCTTTTTGAAGATTACCTCATCTTTTTATTTCCATTTTGCATATATTGGTGTCTTTTCTATCATTGAATATGCCTTCATGAGAGTACATGTGTGTTCCTTTCTTAGGACCTTTCCTTTGCTTGAAGTGCTACATATTCTTATGAATAATCTCTTTTTGGAAGTTGTGTAATTCTTCTCATTGTCCCTATGCTTGGGGGGCATTGATCTCTCCTATCCCTTCTAAGGATCCACTTTTCCTTTGTTGAGTGGTGTTTTCTTATAATATGATGCTATTCCTTGTGTGAAGTGGCTTGTTCTCTCAAGGATTCTCTCTTATGCAAGAGGTGTATATCCTTGTGTACAACATCTTCTTCACTTGTAAATGTATATCTATAATAAACCCTTCCCTTTAGGTCAAAAGTGTGTTATCCTTCATCAAGAATCACTTTTTCTTATCAATGGGAGGTATGTATGAATTCTTTTTCTCCTTCCTTTCCTTTGGTCAATGATGTCATTTTTGCTCAAACATCTCTTCTACATCTCCTCTTGGAGGTAGATGTATTTGAGCAAAGATCTCTTCCTCCTTCTCCTCCTAAGATTCCCTTTACACTTGTTGTAAGATGTCTCTTTTTCAACCATCTTTTCCTTGCTTATAAGAGTGATGCCTCTTTATCTTGGATTTATGAACATTGTTGACTAAAAGGATATCTCCTTGGTTTTGAAGATGCGTATCCTTGTTTCTAGCTTCCTTAAGACATGAACATAGGACTATGGTGACATCTTAAGGTGGGGGGTGGGAGGGAAAGGAGAGACATTGCATATCGCCCTCTTTGTACAATATTTTTTTTATTATATTCTACTTGTTGAAAGAACATGTTGTTGTGGTTGTCATTGATGTCAAACTTGTTGTTCCGAATAGTTGTTGGTCTAGAATGTCTGTTGGTGTAGAGAAATATTGGTGTGTTGATGTTGTAGTAGTTATATTGGTTGTTCCAAAAGTGTCCGAGTCCAGAAAGTGTTGCTGACATTGTTTGATGTTGTTATCTTCTTTGGTTATGATTTTAGTATCATGGATATATTGGTTTTGTGGTCCGAAAATATCTTTGTGTTCTCCACAAGTTTTGGTATATTTCATAGCAGATTGTGATACTCTATTCCAGACCTATCTTTGGGTTTGAATATGATTTGTGAAAGGCAATTTGATGTGTTGTGGATCTCACCGTAGCGTGTGGAGATCTGGACTAGAGTTATTTGTATTGGAGAATATGTTTTGATTGTTAATTGCTTATATGGGTGTATAGCGTGTTGGTATGAGGTTAGTTATGTTTTGGTGATTGCAGATTAGTGATTTGATCTTTGGAAGATGTTTTTTGGTCTCCCCTCTTTCTCCTGGAGTGGATCAGTGTGTGTGTTTTTGGTCCAAAAGGTATATTTTTGGTTCAGGATGACTGTGTTCAAGCTTTGATGATCTATCTTATATATAAGGAATGAATATGATTGATTTAAAGATGTAACAAGGTGTTGAATGTAGAGAGAATGGAAAGAACAGTGTAGAGGATTCAAGAGGAAGTGTGCAAAATTTAGTGAAGAGCAGAGAAGAAGGGTTATGTTCGAATGATATGAAAGTTGTTTTGAGACTATGGAAGATGTATGAGACAGAGTGTTGAGAGTTGAGGTCTGAGTTGTGTGTGTCGATTTTGGTCACTTGATGTAGAGTTCAAGGACAACTTCATGATTAGAAGGTCCTTCTTTTTAGATTATTTTTTGTATCTTGCCCTATTGCAGTTAGCTTCAGGTTTTGAAAGTCCTCTTTTATATCTTGCCCCAAGAGCAGTTAGCCTTGGTTTGCAAGTCTGGACCAGTGAGCTCTTTTCATTATAATATGATATTGTTGGCAATTGACACTCATCCGCTATCTTCTGATGGTTTATTATTAGTTTAGGGTTGTCATTGATAGAAATTATTCATGGATATTTGATCTGGTAGCCTTAATTCTTCTTAACTGGAAGCAGATGTCAATCGGTAGCCAGTTAATCGATATTTCAAGATGAACAAAGCAATTTTGGTCCCGAAAACTTTTCAGTGATTGCGGTGCATTGAATTGTGTTTGGATTGATTGGGCCGACATTGAAACATCATTGTATTATTGTTTTGGTGATCCACATTTATCTTTAGTGATCCGGTCAAGCCGACATAAGACTATACATTACACTAGCAGGCCAACATGGTAAACGATCTATTTTGTGATTGTTAGTATATAAGTTTTGTGTTGATGATATTTTTGGTGTATGGTATGATTGTATGCGAGTGAGTTGTGATCGAGAATCCATTTTGGCATAGTTTCACATGCGCATTCTTTATCTGATAGCTGATTGAGACAATCAATAGGGCATAATAGAGCAGATCAGCAGAGGTAATCGAGTCAGTATATTTGGCGCTCAACCAAAACTCATCCAAGCATTGTAGATGCTATTTTAGAGTTTATTTTGTTGTAATTAATCATCGTAACTAATCAGTAAGGCAGTGAGCCTTCTGAGGTTGTAACCCTTATTGTATTTGAGCAGTGAGCTCTAGGTAGTGTGCCTAAATGCTTGTGCATTCCCCATATTATAATATGATTTTTCTATTGGCCATAGTAAAATAATATTGTGGGTTCAAATCCCATTGTGGTTTTTCCCATTTGGGTTTCCATATAAAAATCTGGTGTTATGCTTTTGTGGTTGTTTGTTCTATGTTTCTGCACTTTAGTTTCATTTGTATGCTTCTGGTGGTTTAAAGTTAAGTTTGAAAATATGCTAACTGGTATATCACTGATTCACCCCCCCTCTTAGTGATCCCTGATTCCAACAATTGGTATTAGAACCTAGTTCCTTTGAGGAAGCTTAACCACTTGAGGAAGGTCTGAGAGATTGACTCAATGGATTCCAGTTTTCAGAGATAGCTCAGTGTGGCACTTGAGGATCTTGATGCAGTATGAAATGAGATCAGTTCCTTGAAGAGAAACTTGAATGTTGATGATTATTTCATTAATGACTTGAAGGATTGAGTGAGAACATCAAGAGACAAGAGGAAGGAATTGATGGACAAGCTGAAGGAGAAAGAAGATTAAATCATGGAAAATAAGGGTAAAGTTGATGAATGTAACAAGCTTGAGAGAGAGAATGTTGCCTTGAAGAATGAGATGCAATTCATTGTGATGAGGCTGACTAAGGAGATTGAGGACTGGAAGAAAAAATGGAGAGAATATGGCACAATCATTAAAGGAAAGAGCCGATGAATGCTTCAGGCTTACCTATGAGAATGATCAGTTGAAACTTGAGTTGACATAGTCAAGGAATAATGGTCAAGAACTTGAAAGACAAAGTGTTGCCTTAAGGGATGAACTTGCTATTGCTAATGACTACAAAGAAAAATTCAAAGCTAGCTTGGAAAGGCTTGATGAGATGTTGGAGAGTCAGAGACATGGAAAGGAAATGCAAGGACTTGGATTTGAGAAAGTTGAATCCTCTGGATCTGGACCAAGCAATTCAAAAATTGATCAGAAGAAGAGTAAGAATCCTCCGGTAAGACAACCTAATGCTCATAAATTCAATGGTAGATGATTTACTTGCAAAAAAATTAGTCATATGGTGAATCAATGTAGAACTAGGATGAATAATGAAATGAACAACATGAATAATGCTCCTACCTTTACCAGTCAGTGTTTCATATGCAATAATTTTGGTCACAAGTCAAATATGTGTAAAGCAGCAATGAATAACTTCCAAAATAAGAGGTGCTATGCTTGTGGGATGTTTGGACATATCTCTAACGAGTGCAGGATGAGGTCAAATAAGATGAACTTCAAACCTATGAAGAGAAATGTTGTTTATCGTGCATGTAACAAAACCAGTCACATTGTCAAGTATTGTAGTGTAGCGTCGTAAATTGTACGCACTTGCTAAAGCAGTACAATTTCACACCTAGTTTAGCACCCGCCTTGGCGCAGTTTGCATTTTGCATTGCATTTCCCCTTTAGCACTTAATTAATCAAATTAATTAGGTCTAAGGTTCTATTTCATCATCTTCCACATCATAAAGTCGGGCCCTTTCATTAAAGTGTGCCCCTTTTCATTTTATTCCTCCAATACATCATCTAATCAAAAACCCTAATTAGGCCTTTTTTTGAACTTGGGGGCTTGATTTCGAGGGTCAAAACATCTCGAAATCACCTGTAACTTCGGGATTCTCTCTAAAATCATCATATCTGACGACCCTGAAAATTTGGTGAAAAGTTGCCGAGACCATGGCGCCCGGAGTGCACATGGTCTCAGACATTTTTCCTGAAATTTTAGGAGCACGATCCAATCATAAAATAAAGCTTAACCCCAAGAAATTGGCGGGATATTCAATCTCTAGGTCGACCAAAAGTTGGAATTAAGACCTAAGGTTTCATACATAAGAGCTCTCTTTCTTCATTAGAAAGGATCAGAATTTTGGTTTTCAGGAACCTCATATGTAGCAAAAGAGTAGATCTTTGAAGACTTCAGCAACTCTCAACATTCATCCTCCAAGCATTCATCAAATCCATTCATTCACTTAGGGCTTTGAAGGCATTGAAGAGCAATAATGGATCACCGACTGAAGATTGGCTTGTACCCCTCCCTTGGGGTTGGGTATGATTTCATGTTGTTTTCATGTCTTTGCATAAGCCTCATTAGGTCACTTGCATTCATGCTTTAGATCACTTGGCATCTTGATTTGGAGCATTTACATTGTCATTTACAAGCAATTAGGGTTTACTTTCTAGGTTGCTCTAGTTTGCTTACTTGCATTTTAGATCTTGCACACACATAAGGTCTGCACACACACTACTTTAACAATACAACTTGGCTATTCGTGGAGGTGAAAATCACCGAAGTGGGGGTTTGACTAAGGCAAAACCCTATATAGCCGCCCAAACACCTTTTCAGATATAAGTGCAGATTTCGGGATTCAGACGACGCCGCAAGTTGCAGATTTGAAAGAAGCAGACGGAGACTGAACCATACACCAAGTGTCAGAGCAGAAGACCAGGACAGGGGCATGGGGCACCCTGGTCCTGCCAGGACAGGGGCGCTAGGTGCCCTGGTCCTCCTAACAGACAGCAAGTTTTGGCAGTTCCGACAGTTTTCCAGGTTGCAAAGTGGCAGTTTCAGGTGTAGAATCAAGACAGTGGCGCCCGCGCCCCCGTCCCGAACATTTTCACTCAGATTTTGACTCTGGGTATGCATCTGCATTCTTGTCTTGTCCTTATGTTTGCAGCTTTCCATTGTTTAAGTTCAATTCTGCAATCTTGTTATTAGTTCATACTTGCATTTTGGGGTTAAGAATTGAACTTGCATAATCTTACCTTTCAATTACAACAAAGGAATAGAAACCCTAATAGGTAGCCTGTGGCTCTCTCTTTCACCAAAAATAAGTAGCCAACTGTGCGATACCTCTAGGCTCTTTCATATTCCGTAATGTGTGTCAAAAGGTAGGATTAGGACATGTTAGCCTAGTCTCGCTTTTTCCCCCACACATTTTGGTGAGCCCGATGTGAAACAAATTATTTCTTTCTCTTGCATTGCATTTGTTAGATCTAGATCTAGATTTAGTGTGTTTCATTTAAGTCCATTTTCAAAAAAAAAGAAGAAAAAGAAGAAAAAAAAAAAAAGAGTGTGTTTCTTTGTTCTTTGCATTGTGTGTCTAAGTTTTATGCAACTTTTATTTCAAAATGTCGGATTTTTATTTGCAAGATGTTCATATTTATGATGATGTATGCAATTATGCCGATTATGAGTATAGCCAAGATGAATTAGATGAAGCTTTAGATGAGTTTTTGAATCCTAAAGAGGCCAAACCTTCATTTTACCAAAAACTCATAAACCTTGTTACTATGCCATTTCGTTGTGATGAGAAAGATAAGTTGAATGATTCCTCTCAAGGGTACATTCCTATCAACTCTTCCACTGAATCTAGTAACATGGTTGTTTTCAATAATCCCCTCTATGAGGAGATGTCTCCTTTTGAATCAAAAGATAAACCTTTTAATCGATATGATCATGCTTTGTTGGATGATGTTCTTGATGACTTTGTGGCTTTGTCAAAATCTCTAAACAAGAACAAAACTTCTAAATTAGTTAACATGATAAACCTGAATGAGCATAATAAGCCTCTCTTTAAAGTCCAAGGTGCTTGTCCTTCTGCCACCTTTCAAGTTCCTAAATCACCTCTCCTTACTATCCAAGGGGGGTATGATTCCTTTCTTACTCCAAATAAACCTATCATCACTGTGCAAGGAAGAAAACTTATAAGTCCTTATAATTATGCCAAGCAATTAACTAGAGAGAGTTATCATGCGGTTGCCCATACTTATCATACTAGAAATAATAGGCAGCCTAATCCTCCTCCGGTTACTCCAGTTTCTCTTCCTAATCCTCAACCAATTCTTTTGCAAGCTCCACATATTTCACAAGTTCTTAGTAAGGAATATGATCTCATAGAACAACTTAAAGCTACCCCTACTAAGATATCCCTTTGGGATTTGATTCAAACTTCTTCTGCTCATCACAGAATGTTACAAGGTGCTTTGAAAGATTTGAATTTTCCTCCACCGAATACATCTAGTAATATAGTGTCTTTGGTTAACTCTGTGATGAATCCTAAAGCTCATATTGTGTTTACTCAAGATGAGTTGCCCACTAGTGAAATTCAACATCAATATGATCCCTTGATGATTATGGTTATCATAAATGATAGTGCTATAAGATGAACACTAGTAGATAATGGCTCTGGTCTTAATGTGTGTAGCATTAATCTTTTGCATAAGATGAATGTGGATACATCCCTCATTGAGCCCGACTCTCGTCCTATTCGAGGCTTTGATAATGTGGCTAAAACTTCATTAGGTATTATCACCTTACCTATCATAGTGGGGCCTGTTACTTTACCTACTCCTATCCATGTTATGTCGGGAAATCTAACATACAACTTGCTATTAGGTAGACCTTGGATTCATAGTATGCAAGCTGTCCCCTCTACATTGCATAGACAAGTTAAATTTATTTATAATAATAAGACATATACCTTGATAGGTGATACTAATTTCCAAGCTTTTTTACAAACATCTACTTCCAAAGGGGGTTCTTCTAAGCCTTCCTCGTCTAGTGATTACTCTTTAAACAAGATACCTATCAATGAATCCTCGCTCTCTGATGATCAAAATTCTTTGGATAAGTCTGGAGCTCCTGAAGAAGATTCTTCTCGACTTGAATCTACACATAAGAAGGATTTTGATCTTGAGAAGGTTCTCGCAGAAGATGATTGGGGATCTCTTGATTTTAATCCCACCTTCGTAGGTGAATATAAGGTTCCTTCTAGAGAGCTTAAAGCTGAAAAGAAGGAAGAAGCTAAAAATCAATCAACATTACCTAAGCCTATGAGCAATAACTTCGTGGCTGCTTCTCAAACTTCTTCTCCTCACACTTCCAATTCTGAAGGGTTTGATTCTTTGTCTTATGAAAAACCACCTTCTCTTTCTGAAATGGCTGATCATTATGGTCATGGTTTTTGTATTCTAGCTAAGCATGGGTATAATGGAAATGGCTGTGGCGCTCACGAACAAGGAATAAAGGTTCCTCTAGAGAATAATCTTTATGATTATGCCTTTGGACTTGGTTATAATCCCTGCAAGCGCACTAAAGCTTCTAGAAGACCATGTATTAGTGTTAATGTTATTTCTACATCTCTACTAATGAGACACCCTGAGTATATTGATCCTTTGTATGCCTGTGCTTTGGATGTTTTTCCTACTGATGATGCTTTAGCTGAGTTTTTAGGAGCATATGATACTCTTCCTCATTATCATCACAATAGGGGATTCCCTTATTGTTTGAACACTGAAGCCTATTTTGGAAAAGAGACTGATAATGATGAGATTGTGAAAGAATTTCCTTAGTTAAAGGATACTCCTCAACAAAGTAATCTTCTTATAAGGGACACCATTGATGTTAAGATGGATTCTGGCAATGAAGAAAAAGTTATTAAAATTGGAAAATGTCTGGACGAAGAGGAACAAAAACAATATGAAGATTTATTGCGTGAATTCCCTGAGATCTTTGCTTGGACATATTCTGACATGCTTGGTATAGATCCTAAGATTGTCACTCATAATATTGTCTTAGTTCCTGATGCTAAGCCTGTGAAACAAAAGATTCGAAAAATGAATCCTAAGGTAGCTTTGCTTGTTAAGGCTGAGATTGAAAAATTATTGGAGGCTGGATTTATCCGCCCTATTGATTATTCCCCATGGATTTCAAATATTGTCGTTGTGGCTAAATCAGATAATAAATTAAGAATGTGTACTGACTTTCGAGATTTAAATAAAGCTTCTTTGAAAGATGATTTTCCCCTCCCAAACATTGACATGATAGTTGATTCTACAGCAGGACATGCTTTATTATCCTTCATGGATGGTTTTTCAGGATACAATCAAATTTTCATTAATCCTCAAGATCAATTCAAAACTACTTTCACCACTCCTTGGGGTACGTTTTGTTGGGTAATGATGCCTTTCGGACTTAAAAACGCCGGCACAACTTATCAACGAGCAATGACCCTTATCTTTCACGATTACATGCATAAGATTTTAGAAGATTATGTTGATGATGTTTTAGCCAAATCCATTCTCCGCATAGATCACATTAAGATCCTTCGTCAAATCTTTGAAAGGATTCGTAAATATCACATGCGCTTGAATCCCCGAAAATGTGTTTTTGGTGTGGATAGTGGAAAACTATTAGGATTCATAGTTTCGCAACGTGGAATTGAGGTGGATACTAAGAAAATAGATGCTATTGTCAACATGCCACATGCCACCTCCTAGAAATGTGTCTCAACTCAAAAGCTTACAAGGAAAGATTCAAGCTATTCGTAGGTTTGTATCTCAACTTGCGGATCGTACTTTTCCTTTTACTCAACTTCTCAAAAAGAATATCACTTTTCAATGGAATGAAGATTGTCAGCAAGCATTTGAAGATTTAAAAGTGTATTTGGCTAATCCTCCTATCCTTCAACCTGCCGAACCTTCTAAACCCTTTCTTCTTTATACAGCTACTTCCTCTCATGCTCTTGCAGCATTATTGGCACAACATGATAAAGATGGTAAGGAGTGTCCGGTTTATTATATAAGTCATACCTTACTCGATTATGAGACCCGATACTCTGCGATAGAAAGACAATGCTTGGCCTTGGTGTTTGTGACTCAGAAATTGAGACATTATCTTTTAAATTTAGAAGTCCACGTCATGGTGAAGTTTGATCCGTTGAAGCATCTTTTCTCTAAAACTGATTTATCAGGACGCCTAGCTAAGTGGGTTATGATGTTAACTGAATTTGACCTTAAATTTGTTTCACAAAGAGCAAGTAAAGGGCAAGCGTTGACCGATCACCTAGTTGAGGCCCCTTCACCTTTCTCCTTCCCTAACCCTGAGTCTTTTCCTGATGACTTCATCCTTTGTACAGAGAAAGATGAAACTTGGGAGTTATACTTTGATGGCTCTAAGTGTCGTACGGGATCGGGGGCAGGTGTTGTTCTGATTTCTCCTACAAAGAAGTCTATTCCCTTATCTTATCATCTCAATTTCCTATGTACCAATAACATTGCTGAA
The DNA here is from genome assembly GCF_030272615.1 of Cryptomeria japonica. Lineage (NCBI taxonomy): Eukaryota > Viridiplantae > Streptophyta > Pinopsida > Cupressales > Cupressaceae > Cryptomeria > Cryptomeria japonica. The sequence goes on from NC_081407.1 coordinate 905,924,986, forward strand.
TATGAGGCTCTTATAGCAGGAATAAAGGCAACCTTGGCTTTGAATATAAAACACATACATATTTTTGGAGATTCTCAACTGATTATAAGACAAGTAACATGACTGTATAAAGCGAAACAAGACAAATTATCACAATATAAAGACCTTGCTATCTCTTTGTTACAAAAATTTGATTCTTACACCATGGAACCTGTTCCTCGAAAAGATAATCGACATGCGGATGCAATGGCATGTGTAGCTTCTCTGGTATCTTTAGAGGACCCTGTGGTTGATCTTAAATTTGTTATTCACAACCTTATTTCTCCAGCTATTGTAGATGATTCTAGCTTGGTGACATGTTGTGACTTTATAGACTTAGATGAATGGTATTCGCATATCGTAAGATACTTGACTGATGGTACCTTTCTTGATTCCACCAATAGGAATGCTAGGGCTAGAATTCGCAAGCTGTTCGCTAGATATATCATTCTTTCTAATGTTCTTTACCGAAGGGGTTATAACAGTCTTCTCCTTCGTTGTCTTAATAAATCAGAAATCCCTATTGCTCTTGAAGAGGCGCATTCAGGTGCCTGTGGGGGGCATTTTGGAGGCAAATCCTTGGTTCAAAGGTTGCTCCGTATGGGATATTATTGGAAAACTATGCAGTAGGATTCTTTTTCATTTGTTAAGAAATGTCATCAATGTCAACAACACAATAATTTGATTCATGCTCCTGCCCAAGAACTTCATTCTCATTTAGCTTCTTGGCCTTTCTCTGCATGGGGGCTGGATCTTATCGGTAAAATCTCTCCTCCTTCATCTCAAGGACATACTTTCATTATAACCGCAACAGATTACTTTACAAAATGGGTAGAAGCTATTCCCCTTCGCTCTACTACTGCTGAAGTGATTTGTCGATTTCTTCTAGAAAACATTATTTCTTGATTTGGGATACCTTCCACTATAATCTCTGATAATGGGACATCATTTAAGAACAAGGATGTGAAGAAATTCCTCGAGAAGTATCATATCAAACATTGATTTTCTACACCATATTATCCTCAATCAAATGGTCAATCCGAATCATCCAATAAGATAATTGAACAAATTCTTCGTAAAACTATGAATAAGCATGGTAAGGATTGGAGTACTCAGCTAATCTATTCTCTTTGGGCTTACCGAATGAGTGTACAAATTGCTACCGGAACTACCCCTTATAATCTTGTTTATGGTGTTGATGCTATTATGCTTTTAGAATTAGAGATTCCATCACTTAGAGTTTCTCTCAAAGGTATAGTAGATGATGACGCTTATAGAGAACAAAGACTTCAACAGCTTGAGATGCTTGATGAACAGCGTATAAATGCTCTTGAGCATATTCAAGCGTATCACAAAACTCTACAACGAAGCTATAATGATAAGGTTATTCAACGTTCCTTCTCAGTGGGTGACTTAGTGCTCTATGAGAATCAGCACAATGTGAATGCCTTACCTGAAGAAAAGGAAAAATTTAGTCCTAATTGGCTTGGACCGTATATTGTTATTGAAGATTATGGATCAGGTGCTTATAAAATAACGGGTGTAGACGGTACGTCTCTTAAAGACCCTATAAACGCTATGCACTTGCGTAGATACTATGCTTAAATCCTCATTCCTTATCATTCATCTATTTCCTTTCTCACTTCTTCAAAATTGGATAATATGTTAGCATATCTTTGTTAGAGCAAATAGAATTAAATGATGTTTTGTTTAATCTATATTGCTTCGTTCCTGACAAGCGTGTTTCTTTACTTTATGGTTTGTTTTGAATTCATTTATGTAAATTGCAAAAGATTTACATTTTTCATTATGTTGACATATTATACAATGTCTTTATGTGTTAAGTTGAATCGTGTCATGTTGTGTTTAAAATCAAATTAAATCACATTAGTTATATGATTCTTAGGCTTAACACATATTTTCTTCCTTATCATCAATGTAGTACTTGATCAAATATTTTAATTAAGTCACACATGTATCAATTTAATCATGGAGCATTGAGAAATCAATCACATGGAAATTAAATTCAGAGCATACATATAAATCTACCACATGTGTTAGCTTTAATCAAAGCAAAATATATATACATTGTTTTAGGCATTAAAAGATAACATGTTTGAGACAAAGAAGCATGTATATATATATGTGGATCAATATACAAAGGTAGGTCACTATACATCCAAAATGTGACCTACCCTACATCATAAGATCATCTCCTATCCCTAGGGTTGGTGGCTGGAGAGTGACGACTAGATGCTCCCTCCTGATCCGACCGTGCAGGTGGACCCATAGGGGGTATACTGTGATATAGATCGTGAATGACTCCGAGAGGAACTCCTACGATCCCTATCCATAAGGATCGCGCGATATGAGGTAGCCTCGGCCTGAGCTACTACTAGGTCACGCTGTGCCCACTGAAGGTCCTTTGATAGAGCTCGCTCTCTCTCCCTCCATATCTCTACCTGTACTCGAAATGGGGAAAACAAATCATCATGCCGACCCGCGTTCCCTTGAGGTCTATAAGCAACCTGTGAGGAACTAGGGATCTGCGCCGTCGTGGAGATATCTGTCACTACTTGCTGGATCAGAGAACGCCACTCCTGCACATTAGCTGTAGCAGTAGAACAAATCATGTATTAGTACCATTTTATATCATCAAAATATCAATCAATCAATATAAACCTACTATACCTGGATCTCCCTCACGCCAGTAGGGATCATGATATGGTAGCATCTGTGACTGGGAACTACTAGGCTCCCCACGCTCGAATGATCTGTGTGCGATGGGTACAGGTCTCCGTATCGCCTCGTGTTCCCCCTTTTGGGGAATAACGGGAGGATATAAGGCTATGGTATCATCTCCTGAATGATGGGGAGCTGCATTTGACTCCTCCTCATCATCTCTATCCTCCTCCTCCTCGTCATCCTCATCCTCATCTGCATCCTCGTTCTCCTCATCATCATCTCTATCTGTGTCATCTTCCTCTCCTTTCTCCTCCTCGGCACTAGGCTGATCTCCTATGGGTGGATCAGGCCCTCCTGCCTGCTCATGACCCTCTCCCTCCTCTAGCTCCTCCGATCTGGATCCCTGATCCTCATCTCGGTCTCCATGTCTCCATGGACCTGGATGGCTTGTCGGGTGATCTGGTGGAAAGATAGGCCCCAAGTATGTTCTCATAAACCATGAGAGATACCTGTGATGTGCCCCGGGGTCTGCAGCATAATCAGTGACCACATCCTGGTCGGACCCCTCTATATCTGTGATCTCGATATCATCTATCGTAGGTCTCGCTACTGCTCTGGGTCTGGGAAGGACTCGTGAGTGTCGAGTGTAGATGGGCACATCGGCTGGAACACACTGCTCTAGCCCAAACTGCCTCCGTACTCGGTCAAAGTAGAATGGGACTATGATGTGTGGATATCGCCCTCTCAGTAGGCGGTTCCTCTGTAAGCATGCTAACTGTCTCTCCATCCCATCCCATCTGTGCATCCGCAGATATGGTCTCCATACAGTCACCTTAGCTATCAATCTATCAAATGTCACTCTCCAATACAGTAGATCTCCAAATCTCCACTCGCTGGTAAGTGGATAAGCAAATACCCTAGGTCGCTCGCTAGCCGCACTCATCGGATAGCCGACAGGCCTGGTGCATGTAAAGTGCTCAAATATCCACACCTGCAGAAGTGTGCATGTCATCAAGCTGCAACCCTATCTGAAAACATACTCCTCAAGGTCGTGATAGAGATGTGCAAGCATACTTCGAGCCCAGGCGTATACTCTCCTATGTCTCTCCATAGCCCTGATGCACCATGTGAGACCCCCATGCATGTGTGTACCTCGCCCATTAGGGCAGACAGCTAGTGTGATGATGGCTATCATGAGACGTCTCATGAGGGGCACCTCTCCTGTAGAATGTAAGAGCCAGCTAACCATGATACGACCTCTCGTCTCACTCGGCATGACTCTCCCTATGCAGTATACCTGCTCCCTCTGATGATCCTCTGCCGACCAATCGGTCGCATATGTCACGGTAGCTCCTCTAATCGGTAGGCGAAGAATGCGGTACACATCCTCAAGTGTCACCATCATCTCCCCTACTGGAAGCTGGAATGTGCATGTGTCAGGATCCCATTGCTCCATGAGTGCCATCAACATCACAGGATGAAATCAAATGGCCGGCATAAGAATCATAGACCACAAACCTACTATAGACAATGTATCTCTCTCTGCCTGAGTCAGCCGGGGAATCTGATCTCACAAACTATGAAGAATCTACCCCGCCGTGTGCTCTCTCATGTATGGGAGACCCTGCAACACAAAAACATTAGTGTAATCAGTAATCAATCATCAAAATCATGTATGCCAAATACGCAAATTGACGAACATCGAAAGTTGACCCCTGCCAAGTCCTGATTGGGACCATGGCGCCCTGAGGGGACCATGGCGCCCCACAGGGACCATGGCGCCCTGTAGGGACCATGGCACCCTAGGTGGGACCCAGGGTCAGATTCCAGGGCCCGCTTTCGATCACAGAAAATCAGAGTCAACAGAAATGCAGAAAGTCAAAGTTCAGTCAACTCACCTCGTCCAGTGGCTCGTCGTTGATCACGGCCTGTCGCATGATCTCAATCCTCGTGGGACGCTCCGGTCATCGTGAAGGCATGATGATGGCTATGTGGGCTCCGCTGCAATGAACAATACTCAGAATCAACAAAGTGACAAATGCAATAGTCACTTTCAAGGTATATACTTTCATTCCTTTACCTTTACTTTCAAAACCCTAATTTTCCCTGAATCACTCATTTCATTATAACTTGAGTTTGGGAGATGCGATTTTCGAACCATTTATTGCGTAGGAATCATATTTTCGTTCCCTTACTCCCTTGATGTTCCAAAATGTGCCCTGATGAAGCCTTTATAGTGAACATCTCTCATCAATAATCATTCACACAATTTGTTGTAAGTAAACATGCTACCCTGTTTCACCTCCCTAATAAGCAAGCCGAAATAGGGGGGGCATATAGCTACTCACAAATTTTATCACTTTCCTTAGTAAGCATTAGGTGATTTTGCTATCTAACATGTGTTTTATAAGGTGCGGTTCCTAACTGTGTACTGCAGATACCGCTGGGGGCTTCGTTCGACGAACTTATGGATATATCCTTTTTCAAATAATGTTTACTTTCCTGTACTTTAGCTTGCATATGCACGTAGTACTCATATGACCACTAAAGTGGGGGCTAAATATAGCATCGTAAATTGTACGCACTTGCTAGAGCAGTACAATTTCACACCTAGTTTAGCACCCGCCTTGGCGCAGTTTGCATTTTGCATTGCATTTCCCCTTTAGCACTTAATTAATCAAATTAATTAGGTCTAAGGTTCTATTTCATCATCTTCCACATCATAAAGTCAGGCCTTTTCATTAAAGTGTGCCCCTTTTCATTTTATTCCTCCAATACATCATCTAATCAAAAACCCTAATTAGGCCTTCTTTTGAACTTGGGGGCTTGATTTCGGGGGTCAAAACATCTCAAAATCACCTGTAACTTTGGGATTCTCTCTAAAATCATCATATCTGACGGCCCTGAAAAATTTGGTGAAAAGTTGTCGGGACCATGGCACTCGGAGTGCACAGGGTCTCGGACATTTTTCTCAAAATTTTAGGAGCACGATCCAATCATAAAATAAAGCTTAACCCCAAGAAATTGGCGGGATATTCAATCTCTACTTTGGCCAAAAGTTGGAATTAAGACCTAGGGTTTCATACATAAGAGCTCTCTTTCTTCATTAGAAAGGTTCAGAATTTTGGTTTTCAGGAACCTCATATGCAGTGAAAGAGCAGATCTTTGAAGACTTCAGCAACTCTCAACATTCATCCTCCAAGCATTCATCAAATCCATTCATTCACTTAGGGCTTTGAAGGCATTGAAGAGCAATAAGGGATCACCGACTGAAGATTGGCTTGTACCCCTCCCTTGGGGTTGGGTATGATTTCATGTTGTTTTCATGTCTTTGCATAAGCCTCATTAGGTCACTTGCATTCATGCTTTAGATCACTTGGCATCTTGATTTGGAGCATTTACATTGTCATTTACAAGCAATTAGGGTTTACTTTCTAGGTTGCTCTAGTTTGCTTACTTGCATTTTAGATCTTGCACACACACAAGGTCTGCACACACACTACTTTTACAATACAACTTGGCTATTTGTGAAGGTGGAAATCACCGAAGCGGGGGTTTGACTAAGGCAAAACCCTATATAGCCGCCCAAACACCTTTTCAGATATAAGTGCAGATTTCGGGATTCAAACGACGCCGCAAGTTGCAGATTTGAAAGAAACAGACGGAGACTGAACCATACACCAAGTGTCAGAGCAGAAGACTAGGACAGGGGCGTGGGGTGCCCTGGTCCTACCAGGACAGGGGCGCTAGGTGCCCTGGTCCCTGGGACAGGGGCGCTGGGTGCCCTGGTCCTCCTGACAGACAGCAAGTTTTGGCAGTTCCGACAGTTTTCCAGGTTGCAAAGTGGCAGTTTCAGGTGCAGTTTCAGGTGTAGAATCAGGACAGTGGCACCCGCGCCCCCGTCCCGAACATTTTCACTTAGATTTTGACTTTGGGTATGCATCTGCATTCTTGTCTTGTCCTTATGTTTGCAGCTTTCCATTGTTTAAGTTCAATTCTGCAATCTTGTTATTAGTTCATACTTGCATTTTGGGGTTAAGAATTGAACTTGCATAATCTTACCTTTCAATTACAACAAAGGAATAGAAACCCTAATAGGTAGCCCGTGGCTCTCTCTTTCACCAAAAAGAAGTAGCCAATTGTGCGATACCTCTAGGCTCTTTCGTATTCTGTAATGTGTGTCAAAAGGTAGGATTAGGACATGTTAGCCTAGTCTCGCTTTTTCCCCCACACATGTAGAAGCAAGAATAGTGCTCCAGTAGACAAGAACAAATCTAATGAGAATGGAAAGGCTAAGGTAGATGAGATCAAGATAAACATGAGAAAATGTGGGCCATAAAAGATGAATCTAAAGTAGATAATGGATATGTACCCAAATCCGATGCACGATCTTCATCCGGTAACTAGGGATTTATGCCTTAGGGGGAACTTTTCATGCAGATTCTAAGAACCCCCTCTTCGGTGATCTACAATTGATTCTGAAAGGTTGCAGAAGGCTTAAATCACATGTGTAGATGTTATCTGGAAGTTTTAGAGAAGATTTAGTGCTCTGATAAGCGATTCTATGAAAATCATGGTAACCAGTTGTAGCATTTATTGCAAAGGAAAATTAGGTTTTCGAAGGATAAAAAGGCATTTCAAAGCTTCATTTGACACAATGAGATCAAGAGAATAGTGCAGACAAGTAGAGAAAAGTGATTTGGTGATTTCAACAATGATTTCGGTGATTCTGAAGTGAATTTCAGTGCCTGATTGCAAATCAAGGTACTTATATGTTCAAACTATCTATTTTTGCAAACCCTAAGTTTGAAATTGCTTCACTTTTTGGTATTTCTACCCCATTGGTTGTGGAGATTAAGGATAGGGCCAGACCTGTATTCAAGAAACACCCTTTCAAGTCGATTCAAGACAATCTGGAAGGTGCATTTTCTTTGGTACCCTATGACATCCTTCATAATGAAGATATTAGGGCATACATACATTGTGATCTTGAGGAGCTTGGTAACGCAAACATGTTGAACTTGTATAACAAACACTTGGCAGATAGTTTGGGAAATCTCAAACCAGAGTACAAGGTTCTTTAGGATAAGGGTTTTTCATAGTTCCTCCATTTTTCATTCTTCGATGAAGCAAAGTGGATCCAGTACATTCTCAGTCGAGTTCATGATGAGTTTATATGGCTTGATAGGCCTCACAAGATCACTAAGCAAGCAATTCAAGCCGTGACATGCCTCCATGAAACTGGTGAAGTACCTGGCCTGAGGAAGGTATCAAATAACATGATGATAGCCACTATTGGTTCCAAGTTTGATAGCAAAGCAATGACCATAAATGACATTCTAGATCATGATGTGAATTTTGCATCTATGGTGGTCAGATACAAAGTTTACCAGTCCAACAGACATAACTCCATCTCCAGAACTGTAATTTACTCTGCATATCAGATGTTGAAGAATGACATGAGGTATGATTTGTGTACAGTCCTTCTGAATGAGTTGATAAGTGATTTGAAGAAGATCAAGCAAGATAAGAAGCACACTTTCAAATGTACTCATCTTATTTGCTAAGACTTATATTTCCCGAATGAGATAATCAGTGTGAAAGGAAAGGTCCAATGGGCCTATGATAGACCAGTGGCTATACAAATGAAAGAGGGATTATGGGGAATAGGTGATGCTACAATGAGAATATCTTCTCTCTGGGGATACTTCAAATCCTTCCAAGCTACAATGAAAAATAGAGAGAGGATCCCTAAAGAGATTGTTGAGAAGTATGAGCAAACCATATGCTTTATGGTAGACAAAGATCAATGTCAAATGGAAGCAACGAAGCCTAGGATAGTTTGGATCATGCCCATGGGGTATGAAGTTGAATCTATCACTCTTGAGGCATATGCTCAACACTTATTGATTCAATCGATGGATCCTAAAGAAGGAAGATTTGGAACATTCAAGGAGAAAGACCTTGAATTGCATAATCAATTCACTGCACCTGCTAGGAAAAAGAAGGTTACAAATATGGCTGAGGAAGTAGCAGTGCAAATGGGATTCACCTATGAGGAGGTGAAGTAGGAAAGAGAAAAACATGCTCAGAAGGAAGCCAAAGAGGAAACCAAGAAGCCCAAGGTTGATTTGGTTCCCTCCAAGGTCAAACCAAAAGAGACCAAGTTTTCCCCTGCTTCGGTGGTATCATCTTTAGGACCTAGTCCATCCAGGAAAGGTGTATTAAAGAGAAAGGAGAAGCCCAATAGGACTTATGTTTCTATGTCTTCAGTGGCGTTTGAGATAGAATCTGAGGAAGAAGTAGGCAAGGCGAAGAAGAAAGTGAATTTGCTAGAGTGGTGAGGAAGCTACAATCTGGTGGAGCCCAAAAAAACAAGAAACCCAAATCTGATCCCGCTCCTACCGAAAAGCCCAAAAGAGGTAGAGAGGTCGGGAGTCAACTTGACAAAGACCTTGAGTCTGGTGACCTGCAAGGTAAGTACATAATTGTTTCTCCATTGTCAACAAACCAACTAATAGATGAAATAATAGTTGATGGGAACTTAAAGAATCTTGGATCTTATTATGAGAGTCTAGATGAAGGTGATCAGAGAAAAGTGGAAGGAGCAGTTGTATTATACTTGCACAATTTTAGCAAAACATTGATTGAGATAGAGAAGAGTATTCCTAAAGACTTGTACAATCTTATTGATGCAAGGAGACTAATTGCCAGCAAAACTGACAAGGAGATGAAAGAAAGAGAGCTAATAAATGTTTGCACCTGTATCACCCATGATGAAGTCAAAAGACTTATTGAAGAGGCTAACAAGAGATAATTTATAAGCAATAACAGGGTAAACTGGCTAATGATTGGGAAGGTGGAAGAGGTGAGGAAGGAGACATAAGACATTTGGAAAAAGATAATTGTGAAAGATCCTCTATATAAAGATGCAATCAAGTCTTCTCAACCAAAAGAAAAGAAAGGTGTTCCCGGTGATCAAAAGGGTGAAACTCAGACTGAGGGATATCCAAAAGATAAAGATTACACAAGACTTGACTCTAAGACCAGTGATACTCCTCCAGTGATGGACAACTCAAAAGCCCTTAAGATCCAAAACGATGATACTGCACCAAGTGGCAACACCAATGCACAAGATAAAGGGGATGGGGAAGAGAAAAAGGATGCTGAGAGTGCAAAGGCAAAGGTTGTAGAGTTAAACAAAGGCAAAAGAATTTCTAATCTGGCAATCGACACTCCTGTAGTTTCTATGACCCCACCGCAGATCTCTATCAATCTTGATGGTCCACTGAACCTTGGACAAATGTCTCCTACAGAAAAGCTCATGCTTGTAGCTGTTGTTCAACCTCAGGCTAGCCAGGATCTGGTGAAATCTGAATCTGAAGATAAGAAGCTCATTTTGATGTCGGTTGATGTTTTGCAGAAGGTGGCTCTGAATGTATAGTTATACTCCAATGCCAGCCCCTTTTATATAGACAAGCAAATGAGTGTTTGCCAAGGCAAACTTGCTAGTATTTCTCAATCCTTTGATCCCAATGTCGCTCCAACCAACAATGTGAAAGAAAAAATTTTGGTTCTAAATTATCATATCTCAAGGCTTAATGCAGAGAAGGATGGGATTTTGAGGAGAGTAGGTGAACTCTGGAACTTAATTGCCCCTGATTGGACACCATGCTAAGCAATAAGGTAGATTGCATGAAGGCTATGGCACAACCTATGTCATCAGATCTGAAGGAGGTAGAGATTCATGCCACTGTATTTAGTGCATTTATTACTATTTTGTATAACTTGAAGAGCGGGTGGGATACTCACCTAGGATCCTTGAAGACCATTTTTGCTGACATTTTCAAGTATTTGTAGAATATATCCGACAAGTATCTTTGTATATAAGTTTTGGACAACACTCCATCTTTGGCATTATTGTCAAAGGGGGAGAGAGAAACGGTGAAAAAATGTACAATATAGAAGAGTGGAATTCTTTGTCTAAGGGGGAGCCTTAGAAATTATTTTGATCCGGTGTACAATGCTCAACACTTAGCCATTTTTCACGAGTGTTGCCATCAATGCGAAAGGGGGAGATTGTTGGCAATTGAAACTCATCTAGTGGATTTTGATGGTTTATTATTAGTTTAGGGTTGTCATTGATGGCAAATATTCATGGAGATTTGATTGGACAGTAGCCTTAATTCTTCTTAACCGGAAGTGGATGTCAACCGGTAGCCAGTTAACCAGTATTTCAGGATGAATAGAGCAATTTTGGGCCTGGAAGCTTTCCAGTGATTGTGGTACATTGTATCATGTTTGGATTGATTGGGTCGACATTGAAATATCATTGTATTATTATTTTGGTGATCTACATTTTTCTTTTGTGATTCGTTCAAGTCGACATGTGACTATATGTTACACTAGTAGGTCGACATGGTAAATAATCTATTTTATGATTGTCGATATATAAGTTTGGTGTTGATGATATTTTCTGTGTATGGTATGATTGTATGGGAGTGAGTGGTGATCGAGAATTTATTTTGGCGCAGTTTCATGTGCACATTCTTGATCCAATAGCTGACTGAGACAGTGAACATGGCAGAACATAGCAGATCAGTAGAGGTGACCCAGACAGTATATTTGGCACTCAACTGAAACTCATCCAATCATTGTAGATGCTATTTCAAAGTTCATTTTGTTGTAATTCACCATTGTAACTAATCAGTAAGGCAGTGACCCTTCCGAGGTTGTAGCCCTTATTGTATTTGAGCAGTTAGCTCTAGGCAGCGTGCCTGAATTCTTGTGCATTTCCCATATTATAATATTGTTTTTTTACTGGCCATAGTAGAATAATATTGTGGGTTCAAATCCCATTGTGGTTTTTCCCATTTGAGTTTCCATGTAAAAATCCAGTGTTATGCTTTTGTGGTTGTTTGTTCTATGTTTCTGAATTTAGTTTCATTTGTATACTTCCAATGGTTTAAAGTTAAGTTTGAAAATCTGCTAACCGGTAGATCACTGATTCACTCCTCCTCTTAGTGATCCCCAATTCCAACAGATATACATAGTGGATATATTTTGTGAGCATGTGCTCACCGTGGTTTTTCCCTGTTTGGGTTTTCCACGTAGAAAATCTTGGTGTTCGTGTGTTGGATTTGTGTTGTTGATTAATTGTTTATGTGTTGCATTAAATTTTTTATTAGACTGATTCACCCCCCTCTTAGTCCTTCCTTTAGTTCAAAAATTGGTATCAAAGAAAGGTTCCTCTTGAGTAAGCTTAACTGCTTGAGGTAGATCCGGTATGGCGCCATATGTGTATTACAAAGTTTTGATCTTTTATGGTACAGACTTTCTATACTAGAAGGATAGAATGGAGTCACATTTGGAGACATTAGAAAATGGAATATGGGAAATCATTCAAACTGAATATACACCCCTATTGGGTGGTCCTCAGACTCTGGATGAGATAAAGCTAAAAAAGACTAATGCAAAGGCTAGATCTATAATTTTTATTTGTATAAGTGATTCAGTGTTTGGGAGAGTAAAAGGATTGAAAGAACCTAAAGCTATATGGAACAAGTTGTTTTTGGAATATGAAGGAAATTTGAAGACAAAGCAGGTTAGGCTGATGAATCTGAAACAAAATTGTGAGTATCTAAGAATGCTTGAAGATGAAGGTGTTGAGAACTATATTCATAGATTAATTGATCTTGTTGATGGTATTAGAGCTTCCAGTGGACATTGGGATGATTGCGATGTTATTCAAAAGATATTGTTGACCTTGCCTAAATCCTACAAGTGAGAAAGAAAGAAATGATTTGAGTAAGTATACTTGTTGACGTGAGTTTTGACACACTCACCAACAGTCAGGTAGTTTATGCAAACACTCACCACCTCTCCTGAAAAGTAACGAGTTTGGAAAAACTCACTACTCCAAGGTCTCTATAGTCGGGTCTGAACAATGATGGATAGCCCAATGGTTGATGTGGTTATACCTGTAAAGGGGCCTCCTAGTTATAACTAAATCTCGTTGGTTACAGATAATTGCACTTCCTCTCTTTTTTGTAGTTTATGATTTAAGATTCTCTGGGGAAATAAAATGTGAAGCGTAAAGGGAAACAAGAAAATAACAATAAAGATCAATATAATGGCAACTTAATGAACTACTCAATCAGTTCCCTGCAATCCAAGCAATTATCAAATATTATCCAATTTAGAATTCAACATCGGACCTTCAAAAAACCTGCAAAATCATCAATTTTACAAATCTATGGAAATAAAATCATCAACAATATGGCCTATCACAGTAGTTCTCATACACCACTGACGTGCACAATATGATTCATAAAATGATAGACAAAAAGATTAAACCACGTTTCTAACTCAAAACAATAGACGTTACCAGATTACACAGAACAATTTGGTAGAATATAAATGTAGATCAAGGAATCTACAAGCTGCTTTTCATATTAATCTCCATGAATGTATAACAAAAATAACTCAAACTTCTTAACAATCTGCAACATACTCTAAAATATTTGGGTAGGCCACAAATCATCAATTTGGGACCCTTAAAAATGAATCCAACTTCTCAATTTATAGAAGTTTTCCACCCTACTATCTAGGAAATAACCCTATTCAAAATTTAGAACTGATCCTAGGAGTCACAGTTAACTTGCAAGTTTCTGCATTGATACTCCACTTAACAACTACAACATGAGGATTGCATGAGCACTTCAAAGACCTTTCTTGGTGAGCCATGTTTTCGTAATCATGCAGAATTTCTCTCAAAATTGGAATTTGAGTAGGAGTAGCAGTTTTTAAAATACAAGAAAAAGCTTTGCTATCTTTAGCAATTGTGTGCTAATCTTTTTATTTCTTGGTAAAAGCCTTATAATTTTAAATTATACATGCAACTGCTTGGACTGGAGAATTAGCTACATGCTTAATTCTAAATTTATATTTCTTCAAAACCTCATCTGCATGTGCTCCTTGTTCCTCTTGATCTTGGGGAGTTAGGATCAACCTTTCATTCAATATGTCTTCTGCCTCAACCCCTTCGCCTTCTAGCGGTCGTTGTTGCTCAAGATCCTCTTCTTCTTGATCGGAGTCAGACTTGACGTTTCTAACTTTCACCCCTTCAGTAGTGGATGTGAATCCTTGCACTCTGAGTTGCCCTGCAGATATATTGACTAATGGTGGTGTAGGAGCAGTGGTGCCTAGAGCACTTATTGTACCTGTTGAAGGTGGCTAAGCGGGTATCTCCTTGGTAGCTTCTACATTCTCTTCTTGTTCCTGGGTACCCTCTCCTTAGGTGTGGCCTATAGCAGTCCTTGGTGGGAGAACTTTGGCGAGTGACACCGCGCCCAGCCCATCGGTCACCCCTAGGTCTGCGGTCTTGTTCAACAGTTCAGATTCCCTCATCTTCTCTTGGAGTTTCTTCAATAAGTCCTGAGTTCTTTCTTGAGGTTTGTCTTCCTCACCTGGGTTGGTGGAGGTATTATGCCTTGAGGCTGACCTTGTCTTTCAGGCGTACTCCTTATGGCCTATCAACTGAGGTACCCCTGAGGTGGATTCCTTTTGTTTTGTTTTTTATACACTGGGCCTTATCCTCTGGCTTAACCATTGTTTAGTCCTATTGATGATCATCTGTGAGACCTTCTCCATATTTGTATCTTCAGTTGCAGACCACTTTACTAGGGAGAGGGGCCTCTTATCTATACCTGATTCTCTATAGACTGGATAAAGTAACTCTCCATAATCACTCAGGTCTTTAGGGAGGTTAGTCTCAATACCAAAATCTCTTACCTGTGGGACAGATAACCTACTATAGTTCTTTTCCCTAACCTCAAAACTATCTTGTAAGTTGGCCCAAAAGTCTTCCAGGCTGGGCCTGTGCGCCTCATATGCCTTAGGTATAGCTTGTTTGAGTTTCCCGTAGGGATCATAAAATTCCCTAGCATGATCATATTCTTTCAAGTTTAAATCTTGAAGCTCTTGTTTTGCCAGTTTTGCCACTTGTATCTTGGAACAGGCAAAGTATCTAATAGACACTGAGAAATCAATTCTTGTTTTATGTTTTGATGACAGCAATGACTGAAAACCTACAAGCCGCCTTACATATTCTAGCAGAATCACCCTATCGTTGCAATAACGAGGCAAAAACATTGGGTTCCCTGTGAATCCACTAACCCTGATGTAAGTGGAGCGTGGGTTTTGGATGAACCAACATGCCCACTCTCGGATGATAGCCATAGCCTCTGGGCTAATCCGATATCCTGCATCCCTTGTCAATTTGATGATTATTGGGAAAACAAAGGCATCATCAACTCTCTTGAAATGCAACTTAGCATTGGCTAGAGTGAGTTGGGAATAATACTCCCATATCTTCTTTTGTCCTTCCTTCTCTCCCAATTGTCCTTCCACTTGTAGGCTAGGGAATTATCCAGCTCTGATAGCTACCCATATGACATATGATGTGAAGAAGAATTTTTGTGTATGTTGCACCTCTTTCATCTGCTTATAGATATTATCAGAGAGGATCTGTGGCCTATCAAAGTATTGTTTCCCTATTAAGATAATGCTCATGAACTGGAACATCCAGGGATGGAAGTGCTTGCAGTTCGGCTTGCCAAAGGCCTTGCTGAGCATAATGATCAGGTCCTTTTGGGGTTCTTTGAAATCTTCCCTCAGGATCTCTATTGCCTTAAGCCCTGTCTTTCTTTCTTCTTCTATCCAGTTGACATTCATGTGCCTCTTATTGGCTGATATTTTGTCATTTCATGCCTTTAAGGCCTCTTCTTCGGTTAGCAAAAACACTTCTTCCCTGGTGGGGATACCAAAGATGAATCCAAGCATATCGAGGGATAAGTCTATAACTATTTTTCCCTATGCGTATGTGTACTTTCTAGTCTCTGAATTGAAAAATGGGAAATGGCCATTATTAATTCTAGTGCCTGCAATGATTGTGGGAATATAGTGGCCTCTACTAGGCCGAATCTATTGATTCTTCGGTGGAGGGCCTCCAGGATAGGCTTATTCAATTGAGTTATGATATCTTCTCTTTCTATGTGACCGATTTCAGTGTCTATAACCCATCTGATTTGATCCTCAAGATTTGAGACATGGACCTGTCCCTGGTAACGGTACTTCATGGTGGCTGGGAGTCTATCAATTTCTTTGCCTCTTTTGCTGGCAGATGAGTCCATCTAACCACTTGAACCTGCAAGCAAAACACAAATCTTCAGTCTCCAAAATGAGGCATAAACTTGAATTTGCTTCGGGACTTCGGGGTCCTGGGTTAGGCACAAGGGGAGAAGGCTTAGAACTCTGGGGATCCAGGGTTAGGTCTGCACAAAAACCTCCCGGAACTTCGAGGTTTCAGGATCATGGAATGGGGTGGTTCGAAACTCCGAGGATCTGGGGTTTTGAGGTTGGTGAAAATGAAACCACCTGGAACTCCGGGGTTCCAAGGTGGTGGGAATGGAAACCACCCAGAATTCTGAGGATCTGGGGTTCTGGGGTGTGGGAATGGAAACCACCCGGAACTCTGGGGATTTGAGGTGTGGAAATGGAAACCACCCATAACTCCAGGGATCTAGGGTTGCGGGGTGTGGAAATGGAAACCACCTAGAACTCTGGGGTTCCAGGGTGTGGAAATGGAAAGGCACCTGGAAGGTCGGGGATCCGGGCTCAAAACTAGGGCACACAACAACAACAACAAAAAAAATGCGAAAACAAAAGAAAAACAAATGAAAAGGAAAGGGAAGGAAATCTAACCTAAAGGAACACGATGAGGGGGAGAAAATTCACCAGCCTCGTGAATCAAAATGCCCGAAAATGCCAAGGAAAGCTTGGAGGTCCGAAAGTTCATGACTTAGAGCTAGGGAGGAGGAGATCGAAATGCACAAAATGAATTTTAAAAGTCCATGATCTCTATTTTTAACTCCCTGAACCCGTCTATATGAAAGCATTTAACACAACCCTGGGACTTCGGGGTCCTAGGCTTCCGAGCTTGACAAAAGAAAAAGAACACCCCACCCCGAAACTCCAAGGATCCGGGGTTCCAAAGTAGGCAGGGAAGACGACCTCGGAACCCCGGGACTCTGGGGTTCCAAGTTCAACAAAAAAAGACCTCGGGACTCTGGAGTTCTGAGGTAAAAAGACAAAAAGACCTCGAGACTCTAGGACTTCGGGGTTCCGAGGTAAAAGACAAAAAGACCTCAGGACTCCGGGATTCTGAGGCAAAAAGAGAAAAAGGACTTGGGGATTCCGGGGTTCTGGAGTTCCGAGGTAAGAACAAAAAAGGAAAAAAAAAGAAAAAAGGGGGTGCACATTTCGATTCAAGGAGACTAATGGGAAAATAGATATGCTAGGCATAACAAATGGCAATTGTCTGGGAAAAATGACTATAGGCAATTAAAAATTTTAGAATCTCTAGTTAACCCGACACTTAAGGCTATTATCATTCAAAAGGATGTATAAGAGTAAAAGATGAGTGAAGTGATGAACAAACAACCAAGATGAGAAATAGACATGATTAACTCTTAAGTGTGTGTGCATGATTTGTTACTCCATCATTTCAATAATGTAGATAGTCAGAGGAAACTAGGCGCAAGCTACATAGGTGAAGTCATTAACCGTGTTTCGTGCAAGGTTATCCTGGGCATAGCTCTGTTGCCAGTCAGGCGTCTGTAGCCCCGACAAAGATACCTCTAGTTTCTGTCAAATAGTGCTCCATTGCCAGCCAGGCATCCATAGCCCCAATGGAGGTTACTTGAAACACCCATTTGAGTTGCTTAAGAGGATCATTTCTTTTCTTTTCTTTTTCTTTTCTCTCTCTTTCTTTTTTTTTAAAAAACAAAACAAAAACATTATAGGATATAGAGAATGACTTCTTTCTTTAATAACCTTTTAAGAAACTTTCAAACATTGAAGTTCGATAACTGGGTTGGGAGCCATGATGGATAACATGAAATACCTTGACTTCAGATTTTTCACTCGACAACCAGTTTATCTGTTATCTCACAAAACCTTTTTGATGTATCTTAATGTGACGTCAGTGTTGAGTTTATCAAGCTAGCCTTTTCCAAATTGAAAGTAAAAACTCACATCATATTTAAACGATTATATACCACTTTGAACGAGTATAGACAAAGGTTTCAAACTTAACCAATTGACAATGAAATCATAAATAGCAGAGAGTCGAAGTCTCTCAGAATTTGGCAAGGTGTTATACAAAGGATACCTACTTCCTTTTAGAATCTTTAAGAACAAAACATGTGTACCCCGACTCAACAAACAAAAGAACAAACAAGCAAAGAAAATAAAAACAAAAGGGAAAACACACAACAAGGCCCAAAAAGAAAACAACTAACTACTATATACAACATGTCAAGCTTTATTAATGATTTAATTGAAGTAGTGCTTGAGGAACTGACCATTGACAGGCAATGGTACCAGTTCTCCAGTCAATGAGCTCAACTTAAAAGTGTTCTCGCCTATAATTTCAGCTATTTGGTAAGGACCTAGCCACAACCTTTCAAACTTGTGATGATCACTTTTCTTTTCTTTGGCCTTGTCCCATAATAGGACAAGGTCAAAGATCCAAAAAGCTTTCACCTTGGCCCTTTTATCAAACCACCGCTTAACATCGACTTGATGCTTGGCAAAGTGTTGTAGCATATTGATCCTTTTTTCATCAAGTCTTAATAAGTTTAAGAGGCGAACCTCTACCTGATCCTCAATGTCCAGCTCTTTCATTAATTGGAGGACCGATATTTGCAAGTTGATTGGGAAAACATGGGTTTGGCCATAGACAAGGTAATATGGAGAAGTTCCCAAGGTGACTTTTACTCGGGTTCAATTAGCCCATAAGGTGTATCTCAATTGATTATGCCAATCCCTGGGGTTTTTCTCAAGTAACTTCTTGATGACATCTAGGATGTTCTTGTTCGTGGATTTAGCTACCCCATTACCTTGCAAGTAATAGTTGGATGAGAATTTTAATATCACTTTATATTGGTATGACCATTGCATCAACTGTGTAGAAGTAAAAGCAAGACCATTATCACATACCAGAGTGAATGACATACCAAACCTGGTGACGATATGCTCTTCAATAAATTTCAGGACTACCTTAGTAGTAGCATTTCAGCATGCAATGGCTTCTGTCCACCGGGTACAATGATATGTTGCTGCAAGAATAAACTTATGTCCTGTAGATGAGTTAGGGTTGATAACACCTATGAAATCCAATGCCCATTGAGCAAAAGGTCTTACCTCAAACACTGGTTGGAGAGGTATAGTTGGATTTCTTTCTCTAGAGGCTGCAGTTTGACACGTATGGCAATGTCAAACATGCTCATGAGTATCCTTAAATATGCTAGGCCAATAATATCCAGCCTTTAAGATTTGATGTGTAGTGGCATCTGCTGATCCATGACCTGTCCCATATTTCCCATGAAATTCCTCAATCATATTATGGGCTTCTTGATGATCAAGGCACCGAAGGTAGATACCCTCATAATTTTTTCTATAGAGTGTCGAATCCTTGATTATGTAATTGGCACTTTTGAGCCTTAATGCTCATCTTTGTGTGGTTTTCAATCCCTCAGGACACCTATTATTCAATAATACAAATACCAAATCTGTGTACCAAGGGTCCTGAGTGAATGACTTCAATGTATACTGTTGGCAATGGATTTGAGGTATGTCGGTCACCATGGCCTGAGAAAATCCTTGTCCTCGGACCAACTTCATTGGATGCATCTCTAGGTCAAATTCTTGCAATATTGCTATCCATTTCCCTCCTCATTCTTCGAATTCAGACTGAATGAGTAGTGACTTCACTGCTTGGTCAGGAACGATCGCATAAATTTTACTCCTCAGGATGTAATGTCTACACTTCTTGACTGCTCTTACTAATGCAAAGGCCTGTTTTTCAAGAGTAGAATATCTAACCTCAACACTTTTGAAAGGAGATCTCATAAATGCAATAGGCTTCTCATCTCTTGCTTGCCTCTGCGTCAAAACAGCTGCTCCTGAGTGTAACGAAGCAAAAGAATATATGTAAAATTACAGTGTGTAAGCAGGGCTAGTTAGTACAGGAGCTTTGACAATGGATTTCTTGATCTAGACGAAAGCCTCTTTTTCTTCGGTTTTCCATTCAACCTTAGCATCCTTCTTCATCATTTCATTCAAGGGCTTGACTATTTTTGCAAACCCAGTAATGAACTATCTAACAAAATTGATCTTCCCAAAGAAAGATCTCATCTCTTTTTTACTGTTGGGCATTTGTAACTTTGATAATGCTTCTACTCGATCTGGGTCTATAGATATCCCCCTCTTAGAGATTATGTGGCCAAGTAGCTTTCCTTCAGCCACTCCAAACACACCTTTCTTGGGGTTAAGGGAAATCCCATATTTCTGACATCTCTCCAATACCTTTGTGAGGTGGTCTAGGTGGTCTTCTCTGACCTTGGAAAATATCGTCAAATCGTCCATATAAATAATAATGCATTTTCCAATTAGTTCTTTGAAGGTTGTATCCATCGCTCGCTGGAAGGTTGCCCCAACATTAATCAATCCAAATGGCATTCTTTTATACGCATATGTTCCCAACTTCGTTGTAAACGCTATCTTCATACGATCTTCATAATTTGCCAATACCTGGTTATATCCTGAAAAACCATCTAAAAATGACATCATTTGGGAACCATTCACTATTTGTCGTACTTCATCCAAAGAAGGGAGAGGGTAATTATCTTTCTCAAAGGCTTTGTTGAGATTGTGAAAGTCCACGCAAAGCCATATTTCTCCATTCTTTTTCCGCACTGGTACCAAATTAGCAACCCAAGTAGAATGTCGTACCGGAAAAATTATCTTAGCGGAAAGTAACTTTTGCACTTCCTTGAATATCAAGGGTTCTATTAGTGCATTGATCGGGCATTGCTTTTGCGGGAACGACTTTATGTTAGGTTTTAGGGGAATCACATGGGTGATAATCGTTGTATCGAATGTCTTTAAATCTTCATACCCCCATGCTATTACATCAATGAACTCTTTCAAGATCTGTATTAGTTTTTCTCTTTCATTTTGAGTACAAATCTTCCCAATATAGACAATCCTCTCTTGTCCTTCTGGACCAATATTATGAGGCTCATATTTTCCGACATCTGAATCTGTTGTTAATCTCTCTTTTACTCTAGGGTCCGAATAAAAAAGTCTCTCTAGGGTGACCATTCCTTTAGGAATAAAATTAGTCGGTAAATCCAAAATATCCACATCACCTTCGTTGTTAAGATCATCCGATTTGTCTTCCTTATCAATAATTTGATCTTCAAAAGACCCTGAATTGGCAAGGAAGGCTAAGATGTGGGCATCATCTTGGAAGACTTGGAAATGTTTGATATTGTCAGGTACAA
The DNA here is from genome assembly GCF_030272615.1 of Cryptomeria japonica. NCBI lineage: Eukaryota > Viridiplantae > Streptophyta > Pinopsida > Cupressales > Cupressaceae > Cryptomeria > Cryptomeria japonica. Next base: position 905,946,099 of record NC_081407.1, read on the forward strand.
CAGGTACAGAGATTGATTCCATCGAGAACTTCTTTAAAGGGGATTGACTTACTGGTTCTAATTTACTGGCAACTATGGCTAGTGCATCAGGTATTTCGTTTACTTTCTTAGGTACCAATTGAATATCAAAAGCCTCAAAATCTTCAATCAAATCCCACACTCTATTCCGATACGCTGCTAACCTTTTGTCATGGCATGCATATTGGCTTCGCACTTGTTTAACCACTAACTCAAAATCTCCTTGCACCTTCAAACACTTTGCCCCTTTCTTATGAGAGAAAAGTAATCCTCTAATTAAGGCTTCGTACTCCGTCATGTTATTAGTACAAGGGAATTGAAGTTAGTAAGAAGCTAAAAGGGTTTTCCCTTTTGGGTTGGTTAACTCTTTGCCTGTTCCACTGCCTTGCTTGGATTTTGACCCATCAAACTTTAAAAACCATATTTCATCTTTTGGTCTCTTCATATTCTTCACCTTTGGGTCAATGATGAGGTTAGTGCTCAGAGAGGATTGCTGCTTCTCAAGCTTGAGACCTTGTGACAATTGAGGTTGTTCAATTTCTGGTTGTATAAACACTTCAGTAGTATTCAAAACAACCTGTTCCGATTGAGGTTGAAGTTTGGATTGTGTTTCTTCCTTCTTAGGCTCCAGAGGAACATCTTCCTCTTCGTTTTTAACAATCTCGACTGCAAGAATCTCCTGGTTGTACTCTTTAGGTAAGGTAGTCTTGTCCACAGGGTCAACTATTTGGGGTTCTAATTTGTCACAAGTTAAACCTTGAACTTCCTCCATATTGGCAGTATGATCATCTTCTTCGTATGGAACCAGACTCATCAACTTTGTAATCTCATTCTGACATGGGATACATAAAACTTCTGAGTGCTCCTCATGGTGTATCCGACACCACTTCGGAAGCAACAACTCTTGTATCTTCATAGTGTTTCCCAATAAGCACATTCCTTGTTGTACTGTTGTAGCGAACTCTTTGACCCGCCTTCTATATGCGGTCTTGTTGGCTTGAAATATTTGAAGAGGGGTTGGTGTAGAGAAAGTAAAAATCTCATTGACCCTGTAAACCCCTAGGCTTACCTCAACAAACACCACTTCATTGAGAGCACCATAATCTGTGACCAATTTCTTCAATTTAGGCTCACTATCAATTCGGATCTGGTTGCTCACCCCCTTCCATGGAAGCCATAAGTACGTAAAACAAGTTGAGAAATATCCTCCCAATGTCTTGGACCAATCCCTACTGAGGAGCATCCCATATACTTCTGGAATATCCACCACTTGAATGTCAATATAGTGAGATATTCGAGGATCAATGCTTGACTAGATGTATACATCTTTCAATTCTCCAATGACGTTAACCTCTGTGTTGTCTAATTGCACTAACTTACTATTTACACATACTGGTTGAAGTCTGAGTTGTTGGCATATAGAGTAGGGCATTACATTTCTTGAAGCTCCCGAGTCTACCAAACAGTTATGTAAATTCTTCCCACATATCTTCAAACTCAGTAAAAATGGTGGGTTTTCTATTGCATCACTACTGATGTTACATTAAAGTCCGCCATCTTAACCTCATTACTCTGTGATTCTAGCATTTCCAACTTTCTAAGGAGATCCCTCTTCTGTTCGGGGAAATATCTCAATACTTCCATTAAGGACATAGTAGTGGCAGTCCTTTCCATCTCCTTAGTAACATCGAATGATCCTTTCAGAACATAATCTTTCCCCTGATCTTGTCTAGGGCGTGTTCCTTGGAAAGCTTAAGGAGGACGGGGATTGTTGCTTGCATTAACATCTGAAGGTACAAACTCGCCTGTCGGGGGAGGTGGCTCTATTAATGGAGCCTTGCCTTGACTCCTAATATTGTAATTGTTCCTAGTCTGAAAGGCCTGAGCATCGTATACGCATGGTTCACCGTCAACTTCAGCCTGAAATTCTTTACACAGGAAAGTATCAACTAGCATGTTAGTATTAACTTTATCAGGTTCATCATTGGAACAATCTTTGGGCTGAAAGTCAGCTTGAGCAATTCTTATGATTTGCTCGAACTGAGCACAATTAACCTCATAATGGGCAGTTGTGTCATGCAACCTGCACCAATTTCTTAGTAGATTCATATCAGCAAGGTTAACACTTTGTGTGTGGTTTGGGTTATCTCGTGCATCCGAGTGATCGTGGTTCACCCCACCGTTATTCGGACTTGTATTCCACTGCCTATTATAAGTTTTGTCATTGTACCTCTGATTTTGGTTTTGGTTATTGTAGTTTCACTGATTATTATATGGTTGGGATTGATTATACCCTCTTGGAGGATTCATCTTTAGCTGGCTCAAGTCTGAAGTAACCTGTGAGATCATTTTCTTCAAGGCCTCTACTTCAGCGGATATTTAGGATCCTTGATTCTCAGGTGCCATAGTTGGAAGTTGGAAGTTGGTTCACTAAATTCATATTGTCAAATTGTTGATTTCTGACTTGCAGTTGACCAACATATTGTGTTTGAGTGGGGGTGGTATTGGTACCATTTTGCCAAGTTGATGCTTGAGTAGTGAGCTATTGATTTGCCTAAGGTTGGGGTGTATAGATTGGCACGGGGTTCATCGTTGGGGCACCTATAGGTAGAGATGAGGGTACACCTGGGAGTTGATTGTAATTTCCTTGATTCACCCCTATGGGTAAATTATATCCAATCCCTCCCGGGGTTCGATTCAGCTCATGATTCATGCTAATTGCTAATGTGAAGACTTTTGCCAAGGTATCCCTTTGATCTTGAGGAACACTCTTTTTAATAAACATAGTAGTCCAAGGGTCAATAGCTCTTAGATATGTGTTGATGGCTATGTTAGGTGCTACCTAGTAAGGGGCTTGCAACCTCTTGAATGCCCTTTGGAAGTTGGTATTAAAAATCGTTAATGGCTCATTTGGAAATTTCTTAAGAGAAGTGAATTGATGGTATAGTGTCTCGAGGTCTACGTACACTCAGAATTGATCAATGAAGGCCTTCTCCAAGAGGTCCCAACCTATGATGGAGTTTGCAGGTAAGGCTAAGTACCAATTGTATTCATTCTCCCCAAGTGAATATGGGAAGAGTCTACATACTACATCTTGGTCTACATACTATATCTTGGTGTTGTAATTTCTAGTATTATCCCAAGCAAAGTTGTATAGTTGAGTAAGAATATTGTCTTGATAATTTTTGAGGTTAGGTTGGGTAAAGGGCATCAATCCATCTCCTGGAAGTACCATGTGTGGTTCACCTACGATGGGATTAGTCTGGCCCTCCTTCTATCACCAGTTTCTGTTGACGTATGTTTTGACACACTCACCAACAATCAAATAGTTTATGCAAACACTCACCACCTCTCCTGAAAAGTAATGAGTTTGGAAAAACTCACTACTCCAAGGTCTTTGTAGTTGGGTCTTGACGGTGATGGATAGCCCAATGGTTGATGTGGTTATACCTGTAAAGGGGCCTGTTGGTTAGAACTAAATCTCGCTGGTTACGGATAATTGCACTTCCTCTTTTTTTGTAGTTTATGATTTAAGATTCACTGGGGAAATAAAATGTGAAGCGTAAAGGGAAACAAGAAAATAACAATAAAGATCAGTATAATGGCAACTTAATGAGCTACTCAATCAGTTCCCTGTAATCCAAGTAATTATCAAATATTATCCAAGTTAGCATTCAACAACGGGCCTCTAGAAAACCTGCAAAATCATCAATTTCACAAATCTGTGGAAATAAAATCATCAACAATATGGCCTATCACAGTAGTTCTCATACATCACTGATGTGCACAATATAATTCATAGAATGATAAAAAAAAAGATTAAACCACATTGCTAACTTAAAACAATAGACGTTACTTGATTACACAGAACAATTTGGTAGAATATAAACGTAGATCAGACAATCTACAAGTTGCTTTTCATATTAATCTCCATGAATGTATAACAAAAATAACTAAAACTTCTTAACAATCTGAAAAATACTCTAAAATATCTGGGTAGGCCACAAATCATCAATTTGGGACCCTTACAAATGAATCCAACTTCTCAATTTATAGAAGTTTTCCACCCTACTATCTAGGAAATAACCCTATTCTAAATTAAGAACTGATCCTAGGAGTCACAGTTAACTTGCAAGTTTTTGTCTTGATACTCCACTTAACAACTACAAAATGGGGATTGCATGAGCACTACAAAGACCCTACTTGGTGAGCCACGTTTTTGTAATCATGCAGAATTTCTCTCAAAATTGGAACTTGAGTAGGAGCAACAGTTTTTAAAATACAAGAAAAAGCTTTGCTATCTTTAGCAATTGTGTTCTTATCTTTTTATTTCTGGGGAAAAGCCTTATAATTTTCAATTATACATGCAACTTGCTTGGACTGGAGGATTAGCTACATGCTTAATTTTAAATTTATATTTCTTCAAAATCTCATCGGCATGTGCTCCTTGTTCCTCTTGATCTTGGGGAGTCAAGATCAACCTTTCATTCAATATGGTTTCTGCCTCACCCCCTTCGCCTTCTAGCGGTCGTTGTTGCTCAATATCCTCTTCTTCTTGATTGGAGTCGGACTCGATGTTTCTAAATTTCACCCCTTCAGTAGTGGATGTGAAGCCTTGCACTCCGAGCTGCCCTACAGATATATTGACTAATGGTGGTGTAGGAGCAGTGGTGCCTAGAGCACTTGTTGTACCTGTTGAAGGTGGTTGAGCAGGTATCTCCTCAATAGCTTCTACATTCTCTTCTTGTTCCTGGGTACCCTCTCCTTCGGTGTGGCCTATAGCCATCCTTGGTGGGAGAACATTGACAAGTGCCACTACGCCCAGCCCATCGATCACCCCTAGGTCTGCAACCTTGTTCAATAGTTCATACTCCCTCATCTTCTCTTGGAGTTTCTTCAATAAGTCCTCACTGCTTTCTTGAGGCTTGTCTTCCTCACCTGGGTCAGTGGAGGTATTCTACCTTGAGGCTAACCTTGTCTTTGGGGCTTACTCCTTATGGCCTCTTGATTGAGGTACCCCTGAGGTGGATTCCTTTTGTTTTGTTTTTGATACGCCGGGCCTTACCCTCTGGTTTAACCATTGTTTAGTCCTATTGATGACTGCCTGGGAGACCTTCTCCATATTTGTATCTTCAATTGTAGACCACTTTACTAGGGAGAGGGGCCTCTTATCTATACCTGATTCTCTATAGATTGGATCAAGTAACTCTCCATCATCCCTCAGGTGTTTAGGGAGGTTAGTCTCAATACCAAAATCTCTTACCTGCGGGACAGATAACCTACTATAGTTCTTTTCCCTAACCTCAAAACTATCTTGTAAGTTGGCCCAAAAGTCTTCCAGGCTGGGCCTGTGCTCCTCATATGCCTTAGGCATAACTTGTTTGAGTTTCCCGTAGGGATCATAAAATTCCCTAGCATGATCATATTCTTTCAAGTTTAAATCTTGAAGCTCTTGTTCTGCTAGTTTTGCCACTTGTATCTTGGAACAGGCAAAGTATCCAATAGACACTAAGAAATCAATTCTTGTTTTATGTTTTGATGACAATAATGACTGAAGGCCTACAAGTTTCCTTACATATTCTAGCATAATCACCCTATCGTTGCAATAAAAAGGCAACAACATTGGGTTCCCTGTGAATCCACTAACCCTGATGCAAGTGGAGCATAGGTTTTGGATGAACCAACATGCCCACTCTCAGATGATAGCCATAGCCTTTGGGGTAATCTGATATCCTGCATCCCTTGTCAATTTGATGATTATTGGGAAAATAAAGGCATCATTAACTCTCTTGAAATGCAGCTTAGCATTGGCTAGAGTAAGTTGGGAATAATACTCCACATCTTCTTCTGTCCTTCCTTCTCTCCCAATTGTCCTTCCACCTGTAGGCCTAGGAATTTTCCAGCTCTGGCAGCTACCCAGATGACATATGATGTGAAGAAGAATTTTTGTGTATGCTGCACCTATTTCATCTACTTACAGATATTATCAGAGAGGATATGTGGCCAATCAAAGTATTGTTTCCCTATTAAGATAATGCTCATGAACTTGAACATCCAGGGATGGAAGTGCTTGCAGTCTGGCTTGCCAAAGGCCTTGCTAAGCATAATGATCATGTCCTTTTGGGGTTCTTTGAAATCTGCCTTCAGGATCTCTATTGCCTTAAGCCCTGTCTTTTTTTCTTCTTCTAGCCAGTTGGCATTCATGTGCCTCTTATTGGCTGATATTTTGTCATTCCATGCCTTTAAGGCCTCTTCTTCGGTTAGCAGAAACACTTCTTTCTTGGTGGGGATACCAAAGATGAATCCAAGCATATCTGGGGATAAGTCTATAACTATTTTTCCCTGTGCGTCTGTGCACTTTCTAGTCTCTAAATTGAAAAATGGGGCAATGGCCATTATTAATTCTGGTACCCTCAATGATTGTGGGAATATAGTGGCCTCTACTAGGCTGGATCTCTTGATTCTTCGATGGAGGGCCTCCAGGCTAGGTTTATTCAATTGAGTTCTGATATCTTCTATTTCTATGTGGCCGATTTCAGCGTCTGTAACCCATCTGATTTGATCCTCAAGCTTTGAGACATGGACCTGTCCCTGGTAATGGTACTTCATGGTGGCTGGGAGTCTGTCAATTTATTTGCCTCTTTTGCTGGCAAATGAGTCTATCTAAACACTCGAACTTGCAAGCAAAACACAAATCTTCAGTCTCTAAAATTAGGCATAAACTTTAATTTGCTTCAGGACTTCGGGGTTTGGGGGTCCCAGGTTAGGCACAAGGGGAGAAGGCTCGGAACTCCGGGGATCCGGGGTTAGGTCTACACAAAAACCTCCCAGAACTTTGGGGTTCTGGGATCATGGAATGGGGTGATCCAGAACTTCGAGGATCTAGGGTTCCAAGGTTGGTGAAAATGAAACCACTTGGAACTCCGGGGTTCCAGGGTGGTGGGAATGGAAACCACTCGGAACTCCGGGGATCCAGGGTTCCAAGGTGTGGGAATGGAAACCACCTGGAACTCTGGGGATCTAGGGTTGCGGGGTGTGGAAATGGAAACCACCCAGAACTCCGGGGATTCAGGGTTGTCGAAATGGAAAAGCACTCGAAAGTCTAGGGATTTGGGGTTTTGGGCTAAAAACTAGGGCACGCAACAACAACAAAAAAGAAGAAGTGAAAACAAAAGAAAAACAAATGAAAAGGAAAGGGAAGGAAATCTAACCTAATAGAACACGACAAGGGGGAGAAAATTCACCAACCTAGTGAATCAAAATGCCCAAAAACGCCAAGGAAAGCTCAAAGGTCCAAAAGTTCATGACTTGGAGCTAGGGAGGAGGAGCTTTGAATGCACAAAATGAATTTTAAAGGTATATGATCTCTATTTATAGCTCCCTGAACCCATCCATACGATAGCGTTTAACACAACCCTGAGACTCCAGGGTCCCAGGATTCCAAGCTCGACAAAAGAAAAAGAACACCCCAACCCAAAACTCTAGGGATTCGGGGTTCCGAAGCAGGCATCGAAGATGACCTCAGAACTCCGGGACTCTTGGCTTCCGAGGTCAACAACAAAAGACCTCAGGACTCTGGGACTCCAGAGTTCTGAGGTAAAAAGGCAAAAAGACCTCGGGACTCCAGGACTCCGGGTTTCTGAGTTAAAAAGACAAAAAGACCTCGGGACTCCGTGGTTCCGAGGCAAAAAGACAAAAAGGACCTTGGGACTCCGGGGTTTTGGAGTTTCGAGGTAAGAACAAAAAAGGAAAAAAGAAAAGAAAAAAGGGGGCGCACATTTTGACTCAAGGAGACTAATGGGAAAATAGGTATGCTAGGCATAACAATACTATTGATCAACGTACTAATACCTTAGCAAATTTTGAAATTTTAGAAATGGAGGAAGAGAAAAGAGAAAAGAGAATAGAAAAAAACAACAATTAATGTGTCAAGACATGATCATCCAGAATGCAGTGGAGATTTGGATGAAGCTGAAGAAAATGTTGTGAGAAGATTCCAGTGAGGCACTAGAAAGTATAAAGGTAAGTTACCTCTAAAATTATTCTTTTGTGGTAGAATTGGACATTATGCTTCTAATTGCACTTACAAAGAAGACTATAAGAGACTGGATGATGATGAGGATGAATTTTTTTTAGAAGATGCAACTTTAACAAAAGAGAGAAGAAGGGAATATGTTCTATTGACGAACATACATCTGAAGATGAAATTGATGATGACTCAAAGGATGAATCCTTGTTTCTAGCAATTGAAGAAAAGGAGAACTCCTTGGAAAAATTAGAAGAAGAGAAGACAATCAAGAATACATTGCATGTTAAGATAAAACCAAGTACATGGATTATTGACTCCAGATATTCAAATCATATGACCAGTGATAAGGACAAGTTTATTAATCTCAATAAATATGATGGTGGATCAGTGAATTTTGTCGAAGAAGATGGAGCGAATATTCAAGGTATTGGAAGTAATTCTATTGATGATGATATTTATTATTTTAAAGGATTAAGACATAGTTTGTTAAGTGTTAGTTAGATGTGTAGAAAATGTTATGAAGATTTGTTCGGTAGCACCGGATGTGTGATCAGAAAAGAAAAGACTAGTAAAATGGTTGCATAAGGAATTATAATAGGTGGAAATATACACTATATCAAGGATAAGAGATAAAGTAAATATTTGTTAGCACAAAAGATTGAGATTGTTCCAAAAATTATAGAGAAGACAAGTGATCCAAAAGAAAACAAAGAGAAGGAAGCAAAGGAAGAAGAAGTAGAAGAAGAGGAAAACTCAACAAATGTTCTTGCTAAATATGTCCAGAATCATCATTCAAAAAACCAAATAATTGGAGACAAGACAAAAGGTGTTCAGACAAGGAGGAAGATTGCAGAAGCTCAAGAATAAGCCAATTATTATTTTCTATCGATGACTGAGCAGAATAATTATGAAGAAGACAGTAAAGATGAGAGCTAGGTAAAAGCTATGGAAGAAGAACTAAATCAGATTAAGAAGAATAAGACTTGGGAACTAGTACCTAGATCGTTGGACAAAAATGTGATAGGAACTAAATGGGTGTTCAGGAACAAGCTAAATGAGCAACGATAAATTACAAGGAATAAAGCAAGATTGGTATGTAAAGGACACTCTTAGGTGGAAGACATAAATTTTGAAGAAATTTTTACTCTGGTAGTAAGGATGAAAGCTATATGTATGTTTATTGCATTTTATTCTTACAAAAACTTTAAAGTTTATCAGATGGATGTAAAATCAACATTTTTGAATGGAGATCTAGAAGAAGTTTACATTGAGCAACCATATGGATTCAAATTTACAAAAGAATTGGATATGGTGTACAGACTTAAAAAGGGTTGTATGGACTCAAACAAACACCTAGAGCCTGGTATGCAAGATTAGATAGGTATTTTTTCGATAGAATTTCAGGAAGGGCACTACAAACAAGGATCTTTATTTCAAAATTGATGGAGATAAGTTTTTAATTGTTATAGTTTATATTGATGATATTATATTTGAAGGAAATTATAGTTTATGCAAAGATTTAGCTAAAGAGATGCATAAAGAATTTGAAATGCCAATTATTGGTGAGTTGTCTTTCTTTCTTGGGTCGTAAGTTATTCAATCTAAAGATGGAATTTTTATCTCTCAAAGAAAGTATGTCAAAGAGATGTTGAAGAAATTTAGTTTTGATTATTGTAAATTGGTTACAATTCCTTTAACCATTGGATGTAAGTTAAGAAAAGATGATGAGTCTTTAGAGGTTGAAAAAAAGAAGTACATATTGAAGATTGGTGGATCATTGTATTTGATTGCGTCTAGACCAGATATCATGTAGACTGTTTGTCTGGTGGCTAGATTTCAGGCAAATCTGAAGGTGATACATGAGCAAGATATGAAAAGAATTTTCAGATATTTGAAAGGTACTATGGATTTTGGACTTGGTATAAAAAAGGTGGATATTTCATAATGAAATATTATACTGATGCAGATTGGGCTAGAAGTGTTGATGACTAGAGGAGCACTAGTGGTGGTGTTTTCCTTTTAGGAGACAGATTGGTCTCCTAGTTTAGTAAGATGCGAGATTCAATTTCCCTATCTATTGCTGAAGTAGAGTATATTGCAACGACATCTTGTTGTACTCAGGTGATGTGGATGAGATAGACTCTTAAAGATATCAAGGTAACATATGATGAAACAATTCCTATTATGCGTGACAATACAAGTGCAATAAACATTTCAAAGAATTCAGTTATGCATTCAAGAACAAAGCATACTTCAATAATATATCACTACTTAAGGGAGAAATTTGTTGAGAAGGAAGTTTGATTGGGGTACATTTCTACAAAAGAGAAGGTTGCAGATATTTTCACTAAGGCATTGGTAAATGATACATTTGAGTTCTTTGGGAGAAGCTTGGGGTTATTGCCCCTCCTTCTAGCTAGGTGCTTTATGGAGATGCATCTTTTTAGGGTATCTTTCATGTCTATTTATTTTCTTGGATTGATGTTGTGTCTACTCTTGGGGGGAGTAGTGGTGTGTGTAGTGTTGTTGTGGCCTTTTTCCTTAATGGAAAAGGGGGAGAGATAGTGATAGAGATTTTTTTTTTTTGGGGAGAGATAGAGTTAGAGCAATTTGGGAGAGAAAGAGCAATATTTAGAGTATTTTTTATATCTAGAGCAATATTGTTTTGTAGTTTAATAAAGTTTTGGTTGCATGTTGACTTTAGTCAAGTGTTGTCAAGTGTTGCCATCAATGACAAAGGCGGAGATTGTTGGAAGAATGTGTTGGTGTGATTGTCATTGATGTCAAAATTGTTGTTCCAGATAGTTGTTGGTTCAAAATGTTTGTTGGTACAGAGATATCTTATTGTGTTGATATTGTAGTGGTTTTATTGGTTGTTCTGGAAGTGTTCGAGTCTAGAAAGTGTTTCTGACATTGTTTGATGTTGTTATCTTCTTTGGTTATGGTTTTGGTATCATGGATATGCTGGATTTGTAGTTCGGAAATATCTTTATTTTCTTCACAAGTTGTGGTATATTTCATAGAATGTTGTGATACTCTATGCTAGACCTATCTTTGGGTCCAAATATGATATGTGGAAGGTGTTTAATGTCTTATGGGTCTCACTGTAGCGTGTGGAGATCTAGACTAGGGATTTTTACGTCAGAGAATATGTTTTGATTGTTAATTGCTTATATGGATGCGTAGTGTGTTGGTATGTGGTTAGTTATGTTCTAGTGATTGTGAATAAGTGATTTGATCTTTGGAAGATGTGATTTGGTCCCCTCTTTCTCCTGGAGTTGATCAATGCATGTGTTTTTGGTCTAGAAGGTATATTTTGGTTCCGGTGGACTTGGTTCAAGATTTTATGATCTATCTTATATACAAGGAATTAATGCGATTGAGTTAAATATGTAGTGAGGTGTTGAATGTAGAGAGAATGGAAAGAATAGTGTAGATGATTCACGAGAGGAAGTGTGCAAAATTCAGTGAAGAGCAGATAAGTAGAGTTGTGTTCGAATGATATGCAAACTATTTTGAGATTGTGGTAGATGTATGCGACAAAGTGTTGAAAGTTGAGGTCTGAGTTGTGTGTGTTGATGTTGGTCGCTTGATGTAGAGTTCAAGGACAACTTCATGATCATGAGATCCTTCTTTCACATCATTTTTGTATCTTGCCTTGTTGCAATTAGTGTAGTAACCCACCTTACTTAACCCAACAAAATTTGACCACCTTTTTTTTTGTTTACTTTAATCATTTGTGTTTGATTCAATTACATACTTTGGGCATCCATCCATTAGGATTAGGCATTCATCCATCTGGGATGAGCACCTAACCATATGGGTTAGGCATCTGTCCATATGGAGCAAGAGGTTTCATCTATCCAATACGAGATAGGCATCTACCCATACGGGGTAGGCATCTATCCAATTGGGATAGGAGGTGCTCTGGCTAGAGACATAGACTCATCGGGACCATTCGGGTCCTAAGTCACACACTAAGTACTACACTCCTCTAATAGGAGTGCACCGAGGTCGCCGTCCTTGGGAGAAATCAAAATAACATAATACAAGCTTGAATTCCGCCTTGGAATTTGGCTTAAAGCCTTAGGAAGTCAAGCGAATCCATATGGGATTCCTTCTGAGTATGCATTGAATTACTTTTTCCTTTTTATTATACTTATCTTTCAAATTAGGATTCTTCTCAATCCTTCTTCTTACCAAAACCTAGACCCCATCCACGAACGCCTGAGTACTAGGGACAACTCTGTCCCTAGACTGCCTACATACCTGTTTCAGCATGGGATCAAGGCGTAAAGTATATAGTTCTATTTTCTACTCTATGGTTTGATGTAAACTGATTAGTGGGTACACAACCCTTTCTAGGGTCAATGTCCCAGATAGTTTCTCTACGGTTGCTACCCACGGTGGTAGCACTTAAGCAAAGGCTCAAGGTGGCCTATTGCTTGTGGCCTAAAACAACTAGATCCTAATACCTATCATAAGCGTCACCCTTGACCCAATTGTCAATCATCAACAACTCTTCAAGATTTAATCAATTTCATAAAAGCATTTCACTCAATCAACCTTAAAGGGGGTTTACTATGGTTTAACTCAGCGGATGAAAAAATCATTTAAGGATTATCTTATTAGATTATCGATCCAAGGGGGATTACTCGCCCCTTGGATTTTTAACTTCCAAGTGTCCCTTATTACTCCCCAAGGATTTATAGAGATGATGCCACAAATGTCGTTGATGCAGCTTTATTAGGCGTTAAGTGCAGTAGTTTAACACGATGACATTACCCATAAGAATGACCCAGAGGCACCGTAAATACCGAACGCTGCTAGGTTTTGGTTTTTCGACTTCCTTTATTTAGTTTTCTAACTAAGAAGCTATGAAAAACATCATGCTTGAAACAATTATGAAATGAATGTACATAATTAGACATTGCAAAGTTTAATTAATTGAAATAACTACCTCGATGGCATTCATGTACCACTTGATAAAAAAAATACCATCTTTCTACAACTAAACTATTTAATATTTCAAACTTGAAATCTAACTTACACAATAATGACAATTACGAAACTCGCATATTGATAATTAAAAATGTGTAACTTGCATGGAGATGATGAAGACGTCAATAAATGCAATTAATGTATAAGTAATTTGCATGATGCAAGAATAGTGTAACTTACATGCAAGATTAAGCAATGTTTTGTTCCTACCACGAGAATAATTAATTATAGAGTCACAGGTTCCAAAAATAGCAATTAGTGTAGACATAGACAAATTTTGGATCAAATCATAATAATATAAATTAATTACTTATAATGAATCTAAAATGCCAACTAAGCTACCCAATAAATCTCAAATAGATTGAGAGATTCCAATTATATACTTTAATTTACAATTACGAATTTACTACACAATGATCCCAATTATTTATAGATTTTTCTAAGTTTAGTTTACTAACTATAAAATTTATACTAAAGAAAGTAATAAAAATTCCTAAATTGCAAATTATATATATATAAAAATAACGATAATTAAAAAAAATAAGCGAAACCTTGTGTTTTAAGAGTTAGTGGGGAGTGGGGCCCACAGGTCCCATCACCCTTGCGGACCTGCAGGTGCAGGCCCGCAGAGATGAGGGGACACCGTGGGCCCCTCCACTCCCCCTACACGCTGCCCAATAAATACTTCGTGCATAAAGACTTTACTTTAACTTATTTATTTATTACCATTTTTTGTATAAATTAATAATATATATATATATATATATATATATATATATATATATATATATATATATATATATATATATATATATATATATATATATATATATATATATATATATATATATATATATATATATATATATATATATGGTTTTCATTCTAGTTTATTTAATGATATAAAAAATGTTATTATAAAAATAAGAATAAGAATCTATTCACATGCATGGAAGATAATAGAGGAAGTTTATTTCAGATGATCTCAAAGGAGCCCAAGGAAATACACTGTGCTTGAATTCGAGGCAGCAATACAACAGAGAGCTAAATCTCCTCAGAGATAGGTACATGTATAAATTTTGATTTCACAGAGATCATATTCAACAAATCTGTCTTCTGTTGAGATAATAAATTTTTTTGATGAGATTTCCAAGAAATTGATATTCACAGAGAGAGATTTCTGAAAACAAGATAATATTCCACACAAATTTTATACAATAAATCTGAGAAGGATTCCTACTTGAAATACTATATCACATAGCGAGATTTCTTAATACAATGATTATATGCATAAAGAAAAAAATTATTTACAAAGATAAAAGATTTTGAGTTTGAAACAAGATTTTATTTCTTTAATCTAATTCACAACCAGAATTTGAACAAGATTTTATTTATCTAATCTAATTCACAACAAGTATCTAAAACAAGATTTCATTAATCTAATTCACAACAAGAAATTGAAACAAGAAATCTAATTCACAGCAAGAAATTGAAACAAGATTTTATTAATCTAATTCATAGCAAGAAATTGAGACAAGAAATCTAATTCACAACAAGAAATTGAAATAAGATTTTATTAATCTAATTCACAGCAAGAAATTGAAACAAGAAATCTAATTCACAACAAGAAATTGAAACAAGATTTCATTTAGTTAATCTAATTCACAACAAGAAATTGAAACAAGATTTTATTAATCTAATTCACAGCAAGAACAAGATGCATGATTCAAATAAATAAATAAAAAAACCTGGATAGTTGCACTTGATGTAGAATCCCCTCTGAATTCTTCAACTAGCCTCCTTTGATCCTTCCTTGCAAGCTTGGAAAAATTTCTTCAAAACAACCTTAACTATTCTCCAAATGAAAATATGACTACTAAAACAACTATTTGAGAAAACTTTCTTCAAAGAATAACCAGCTCCCTCTTTTAAAAACTTGCATACAATATATAGGAAAAATCCCTTAATTCCACTATCTAGAGAAATTAATTAAGAATGAGATTCTTGTTCCAATATTGGACCATGCAAAATTGATTAATATCCTAGTGGAGGAGTTACATGCAAGGTATTGAAGATTCCTTTAGAAGCTTCTAATTTCTCCTACAACATGTGCCATAATTGGGAATGAGAAAAAGAATAAATAAATAATGCCTATTTAAATTATATTCTCCAAGTGTGTATGTGGGTCCATTATTTATTCTTTTATAATATTCATTCAATCATTTTCAATAGCTCAACCAAAAAAAAAATATAATAGAACTGTATCAAATGAAAAAGTGATAAAGGAGGGTTGTGACAGTTAGCTTCAGGTTTTGCAAGTACTCTTTTGTATCTTGCCCCAAGAGAAGTTAGCCTTGGTTTGCAAGTCTAAAGCAGTGAGCTCTTTTTATTGTAATCTGATATATATAGTGGATATATTTTGTGGGCAAGTGATCACCGTGGTTTTTCCCTCTTTGGGTTTCCCACGTAGAAAATCTTGGTGTTCATGTGTTGGATATGTGTTGTTAATTAATTGTTTATGTGTTGCATTAAATTTTTGATTAAATTGATTCACCCCCCCCTCTCAGTCCTACCTTGGGTTCAACATAAATGTCTTATATGAGGTGTACATTCTCAAAACTAGACCAACAAAGTCTTATACGAGATGCTTTCATTTCCGAAACCAATTGCAAGAGTTTTTCTTATGCCTCATATGGGGTATACATTCTCGGAACCAGACCAACAAAGTCTTATACAAGATGTTCCTAAATCTGGACATATATTTGTCTTATATGGGGTGTACATTCTCAAAAATAGACCAAAAAAGTCTTATACAAGATGTTTTCATGCTCAAAACCAAACAAGACCTTTTATATGTCTTATATGAGGTACACATTCTCGAAACTAGACCAACAAAGTATTATACGAGATTTTCCTGAAACCAAACAGATTTGTTTTTATTTCATGTCTTGTATTGGTTGTTGCATGATCAAAAATAGACCAACAAGTCTTATAGAAGATTCTTAACTCCTGAAACTAGACAACAACATATGCAACAAGGTGAGTGGAACTAGCAAAATAAAGGTAGACTATTTTGACTCTCATACCCAACATGGAACACATAGCATAACACAACTTGCTAGCCCATGGTATCCATCACTAACTTATTTGACTATAAAATCCATCAAAACATTCCGATGAAAGTCCAATAATTATTTGTATCATTGGGTACCTATTTATTTAATCCAAAATTTTCATTTTTTTTCAATTTTCATGGTTTTCGTTGCTATTTCGACATTACCTTAAATTTGTGGGTAGATGGGTATATGTTTAGTGCCACCTTAATTTGTGGGTCGATGAGTATGTTGTAAGCATTAGTCGGGGTTCTGATGAATGTTTTTTGATAAATAAAATTGATTTTGATAATTTATCTATAATTGACCCAATGCGGCTAATGCTTGTCAAAAAGCATTTATAACTAATTGCGCAGGGGATTCTGGACTCTTATTAGGGGATTTTGACCTTTGAGGGTCTTTTACCTTCTGTCAAATTAAATGTATGCACTTCTATGGCTGACTCTTCAACTTGATCCATTGTAATCAAATTTACATATACTTGGGAGCTTGGTAAAAAAAAATCATGTCAGATAATATTATTTGAGAACAAAATGAAGAGACAATTGCTAGATTGCGGGCTAGATTGAAAAGAAAGGGTGAGGGGAAATGTTATTGTCCTTGCAATAATTGCAAGGGCTTAAAGACGAGAAGACTTTTAATCACAACAACTGAGAAACATTGTAGGCAACATGGTCACGTTGAAGGGGGGCATGACTATTGTCCATTGGTAAGATGTTCATTATATGTCTTTATATTGATTGAATTTGTAAATGTTTATATCATTTTAACATTTTTTATATATAAAAAAAATCACTTGATCATGATCATGCTTTATTTGTGTCGATCATTATTATAAAGGAGGGGTGCCCTGGGGAACATGATATGGATTATCATGACCCAAAGAATGTGGTTTTGCAAGCGGAGGAACATGGTGTTGTGAATATCGAAGATGAAGTTAATGATCCTATGGAAGAAGATGATCATGCGCCAGAAAACACACTTGAAGATGATGGTACAAATACATTGATCCATGACACATTTAGTGGTACGGTTGATCATGATGATCGAGATGACTTTGATGATGTTCATGATTTAGTTGTACTTGAGAGGGCATACAAGCCCCTTTATGAAGGTTCCAAAATAACTCTTCTCTTTGTTGTATTGTTGGTGTTTAACTTGAAAGTTATGAATGGTTTATCCTTCATATAAATCTCATGGATGGTAAGGTATGTCATCTATGTCATGTTTTTTCATCTATTTTTGTTGTTAGGTCATCACTAATAAATAAAGGATGAAATATGTACCATTAATATTCTTTAAATTAACAAATTTTTTTTTTTTGCTGTAGATTGATAGGTGAATTTTTGTTACCACCATCAAATATTTTACCTCACTCATACCAAGATTTATCTGCCATTATAAAAGATATTGGAATGAAGTATCAAGCAATAGATGCATGTCCCAATGATCATATTATATATCATAAATAACATGAATTTGCAACAGAATGCCCAGAATGTCATATTAGTAGATATCGATCAGATCAACTAACAAAAATGGTGCCTTGCAAGGTTCTTCATAATATTCCCATTATTCCACGTATGCAACGATTAATTAGGTGCAAAATCTTAGCGTAATTTATGGATTACCATGCATGAAATAGAAGTGGAGATGACATTCTTCGAATGCCTGCGAATGGTTCTGCATTTAGGGACATGGAGGAAAAATGGCCACACTTTAAAGAAGAACCTCATAATGTTAGGCTTTCATTGGCAACAGACAGTGTCAATCTATTTGGAGAGCTGAGATCTATTCACTCGGTGTGGCATATCTTTGTTATCAACAATAACATTCCTCCATGGATGTCAATAAAGAGGGAGCACATAATATTGGCAATGATTGTTCCAGGTATTTATTTACATTAATTTTATTTAACGTAGTAGCATCTCATTTGTCTTATTTGTTGCATAATGACATTTTTTTTTTTTTTCATTTAATAGCCATGTACATTAGTTTATATATATTGCAGTAAAATGGTTATAATAATTATGTAATATTTATGTTCATTCAACTAGGTAAGTACCAACTTAAAGATATGAATATATATATCGAGCCTCTTATTGATGAGTTACTAAAGTTATGGAATAGTGTCACTATGCATGACGTCTCAAGACCAATAGGACAAAGACAATTTCAATTCCTTGCAATGCTTGTATGGACAATTCATGATCCCCCAGGGCTAACACATTTTTGTGGTATGTTATAATGTTAGATTGCACTTTAACGATATTTTTAATTTTATGAAGTACATATCATGCATTTAAAATTTTTTTATCTATTCATTATATATAATTATAAAATTAAAATATTTAATTCAGTTATATATGATCTTGCAGGTCTTCAAACAAAGGGAAAACTTGCATGTCCAGTTTGTGGTCCAAAGATGAAATTTTGTCGTTCAACAAGTTTAGGAAAGTAGGCGTTTGATGAGTATAAGCACTTCCTCCACAAAAATCATAAGTCAAACTATTGAAAAATATATTTTCAATGGGAAAGAAGAGACTACATCAAAACCATGAAGAATGACACCTCGCCTATGGAATTTGGAATATAATAGAATTAATTGTCAAGGTTATACATCTGATCAAATTGTTTATCTATCATATATGATATGTTTGAAATTTATAATTTTATATTGTGTTTTGTTTACTCATGCTGGAATTGACAATGATTGTCATTGTTAATTTTTTAACTTATATGCTTCATGAAGGTCATCAAGGCATTAGTGGTCGGCTTCCACAGGGACTAAAAAGTTATCCCAAAAAATTTAGTAGGTTACCCTATTATGAGTAGCTACAAATTATGCATTTGTTTGATACAATGCATATCGGAAATAATATAACAAAAACGTTATGGAAAATATTGGACGGAAGGCATGACAAAGAAAAAAATGTCAAAATTTGTAGTGACATTTAGGAAGCCAATCATGCAATGAAAAATGTCATTCAATTAAATAGTGATGGAGACCAAATTAATATAAGTGCCCTCCCTTGGTTATTAACAAAGCAACAAAGCAATTCTATAAAAGAAGTCATACGAAAAATTTGATTTCCCACGGGATTTGCAGCGAACATAAACAATATCATAACAAAGAAAGGTGAATTTGGGTTAGGGATGGAAACACATGATTGACAAACCTTCATTAAGGTAATTATTCTGGTATATTATATTACATGAGGTAAGTAGCGATATTTGTTCAATTCATTGTTTAGATCTTATATTTGCCATTTTTTTTTACTTGTTATGTAATATATTGTATATTTTTGTTAAATCTCATTAATATATTTGCGCCTTCAATCACTTGTAGATGGTTGTCATCTAAAGAAATCCATAAAGAAGATAAATTACTGGAAGAGAAAAATTCCTCTTCTAATGTGTGAAATGCAAAAGTGTCTACCTTCGACATTTTTCAATTCACAAGAACACTACCTCATACACCAAGTTGAGGAAATTGAATTGTGTGGACCTATACACACAAGGTCAATGTGGATGGTTGAGAGGCACTTGAAATTTTTGAAGGCTTTGGTTAGACAAAGAGCACATCCTGAGGGTTCTATGGTGTAGGGATATATGGTATACCAAACCATGGTGTACATTATTGAATATCTTCCTAATTTTGCAGCAAAGTTCCATGTAGATCGCATTTGATATCCCAACTCCATTAACAAATTTGAAGAGGAGTACCTGAAGGGGAAAGGTAAATTGAGGAAAGTGAGAGGTAATTATAAGATGGTCATGGACATTAATTAGAATATATTTTACATTGCCTTCAATTTCTTGGAAAGAAACAACAAAGAACTAGTCCAAATGAAAGAATCTTCGACACACAAATAGAAAAGTACTGGTATTGTATTACTCCAGAAAATAAGTCTTTCACTGCTAAAAAGTATTAAAATCTTAAAAAGTGTTGATGATCAAATATTACAATTTGAATTTCATATATATAAGAAGAAGAACCAACAAAGGTGTCTCTTCAGATTATCTTTTGGCAAATAATTAAACTACTGATCTCAATTAAATTTATAAAACAATTTAATCTTCTCCTAACATTGACTTAGCCGTTGAGAGAATGCAAATAGCCGCGTTTTATCATAGATGCACTCTATATTCTTCTAACTTGCAATTATAACATAAATTCTTCACACAAGCATTTAGGATAACAATCATCAACCATAGATAATTATAACAGAGAACTAATTTGAAAGAAAAAGCATCCACAACACAATTAGCATATAAGAGAACTGGCTTCTATATTAATTTCAAAATAAGAGTCTTTGCTTGAACATGTGTATGAAAATTACTGATAATGTCTAACATGTCACTCCTAACTTCTGTCTTGCAAATAATTACATCAAATATTTGTAACATATCATAGGTTCATGCCCTTTAAAAAGTGTCTTTTTGAAATAAACTAAGAGATTAACTTAAAAGAAACTAATCATTATCTAGTCAAGCACAAGTGTGCTTTGGCCAAATGCTTTGGAGGTACTCTTTGTTGTAATGGGTGTCATAGTCATGGATTTTATCTCTTGCTTCAACCTCTATTTTCACCATGTCCTCCACGCAGTCCACCATTGTGTCTGTGTTTCTTGTTGGAGAAGCTTTCATTACATTCTTGAATACTATCTAACAATCTCGAACCCAATCCATTTTCTCCCTTAGGTCTCCATCGTCATTGAGCAGGGGTGGGATGCCATTTGATCCATCTCCTATAAAATCAACACTTTCAGACCTCAGTGCCTCTAGATATTCTTTATGTGTTTTGATCAATTCTTCACAATTTTTAACAACATCAGGGCCCACCTTGTCTTTCCCTTGGAGCTCCTCAAGCCTGTCTTGAAGTCTTTTCTCTAACCTTTCCATCAATGGCCGATTGGTTCTTTGAGTATGTTACCTGATATTTATCCATCCATACCATCGAGTTGATAAATATTTTATGAACAAATACAGATAGTGTCTCAGTCTTGACACTTTTTAGTTGGGCCTGGAGCTCAATAATTTCTTAAGTTTGATAGCTTTAGTTTGCGGATGTGAGCTTTTACCTTGTGTTAATAATTTTTGTGGCTCTTTCTTCTTTAGTAATTCTTTTAAATGATCAATTTATTTACTCAATCTGATGTTCTCTAGCCTACCAAACTTGTTCTCTTTCAACAACAATTGAATTTGAGCTTTATTGAGCTTAGCAACATTAACACCCAGATCAACAGTGACAATTGGATATGTCTCTCCTACCTTCAGTGTCATGATGTTCCCAAAAGCTTTCTGAGTATCAATAATCATTGGTCTCTTCTGTGGAGGGTAGATAGACCAAATTAGCATGGAGTGTTCAATAGAATTAAACATGGAACCCATATAGACTTGGGTTACACCTTTTGGAGACAATTTATTTTTGGCATCAATATCATGGAGGAAACTATCAAATACCAAAACTAAATTTAAATCCCATCCGGGAAATATCAAAACACCTGCATCCTCAAGTAGCTTCCTCCCTCTTTCAGGGGTCATCTGACTCATTTATTGCTCAACTTCACCTTTCAAGGAGACCAACAACTAATTTTCATTAGAGGCATTCACCTCTCTTGAATCTTCCTTGACTGCTTTACCCTTTATCTTATATAAAAAAGCTTTAAATTCTGAAGACTTTACAAAATCATCATCTGACACAAAATCTTTACAGGCTAGCTGGCTCAAATCCTCTTCAATTGGCATGTCTTCCTCTGGATCCCTAACATGAGACACATATTCTTCAATCATTATTTTAGAGAGTTGCTCAATGGAGATTTCATCATCACTTGATGATGATTCTTCATTGCTTGATTATGACACATTAATCCTCTATGTTTCTCTCATCTTTTGCTCCATCTCTCTATTGTGATTGTCAATGGCCATTTCAGCCCCCTTCTCATCCAGGTTCCTTATCAAATCATCCCTCACAAATGGGATATGCTCATACTCACCAAGCTTTTTCTTTCTCCTTGCAACATTAATGTATCCTTCAGGGTCAAATCCTTTTCTTGGTGCACCTAGCTTCATGTTGTAATGGGATAATTTGTTCAGTGTGAGTGCATGTCCTTCCTTTCTAGTGACAGTAAATTCACCAATGCATATGGTCCCTGGCATAAAAGCATGTTTATCATGTTTTCTCAAGTGTATGTGATTGGAAATTCCCATTTGTCTAATAATTTGCAAATAAGCTATCATGTTGGGTACTAACTTAGGTAACAGAAATGGAGAATCTTCAAAGCCATAAACCCTAATCATTGTCACGTCTAAGAAACAATACTAGTCACCCCAATTATGTTTGACTGTCTCATGTCCCCTAAAGTCTGCAGACCTTAGGAACATTTTGACCTCATGTGTGAGTCCAAAGCCGCATGGGTGATCATAGAATTTGTATAAATTTTTGGCAAAATACTCCTCAAAATGAATATAATTTGATCTGACAAATCTACAATCCCATACTAAAGTACATAATTGGACTGGCAAAGGTTCATTATCATTATCAAGCTGTTTGATTCTCATCTCCTCAGGCCAGATGTCTAGATCTTGGCCATAGAATAATATCATGTGCATCAATAAAGAATAATGTAGGAAATAAATTTTAGATGGATCATTCTTCATGGCAAGAAGGCCCAAATCAATTTGTCTAGCAATGAATGTGGGAAAATCAAAATCTCTAGCATTAAGGCATTGAATGTCTGTTGCAATCACCATGGATTCTATCATCATGAAATCCAGGGTGTTGAGACCAAGGACCTAGCAAACTGAATAGTATGTATACTTGAGATAGACTTTAAACAAGTTTACGTGGAATCCAAATCCTTCCTCTACCTCCAGTGGTGCATCAGGATTGAGCATGTGAAGGGGAAACCTCCACCTTGTGTAGGTGGTATCCAGTCTATGATATTATTTCACCAAGTCCTCAAGGACAATGGGATAGTCATAGATCCTGGTCAAATTGAACACCTCAGAGATTGCTTCTCTTGACACATAGAAACAGGGATTGTTCTTGATGTTGCAAATTGCCCTCGTCTTGGAGTCATAATGTTGTGCCAATAGTTTCAGTATGTCTACATTGACATAAACATTAGGAACAACAAGTTTTCTTAAGTTTAACCTCCATGGGTTGAGAATTGGTTGAGGGTTGTCTCGCCTATGGTAATGGAACATAAAGAGTTCATGGCCTCTAATGGTGGTATAGGCATCCCCCACAAGGTTATAATTATCCTCTAGTTTCCATTGTGCGGAATTCTTAGGTTTAGGGGTTGAACCAGGTAATTGAGTAAGAAAATCTTGATTCAATTTTCTCTCCTCTATTTTAGTTTGCTCTACTTCTACACCAGTGTCATTCATTTTCTATTTCTTACCCTTTGCCTTACTAGTTTCCCCTTTCTCATGTCTTTTACTAGTACTGCTAGAGCTTTCCATTGTATAGACAATTCAAATAATTCTTTCAAGGAATCATAGAAGAATTGTCCCAAAGACTTACTTGTTTTGCAAACTTTGTTGCTCTTGTTTCTTCTTTCGGTTTACTCTAGTTCCACCCTCAATATTCATCCAACAATGTGTTCTGGTATGAAATCACTGTAAATATATTTGCAGAGAATGTCATTCGCGCACAGTAAATGTCTTGGCTTTCTATTCAATACAACAGTCTTTTCAAATTTTGAATTGCTTTTGTTGACATGTGCTATCGACATAACCCATTTTTGTCGATGCCTCCAAATTTGGTGCCATTTTGACATAGTTATCGCTGTGGAGAAATATGGCGATGTTTTGATGTATACCATAACTGTCTTCCCTTCTCATGTCACTTTGGTGAAAGTTACATTGATAAGCCATTACTCATTTGATTCCCACCTTCGGGTTAACTATGTCGAAGACCCTTTAGATAGTGCCTATCGGTATTACTTTAACCATAGACATCTCTCATAATTGCATTCTCGACTTCTTTGGTTACTCCGATGAAGACTTCATCTTTGATTTCACTTATCTCCATACATTATCCTGATTCTAATATTCTACTTACAAATCAGTGATTGGGATAGCTTTCCTGACTTCATTTTATTCATTCGTTATTAGGATAACTTACATAGTCAGAGCACAAATAATATATGATTCTGATCTCATTAGCTATACTGATAGAGAGTTTACCTTTAGTTGCCTTTTATCCTATTCGATAGAGCTATTTTGATACAATGATATCGAGATAGTTTATTCCATTGATATTACATTGGATTGCTATTCTGCCTTTGTTAGCTATCCCAATAAGTGGCTCTTATTTTGTATTCGACATTGTTATCCCGATATCAACATACAACTGTGATTTATTAGATCAGGTTAGTTATCCCAATATGTACATGTTGTATCATTTATAAATTATAAATTAAGGTTTTTAGGTACATCAATGTTGTATATGGTAGTGAGATGTTAGGTTTTCAGGTACATCAATTATAAATTAAGGTCATATACCATGGTAACTAACTAATTATATGTCATTTGTGAATTCCAAATTTTTTTGATACAGTTGGTCGAGAGTGGGATGCACTACATTTGTACATCGCAAACAATCTTGATTGGATGATGGTATGGATTAAACGATGTCAACAATCTGGTCACGCATTAACATGGGAAGGTGTGGCTTCATTGGTTAAAGAAGCTCATCGTAATGGAGATTCCAATGCTACAACAAGGGAAATTGATTTAGTATATGGTTTAAGAGATAAATAGGTACGGATATATATATATATATATATATTAATCGTCTATATTTTTTAATTACTTTCAATTATATTGATGTATATATCTGATGATTTTTTTTTCTTTGCATACATTTGGCCAATAATAAATATGTTTATTAACTAACGATGCAATAATTTTTACATGTTTGACATATTGCAGGTGAAACACCACAAGGCTATGTGGTGCAATGGTCATAAATTTAGAATAAAAAAGTTGGATGACACAAAGAAAACTTGTGATTTTGGGATAACTGCAGTCTTTCAGGCGACTAATGTTTCATCTAGAAGCGACATACATCCAGAATTCTCAGAAAATCAATACTATGGGATTTTAGATGATATACTTAAGTGTGACTTTAAGTCCTTCAAATTAGTTTTGTTCGTCGTCCAATGGTATAGGCTACGATTGAATGAAAATGATCCCAAGAGAACTATTATTGAACATGATAATGGATTTACCATGGTTAATACAAGGTCGTTCGAGCAAGCTGGAAATGAGCCCTATGTTCTTCCAAGCCAATGTAAGTAGGTATTTTACTCAGAGGTTCCAGGTAAACCGAGTTGGTCATTTGTTGTTAGACATGATCCAAGAGGAAGGTCGATAAAGTATAATGTGGTGGAAGAAGAAGATACTGAAGAACTAGAAGATGATGTAGATGATGATCAGGATCAATAGTTAGTTGATGATGTGCCTAACGAAGATGTCGAGGAAGAGGAACTAGATCATGATGATGTAGAGTTAATGTTCATGAAGATCATATCCGTGTGGATGATGACATTATCAAAACTGATATAACAATAACGATGATGATGATATGACTAATCCTTACAATGTCAAATCTGGATTAGATGACATGAGCAAAGAGTTGGATGAAGAAGAAGATCAATGACATTGAAATGTATGAGTTATGCGATTATATTATCTATTTGATATTGATTTCTTGATAGAATTATATTTGACTTATATGGTTACATAATTAATTCATGATGTTTTTAATTTTTATGCCATTGCATAATTAATTCATGATGTATATTTTGTTTATGGAACATACCTATTGTAGGAGCTTAAAATCACTGGTTTGATAATAGGAAGGTAAAAAATGAGTATATTTTATTTATGGAACATACCTAATGTTGGAAGCCTAGTACATATTTATATTGATATTTAATAAAAGTTTTACAATGTATAAAAAAGGGGGGGGCTCTTATCAGCCAGTTTTTCTCTAACATTTTCAACAAAAAGTAACAAGTATTCTAGGCCTAAACAACTTCCAAGGTTACCTATACATATTAGATTAGGCTTGCTTCCATAAGACAAAAAAGGAAGCCATAACATATGCTAAACCAGTATTACATATGGGAATTTTACATTACATTCATGAGACAAAATTGGAAGCAATATTACAAAAAACATACTGGCTATCGTTCATTCTTCCATGGCTACTGGAGCAATAATATTCATATCTCGATTCTCTTGAGCTCCTCCTGCAGGCATATCTCTATCATGTATATCTGGTATCCATGAGGGATTATTAACATCATGACCAAATTGGGGATCCCCCATTCTTGGCATAGCATTGAGGTCTGGAACAACTTGTTGCTGAGGCTGAGTTGCATCTTTGGTCCTTTCATTGCTTAGCATTATTAGCAGAGCATTGAATTTTTTCTTGATCTTGTCAACTAAATCACAACCAAAGGTTTTGTGGTACATTTCCAGTGACATTTGGAGATTCCTAAAATTCTACAACTCCAGGGTGTTCTTAATTTTATCATATAGTGAGACATATGCATGCCCATTTTGGAGTATGTTGGTGTTTTTTCTGGAAACCCCCCAACCTCATAGTTTTCACCACACCTCAGAAGAGAGAGGGGGGAACTTTAAGATTATTGATGATGTTGAAAACTGAAAATCCCAACAACAACAAGGTATATACAACCCTTCTTCACTTTGAGCTCTACTGGACTCAGTAGGGTACTCCTTTCTCGGTGAATGGAATCAAGATGTTATCAACAACCCTAAATACTGCAAAGCTGTTTATGGTAGATACTTCCTTAGATAAAGAAAGGGATCATACTTTAAGTTGATAATGAAACTATGCCCTTGACTATGTGTCACAAAAAATCATGCTAAGGAAGTAAGAGACCAATGTGATTCCAAAGGGACACAAATGACATTAAGTACACATCATAGTGAAATATAAAATCCCTTCATTACCCAAGACAAAAATAACAACATAATAGAGCAAAATAATTGATAGATTTTTAAAACCCTTAGTAGCAAATAGTTTGACCAGTGCTTATCTATGGGAATAGATTCGAATTCATAAAGCGAAAGCAAACTTCATAAGAGCGAGAAAATTAAAAATTAAGAAATATTAAGTTAATGCCTGACATCAACTTGACTCTATGGTACTATCATGTGCACCCATTCTTGAATATCCTAAAAATTGTACACCGAACCCATTACAACCCACTCACAAAATTTAATACTTTCCTTGAAAATAACCCGAGAGAAAAATCACACAATTATATGCAAATATCACGGTAAAAAAATCCATCCTTAACACATTTTTTCACATGAATTCATAAAAAACCAATTTAGGAGACAGAGCATAGGACAATAGAAAAATTTCTTTCATTTCGAATTGAATTCTTACAATGATTCGGTCATACTCCTCCTTTTGAACTAGACTCTACAACCACTGATAAAACTAGCTTATACTACCCAACCTGCTAAGGTGAAAATAGTTTTATGTTCTCTCCCTTTTTCTTACAGCCTTGGTATTCCTTTTATATCATAAGGAATGCACAAGGTACATGATGTTTACATCTGGCAAATTCATTATGACTCATCATTTAGCCCATAACAAGAAAATAAACTTCTACAAAACCAACAAGAAAAGAGAATATGTCCAAAAATCATTCTCATGGAGTCTTAACTACTTTTGAGATGTGCCACCATCACGCTATAGATGCTTCTAAATGGAAGCATGAATTCCACCACTTCATCCCACGAAAAAATCCCAACTGCTTCGAAGTTGTGCTCTGCGAGATGAAAAATTGAGCACCCTCAAACCTGAAGAAGGAGCCCTTTGCCCTGAACTGGCAACAATGAGGGTAGAAAGAAGAGCTCATTCAAAAATCCCGTGAACCGAGAAGGGGTCGCAACTTTCATGTGCCAATAGGATCCAACTTTTCGCGAACTTGATCCATCCATCCTCCTCGACTGCTCCTGTTCTTCGCTCTTCCACCCCCTCTGAGTGATTTAGTGGTGTAGGGGAAAAAATGGACAATCCTTGAAAGGATCCTCATGAATGAGAAGACCTTCCAAGATACCCTCAATTATCCATATCCTTTCCAAGATCCCCCCGATTATCTAGCAGCCTAATGACATTCTCTCCAACTAGTGTCGTAAAATGAGAACAACACAAAAGCGCAACTTTGCTGCTTCATCTCAGGAAAGACTGGTATACTTCTATAGGAAATAAGACTCATTGTGTTTTCTTGTTAATGAACAACTTTGCTGATTTTATAGAAAAAGAGGATTCCAAAAATAGTCCCGCAACTACTCTGTCATGCCAATTGTGACTCATGCTTTTTTGCTTTCAAATCCTTCCTTATCTTGCATCTGCAAACTTTAGAAGACTCATACATACGCATCCCAAATCGCCGCTATTTTGAGATCCCTATGCATGTAACCAAGTAGGATTTTACTCATTATGTTCAACCTTATTCTGAATCAAGCAATTATACCATGATCTTATCTATCCTTTCTTGCCAAATCACAATCTTCACCAATTATGATCTATACTTGACAAGACATTCACTTATCATGCACACTTTACAAATGGTGGTTGCATGCAAGTCGAGGAGTCACACAATCAACTGTGGCTTACTTAACATCTTAATTCCATATTCTAGGCACCAAGCTTAAAACTTTAAATATCAATCATCGATGTTGTTGAGGTAGCTTTAATCAGACAACTAAAAGGAAACCAAGGTCCACGCGGATAAATTTAGAGTTAATAAAAATCTAGAGTTGATAAAAATTTAGAGTTAATAAAAATTTATGATATTACTCGCAGCTCCTAAGAAAAAATGCTTTATGATATCACTCGCAGCTCCAAACAAAAAATGCGTGTAGACAGAAAGGAAGAAATTCTGAGAAAAATCCAGAAAAGATAAATAATATTTACACAAAAAGTTTACAATCCTCAAAATAATCTCCACAAAATACTCCAGAGATGATTCCAAAACTAGTTTCGGGTTAAAAACCCTCATCAGTTGGAATAATACAAGTATCCCTTTCAGAGAAGGTCATACTTACTTTGTCATTGTTATTAGCTACTCTGAAACATTCTTTTTCATTGTAGCATTTCATGAGTCTTGTTGATACCGAGTATTTCATAGAAGGAAGAGTATAATGTATTTTTTCCTTGACTTTCTGAAATGAATTTATAGATTTCGTTTCTTTTTGTTACTACTTGTTGGGCTTGACCCTCATGGGAGCCACATTTGTCCCCACATATAGCACTCATGTTCATGTATTAAGAAAACTCTGTAATTGATGTATATTTAACTGTTTTATCCTTCATGGCTTTCATTAATGAACTTCAACAACAATGATCAAATAAACCATTCTTCTCAATCCAATATTTGTAGACAACTT
Source organism: Cryptomeria japonica (assembly GCF_030272615.1). Classification (NCBI taxonomy): domain Eukaryota; kingdom Viridiplantae; phylum Streptophyta; class Pinopsida; order Cupressales; family Cupressaceae; genus Cryptomeria; species Cryptomeria japonica. Next base: position 905,975,712 of record NC_081407.1, read on the forward strand.
AGAAAATACTAAGCAAAGTCTTAGAGAAGAATTTCTTTTTCTGTTGAATACAAAAGCTTGGTGTGTCGACTTGAATTTCATCCTCAGAATGCTACCTGTAACAAGTTAGTTTCACAAAATTCCAATGGAAATGCTACAGGAAATCCAAACTCAACCAATGTAACTACATGAAATAAATATGAAATAAAAATACTAATATTACCTTCATGGTTTATGTCTCATTGTGTCCTAACTCCATTGTTCCTAGTTGCAGATTGTGTGCTTTTAGACAAGCATTGATAGCTTCCAAGATGACATATGAAGAATGGATTGATAACTGATAGTTCACAAATGCTATGATATGCAATACTACATGATTATGCTAAAATGCTAATTGCTTCAAGATTAAAATTCACAGATGCATAAGTTTTACAAATGATTGGCTTGCAAATTCACTTGAAGTCTAACTCTCTCTCAACTAAAACTCTTGATTTTATAGACCTTGAGAGGACAAGATGATGTGGCCCAAATCAACGGTCATGATTAGATCTGCAGATTTGGATGGCTGTGAGTAAAGGTGAAGGTTGAGAGAAAGGGGGAAGGAGAAGACAAGTGTCACTCATCTCACCTTGACTGGGTTGTTGACTGAGGGAATCTAGGGATGGTTGGAGAAAATTTAGGCATGAGAGGACAAGTGGACTCAAGTCCTTCCTAATATGTAGGTATGTTGGAGATAATATAGATGAAGGTTATGAAATATGTGTACGTACACAATATTTCATTAAATTTGGAGGTTGAAGATAAGTGATGAATTAATATTTAAGAAATATTAATTTCCTTAGCCACATGTTGGATGAGTTGGCAAAGGGAAGATGAACTGGAGATGGAAGGTGAGTTGGAAATGAAAATAAATAATTAAAAAAATTATTTAATATTTGAGACTATAGGATAGAATAATAACCATTAAATATTAGATATTTAATTGATTGGAAGAAAATAATTAAATATTAGATATTTAATTAATTAGAGGAATAGGATAGATGAATTGATTAATAAAATATTTCAATTAAATTAATTAATAGAAAGACACGAAATGAATTAAATAAATTAATCTTTTCAAATTAACTATTTAATAGAAGAATAATTATTAAATAAATATAAAATATTTATTTAATTGCTCATAGCCATTTTTATGTGTATACATTTTGCCCCTCTTTGAAATGATGTCAAGACAACATTGTTTCAAAGATTAAATCAAGTCTCGATAATGCACTTGATGGAGATAAAAATCTTGATTGTGTGCCCCCTCAGGAGATTGATCGTGAAATTTTTGAAAAATTTGTTTTGAACGATTGATCTCATGATAATTGATATAAAATTTTGCCAATTAGATTCATTTATGAAAATAAAAATAAAAAATTTCCCCACTGAAAAGCATTAATTACCCTTTCAAATAGTAAATATAAAATTAACCAGGGTTAATTTTAATTTCATTTCATCCTTGTCAGCTTGTGAAGAAAATTGTCTAGGTGAGGTGGCGAAATGGTGATTCTTGTGGAGAACCATCAATTTGAGTGCGTTCGACAATATCAGTGACCTCCTGAGTATGGGGATCCGATATGTATCTTATCTCGAGCTTTGTTTGCAACTTGTCGTACCATTTTTCATGTTTTTTTGGCGCATTTTTGGATTTTATTTTTATTTTTATTTTTTGCGATTTTTTTGGTATTAGGTTAGCGCATTTGCATTTAGTTTTAGCGCTTATGCATTTAGGTTTATCACTTTTTCTCATGATAGTTCTTATGCTCATTTTGTTAGCGCATATGCATCGATTAGCGCTTATGTTCAAGAGTATAGCGCTTTTGTTAAAGAGTATAGCGCATATGCTCTAAATGAATATTTTTGATAGATGTAAAAGCCAAAAATCACTTTGTTGATTGAATCTAATGTGTTTGATGTGCATGTATGATGAATAGGTACTTGATTGATTGATTGATTGATGTAGTTTGATAGATTGATTTGATTTGATTGGATAGATTAGCTCTAAGAAACTGATTTAGTTTTTGATGTAAGAGCATAGCAGAGTTTTGATTTAACTCAGTGATTGATAGAAAACCATGATTGATAGGTTTTAAAATGATTTGATAGATTAAGTTGCTTTAGTTTGATTTGATTGATTTTATAGATTAGTGATCGCTTTGATTTGATATATAGATAAGTGATGATTGATCTAATTCTATTGGTAAATAGGAGAAACTTGATGTTCTCCAGTGTCGGGAGAAATTCTTTGCGGTACGACATTTAGTGTCAGAGCTGACATAGGAAGAGGTTAGACATATAGATGCATGTGGATTACGTCATCTGTTATACATGCTTGATATTACCCATAATAGGATATTATTGATGGCGTTAGCCGAGAGATGACATAGTGAGCATAACACTTTCCACCTGCCCACAGGTGAGATTAATGTGATGCTTGAGGATGTCTATAGGATTCTGCACATCCCAGTGATCGGTGAGTTAGTGCAGTATAATGTTCAAGATCATGTAGGGACAGAGGCTTATAGAGCCATTTTTGCTAATGAGAGCATATCTAGAGGAGAGATCTGATGGGAGGATATGGTTATGTATTATGAGACTCTCCCTGTGATTCTTGCTAGTTTGATTGGAGGATTCATTTGTCTTGATAGGCGATCATGAGGTTTTGCTGTTAGATGGGGTGAGATTCTTTAGAGTATGATGCAACATCAGACTTGATATGCTTGGGGTGTTTGTATGTTTGCACATTTATATCATAATCTTCATCAGGTGGTGTATGATGAGAGTGCTAGTCTATCTACAGGATGCACACTATTGCAGGTCTAGTGCTAGGAGCACATTTCTATCACTCGGCCTATCCATCATAGAGTTTGTGGAGAGAGGCAGCCATATGTGTATCTATATGCAGGTATCCTTACTCAACATAAGCTAGGTAAGATAGAGTATTGGCGTTGGGTGCTTGATTTATTGGATATTATTACTTGGAGACCATATGTTGATTGTGAGCCGTGGATGGATGATGCACAAACATTACCATTTATTATGTAGAGTAGATATCTTATTGGTCAAACTCCTTACATTATTGAGCGATAGTTGATGAGTCGCATTCTTAGATAGTTTGGTATCATTCAGCCTATGCCTACTGGTGTCACAATATATGGTCAACGCTACATAGATAGGAGAGATTGGGGACCTTCTTTGTCTTTTGAGATTTCTCACACATAGTTTCTTGCTACTCCTAGAGTGGCCTATGATATGAGATTGCACATTCTTGATCCTAGTGTTACTGCAGTTTATGCTCAGTATATACTAGCACATCCATTTCCTCGTATTATTGATCCAATAGATCCTCCTCCCAGCTCAAGAGATGAGGATGATGATTTAGATGATCCTGGTGTCAAGAGACAAAGACAGAGATGAGAGCTTAGAGCTACTCAAGAGGCCGGGGGAGATGGAGATGAAGGTGGGGATTGAGGTGGTGGCGGTAGGAGACCTGGATGGAGAGGAGGTCGATTGAGAGTCCGTGGAGGACCGTTTGGACCAGTTGGTACGATTGGGAGACCGCATCTTATGGGTGGGAGAGATGTTGGATAGATTGGGAGGGATACTGGTAGGGCAGGGATGAGATCACTGAGAGGGTTGCCATTGATAGGAGGAGGTAGGATGACTGGACTGGATGGGGGTTGCAAGAGGCATTGATTTTGGTCAGATTCAGCCAGACCCTAGGGTTATTGCAGCTCATGGTGGAGAGGATGAGGATCCAGAGGATCATGTGCCACTCATTAGATGACAAGTTGTGAGAGCTACTCGGACTGAGATTCTAGCAGGTAGAAAGGGAGGTGGTGAGGAGGGGATTGGATCACCAGAGCACGATGTGCCAAAGCAGGATATGCCATAGTAGGATACCATTGATAGTCTTAGAGCACAAATTGATCAGCTTCGAGCACAGGTACAAACTTTCATGGATGAGAGGGATAGAGCTGTTAGGAGACAACAAGATACTCAGGGTCTCCTTGATCATATTCAACAGGTTGGATCAGACACTCTCTCAGCTGACACTGTTAGAGCACTAGTTCAGGCTGGGAAGGAGACCTCCCGTTGGCGATGACTATATGAGGATTTAGTCACGGAGAGCTAGAGAGAAGGTAGTTATCATACCACCGTGTTGATGGATACTAGCAGTGGTGGGGTCATGGGGCCTCCTCAGAGGAGTGCTAATCATGGGAGACATGTATCTGGAGGATCTTCTCGCCCACATCCACAGAGACGGATAGAGTCGGGTGGTAGTGGTATAGGACAACCGTGACTTGATTTGGAGGCACTTGTATTGTTTATCTGATATCATTGTATACTTGGACTTTTATTGTTTTATATGTAGACATGAACTATTCTATATGATGATGATTTTGATTTATGCAATGATTACATGGATGATCTATATGATGATGATTTATATGATGCAATGATAAATGTTTTTTATTTTTTATTTTGATGACCTTGGATGCAACTTAAAATGATTACTAACTCAAATGATATGAATGAAATGATGCAAATTAAAATGATATGAAAATGCAAATGTTTTATAGTGATGATGATTGTGAATGCTATGTTTAATCAAACTTATAATGATAAATGCTTATAACGATGAATGAATCTAAGTGCAAAGATGCAACTAAATGATTTGAAATGATCTTCTAATTATAATGCAAATAATAATGATGATACACTACATGGTTAATGAAATGCACTTAATTGAATTCAAACTAATGCAATTTTTGAAATGCAACTAAATGATTTGAAATGATTCTAAAGATGAATGCACCTACAATGATCAAATGCAAATTATTTTTGTTTGTCCAAGCATACTCAATCTTTATTTATGACCGTTGATCTCTTAATGAAGTGATATGCTTATAATGCAACTGACAATGAATGCTTATAATGCAAATGAATAATGAACTAATCTAAAATGATCTAACTAAAAATTATACTGCCATTCTTCATATGCTTGTCTTGTAACAGTGCTTGATTTCATCAATGAGCTTTAAAATGTTGTAAGAAAATATAAGCAACTTGTCATAATGATCCAAGCTGACCTGAGTATTTCTTACATGGATTTTGATATAGCAAGTTAATACAAGAAACTTGATATAATGAATCAAGTTGACCTGAGCATTGCTTGCAAAACAGACAAGGATTATCTCCTTTTATGCATGACTCAAAACGTCCTCCTTGATCTTTTGTCGATCATATCCTGAGACAAGTACATACCTTAATAAGAGATAAACCACAAATAGTAATCAAATAAAAATAATCATGCCTCATCATAGCTTCTCTAGTCATGGAGATCCTTGAGTCGCATAGAGTACATGATTAGCAATAAAATCAAGATATAAACACTGAATCTTGTATGTCATTGACAAGTTCTTATGGTCATTAACTGATATAATCATCTTGATGAATGATCTTTGATAATCCTTTATTACTTGCTGGTTGATTCTTCGGTTTTTGAGTTTCAAGATTTAGTTATCTTAAAAGGCCTTGATCTTCGTTGCTTTGTTGCTCATTATTTGTTTCAAAACCCTAGGTGTTTTTTGTTTTTTTCTAAGTTTTTTGAATGTTTTGGATTTTCAAAGATTCAAAAGATCACCTTTGCAAAAGGAATTAGGATTTTGCCCCCAGCAGAAACAAAAATGTATTATGGATATATGAATTGATCGAGATCCAAACCATGGCGGGATACAAATGCAGATTGATTGATTCTGATAAGATCTAAGACAGTGACTATGACAAGAGTGTCAAAGATTGATAATTGTTGGTAAGCTGCATATTTCGTGCAAAATGGTTCAAAGCAATAGATGTGAAAGATGAAATGGATAAGCTAAGATAGATGTAAGCTATAGATGCGATATGATGGAGTGGATAGGTGCACAAAGTGATCTCATAGATGGAGGAACTCACTTTTTAGATAGCGCATGTTTACCAGGTTTTCACCATCTAAATTTATTGCATTTTTCTCTCTCTTTTCTCTTTTTTTATGTTTTTTTTTAGGGATTTTCTGCTTTTTTGATTTTTACTGATTTCTTCAGGACTTTATATGCTTTTTATTGATTTTTTCAGGACTTTATATCTGAAGCATAGAATTTCTTGAGATGAATAGAATTGATAGGTTCATCAAACCAATCACCTTTAGGTGTAGATAACTTGTATGCTCCTGATCCATATGTTGCTACTATGACAAAAGGTCCTAGCCAATTTGGTTCAAATTTTCCCTTCTTTTCTCGGTCTTCCTGATTTCTTGGATTCTCCCTTAGAACTATATCTCCTATATGAAAAATGTGTGGCTTGACTCTGTGGTTATAACTTCTTGCCATTCTTTGTTGATATACTTTCAAATGATTTGTTGCATTTTGGCAACGTTCCTGAATCAATTCAAGTTCCTGGAGTCGAGAGACTTGTTCTTCTTCTTCTGGTATAAGACCTTTCAAGGATACTCGTAGAGAAGGTATCTCTACTTCTATAGGTAATATGGCTTCTGATCCATAGACCAAACAATATGGAGTTGCCCCTGTTGGAGTGCGGATGCTGGTTCAGTATGCCCATAGAGCAGGATTTAGCTGAATGTGCCAATCTTTTCCAGCTTCATTGACTATTTTCTTTAAAATTTTCAAGATAGTTTTGTTTGATGCCTCAACTTGACCACTTCCCTATGGATAATATGGAGTAGAAATCCTATGTTGGATATGAAATTGTTCACATAGCTCCTTCACATCTTGATTTTTGAATGGTCTTCCATTATCAGTGATAATGGTCATAGGAACTCCATAGCGACATATTATATAATTCAAAATGAATGATGATATTTGTTTTCCCGTCACTATTTTTAGAGGCATTGCTTCAATCCATTTAGTTTTTATTCATTAGGAGTCAGAATAAACTTATGTCCATTAGAAGATAAGGGATTTATCTTTCCTACCAAATCAAGGCCCCATTGAGAAAATGGCCATGATCCAGTCATACGATATAATTCTTGTGCTGGTGCATGAATGAGATTCCCATGGATCTGACATTGTTTGCATTTCCTAGCATATGTGAATGAATCTCTCTCCATAGCAGGCCAATTGTAACCCATATGAAGAAGTTTCTTAGCCAGTGTTAAGCAACTTGAGTGTGTGCCACAAATATCTGAATGAACTTCGTTAAAAACTTTCTCAGATTCTTCTTGTTCAAGACATCTCAACAAAGTACCATCTAGACCACGCCTATATAAGATATCTGTAGTAATAGTATAGTGAGAGGACTGACGGATAAAATTCCTTTTCTGATTGTAAGATAGGTCAAGAGGAAGGATATTCTCTTTTAAGTACTGATAAGTTTGACCGTATAAGGATTGACTGGTTCCTGATATATGAAAAATTTGGTAGATATGCTGGGATTGAATGGTAGGGGTTAAGATATATTCCATGAGAAATTCATAATGATGTTGATTCTCCTTATTTTGCAAGAGAGATGCTATTGTAGCCATTGCATATGCTGCTTTATTCTCATTTCTTGGAATCTGGGTGAATGATATTTCTTTAAAGTGTTCTTTAAAGTCCTCTACCAGCTGTTTGTATGGAATGAGTTTATCATCCTTAGTTTGATAATCATCATTTATTTGGCTGATGATAAGCTGTGAATCACCATAGACATGTAATTCTTTGACATTCCATTCAATGGCCATTTTGAGCCCAATATCCAATGCTTCATATTCCGTAGTATTGTTTGTGTATGGAAATCGTAGTCGATATAATTTCAGAATTGTGTGTCCCCGAGGTGTGATGAAAAAGATTCATGCTCTTAAACCATATTGTGTATAAGAACCATCAAAGTACAATTCCCAAAAGTTTGTACTTACTGTTAGAATGTCTACATTAGGAAATTCAATGTGCAATGGTATGTCATTTTGTAAAGGAGCTTCAGCCAATTGATTAGCAATGACCTGTCCCTTGATAGCTTTTCAGTCAACATACTCTATATCAAATTCACTCAGTATCATAACCCATTTGGCTAGTCTTCCTGTCAATGTTGATTTGCTCAACAAATACTTTAGTGGATCTATCTTTGCTATTAGTTTCACAGAATGAATCAACATATAATGTCGCAGCTTCTGAGTTGCAAATACAACTGCTAGACATGTCTTCTCTATTGAAGAATAATTTAATTCATAGCCAACAAGCATTCTACTGATATAATGCACTGCTCTTTCTTTTCCTTCTTCATCATGTTGAGCTAGGAGAGCTCCTAATAATACATTTGTTGCTGAGATATAGAGAAACAATGGTTTCCATTTGGTTGGTGATACCAGTACTGGAGGATTCATGAGATATTCTTTGATTTGCATAAAAGATTCTTCACATCTTTGATCCCATTTGAATGGAATATTCTTATGTAGAAGATGGGTGAATGGACGACATCTATTTGCTAACTGGGAGATAAATCTCCTGATTGATTGCAATCTTCCTTGTAAAGATTGCAATTGACTTATGTTCCTAGGTGACTCCATCGCCATGATGGCTTTGACCTTTTCAGGATCTACTTCAATTCCACGAGTTGATATAATGTACCCAAGAAGTTTTCCAGAGGTTACTCCAAATTCACATTTGTTTGGATTTAATCTCAACTGATATCTTTCTAGCCTGTCAAAAAGCTTAAGATATTTAAATGTTCTTGTCTTGTATGAGATTTTGCAAGTATATCATCTACATAATCTTTCATAAATGTATGCATCATGTCATGGAAATCATCTTTTGGACATGCTTTATTTAGATCTCTGAAATATGTACACTCTTATACTTTTATTTGGCTTTGACATTGGTACAATACTTGAAACCTATTCTGGATAAGCAACAGGTCTTATAAAACCCACATCTAATAGTTTCTTCAACTCAGTTTTTACAAGAAGAGCAATGTGTGGATGCATCTTTCTTAGTTTTTTCTTAATTGGTTTTGCTTTTAAATCCACATTAAGATGATGTATCATAAGATCTGGATTAAGTCCTGGCATGTCTGCATAGGACCAAGCAAAATTTATTTGTCTTTGCTTAAATAATTCCATATATTCTTTCCTCTCTTCATCTGATAATGAGGCAACATAATGAAGTATTTTAGGGTCCTTTGATGTACCAATATTTATTGCTTCTGTTGGTTCTATCAAGATAGCAGATCTCTCTTGAAAATATGCAAGAAGAATGTCAAACTTTCCATCTTTTGGTGCCTCAAAGAGGTTTTCACCATTTGATACGTCCTTTATTTTCCCTTTTGATTGATCTAGTGTTGCCATGAAATGGTTTTCAATAGTAGGTGTCTTTCCTTATTTTATTTCAATTTTGCGACTAGAAAGTTTGGCATTCTCCTGACTACGACAAACGTTACTTGATTCTGTAATGGAAGATATCTTAGGTGTTATGGGCTCGATAACATTAAGATACACAACTAAGTCATGATCATTGGAAAAGACATCTAATTCAGGGTTTTCTAAATTATCCCAATCAATTAGTTCAGGATGAAGAAGGGGTAAGTTGTAATCACTATCATCATTAGGTGCTTCAAAGTTCATGACATAATGATCATAATTTGGCATAGAGTAGGTAATGTCATAGATTGAATGATTTTGAGAATTGTCTCTCCCAAGCATCTCCCAATTATTTCTAACAAAATCAGTATTAGTATTTTGTGGTTCATACTCAAATGGTTCTTCAACCAACATTTGTCCCTTAAATGAATAGATTATATCAACACAAACGCCTTTAATACTGCAAATTCCTTGATTATTTTCAAAGACTTCATTTGCATTTTGGTGTTGATATACTTGTGTACATGATAAAGATGATTCTTTTGCTAGATTTTGTCTCCTTTCAAACTCAACTTCTTCTGGACTAATAGTCAATCCTACTTGACTATTTCTTAATTCTTCTATGATTCTGCCACATCTTGATACATCTTGTTCTTCATTTGATGAAAATCTTATATTTCCAGATGCTTGATCTATCCCTGTTTATTCTTCTTGTGGCATTACTTCTTTGTCTTTGTCATTCCCTTTCCTTTGTTGTTTTGCATATGCCTCTTTTCTCTGAATTTTGAGTTCTTCTCATCTTCTTTCTAACTCCATCTTTTGTTTTGTATTAAATGTCTTCCTCTGTAATAGTTGTTTGTTCTTCATTATTTTCCTTACTTGATGTACTAGATAAGACATCTGGACCCCATTCATACTCATTTGAATCTATCTCTGAACCATGGTCTAGAACTACCCCACTATACCATACAGGGATGTTACATGGTGCAAAAAGTTCCCTGATTTCTGCCATCTCTATTTTTACTACTTCAGTAATATCTTGTTCAAATTCTGCATTTGCTTGTATTTCTTGAACTTGTTGACAAGATTCTTCTTTTCCTTTGATGGCAATCTCTTCTTCTTCATTCTCATGTTCTTCTTGTTTCTTTTGTTCATTGGATACTATTTCTTCTTCTTGATGTAGTTTTTCTTACCAGTTTTCTTCTTTAGAGACCGATTTCTTTCTCTACTTTGATTGTTGATAATTATGGTGTTTTTTATTTGACTTTAGATATCCCAGTCCTGACTTATCTTCTTTAGATTGTGAGTGGGGACAAATTGGTTCTGAAATACCTTGATGTCGTTTACCAATTGGTCCTTTTCCTTCATATCCCATTTTTTTTCATGATTTTATAACCTTTGCCATATTGTTTTATGGGAATATTAACTTCTGCAACTGTCGCTATAGTTTCATTTTCATCCTTGTACAACCAAGCAAGAATGTCGTTGTCTTCATTTTCTTCTTCAAGAGTTCCAGCTCTAACAAATGTTCCTTTAAACACATCTTTTGATCTTTCTGATGTCTTTGATTGAATATCTGTAGGATTTCCATATGACTTAGGGGAAAGTGGAAAATTATGCAAATAATATTTTCCCATTCCTTCATCATTTAATTTGAGTTTTTTCTCAAAGGTTTCCCATAACTTTTCTTGAATTTATTTGGTAGGTTATACTAATTATCTATTATGTGGAACTCTTGTATCTTGTATTGACTTCAAATTATTGCAATATTGACTAGAATTTGCAATTATAGTGATCTCTTGTCCTTCATGAGGAAATTTTACACATTGATGATATGTAGAGGGAATTGCTTGCATATTGTGAATCCATGGTCTTCCTAGAAGAATGTTGTAAGAGAGGTTCAAATCTAAAACCTGACACAATGTATTCCATTCCACAAGTCCTATTTTGATTGGTTTACACAACAGTTCCTTTAGAAGAATGTTTTGCTTCATCATAAGCTTTAATGGTTATTTTCTTCTTTGGATCCACTGCATTTTTTGAATATCCCAAATATTTTATCAAACTTAATGCACAAATGTTTAAGCCAACTCCACCATCTATGAGTACGCATTTGACACAAGTTTTATTAATGGTGACTTCAACATGTAAGGGAGCATTGTGAGGATGTTGTAAGGATGTGTCATCATTTTCAGAAAATGATAAACAATGAGGAGCTATAAGGTGTCCCACCATTTTTTGGAACTGATCTATATCCAATTCTTTTGAAACTGTTGTTTCCACTAAAGCTTTCTCCAAAATTTCCTTATGCATAGGTGAAACTTTAAGAAGTTCCAGAATTGATATTTGAGCTGGTATTCTTTGTAATTGCTCTACTAAATTGTATTGTTGTGAAGTGGATGTTGGGTATTTTGTTATACCTAGAAAGTTAACCTTTTCTTTGCTTCTCATAATAACATTGATCGGCTCTGAAGATGGATTATCTTTAACAATGATAAAATTTACCACATCATCATATGTATAAGTGTAATTCACTTTGGCTTTTCCTTTGTCATCTTTTAATTGGGATGGTTCACCTTTGTCATAATTCAGAAGTGAAGTTTTGAAAGCTAGGTGTGATTCATTTGTCTTGTGGCTATCCATTGTGATAGTTCTATTATCGATTAGATCTTGGATAAGGTGTTTCAATCTTTGACAATCATTTGTTTGGTGTCCTTTATTTCGATGGTAATTGCAAAAATGATTGTCATCCCACCAATTTGGCTTGACTGGTGGTTCATAACTTCTTGCTTTGGGTAAAACAATGAATTTGTTAGCAAGGAGAGTTTTTAAAGCTGATTCCAATGGTTCTCCAATGTTTGTGAATTTCCTCCGAGGATTGGAGATGAAGGACTTGGTCTTATTGTTTTCTTGATTGTTATTGCTTGGGATTTGACTTGATAGATTAAAAATTGGTTGTTGTTGTTTTGTAGCACTATTATCGTCATTTCCTTCATTGCCGACATTCCTATTCTTTGACCAGAACTTGGGTTTGTCATTGTTTTTGTTGTTGTTGTAGGAATTATTGTAAAGTTTTAGCTCTCCTTTATTTACCATCGTGTTCTCTATTTTCAGACCATTCTCAATCATCTTGGCAAAGGAGGGAGGACATTGCATTCTTAGTCGATAACTCATTTCACTGATAAGATTATCAATGACTATGTCCATTTTTCTTGATTAGGCACATCTCTTGGATACCTATTAAACATGCGTTTCCATCATTGTAAGAAGATCATAAAAGATTCACCATTATTTTGTTTAACATTGCATAAATCCAGCATTGTTATCTCATTCCTTATATTGTAGGAGTATTGTGAAATAAATCTATTCACAAGTTCTTCAAAAGATTTGATTCCGGATGGTAATCTTGAAAACTACTCCATTGATTGTCCATTTAAACTCCTAGGAAAAAGACGCATTAGGTAAGTTTCATCGTGGGCAAATTCCATGCTCATAGTACAAAACTCCTAATGTGATCCCGAGGATCGGATTTTCCATTGTATTTGTCATATTTAGGGATCTCGCAATGTTGTGGAAATGGTACCATATTCAAATTTTTATCGAAAGGATAAGGGCATATATCTTCTAATGAATACTTCTTGGAGCTTGTTCCATTTTGCATATCTTGCATCTGTTGTTGTAGAGTTTGCATTTGTTGAGTAAGTTTTAACAACGGATTATCCATATAATTTCTCTTTATTTCTTCATAAGTTCTTTTATCACTATGCTCTTTTCTTGTATCATCATGTTCTTTTCTCGTCTCTTCACGACCTTCTTTGTTTAGATCTTCATTGTTTGGATCATCTGTGTTTTGGGTGTTACTTGCCTCTGCATCTTGTTTTAAGCCTTCTATGTTAAAATCTTGTGGTAATTTAGCTCCATATTTTGCCAACATCAAGAGATATTTCTCTTTTTGTTTTGGCAACAATTTTTCCATTAGCCTATCAAATTTGAAATCTTACTCAAGGTCTCTACTGGTTCTATTGACTGCTTCTTCGTCGACAAAGGTATACCCAAAAGTTTGGAATACAGGATTATCTTCTTCCTCCATTTGTTTTTGTTGTTTTCTAAGTTGTTTGTATTGGGCTCTAGTCCAAACTGACATGTGATTATTTCAATTTTTTTTAAAATTTCCAAAGGACAAAGTCAATAAGTGATTATTGGTTTAGGAAGATATGCTTTGTTGATTTTACCGCTATTGTTTGTTCACTGTGATAAAGTGTCTCTTTGTTGAAAAACATGTCCTTGCAAAATTTCTCCATCAAACTCTGTACGGCAGCCATGTAAGTAGTGACAAAAACGGTGTAAGAATGCCCTATGTTTTAATAAGATCTTGCGATTGATATACAAGAATCTTATTCTTTTCTGAGTAGCTTTATAACTGGGTTTTCTTTTCTTAAGGTGTGTTGGTGTAAATAAATATTCATTATGGATATTATTACACTTTACTTAAGTTAACTTAGGATAATGTATCTCTTCGTAGTTTGGATTTGAGACACTTAGGGAAGTGTGCACATAGGGATAGAGCTTGTAGGAGAAATTCCACCTTTTGTGGTCTTGTTTTGCTGTTACACTCCACATTTGGTGGGTCATCCACCTCTTGTGGAATATTATATTATTTCTCCTACCTACCCCTAGTATTTCTTACCTACCCTTGTTTCTCATTGAGCCACATGTCATGATTGTGTGCTCGTACATCCATATGGCCTTGCCTATATAAGAAGGCCTATATTCATTGTATTGGGGAATCTAGTTGATCATTTTCATATTGATGAGAATACAGTTTGTTCTTGTCATTCTTTTGTCTCTATTTTTATACTTTTCATTGTGCCCTTGATCTTGGCAAAATCTCACATGGTATCAGAGCCATTGGGGCTTCATTGATTGGTTTTTGGAGACATCGTGGAAGGCTTCTATTTTTGGATCTGAGGAACTTTGCTTTTTGGAGGCATCTTCGAGCATTTTTGACCTCACCATTGCGTCCGGGAGGCCGTTTCCATAAAAATCGAGTATAAATTCAACCTATTTTGGCAAAAATCAATTTTTGGGTGTGGAGGAAATTTTCTGCCCAATTCGGGCGGTAGGGTACGAAATTTTCAGATTTTTGTCAAAATTTTTTTTTTTTTTTTTTTTTTTTCTGAAAATTATTTTCCAGTTTGAAAATATTATTTTTGGGATCCGTACCTTCTGCCCAGTCAGTAGCGCACCATCAGCGCCTAGTCAGCATTTTCTTTGGAAATTTTTAGACCCCTCTCCATTGAGCAGTTTGGATTTTTGGGTCAGCTTTGGAGGCCCATAACTTGCTCAATTTTGCTCTTTTTTGGGTGAATTTTTTTTTGATTTGGGCTAATTTTGCATGCTCTTCATAGTGGTGTGGCTATTTTTTGGTTTTGGTGCATAGGGTTTTCGAAATTTTCAGATTCTCTCAGCTATACATGTCCAATCCTCAATTCTGCAACTTCAAAGGCCTCGTTTGAGCTCATATGACCTCATTTTCAGGTGCCATTTTTTTTGAAAGTGCATGTTTTTTCATCTACTTTCATAATCTATGATCAGATTTTAGATATTTTAAGTAGAAATTGTACTTTCAGATATTGGTCTTATTTGGACTATTTGGTACTTGTAAATTGCTTGGATCTTAGTTTAGATCTCTTTCATTATTAGTTTGAGTCTCTTTTGGCCTTATTGAGGTAGTTGTAAAATTGAAATTAGAAGTCCACTTTACCATTTTTTGCAAGTGGCCCATTGTACATGCACTAAGTATAAAGTGCCAAATCATCACTTTTGGGGGGGTTCTTTGATTGAGTGAATTTGGGGGGGGGTGTCTTGTGTGATTGTGCCTCTCTTTACTTGTGCTCTTTCATTTTTGTTGCAATGAGTCCTCATAAATTTCCACCTTTAACTCCACATAATTATGCATCATGGAAAATTAAAGTATGGAGCAAATTAATGGAAAAAGGTCTCATGCATTACATAGATGGAACAATAGCAACACCACCTGATCCTAAGGCTGATCCTAATGCTCAATTAGAATGGCTCACTAAAAATTGCATGGCTCTTGGAACTTTGCGCAAGTATGTATTAGATGACCTCAACTTTCATATTGAAAAGTGTACTACAATCAAAGATGCTTGGGATATGTTTCAAAAATTGTATGGTCAAGTTGATGAAATCAGAGGTTATAAGATTGACAATGAGCTCACCAACTTGGATCCCAAGAGTTTTGATACAATCTAAGATTATTTCACCAAAGCAAATGAGCTAAGAGCAAAGCTTAAGGATTGTGGAATTGACAAAAAGGATGCTTAGTTGATATTCAACTTGTTGGACAAGCTTGCACTAGAATATGCAGCATTTGTGTCTAGCTTCCAAACTCATCGTTTGATAGTGGGGAGTTCCTATGTTATGCCTTCATTTGATGCTTTCACAGAAATGTTGATATTGGAACAATCTAAGTTGTTGAACATGGGGTTTCTCAAGTCTTCAAAGTCCAAGGCTTTGGTGGCTAATCAAGGGAATCAAGGAAGTCAAGGCAAAGATTCCAACAAGAAGAAGAAGCAATCTAAGTCACAACCACAACAAGAAAAAGGAAAATCATCCTCTCCATCACAAGGTGATTTTTCATCCTCTTCCAAGAAGGGGACACCACCTAAGAAGGATAAGCCAACTTGTGCATATTGCAAGAAGTATGGTCATGATGAGCATTGATGCCACACAAAGCAAGTTGATGAGTTAACTAATCTTCTTAAGAAAAACAACATCAACTTGCCATCCACCTACACAAAGAAGGATTCATCTCCTTCCTCTTCCTCATAGACTAAGGGAAAAGGGCAAGCATTTGTGGCTACAACAAGTTCTTCATAGCAGTGGATACTTGACTCAGGTGCCTCATATCACATGGTTTCTACAAAGGAGTAGTTTTGTTCAATGGAGCCATCTAAGGTACCTCATATTTACATAGGTGATGATACACAAGTAGAGGTTGAAGGAAAAGGTTCAGTTGACATGGATGATGGAACATTTGAAAATGTTCTCTATGTTCCTAACTTGTCTACCAACCTTCTCTCTATCTACCAAATCACTCACTATGGGAATGGGAAAAAGGTTGAGTTTACACCAAATTCAATTGTGGTAAAGAAACTTGATGATGATGCCTTGGTAGCAGTGAGACAAGTTAATGGAAACTCAAGGCTTTATTCATTCTCCCACTTTGTGCCAAGTTCACCTTCTAGGGCCTTGCTTACTCATTCAAATTCAGAAAGTAAGCTATGGCATGAGCGGTTTGGTCACCTCAACTACCGCTATCTTCAACAACTCAACACTAAAGACATGGTCACAGGTCTACCTCGAATCAATTTTTCAGAGGGTGTATGTTTAGGTTGTTCCATGGGCAAGCATCCCAGGGAAAATTTTGATAAGGGGAAAGCTTGGAGAGCTTTGGAAGTTCTTCAACTTGTTCACAGCGATGTAGCAGGTCCATTTCCAGCACCTTCATTTAGTAAGGCCCGCTATGTCCTCACCTTCATTGATGACTACTCCCGCCTCGCTTGGGTCTAGTTTCTTATTCATAAGAGTGAAGTATTTGACAGATTTAAGGACTTCAAGACTCGTGTGGATAAGCAATCCGGGAAAGTGGTGAAGATTCTTTGTACATATAATGGAAGGGAATATGTGAACAAGAGACTTGAGGATTTTTGTACATTTGAGGGGATTGATCTTCACCATTCTATAGCATACACTCCACAACAGAATGGAGTTGCAGAACACAAGAATAGAACTCTCAAAGAAATAGCTAGCTGTATGATTCATGTACATTCTCTTGATCTGGCTTTTTGGGCCGAGGCTATCAGTTATGCCACACACATCCAGAATCAGGTTCCTCCCAAAGCTTTGCAAGGTATTACTCCTTTTCAGGCTTGGGCTGGTAGGAAACTGATTGTGAGACATTTCAAAGTCTTTGGGTGTCCAGCATGGGCTCACATACCTCCACAGAAACACATTGCATTGGAACCTCAGAGTCAGCCTTGCATATTTGTTGGATATCCTGAGGGTGTTAAGGCATATAGACTAATGGATGCTGAGACACATGAGGTGTTCATTGAGAGGAGTGTTCACTTTGAGGAAAGCTCTCCTAGCTTAGCCTCTCTACCTCCTCCACCTTCCTCCATTATGGATAGTGATGCTAGTGATTCAGATGATGAGACTCCTTCAACTCTGACTCGCAGGGTTACACCTTCACAGGGTCCACTTGCAGTTGAGGAGCCTTGTTCTCCACCTCCACCTAGACCTCGTTGGGCTTGATAGACACTTGAGTCAACAGGTTCTCTTGTTGGGGATCCTTTAGATACATGGAGAACTCGATCACAACATCAGAATCTACCACATGCATTCATTGCTACCGCTTCCGATCCACAAACATTTCAGGAAGCATCAGGGGTTCCTGAGTGGGACCAAGCTATGAAGGAAGAGTATAGTTCCTTGATGAGGAACAACACATGGGATTTAGTCCATCTCCCTAAGGGGAGAAAGATGGTTCGATGTAAGTGGATCTATTGAACCAAGTATGCAATGGATGGTAGTGTGGATAAGTACAAGGCTCGGCTTGTTGCGAAAGGTTTCTCCCAGGTAGCAGGTGTTGACTATATTAGGACCTTTGCGCCCGTAGCCAAGATGAACTCCATTCACTTGACACTTGCTATTGCTGTAGCTCATGGTTGGGATGTACATCAGATGGATGTGAAGAGTGCTTTTCTTCATGGTGATCTTGATGAGGAGATTTATATGGAGCAGCCACAGGGTTTCATCCAGGATACTTCTTTGGTTTGTAGACTAAGGAAATCTCTCTATGGCCTTAAGTAGGCCCCCAGGGCTTGGTATGCTAAGATGGATTCCTTTCTTCTCTCCGTATGGTTCACCAGGTGTCATTCCGATCCGAATGTCTACATTTTGTGACAGGATGACTCTCACTTGATGCTTGTGCTCTGTGTTAATGATTTGATCATTATAGGGAGTACCGCATCCATTATTAGCAGGGTCAAATCTGCTTTGCATGACAGATTTGCCATGATTGACTTGGATCTTTTGCACTACTTTCATGGGATAGAGATTTCACAGTCACCTTTCGGGATTACACTATCGCAGCCCAAGTATGCTCTTGATCTACTTGCACACTTTCATATGGCTGATTGTAAGCTTGCACTGACTCCCTTTCTTTCTAGAGTCAAGCTTGAGGCTCAGTGTTCTTCTCCACCAGTTGATGCCACTTTGTATCGTCAGCTTGTGGGTAGTCTCATCTACTTGACGCATACATGCCCTGATATTTCATTTGCAGTTGGCATGGTTTCCCGCTTCATGTAGGAACCACATGAGCTTCATTGGAAAGCCGCCAAATGCATCTTTCATTACATCCAAGGTACACATCACTATGGGATTCACTATGCAGTAGGCACAAGACTTCGCCTGGTTGGTTACACAGACTCCGATTGGGCTAGCGATCTTGATGATCGTAAGTCTACTTCTGGTTACAGTTTTCACCTTGGTTCTGACCCCATTTGTTGGCAGAGCAAGAAGCAACATGCTATTGCTCTCTCTTCGACTGAGGCTGAGTATCGAGGCACTGTTAACGCAGCGACTAAGACCATTTGGCTCCAGTAGATTCTCACAGAGTTTGGGTTCACCACTCCACGACTGACAGTTCTACATTGCGACAATCAGAGTGCTATTGCAATCTCGAAGAACCCAGTCCAGCACCAGTAGACCAAACACATTGAGATTCATATGCACTATATCCGAGAGCTCATTCAGGAGCAGGTCATTGATTTGCAGTATTGTCCTACAACGGAGCAGGTTGCTGACATATTCACCAAACCTTTCACCGAGAGTAAGTTCTAGTAGTTGCGAGCTCTCTTAGGAGTGTGGGATGTGTCATTAGGGGGGGTCAGCTAACTTCTCCTTCCTCTCTTATGGGGGTCCCTTTTTCCTCTTTGAGGTTTTGTCCTTCTTCTTTGAGAGTCTTTTGTACTTTCATCTCTCTTTTGGGGGGGAGTTTTTTCCCACTGGGTTTTCTCCTTTTCTCTGTTTGTGAGAGATTGCTTTGCATAGTTTTGTTTGCATTTGCATATTGTACATGGGTACCTATCATGGCCTAGTAGCCGGGACCCATCTTGCATTTTTGACTTAAGTCTTCATTCCCCTAAGTTGCACTTAAGGGGGGGTGTTGGTGTAAATAAATATTCATTATGGATATTATTACACTTTACTTAAGTTAACTTAGGATAATGCATCTCTTCGTAGTTTGGATTTGAGACACTTAGGAAGTGTGCACATAGGGATAGAGCTTGTAGGAGAAATTCCACCTTTTGTGGTCTTATTTTGCTGTTACACTCCACATTTGGTGGGTCATCCACCTCTTGTGGAATATTATATTATTTCTTACCTACCCTTGTTACTCATTGAGCCACATGTCATGATTGTGTGCTAGTACATCCATATGGCCTTGCCTATATAAGAAGGCCTATATTCATTGTATTGGGGAATCCAGTTGATCATTTTCATATTGATGAGAATACAGTTTGTTGTTGTCATTCTTTTGTCTCTATTTTTATACTTTTCATTGTGCCCTTGATCTTGGAAAAATATCACAAGGTGATACTTAAAAGTCATATAAGCATCTGATAGTTTACAAGTTTGTTTGATTCCAATGTTGGTGCAATTATGATTTTGATATAACCTAGGTTCAAAATAGGAAAGATATATCCAAGATTATGAACATAGGATAAATTGATCAAGCTTTGTGATAGAGGATTTGATTATCCTGATGAAAGACTTGACAATGATGTTGATCTTTTGCACTTAAGATGTTTGAATCAATAACTTGTTGAATGTTTATGCTTATAGAAACTTTTTGGGAATAACCTGTTGGATTAGTGACACAGTTGTTGAACTAGTTTGAAAATGCATGATGGTTTAGAGATAAATCTACTCAAGAAGTATTTTGATACTGATGTTTTGACACTTTAGTTTGATCTGGTGTTCAAATGTTGGAAAGCCTTTGTATTACCCTTTTGATCAATTTTTCCAGCAATTGATTGGATTTTTGCTCAATTGTAGATACTGATTTTCTTCAATTTTTAACCATTTGGAACATGTAATAGACATAGAAGACACAATGTTTAATAAACAAAATGCACAGGCAAGTACAGATCTTATGGCAGGCTGAGGCAATAATTGTTGAATCTCACATGGGGTTCCCCCCGAGGCTATGCTATTCAAAGCGGATATTTAGATGCTTGACCCCATTGGCTCCACCCTCGACACTCACTTCTCCGGGGTAGCCAGGCACTAGTTTCCATGAAAACTCCCCATGGAAAATTTTATATCTCTACTAAGAACCGTATGTGTGTGAGCCTCTTCAGAGGTCCGACCTCCTGTGCCAACAACTAGAAGGATTTTGGCAACTAGTACAAGTGGTTTTTAGTAAAGGCTTCCGGTCATGTGGTCATACATGCGACCCTTTCAACTTTGTAAATACAGAAGGTTCCCAGCCTATAGAGGTTACATTCCATAAGGTTTATGGGGAAACATAGTGTCAGTATGAACTTATCAGCACATGTTGTTTGGGACTTTAGTCACAAACACAATTTATTTAGAGTGGATTGGAAGGACTCGGTATTAGCCCATTTCCAATTTAGGTCATTCCCCTCTCACTAGCCCCCTCAAGGTTGATCGGGAAGGCAGACCCTCTAAAGGATTTAATTGCTTGAAAGTAAAGAAAGCATAAAAGAGTGGGTTTGGCTTTTTGATCACCCAATTAAGGGGAGAGCATATACCTACCACTTTCGAGACACATAATATAAGTGTTCATTTTAACTTTCCATAGCAATGTGATCTATCCTCTATTTGGAGATGTCTCTCCAACAAGCATGGTGTTTATTTTAGCTTTTTAAAAAGTCTACGCGCAACTATTTTAGAGAAGTTACTCAAAATGCAAGTTGCATGCTATCAATTTATCCCCTTAGTTAAACTAAATGAGCAAGACATGATATATTACTTTCCAAAATAGAGTTTTCAATTAACTAGGTGAGGAAATTCATAAATTTGCCTTAAACACAATCCTGCACATGCATGTCAGTAGTTTGAAAAAATTAAGTTCTTGGACATTCGGACTTGCAAGAAAATTATGCCAACAAAAGTGCTATTCTAACAAATGCGCTATCTTTCACCTCAAAAGTGCTAATCTTCAAGGCAAAAGCGCTAACCTGCACTACAAAAGCGCTACTCTGTGGACTTGAAAGCGCGGCTTCTTTAATAAATGCACTAACCTAGAGGACAAAAGCACTAACCTGTGATGCAAATGTGCATATTTTCAGACAAAAGTGCTAACCTACATGACATATGCATTAACTTGTGATGCAAATGCACTAACCTGTGATGCAAATGCATTAACCTATTGAACAAAAGCACTATTAGAATTCACACATGCATGAATTTGCATTACAAATGCGTTAATTTTACTTTTGTGAGATTTTTAAAGGTATATGCGAGGTCCATGAGCCCCGCGGTGGGCGCCAAAATGTGTCGACTTGAATTTCATCTTCAGAATGCTACCTGTAACAAGTTAGTTTCACAAAATACCAATGAAAATGCTACATGAAATCCAAACTCAACCAATGAAACTACATGAAATATATATGAAATAAAAATACTAATATTACCTTCATGGTTTATGTTGTTGGCATATGTGCAAAGCATGATGACATGATGATATTGTATGTTGTCATTGATGTCAATATGCTGAAGTATGAACCGGTATGGTGTAGTAAGCAAACTGGCAAGAGAACCAGAATGATGATGTAAACCAGTATTTGTGAAAAAGTGAAGCTGTATGATTGTTCAAGGTGAACTGACATGTTGGTATGAGAACTGGTAAATGGTAGTTTTGCATTAGGGTTTCATTTGGCATGACTACCGGTTGGTAGTCTCAACTTCAGGGTTTCTGGCTGATGCATTCCAAGATTGTACGATTCAACCGATGACATCTTGTGATGAGTTAGCATTGTAATGAAGATTAGATAAGTGTTGCCATGTCAGCCTTGTGCACGTGAAGGATTTCCTTAAGGATCTTTCATGGAGATTGATCCTATCTACCTCGGGAATGTGCGAAGTCTCTATAAACGGTGGAGAGAACATGATGGGTTATCAGCTTCCTAAAGCGGCAAAGAATGGACATTGGAGAATGTCTTGAGATCTGTTCAAGACTGTTGTATTTGATGTAATGTGATTAATGGTCAGGATCGAACCAACTGGATTGTAAAACCTAAATGTTTAGGGTTTAGGGTTTATGCTACCGACCTATCTGTTTCCTATAAGGTCGATGATGTTTTTCATTTTGAAGTTGTTGGCAAATGGTATGTATGTATCCCAGTGAGTGATACTTGATTCCTGCCAGATCGGAGAAGTGTGTTGATACCTGCAAAGTGTGGTTGCAGAAGAAGAGGAGCTTAAGTGGATCTGCCTTGACATTGAGTGCTGTTATCAGATCAGTGTATTACCTATTGACTTCTAACCATTTCAGCAATTGGAAAATCCCTTAATCAGGTAGCTTTAACATGCTTTTGTATAAATCCTTTAACAGGGTGACTCAACTTAATGAGTTCTTCAAATCCTCTTGCGAGGTAACCTTTAACAGGGTTCTAACCTTTAACTAGGTATTTAGCCATCCCTTAACTGGGTGATCCCTAGCAGGATCGGTTCCTACCATAACCTATTGTAAACGTCTCTAACCGGACTAGGATCCTAACAGAGTGGACTTCAAAAGAGTTCAAGAACAACTTGTTGGTATTCATCCCCACCGTGGTTTTTCCTAGGTGGGTTTCCACTTGAAAAATCAGTGTGTCATGTGTGATGCTCTTCATGTGATGGTTTAGTGTTCTATGTCAAACTGGTAAAATATGTTGAACTAGCAGTCATTATATTTCTAATGATAGATTACTTATTTATGCATAAGGGTGAAGAGGAAATGAGGTATTAGATTGTATGGAAAACTAAGTGTTACCAGTTTATGTCTTTGACATTCTTACTGTGTTTTACCGATAGTAATCTGGTTTAGACTGGTGTTAGTGCTTGCCAGTCAAAGTGCACTGTTTGCAGTCAAACCGGTTTAGAAAAAGTGTTTTTGCCTGTACTGATTCACCCCCCTCTCAGGACCAGTTTGGTACTAACTGTTCATCATTTATTCATCATATGTCTCATTGTGTCCTAACTCCACTGTTCCTGGTTGCAAATGGTGTGCTTTCAAACAAGCACTAATAGCTTCCAAGATGACATATGAAGAATGGATTAATAACTGATAGTTCACAAATGCTATGATATGCAATACTACATGATTATGCTAAAATGCTAATTTCTTCAATATTAAAGCTCATATATGCATAAGTTTTACAAATGATTGGTTTGAAAATTCACTTGAAGTCTAACTCTCTCTCAACTAAAACTCTTGATTTTATAGACCTTGAGAGGACAAGATGATGTGGCCCAGATCAACAGTCATGATCAGATATGCAGATTTGGATGGCTGTGAGCAAAGGTGAAGATTGAGAGAAAGGGGGAAGGAGAATACAAGTGTCACTCATCTCACCTTGACTGAGTTGCTGACTAAGGGAATCTAGGGATGGTTGGAGAAAAATTAGGCATGAGAAGACAAGTGGACTCAAGTCCTTCCTAAGATGTAGGGATGTTGGAGAGAATATAGAAGAAGGTTATGAAATATGTGTATGTACACAATATTTCATTAAATTTGGAGGTTGAAGATAAATGATGAATTAATATTTAAGAAATATTAATTTCCTTAGCCACATGTTGGATGAGTTGGCTAAGGGAAGATGAAGTGGAGATGGAAGGTGAGTTGGAAATGAAATTAAATAATTTAAGAAATAATTTAATATTTGAGACTATAGGATAGGGGAATAACCATTAAATATTATATATTTAATTGATTGAAAGAAAATAATTAAATATTAGATATTTAATTAATTAGAGGAATAGGATAGATGAATTAATTAATAAAATATTTCAATTAAATTAATTAATAGAAAGACATGACATGAATTAAATAAATTAATCTTTTCAATTTAACTATTTAATAGAAGAATAATTATTAAATAAATATAAATTTTTTATTTAATTGCTCATAGCCATTTTTATGTCTATACACTTGGTTATTACAAGACCAGGGGAGTTAACTTATTATTTGAGAAAGACTATAATTTGTCAGAAAAATAAGGTTCCAACACCTAAACCACGAGGTTTGTCACTCTAATACTAAAACCAAGTCAAATTAACCCCTAACACCTATTGGAAAAGTCAAAACATGCCTTTCTTTCAAATTCACAAGAACATATAAACCTTTTTGAAACCACACATGCATGTTATGAAAGTGTATGGTAATCCTACTTATAGCGGAAGTTCACATGATAAGATAACCAATGGCACTATATTGGAGGATAAACCCTCCCATGGAATTAATTTAAGAGGTAAGGGATGCCTCTTAGTACAATTTTGAGTCTTGGATTAATCCATAGTGCTAAAATTAGTTCTAGTGTTCTTCCCTTGGTGTTATATATATCTCTACAATTTCCCATACTTAACCATTTCATCATCCTTTTTCCCAACCTATTTGTATCATAATGTAAACTTGGTCCAATATCACATCAGCCCCTTAGGTAATTATCCATTTTCTCCAAGTTGAATGAAACCTTTTTTACCAATGCATCTATGTTTTCCTACCCTCATGGATCAATACTTGACATCACCTAAACAATCTTCTTTATGTCATAACATTTCTCCGAAGTGCCTTTGGCATGCTTTAGATGTGTCAATATTAACTAGATTGAATACATTTTTAAAGTCTCTTAACACATTCCATGACAAGATAATGACTCATTTGGATTAAGAAGTACTTTCCTAAACTATTCCTTCATATTCAACAATCCCTTCTCACACCCACATCATAATTCATATCCATGTTAGTTGTAATGAGTGTTTTAAACCAACAATCAATTAATCATAAGATAGAAGAAAACTCATTATACACAAGGATAAGAATCAAAGAGACTGAAAGAATCGATTCACTAGATATGCTTGTTAGACAGTTCAAATAACTGGAAGACAATTGAGAGGGGGGTGAATCAATTGTCACAGATTACCAGAATATTTAGCAATTAAAACTTTAATACCATAACCCAAAACATTAATACCAGAATGCTTAAACCAAATACTAGAATAGTAGTTAAACCAATTAAGCATAAACAATAATCAAAGAATAAATACCATCCACATGACACCAAGATTTATACGTGGAAAACCCAGTAAAGGGAAAAACCATGGTGGGAAGCCTACCCATAGTCAGATAATAATTATGTAGTAAATATGTGAATTAAAATTGAGGGGCCTGCACTTGCAGGAAGGCCAACAACCTAGAGCGCACTGCTCATCACAAAATGAGTCTCACTGACTACATAGAAATCCAGACTACAATCCAAAAGAATGAATGAACTGCAAAGATAGCATCTCCTATGCCTGAGTACAATTCCAGTTAAGCTCAATACTGGAGGACTAAATCCTCTTACATAAACCCAACTCGATCTCCAATGATCGACCAAATCCTTTGTTTGAATGATATTACATTATTTACACATTACATATCCATATCCCATTCCATGACTATATAATCTACAATGAGATCTTACATCATATATATACAAACCCTTGACCAAAAACAATCAGGTCGACCAAGAGACAATAAACCAATTACATAATTACAAAACATGTCGGCCTTAGACCAAAAAAATAATATCCAAGCCATAAGACTGATGGCAAATGCACACTCCAATGAGACATTGTAGGTGATTGAAGGTTTTGTCATTGATGGCAACCTTACAATCCTATGACATCGGCAAGGCAATCCACTGGCACCAGCAAAGTCAGATTCTACACCGGCACACCGACCACCGACACTGGCAGTGAAAGGAAGCATACCGACACAGAAGCCGACAGGAATTTTATTTGTAATTTATTTTTATTATTGTAAAATCATTGTAAGCCGACTTGGCAAATTTTAAAATGACTCATATATATAAGATATCATTGTAGAACAATTATGTCTGCATAGAGGAATGTAATTAGGCGAAATAAGGTAGACCTATTATGCGAATTATAGGTTAAGGGTTTATGTATGAAGCAGAGCTATAAACCGGTATTGGATCTGGCATAGTAGATGCTATTTTTAAGCAGTACAAGACATTGGATTTATATAATCCATTTTGTAAGTCAGTGAGACTTCCCATTTTGTAATTGAGCAGTGAGCTCTACGCACTTGGCCTTCCTGCATGTGCAGGCCTCTCTTGTAGTAGTAATATTCTCTTATTGGCCAGTAAGTGAATATTGTGGGTTACAAATCCCACCGAGGTTTTTCCCACACTAGGTTTCCTCGTTAAACTACTATGTTATGGTATGTTTTTAATGTGGTTGTTGTTATCTTTGTTCATTGCATTATATCTTGTTTACCGATATACAGTATTAATATGCTCTACATATTTTAAATCAAGAAAATCTATAAACTGGTTAGATACTGATTCACCCCCCCTCTCAGTATCTGTGGGAATCCTAACAAAGACATCCCGGAAACACATCGAGAGGTCCAATCCACACGTTACATTATGCCAATCCATAATCTAGATCAACTAGGACCCAATATAGGCCCACATGCTAAAGCAATGATCTCAATCCACATGTAGACATCTAAAAATGGTCAACGCTTGTGGAGTCATACTTTAACATCTGCGCATTGCCTTATTTTTAGGGTTTTTGCATTGCATTAACATTTCTTCTATGTTGCGCACTTGGTCTTTATCATTTGTGAGCATCGAGTCCTTCTTCTACATTCCTCATTTTTCTCACTTTCGAATTTGGTCTTGTCGATAACAATCTTCAGTCATGATTTTGGTCGATCTTATCCTATCGCATCAATGTGCATGCTCATTTGTCATATTTTGGACATCGTCAATCCTAATCGATGATAGAATTAGGGTTTTGTCCTCTTGTCAATCTTGTCATCTTGCGATCGATTCATCATCGATCCTCATTCTTGTCAATCTTGTCATCTTGCGATCGATTCGTCATCGATCCTCGTCCTTGTCAATCTTGTCATTTTGTGATCGATTAGTCATCAATCCTTGTCCTCTTGTCAATCTTGTCATTTTGTGATCAATTTGTCATCGATCATTGTCCTTTTCAATCATGTCAATTTTGATCAATTAGTCATTGTTCCTCGTCAATTGGTGCCTATCAATTTGATCTCTTTGTCAATCTTGGTCAATTTTTCAACCAATCTTAATCGTTTATTAGCATTGGTCCTTTGTCAATCAAAATCATGATTGAATTGACATTAATTTCTTATTGTCTTGACCTAATTCTTTGTCCTCTTATTTCTAGGGTTTTATTATTTGATCATTTAATCCTTTTCTTCTTCTTGGTGGGTTAAATAAATCTATTTATTTAGTCCTAGGTATTTTTCATGAATTAATTAATGGATGAAAACCTATTAATTAATTCACCTAATTCCTATTTCATCCTTTTCCTCAATTTTTCCAATTTACTAATTTCTATTTCTCCTATTTTCTTCAATTTTTCTAACATTTCCCCTAATTTCATGGGAATGGCATTTCAATTTTGTCATAATTTGTCAATCAATAAATTTTGCATGTCAATTTGTCATAATTTTGTCAATCAATCAATCTTGCATAGAAAATGTCAATCTTGTCATAATTTGTCATCCTTGATTTGAAATTTCCTTTCAAATCTCTTCATGCTAATCTTGTCATCTCTCCAATTTGTCTATAAATTGGATGATTTTCTTCAATCAATAAAGGATCAATCACGCTTCTAGTATCCTTACGCTACCATTTCATCTTGTCAATCTTTCTTTCATATTATGCTTTTGCATTTGTAGGTGAGATCCACAAACAAAGTAATTTGAAGGAGAAAGAAGGATAATGGAGAATTATGGAGGAGATATTCGCATTTGTAATGGTTTGCATTTGGTTTGATTATCTTGTCTTCATACCTCTATTGAATGTTTTTAGGATTTCTTATCATTGCAGTCTAGTTTTTGTGGTTGAGCTAGTTTAATATTTATTGCTTTGATGAATTCCAAATTCCTGATCTACATTTTCTGGTGAACCCGACATGAATCTTAACCCCTTAACCATGTTTTTGAGTGCTTTTGAGCTGATTTGCAGGTAAAAAACTCAAGAAACAGGGTGACTCAGAGCGTTCTGGACACTTCTGCGCCTGTGTCAAAGCATTTTGCGCCTGTGTCAAGGCATCCTACGCCTATGTCAAAGAGATCTGCGCCTGTGTCAAAGAGATCTGCGCCCATGTCAAGGAATTCTACGCCTGTGTCAAGGCATTTTGCGCTTGTGTTGAGACATTCTGTACCTGTGTAAGGCCAGAAACAGAGGTGAAACTAGTGTTTTTTACTTGCAAATTACTTTGTTTTCATTCTATTCTTATATTCTGGTTTTTCTTTGGTACTGATTCTTTGTGCAACACCTTGGCGTTACGTGTGACGAAGACTAAAAATGAAACTACTAACAAATCTTATGCAGGACGCGGTCAAAGACTTTTATTAAAACATCTTGCATCTGATTTTTAAAGTAGTTGCACATTTAAATTCTTAAAGGTTAATGAACACCATGCATGCTTTGTTTGTTTTTAATTTGCTTGCATGTTTTAACCCTTAGAATTGGGCCTGCCTCCCGATCTGCCTGGCACTTCGCATAGGCATTGGTGAGAGGGAATGACCCAAAGTGGTGATGGGATAAAGCCAAGCTCTTCCGAACCACTCTAAATAACTATGGATGCAATGAAAGTTGTAGACAACGGGTGCTGGAATGGTATTGCGACGATTTATTTGCCGGATCAATACCCACCTGAACGAATGCCCTTACTAGAATCTCTTGTTTTTAGATGCCAAAATTCTTCTATTTGTTGGCTCAAGCATTGTGATACGCGCATGCCGAAGACACCTCTCATGTACTCCTCAGTTAGAGATAGCAAGTTCTTGGGAAGTGATTCCCCTTGAACTCGAAGCTTGGTATGCCTGAGAAGTGAGTGCACTGTAAGGGGGAGCCAGTGCTACCAAGCATCTAGCTAACTGGCTGAGTGTTGTATTTCGATTAGAGGATTCAACAGATATTGCCCTTGCCAGCCATAGGATTTGTTGTAAATGTGCTTGATTGTCTTGAGTCAAAGTCAAACAAACATTTTGTCTTCCGTGATTGTCAAAGGTTAAATTAAAAAAACAAACTTTCAAAAAGTGCTCATAATCAACTTGGGTTTTAAAAATCAACAACCTTCAATTCAAAACAAAATCCAAAACAAAAGTCCAAATTTGTCCAAGTATTCATCCAACATTTGAACATGGCTTGTCAAAACATTGAATGTCTTTGTTTCAAACTTTATGTCACTTTAGGCTAGGTTTTGCATAGTCCCACTTAGGTCCTAAGGCATATTGTCATCTCCTTTCATTTTAGTCCTTTTCATTGCAAGCGTCCTCATTTTGTACTTAGGTCCAAGATCATTTTCCCTAAGTTTGCATTTCATTGTCATATCCAAGCTAAATTTCCATTTAGGTGACATTCCTGCATTATCCTTGTCATGCTAAAATTAGGTCTTGCCTAGGTTGCATTTTGCATATTCCAAGTCATTGATCTTCGCATATCCTTGTTATTGTATTGTCATCTTGTCTTGGCTTCATCTTGTCATATCATATCCTTAGATAATTTTCATGTCCTAAGTCATTGTCATAATCATTGCCTTCCTGCATTTAGTCTCAAAATTTGATTTGTCAAACTTGGAAAATCAAAACTTTGGATAATACCCTAAGTTGTTGTTAGGGAGTCTTGACCTTGTCTAAAATTTGTCCTCTCATTAATATCATTTTTGTCAAACCTAGCTTAGTATCCAAGCATATAGGTGAGACATTGTCAATTTGTCCTATTGTCATTTGGTCCTTTGTCCTTTAAGGTCTTGGCTTCATTTCAACTTCCCAAGGTTGAGTCTTTAGGTTTGCATTTCAAAAAGTTTGTCCAAATCTTGAAAAACAACAAAAACATAGGTTGCATTCTTACCATAGATTGCATTTTCATTTATTTAGGTTGCATTTGGTTGCATATCATAAGTCATCCTTTTAAAATCAAAAGATCCGAAAAATATTGCATTTGCATAGTGACATGCCTGTTGAAACAAGGTCAAAATCTAAGAAGATGGGCGAACCAACATATCAACCCATTGACAATGTATCAAACTCACAGTTTCAACCTAGTCAATCATTACAAATTGAAGGTTCGTCAAACACATCCTTACCACCATATGGAATGGTTCAACTTGGACCACCTCCATTATATGAGCCATTATTTGTACCCATGAAACTGGGATATGGGAGTGTTCCACCAACACCAAGAGAAAATGCACCTTTCGACTGGAATCAACCGAACCTGCAACATGAAATTCAAACATTACATGAGGAACAAACTCTTTCACAAGGATTTGGTTCAGATCAAGGTGTTCAACAAGAAATAAATCCAAATGTTTTACCAGATTCTTCATCAGATTCTGATGCTTCCGATGATGTTGATATGTTCCTTAAAGATCCAAAGTTGACAAAAAAGATGGATAAATTCTTGAACAAGGTCTTTAAGATGTTTCGACAAAAATATCTTGACATGATGAGTAATGTGACCTCCTCAAGTGAGCAAATTAATATGCAAAAACAACAAGGCGGTGAGCTGTTAAGTTTCTCTCCACATCCAAATGAAGAAAATGTGCAACAAGAAACTCAACGCACCTTACTATTCCTCAAAAGTCATCATTTGAAACAATAAACAATCCATTATTTAATACAACACCTTTAACATAAGATCAAATGAGGGCCACACAAATATTGATAGCTATCCCTCAACGAGAAATGATTCCTCGAATAATTACAAGTGGATCAAAATCTAAGATGCAAGAAAGTTTTACGACTGGAATGCTTGATCTTACTAATGTCCAAAATAATTCCACAATGCAACAAAGTTCGTATGTCCCATTAAGTTCAATATATTTGCCAAATACTCAAGTACCTATTATGCAAAATATTATGACAGATCCTTCGATAATGGCAACACAAAGAACCACAAATAGTGGTTTGCACCAACAACAAATGTTACAACAATTGAGTAATACACAAAAGGCACAATCGAATGTGCAAACAAGCAATGCACAACAACAACAATATCGCATTCAACAACATGTTGCGGTGTCTTCTGCACCATTACAAGTTAATTCAAACTTGCAACCACCATAGTGGATTGGACAAACAACACAACAAGTAAATGTGAGTGCCATACCCCATCTCAAGGAGAAACAACAAAAACTTCCCAAATAAAGTTTTTTGCAAATGATGGGATTTACATCAAGACAACAACAATTGGCACAAAGTCAACAAATTCTGATTTGTCAGCATCAACAACAACATGTGCCTCAATATGTGCCAAGACAAACAAATTATCATACTTCACAACCACAATTGATGTCTGTGCAATATCAACAAAACCCTCAATTGCAATATCAACCAAGGCTACTAATCATGATTCCACCACAAGAAGCACAACAACAGGGTCAATGTCAAGGCATGACACAACCACAACAACAAGAGCTGTATCAAGAACTTTAAATGCCAGAGACACCAAAGACAACAATTTCTAAGCATCAACAACCAATGGAGAGCAGGATGTATCGACAAAGAGTACACCCAAGAGTGAATGATGAACTTACAAAATATTCAATACCTGACACATTTGCACAACAGCTTGAGAAGTTGCAATGACAAGTCGACGCATTGGAAACCAAAGGAACAAAGAAATTGTACACAGATCAAGATTTATGTCCTAATGCATTTGACAAGAGCTTGTACATGCCTCCCTTTCCTAAGCATTTTGAGGCACCTAATTTTGAGAAATATAAAGGGAATGGCAATCCAAAAGACCATATTCGAGCATTTTTCGCAACATGTACTGAAGTGAGTTATGAGGAAACATATTTAATGCACTTATTCGCACGAGGTCTCACAAGACAAGCCATGGATTGGTATTCGCATTTGCTAGGGAATATAAAGACTTGGTTGGAATTGGCTCAAAAGTTTATATCCCACTTCGCATTCAACATTGATAGTGAAGTGACCATGTCAGATTTATGCAACACCAAGCAAAAGCAAGGTGAACCATTAGTGACTTTCTTGCAACGATGGCGAAGCTTGTATAGCCGTTCTTCCCTAGATATACCTGAAGAACAACAAGTGAACTTATTTATTCAAAATTTGGTCCTAGAAATGATGTATGAACTCAAATTGAAAAGTCCCAGTACCATTGAGAAACTCATTAAGAAAGGGATGAACATTGAAACTACTCTTGTAGCTAAGGGAATCATCAAGCTCAACAAAGACAGTGACAACACAAACAATTCAGGGGACAGAAATAGATTTTGGTACAAAAACAAGAATGTCACTAATGATGGAGTTGTTGACGCAAGAGCAGTGAATGCAAATCAACCCACATTCAGAATAAAGAAATTGAGTGCTCCTAATATGTCAGCTATGGAACAAAATCGAACACTAGCAAGGAATGTTACTCAACAGCCGCAATATCAACAATATACTCAACAATATAATCAACAACAAGGTCAGCAACAAAACCAACAACGAAAACCTTTCCGATCAAGGGATGGGCCTCCTCGACAGTTTACGCCATTGGGAGAGCCTATTGAGTCAGTAATGAAATAATTAATACAAGCAAAGTTTATCAAGTTACTAGATATCAAGTTAGAACCATTGGTAAAGCCCCATTGGTGGAATGATAATGCATATTGTGAATACCATCGGTCAAAAGGACATAAAACCGCATCATGTTTTCAATTGAAACATATGATTCAAGACTTGTTAGATCAAGGAGTAATTGAGGTAGACCCTCCCAATGCGACCTCTAACACTGATCATACAATTTTTAAAACTCCTTTGCTTGATCATGATAAGGGTAAAGCATCTTCTTCAAACTCTACCCAAACAACAAATCTTAATTATGCAAATACTGGTTATAACAATGTCATCAATTATTTTCAAGCGTAAAATGAGTATGTTTCCACCATAAGAATAAAGGGACAAGATCCTTCTTGCGCAGTCACCACTCATCGATCCAAAATCCTGAAAGGAGCTCCTGCAATTCCTCCCAAATCAACTCCTACGAGTCAGTATAATCTCCTAGATCATCTGGGGAAGACACCTGCACAAATATCAATTCTTGAGTTGTTGAAAATGTCCCCTATGCATCGCGCAGTCCTAGATAAAGCTTTAACTGAGTCCACTGTCCCGATAGACATTGATGTTGACCATTTTCAAGCCCGAATTGGACATCTAGTAGTTTCCCAACACGTCGCCTTTTCTAATAACGATATTTCTCCTGATAAGCTCCCTCATAATGATCCTTTACATCTTGAAGTCTTTGTCTATAATTGCAAGATCCAACAAGTCTTGATAGATGGCGGAGCAGGTCTTAACATATGTACCTTGAGAGTGGTCATTGGTCTTGGTTATACAGAAAATGACATTGATTCTTCCAAAAGAATAACAATCAAAGCATATGATGATGCTGAGCGTCCATCTAAAGGGGTAATTTCATTGTCTATCAGAGTCGATCCAGTGATAGAAAACACTTTCCTATAGGTCCTAGACCTTGATCTCCCTTACAATATGATTCTTGGCCATCCGTGGATCCACGCAATGAAAGCAGTTCCATCTACTTATCATCAGTGTTTAAAATATCCTTACAATGGGTCTGAGATAACAATTCCAGGAGATCATAATCCATTTCAATTTTGTGCTAATCTAAAGGATTCCCCGAAGCAACAAGTCCTAGTCAATAGGGAGGCCCACTCACATAATTATGTGGATCCTAATGAATTGTTAGATGCTGTCAAAGGAAAATTGAAGGTACAGGACCAAGGATGCAGAGAGTATTCAATGGCTCAAACATTCCTCATTGGGAATTTACCAATATCTCCAAAATCACATGGCAAACCACATTTGTTGCAAAAGGAACCTAAGATAGTCATTCAATATCAGCCCCCCACTACATTTACAAGATGGGGTGAACTTGACAAAGAAAATTTGGATGATGATGTCATAGATTGGCTTTATAAGGATCCAACTGAGACACCACCTGTCAAGTTGTTGGTGGAGTGGTATGGCAAAGGGTTTACTATGCTGCAGAAAAAGGGATATGATGGCTGCAGTGGCTTGGGCCCTAACAAGAAAGGAAGACTAGAACCTATTATACCCAAGATGCAACCTCCAACTTTAGGGTTAGGTTTTGTACCATTGCGAATTGGACCCTCATCTACCAAAGTGACCACGTGTAGAAAGGGGCATGACTCTGATGATGAAACGACACCTGAGGATACCCGACCTGAAACTGATTCCAATGAATGGGAGTGGATTTCCTTTTCTTCTAGCTCCTATGCCCTTGACAATGTTTTCCTTGACCCTGATGATTTACCCATGGAAGATAAACATGAAATAACTTGCCCACCTAAGACATGTCCTAATGCTTGGATAGAGTCATTCTGGGACCCAAGCTCTGAATCAGATACGAGCAGTTTAGATAGTGATACCATAGACGTTTACATCTTTACCATCTCAACCCTCTCTCTCCTTAAAATCGATTATGACACGCCCCTTGTCTATCCTCAACTTATCCAACATGACCAACAAGCACCACTCACATTGGATTGTTTTCAAAATGACGAAGCAATTGCAGAATTCCTCAGACTACGGGAAGGCATACCGCAAGGTGATCATAAGGCATGGTTTGCTATTGATTTAGATTCTACTGCATATTTTGGGGAGTCAACTCCATCTTCTAGTCATAAAAATGAAAAAGAAAAAGTAAAAAATCAAAAGAATAGGTCTTTGAGTGAAAACCGTAAGGCACTCTCTGATCATGAAAAAGTAAAAATAAAAGATGTACCTGCAGGTGAAAACCTCTCTAAGGCACCCAAAGGTGGAAGATTGGACATACCCTCATCAAGTCAGGATAAATCAACATTGCTTGTGGAAATGACCGAAGAGATAAATTTGGGTACACCTGACAACCCTAAGGTCATTCATTTCGCTGCTTCTTTATCACAACAGGAAAAGATAGATTTTGTCAATTTCTTTCTTGAGAAGAAGATCAGTTTTGCATGGTCCTATGCATATATGCCTGGCCTTGATCCAGAATTAGTCCTTCATCACTTGCCATTAAAATCAGATGCCAAGCCCGTCAAACAAAAACTCAGAAAGATGCATCCCTAGATGGCACTCTTGGTCAAGGTAGAACTACAAAAATTATTAGATGTGGGCTTTATCAGACTCATTGATTATGTAGACTGGATTTAAAATTTGGTACCAGTTAGCAAAGTAACCGGGGGCATCAGAATCTATACAGATTTTAGGGATCTTAATAAAGCATGCCCTAAAGATGATTTTCCACTGCCGAATATAGACATCATAGTTGACATGACTGCCGGATATGAGATGCTATCATTGATGGATGGTTTTTCTGGATATAATCAAATTCGTATTGCTCCTGAAGATCAACATAAGACTGCATTCACATGTGCTTGGGGTACCTACTACTGGAATGTGATGCCTTTTGGTCTTAAAAATGCTGGTGCAACATATCAAAGAGTTATGAGGACAAGTTTCCATGATTTTATGCATACTTTGATGGAAGACTATGTTGATGACCTATTATGCAAATCTATCACAAGAGATAGTCATCTAGCCATCGTTGGCCCAATCTTTGATCGAATGGAAACCTACAAGCTCAGACTCAACCCAAAGAAATGTGTCTTTGGTGTCATAGCTGACAAATTATTAGGGTACATTGTTTCTCACAGAGGCATCAAAGTAGACCCTGAAAAGGTTAAAGCAATAATGGATATGCCTCCTCCTTCAAATCTCCATTAACTAAGAAGTCTGGAAGGAAAGTTACAGTCAATCCACTGGTTTATAGCTCAATTGGCAGACAAATGTCATCCCTTCTAGCATTTATTGCATAAAGGTGTCACTTTTAAATGGACTGAGCAATGTCAATCAACATTTCAAATTCTCAAGGATTATCTGCTGTCGCCACCTATTCTAATGCCTCCTATAGAAGGGAAGACATTCATATTGTATGTTTCTACAACTGAAATGACACTGGGAGTTCTCTTAGCCCAATAGGATGAGAAAGGCAAAGAACGGGCTATTTATTATATCAGTCAGACACTAGTGGGCTATGAACTAAATTATTCAACTATTGAACGGGCATGTTTAGCAGTGGTATTTGCAACACAGAAGCTTCGACACTATATGTTAAATCATTAGACATTGTTAGTTGCAAAAATTGATCCCTTGAAATACTTGCTTAGCAGGGCAGCTTTGACAGGTCGCCTAGCAAAGTGGGTTATGATCCCCAGTGAGTTTGATATTGAGTACATTGAGAGAAAGGCAATAAAAGAACAAATCATAGCGGATCAACTTGCAGAGGCACCTATTCATGATGATCATCCAATGTTGACGGATTTTCTAGATGAATCAGTTTTTGCTCTCACATCTTCTAATGAATGGAAGTTATATTTTGATGGATCCCATACCAAATTTGGGTCCGGAGCAGGTATATTGTTTGTCACCCCTCAAGGTGATGCTATTCCTAAATCCTACAAAATAACTTTCCATTGCACCAATAATATTGCAGAATACGAAGCTCTAGTCACAGGACTCTGAGTAGCGATCCACTGGAACATCACACATTTGCAAGTCTATGGAGATTCCCAGTTAGTCATCCGTCAAGTGAATGATGACTATGAAATGAAAGATGAAAAGCTTATTCCCTACAAGCATATGGTGGATTTCTTCAAGACAAAATTTATGGCTATCCATTTCAGTCAAGTTCCAAGAATTCAAAACAAGTCAGCAGATGCTATGGCAACTATTACTTCCATGTTAAATATGCCCCACAATATGGACAGTTGTGAATTTTTGGTCGAACAGTTGCTTGTCCCTTCTTTTGAAATTCCGACAGCAGATGTGATGTGTGTTCTTGTTGGTCCTAATTCCCCATGGTACAATGACATCTATCAATATTTGAAATCCCAAACCTTACCACCTAACCTTTCCTCTAACCAACGTCGAGCCTTCATCCGCCAGACAACCAAATATGTCATCATCGCAGACACCCTTAACCGTCATTCCTTTGACCACACCCTCCTCAGGTGTTTGGATTCTGATGAGGCACAAACAACTTTACACGAGGTTCATGATGGTATATGTGGGGGCCATTTCAATGGTCTGAGTCTAGCTAAAAAGTTGATTCATGCTGGGTATTATTGGCCCACTATGGAAAAGGATGTTCATGATTTTGTCAAGAAATGCTACAAATGTCAAATACACAGAAATTACATTCATGCACCAGCCCAAGAACTTCACTCTGTCGTATCTCCGTGGCCCTTTTCTCAATGGGGATTGGATCTTATTGGCAAGATTCACCCGACATCTGCAAATGGACACAAATTCATCATCACGGCCACATAATACTTTACAAAATGGATCGAGGCTATCCCCATGACCTATATCACTGGTGTCCAAATTTCAAAGTTTCTACTAAATTATATCAATGCAGATATGGGGTTCCCCTTGTAATTGTCACAGATAATGGCCATCCATTTAAAAATAAAGATGTCAAGGAACTCTGTGAAAAGTTTCGTATCCAACACCGTTTCTCTAGTCCTTATTATCCACAAAGTAATGGTCAAGCTGAAGCATCAAATAAAACCATCATTAAGATCTTGAAAAAGGTCGTCAATGACGCTGGTCGAGATTGGCATGTACAGTTGAATCCAGCACTATGGGCTTATCGTACTTCCATCCGCACACCTACTGGCGCAACACCCTATTCCTTGGTGTATGGTGCGGAAGCCATTTTACCCTTGGAAGTGGAAATTCCCTCTTTGCGTGTTTCCCTACAAAATTTGATTGATGATGAGACACACAGAGTCTCTTGGTTGCATTAGCTTGAGATGTTAGATGAGAAACATCAGATAGCCTTGACACATTTGTAGGCATATCAAAACCGTCTCTGTCGCTCTTATAATAAGAAGGTCAAAGGGTGACATTTCGAAGTAGGAGATTTGGTCTTAAAGGCGAGCCCGAAGAATGCACAACTACTGACATCATCAAAGGAAAGTTTGAACCTAATTGGGTTGGGCCTTTTATAGTTACTCCAGCCTATGGCTCGGGGGCATATCAGCTTGCAACCCCAGAAGGTGAACCTTTGTTAGATCCTGTAAATAGCATGCACCTTCACAAGTACTAGGCATAGTTCTTTAATATGATCCTGAAAAAATACAAAAAAATCGAAAAGCTCAAAAAAATTAAAAAAAATAAAAAAAAGTGAAAAATTGAAAAATCAAATAAAAGTGAAAAAAATTGAAAAGAACAAAAGTAAAGAAAAATAATTTTCCCTCTAGTGAAAACCTGGCAAACAGGCGCCATGTGTAGAAGATTATTGCTCCATCATCTATTCTGACCCTTAGCTATACTTTTCCCCCCGCAGGTTTATCATGCTTATCCTTGCCCTGACCTAATGTTCTGTTCCAAGCCTGTGATTGGTCAACGTCATTATCTTGCATACTTAGGTTTCCAGTCCTTGTGCATATGTTTTGGTCCTGGTCGCTGTATATGTCTTTCAAAATTTCATTAGGTGCGCGCCCCTTGTCATGATCAATTACTGGAGCTTAAAAGTCAAATAATGTCTTGAAATAATAAAAAAAAATCAAATAATGTCCTGAAAAAATCCCTAAAAATCAAATAATGTCCTGAAATAATCAATTTTTTTTTTCAAATAATGTCTTGAAAAAATCCCTAAAAATCAAATAATGTCCTGAAATAATAAAAAAAAATCAAATAATGTCTTGAAAAAATCCCTAAAAATCAAACAATGTCCTGAAATAATCAAAAAAAAAAATAATGTCCTGAAAAAATCCCTAAAAATCAAATAATGTCCTGAAAAAATCCCTAAAAATCAAATAAAGTCCTGAAAAAAATCCCTAAAAAGTCAAATAAAGTCCTGAAAAACAAACAAACAAATTTCAAAACATCAAAATCCAAAAGCAATTTCTTTGGCATTTTGCATTTTGTCAATAAATGGTACCCTCTGTGCATAGACAGATCGCTAAGCATACATCCAACGACAATCGATCAAACATTTGTGTAGACAACAAATAGATAACATGTTACAACACTGCGCTTTACTGAAATCATGTGTTAGCAGATGAATTTTTCAATCAAACCAGACATTCAAACTGATCAAAATTGTCATATCAATCAATCAACATCAATATCATTTGTCCTTGTCATTATTATCATGGGTCTTATATAGGGTGTGGTATACTCGAAACCAGACTGTGTCTTGTCTTAGATGGGGTACCGCATTCCCTAGAACCAGACAGCATGATCATTCTTGTGTTCCACTTTTGACAATGACGATCAAAATGTTTGTTTGACTTGGTCGAATATATGAGTCTTATATTTTTACTGATTTATCTTTGGCTTCGATCATGTTCCTATGTTGCTCGAGGATGTCACTAAGTGATTTAGAGTGACCAGGATGGTTCATGGTCCCTTTTTCTTTTCTTTGTTGTGTTTGCTGTTTGAGGAATGTTTGTCACAAACTAGGGCAACTATATCATTGGGTGTCTGTGATGAGTACATTCACTTTGTGAACGCTGCACATACCTCGACCCTTGATGTATGCACCCTAGGATGATTCACTCATTCCTTGTGTGCGATGTGTCTATCTTTTGCAAAAGGGGTTGCGTTTTAGCTCTGGCAATGCTATGATGCTTTGCATCCGCTTTGCTACATTAAATAAAGGTTCTCACCTACTTCTGTGCATTGGTGAAAGCAAGTTTTTCTTCATCTCTAACTGTCCTCTGTCTCATTTCTTCTTACTAACATTTCTTCCATCAGTTTGGGTAGTAAGTTCGATCTAGTTCTCCGATCTCCACCAAAAAAAAAAAAAAAACATAAGCTGCATCCTGCATTCATTGGTTAGTACATTTGCATTATATCAAGCATTTTATCCATTTCATATTATAAATGCATCAAAAAACACATAAAAAATATATTCATACATGTTCCACAATGGTACATAAATAGTGCAAAAGCCATCCATACGTGGAAAGTACACATCAACCATAACACATTGCATTCCATCATATAGATGCATATCATCTCATATATCAAAACAATATTGGAGTACAAAGTTGGACTGTTTGTCCTACGTATGGCCCATAGGCTGAGAACATAATGTCAAACTATATATGTCCCGTCATAAGGAGCACATGCCTCTATCATTGGGTGCTCCCTCTGTCCTCCTCATCCCTTCCATGTCTCAAGGATGATGTCCCTGGTCTTGGCTGTGGTGGTCTCCTAGGTCCACTCACCCCCATGCTGCTCACTGACCTCCGAGAGCGTGGCCTGCTCTCTATCCTTGACTGTGACTGATATGTCATTGCTCTTTGCTCTGGTGGATTTGCACTCTCATATAGTGTCCTCAACTAGCGTATCTCATCTCTGGTCTCTACCAACATCTATGCCATGTCACGTGCATTGGCATCCCTAATCGACCCAATATACTTGGTCACTCTCTCCTCTGCTTGCTATGCCTGGGCTATTATTGTATCTCGAGCCGCTATCAGTCTGGCTATCTCTACTCTAAACTGATCCCGCTTTGTCCTCAAGATAGCATTCTGTCTCTCTAATGTGGCAATGTAATCATGCTGACTCGCTATGGTGGCCCTACATGTCTGCATCTCCTCTATGCTCGCTGTCTCCTGCCCTAGGGGTATATCCTGCAATACCTCATGATCTGTTGGATCTGACTCATCTCGCTACATGCACCTAGGACTCTCCTCATCCCCCTCGTCCTCATCATCTTCCTCCTCATCCTCATCACCTCCATCCTCGTTATCCTCCTCATCCTCATCACCTCCATCCTCATCATCCTCATCATCTCCCTCCTCTTCTCTAGCAAGTGGGAAGTCCTCCTATCTCCTAGGTACCAGAATATCAGGATCCGTCAATGGCATAGGCCGTCATCGTGCAAACCATCGCTCATACTCCTCTGTCGTCTCGACATCCACAACATTTGATCTCCAATCCCACTATCTCTGCTGTAGCTGTGTGAAGTTGACATATGCTATGTGTGGCTGAATCATCCTCCCCCACTGACTTGTCTCTCTGTGAGGTCAGGCAAAGTGTGCAGTTCCTCTCGGTACATCCTGCCTCTCTCCAAACTGTCATCTGACTCTCTCCGGCAGATACATCTCAATCACTCTCTGGCGATTCACTGGTCACCCAATTAGGTATCTCCCCTATCTGCAATACGGTAGCTCATCACTATCATCTGACCATCGAGGGCAATCCTGATATGGCCTCCATGTGAACTCTCTCAATCTGTCTAGCTCATGTCGCCAATACAATATGTATCCAAATGGACCCTGTCTCAATGTACCCCCATAGTAGTACACATATGGTCGATGTGGTACTACCTATCTCTCTGCAATCGGTTGACATATGGCTATGTGCTCAAATGCCCATACCTGTAACAGTGTGACCCCACAGCTCAAAGTCTGTACCCTCTGATATGCTATCTGATGCAACTGAAAATACAACATGGCAAGCACACATGGTCCCCATGCATATACAAACCTCTCTGTCACCATCCACTCTAACACTCTTCCCTATCCAATAGGAAATCCATGTCCTTGTCTGTCCCCTGCTAATAGGCATGCTATAACCACTGCTATCACCACATATCGCTGATCATACTCTGATGCCATGTTCTCCCAGCCAATCTCCCTCTCTATGATATCAAGGTCATCTGCATCGCACTCAAATAATCTGCACAAAGTGTCTCTCCCTATCACTGGGTCATATACTATCATCTCCCCATGAATCGGAATGCGGAGGATACACCACATGTCCTCTAGTGTCACAGTCGCCTCTCCAGTCGGTAGATGGAAAGAAGAAGTATCTGAATGCCATCGCTCTGCCAATGCGGTAAGTAGTCCTGTGTTTGCCCTAATCTCGGGCATGAATGTAATATAGTATAATCCAAGTCCTGCTAATGTATCTCTATCCGTACTCCTGAGTCTATGTCGCAACATGAAGCAGTTGGGTCTATTCTCTCGTGTAATCAATGTATACTGTCGACTCTGCATCACAATTGGGGCACACTTTGTCAGTTTTAGAGTTTTCTCCTAAGGGATGCATTTTCTTGTTTCATGCACAAATCAGGGTTTTTCTTATCTACTTTGACCTATCCTACCCTTAGCCCTCTTTTCGGGATCATCCACATGCTATTTTCGGTCAAATTGGTGTTTTCAGTGCACAATTGCACCTGTGTACCCTATCCTGCACCTGTGCAGCATCAAGCTGTGCCTGTGTACCCTACATAGGCACAGAACATCCTCACATAGGCATAGAATGCGCCCAAATAGGCTCAGATGTCCATTTTTCCATTCCCTATGGGCCCCGCAATGTCTCGCAATCAAGCAAAATTCATGAAATTGACAATATGGGTTTTTAAGCTACATACCGCTGCTCCCGCATTGTCCAATCATCTGTAGGTGCGTACACGTTCCCCAAGGTGATCTGCCATTGGAATGTTCACCATCTCTCTGCAAGGGTCTTTTTCCTGAGCACCAATTCCTCCACTTCGGCTAGTGCAAATGAGCTCTTTTCCTTCTCCTTGTCTCATTTATAGATCTTTATCAGTGCCTAGATGGACGTGCATGCTCTCCATCTTATGCTGGTCGCAGTCTTTTGCGCCTTCTATTGCTTGTAATTTGTGCATCCAACCTTCAATTCTTGATCTGTTCGAACCTATCATTTTCTATTATTCTTATTGACTAATTGGCCTATTTTCTGGATGTTTCTGGCCAATTCCTTGAGGGGGCATGCATATGTCATTGTTATTATCTGGGGCATTTTCATTATTGTTCTTTGAAACAATGCTTAGAATCACATTGTCTCAAAGAGGGGCAAAATGTAGACGTCTAAAAATGGTCAACGCTTGTGGAGTCATACTTTAACATCTGCGCATTGCCTTATTTTTAGGGTTTTTGCGTTGCATTAACATTTCTTCTATGTCGTGCACTTGGTCTTTATCATTTGCGAGCATCGAGTCCTTCTTCTACATTCCTCATTTTTCTTGCTTTCGAATTTGGTCTTGTCGATAACAATCTTCAGTCATGATTTTGGTCGATCTTATCCTGTCGCATCAATGTGCATGCTCATTTGTCATATTTTGGACATCATCAATTTGATTTCATTTTGGACATCATCAATCCTAATTGATGATAGAATTAGGGTTTTGTCCTCTTGTCAATCTTGTCATCTTGCGATCAATTCATCATTGATCCTCGTTCTTGTCAATCTTGTCATCTTGCAATCGATTCATCATCGATCCTCGTCCTTGTCAATCTTGTCATTTTGCGATTGATTCTTCATCGATCCTTGTCCTCTTGTCAATCTTGTCATTTTGCGATCGATTTATCATCGGTCATTGTCCTTTTCAATCATGTCAATTTCGATCAATTAGTCATTGTTCCTCGTCAATTGGTGCCTATCAATTTGATCTCTTTGTCAATCTTGGTCAATTTGTCAACCAATCTTAATCGTTTATTAGCATTGGTCCTTTGTCAATCAAAATCATGATTGAATCGACATTAATTTCTTGTTGTCTTGACCTAATTCTTTGTCCTCTTATTTCTAGGGTTTTATTATTTGATCATTTAATCCTTTTCTTCTTCTTGGTGGGTTAAATAAATCTATTTATTTAGTCCTAGGTATTTTTCATGAATTAATTAATGGATGAAAACCTATTAATTAATTCACCTAATTCCTATTTCATCCTTTTACTCAATTTTTCCAATTTACTAATTTCTCCTAATTCCTAA
This sequence comes from Cryptomeria japonica, assembly GCF_030272615.1. NCBI lineage: Eukaryota > Viridiplantae > Streptophyta > Pinopsida > Cupressales > Cupressaceae > Cryptomeria > Cryptomeria japonica. The sequence continues at coordinate 906,020,239 of NC_081407.1, forward strand.
TTTCTATTTCTCCTATTTTCTTCAATTTTTCTAATATTTCCCCTAATTTCATGGGAATGGCATTTCAATTTTGTCATAATTTGTCAATTAATCAATCTTGCATGTCAATTTGTCATAATTTTGTCAATCAATCAATCTTGCATAGAAAATGTCAATCTTGTCATAATTTGTAATATTTGTCATCCTTGATTTGAAATTTCCTTTCAAATCTCTTCATGCTAATCTTGTGATCTCTCCAATTTGTCTATAAATTGGATGATTTTCTTTAATCAATAAAGGATCAATCACACTTCTAGTATCCTTACTCTGCCATTTCATCTTGTCAATCTTGCTTTCATACTATGCTTTTGCATTTTGTAGGTGAGATCCACAAACAAAGTAATTTGAAGGAGAAAGAAGGACAATGGAGAATTATGGAGGAGATATTCGTGTTTGTAATGGTTTGCATTTGGTTTGATTATCTTGTCTTCATACCTCTATTGAATGTTTTTAGGATTTCTTATCATTGCAGTCTAGTTTTTGTGGTTGAGCTAGTTTAATATTTATTGCTTTGATGAATTCCAAATTCTTGATCTACACCACCAAGTCTCAAACATGACCACCATTAGCATCCTAAATCCATACCAAAAGCTACACCAACACCACTTATGCATATCATCAAAGATCTTCATCAAAGCTCTGTTAGTGAAACCCTCACCAGAACTACAAGCCGAGCTTCCAAACAAACAGGATAGCATCCAATCATCAGACCAAAACCAATTGACTGAATATGAACATGAGTATCATGAATAAGCCAATTACATAACCAAATTATATCGGAGCATATCGGATTATGTCAGATCTAAACCAGCCAAAAACCACACATCCTACTAGGACCAGAAGGGTGCCGATAAAGCATCCAAAACAACTAGTGTTGACATCAATGACAAAACATCAATGCAACACATAATCAATTCCTCCAAATGGCCAACAATCTCCCCCTTTGGTATTGATGGCAACACTAGATGTGAAAAACATATAAGTACCAAGAAATGCCAAATAAGTCTCCCCCAGTGGAAGACAACCAAAAATCTCCCACGTAAAGATATAGCAATGAAGTTATGAAATAAAGACCAAACTCCCCTTGTGAATGATATCTCTGTAAAGCTCTGTATTACACATATATCTCTCCCCCTAATGTATACAACTCCCTTTTTCTTTTTCACATCAATATCTCCCCCCCTTTGACATCAATGCCAGAAATTTGACAAAAATATCAAAGCAAAAACAAAAACAACAAAAATATAAGGCTAACTACTCCCCCTGAGCATTAGCATCCCACATCAATGCTGAAATGAATGATATCTCTGATAATACATATCGCACTGATGCCAACACACACCAATCAGTTCTCTGTCCGAGGGGTAGAAACCTCTAACCTGTCTCTTAGGGACTCAAATGGTTCTTTAGGCAAAGGTTTAGTGAAAATATCTTTAATCTACTATTTAGTGTTCACATAAACCAATCTGACTTCATTTTCTTCCACCTTCTCTTTCAAAAAGTTATACTTGATAGATATGTGCTTAGTCTTAGAATAAAATGCTCGATTCTTTGATATGTCAATAGCAGCAGAGTTATCACAGTGAATAACTACTGGTCTAGTGCAATGCACTTTGATATCCTTCAACATTTGCTTCATCCATAAAACCTATTTACAATTAGTGGCAACAACAACATACTCAGCTTCAGTAGTAGATAAAGAAGTACATGACTGTTTCTTTCTGATCCATGAAACCAACTTCTTTCCAAGAAAGAAAGCTCCATCAAAAGTACTTTTTTGGTCATCAACATCTCTAGCCCAATCAACATCTGTATATGCACACAAAATAACGTCATCATCCTTAGGGTACCACAAACCATATTCAGATGTTCCTTGCAAGTATCTAAAAATCCTTTTCATCGCAGTCTCATGATTTTCTCTAGGATCACTCTGAAATCTAGATACAATACAAACAACATTCATTATGTTAGGCCTAGTCTGAGTCAAATAAAGCAGACCTCCAATCATAGATTTGTATCTTGTAGGAATAACTAGTGCAGAAACATCTTTCCTTGTCAATTTCTCACTTTTAACCATAGGAGTACTTATTGGTTTAAAATCTTCCATGCCAAATTTCTTCAACAATTCCCTAGCATACTTAGTTTGACAGATGAAAAATACCTTTGTCCGTCTAAGTAATCTGCAAACCTAAGAAAAATTTCATTTCCCCAATCATAGACATTTCAAATTCCTTCTCCATATTCTTAGAAAATTCCATGCATAAGTTATCTCCACCTCCAAAAATAATGTCATCAATAAATACTTCAATAATCATTATATCATCATCAATGATATTATAATATAAATTACTGTCAGCATTACCCTTAGTAAAACCAAGCTTCAAAAGATATTTATCCAACCTTGCATACCAAGCTCTAGGTTCCTGTTTCAATCCATATAAAGCTTTCCTTAGCCTGCAAACCATGTTTGTATCATTTGAAAGTGAAAAACCATCAGGTTGCTCAATATAAACTTCCTCATCAAGATCCCCATTCAAAAATGCACACTTAACATCCATCTGATAAACCTTGTAGTTCTTATTGCCAGCATAGGCAATAAATAATCTTACAGCTTCAATCCTAGCTACATGCAAAAGTCTCTCCATAATCAATTCCTTCCTTCTGAGAATATCCTTTACAAACCAATCTATTCTTATTCCTTACAACTTGACCATCCTCATTCAATTTATTCCTAAAAATCCATTTATTTCCAATAACATTCTTATTTTTAGGCTGAGGAACTAAAGTCCATGTGTTATTCTTCTCAATCTGATCTAATTCTTCTTCCATAGTTTTCAACCAATATTCGTCTTTACATGCTTCAATTATTGATACCAGTTCAACTTGAGAAATTAAACATACCTCATTAGTTGCCAGTCTTCTTCTTGTCATCACTCCATTGTTCTTATCCCCAATGATATGATCTTCTGAATGATTCAATCTCACATACCTAGGAGTCTTCTGACTCTCTCTTCATCTTCCTGGTTCTTCAGTTACTATTGAATTTTTTGATACTGCCAGAGTAACTGGTTCAACACTCTGTTCTGGTAAAGATGCTACTAGTTCAGATATAATCATTTCCATTGCCGGTTCCTTCTCATAAACTCTGATTTGATTTCTATTTAGCTCATCCACCTTGATATTAGCACTCTCCACAATTCTCTGCAATCTCTTGTTATAACATCTATATGCTTTGCTTTCATTAGAATAACCAGGAAATATGGCTTCATCACATTTAGGATCAAATTTTCCAATGATATCATCTCTCCTAATATAATATTTGCTACCAAATTTTTTTGAAATAGTTAACTGTATGTGTATTTCCAAACCATAATTCATAAGGTGTCTTACCAATTTCTCCTTTGATATGTACTCTGTTGAATGGGTAGACCACTATGCTCACTGCTTCTCTCCAGTAGATATGAGGTAGACTAGCTTCCATCATCATTGTTCTAGCCAAATCCAAGATAGTTTTGTTCTTCCTATCCACAACTCCATTTTGTTGAGGTGTCCGAGGAGCAAAAAATTGTCTCCTTATTCCATGCTTCTCACAAAAGTTCTTAAACTCATCAGATGTGAATTCTCCACCATGATCTAACCTCAAACACTTAATATTCAATCTTGTCTCAGTTTCCACTTTCGCCTTAAATATTTTAAACTTTTCAAAAGCCTCATATTTCTCCCTTAGAAAAGTAACCCACATCATTCTAGAATAATCATTAATGATTAGCATGAAATATCTACCACCTTGAAAACTTTTAACTCTAGTAGGGCCACACAAATCAATATGAATAAGATCAAAAACATTATTAGATTTATCTTGTATACTCCTAAAAGAGGTTTTGACCTGTTTACCCATTTGACATTCTTTACATATCGGATTATAGGGCTTCACAATTTTAGGTATATCTCTATCTGCCTTAATTAAACTGATCTTTACAATGCAATCAAAATTCACATGACATAGTCTCTTATGTCATAGCCAACTCTCATCAATTTGTGCAATCAAACATATCTTCTCACTAGAATTCAAATGAAATATATTACCTTTCGTTTGTGTACTGGTTGCAATCTCCAAACCAGATATGTTAATGATTTTGCATTTTCTATCCTTGAACTGTAATTGAAATCCCTTATCCACCAATTGTCCTACACTCAAAAGATTATGCCTCAAACCTTCAACAAAATAAACATTATCATTATTGTTCTTACCATCCAATGATGCAGTTCCTTTTCCTTTGATCATACATGCTTTGTCATATCCAAATCTAACCAGACCACCATCAAATTCTTGCAAAGATAGAAACTTCCTTTTATCTCTAGTCATATGATGTGAAAATCCATTGTCAATTACCCATTCATCCTTGTCTTCAATTTTAGCAATAAGTACCTTCTCTTCCAATGCCAGAACATCTTCCTTGATAGCTAGGAACACCCATTCCTTCCCATTGCCGGAACCACTAGTAGAGTCTTCTATCGGTTCATCATCAGAATTAGTAACACCTTCCTCATCCACTATGTAACATGATTTGTCTTTGTTTTTCCTGTACTTATACTTGTTCTGATATCTAGGGTTAGGCTTAAAAGATCTTCTAACTCTCTCTTCAAATCTTGAATTCCTTTTAGGACATCTAGATGCAAAATATTTAAAAGGTTCTTTTCCTTCATACTTACTTCCTACCGGTCCTTTAGGTACTCTTCTAGCAAATAGTGCTTCAAGTTTCTCAAACTCATCATATTCTCTCTTCATATCATCCAATTCCTTTGCATATAAAGATTTCCAATCTTGCTTATCAGTTGTTGATGCAGATGCATGAAAAGAAGGTTCAATTTTCATAATTCCAGAAGGTCCAAATTCTTCAATCTCAAAGTAGATAATTTACCAACCAAGGTATCTCTGTTGACACAAGTATTAGCCATTGTTCTCAATTCATTAATTGCAGTAGCCTTCATCTTGTAAGCTGGTGGTTGGGCTCTCAGAACATTAGAAAGAATTTCACCTTCACTCAGAGTTCCACCACAACATTGAATTCCCATAACAATCTCATTTACCCTTTCCATGAATGCAGTAATCCTTTCATCTTCTTCCATCTTAAGGTTTTCATATCTCACCCAGAAACCATCATGTTTAGAAATCTTCACAGTAGGGTCACCTTTATTAAGAGTCTCCAACTTATCCCATATAGCCTTTCCAGATGATTTGTCAGTTAATCCCATTATTTGTTGATCAGAAAGTGCACACAAAAGGGCTTCTCTTTCTCTACAATCATTCTCAAGCTCCTTATCCAAGTTTTCGAGAGGAGGATTTCTAGATGCCGGAATATGAGGTGTAACACCATTCTATGTGATCTCCCAAATCTCCTTTCCAAGACATCTCAGATGAGTCTCCATCTGAATCTTCCATAATGTGTAATTTGTTCCATCACGCCTTGGAATATCTCTATGAAAGATAGCTCCAGATGAAATGGATGAACTTGAACTGTTAGTTGCCATAGGAGCTTCCTCAAGTGGTTAAGCTTTCTATAGAGAGGACCAAAGATCTTATACCAATTGTTAGATAGTTCAGGGGGATGAATCAGTTGTCATAGATTAACAAAACATTTAGCAATTAACACTTTAATAACAGAATCCAAAACATTAATACCAAAATGCTTAAACCAAATACTGGAATAGCAGTTAAACCAATTAAGCATAAACAACAATCAAAGAATAAATACCATTCACATGAAACCAATATTTACACTTGGAAAACTTAGTAAAGGAAAAAAACCACAGTGGGAAGCCTACCCACAGTTAGATAATACTTTTGTAGTAAGTATGTGAATTACAATTAAGAGGCATGCACTTGTAGGAAGGCCAACATCCTAGAGCGCACTGCTCATCACAAAAGGAGTCTCATTGACTACATAGAAATCCGGACTACAATCCGAAAGAATGAATGAGCTGCAAAGATAACATCTCCTATGCCTGAGTATAGTTCCGATCAAGCTCAATATCGAAGGACTAAATCCTCTTACATAAACCCAAATCGATCTCCAATGCTCGACCAGATCCTCTACCTGATTGATATTACATTATTCATACATTAAATATCCATATCCCATTCCATGACCATATAATCTACAATGAGATCTTACATCATATATATACAAACCCTTGACCAAAACTAATCAGGTCGGCCACCAGACAATAAACCTATTACATAATTACAAAACATGTTGGCCTTAGACCAAAAAAATAATATCCAACCCATAAGACATCCCAGAAACACATCGAGAGGTCCAATCCACATGTTACATTAAGCCGGTCCATAACCTAGATCAACCGAGACCCAATATAGGTCCACACGCTCAAGCAATGATCTCAATCCACCAAGTCTAGAACATGATCACCATCAGCATCCTAAATCCATACCAGAAGCTACACCAACACCACTTATGCATGTAATCAAATATTTTCATCAAAGCTCTGTTGGTGAAACCCTCGCCAGAACCACAAGCCAAGCTTCCAAACAAATAGGATAGAATCTGATCATCAGACCAAAACCGGATAGTTCTGATACTAAATATGATTAGTACAGATCCAATAGCCAACAAGATGAGAGGGGGGGGTGAATCATACAAACTTAATCATCCATAAAAACATTAGATTCAACCTCGGTAACATATATATCAGTCATATAACCAAAAACTGTCAAACATGCAAACTCAAAAGCATATGAACAATATAAACCTCATAACACCAGATTTAACGTGGAAAACCAAATAGGGAAAAACCATTGTGGGATTTCAGACCCACTAAGAAATATACTCTTCTAGAGTAAGCTCAGTTAAAAGAAAATCCTATTAAAGATTACAAACACATTGCTAGATGTGACCCGGTTAAGGGATTTCCCTCAGATCTGTTAGGATCTTCACTTTGTTAGAAGTGACCTTGTTAAAGGATTTCAAACACTCAATAAGAATGTCACCTTGCTAGAGGATTTTACAAATAAGACTGTTAAGTCCACTCGGTTAAGAGATTTTCTTCTATTTCTCAAAATAACAGTAATAAAAAATATGTCCGCAACTTCACATCTAAAAATGCTGAAGCAGATTCTTATTTGCTCAATACAATCAATTCATAGGACTTATCTTGTCCCTCTATTGGGCTCTATACTCTGTTATCAAAATAGGTCTTCAAGCTTCTATGCTTGGTAATCACTATGTAGCATCCCTGTGCATACACTTGCCCACATACATTGTTTATCAACAGTTTCCTATTTATAAACAATCTTCCAACCACTTAATCTCCTTGATCACATTTCCCATGATCAATCATAGCCATCAGATCTTCAATCTTGTCTAGGTTCAATGTATCCTTCGATCTGAAAATGTTTTACACCGCCTTGGAACTTGTATTTTCACCTTGGAACTTGTGTTAGGGTATTGCGGTTCAATATGAGCTGTAGATCTTCCTGCTGATCTTTCTTTACCATAGATTCTTTAACAATCTTCATACATGACTTACCAATAATTTAATCCGCTCCAGCTCATTAGCTTCCTTCATTAAATATCACATGTAAACATTTAATGCATTTTGTTATAGCTCGGTTGTAACTAGGTAAATACTAAACTTCACTCGGTAGACATTCTGCCTTCATTAACCGATAGCGATAACCTTAGGGTTTATCGACTACGTTCCTTAGGGTTTACCGACTAGGTTCTTTGCTTGGTAACATAGTATAGTATTAACCTTTCAAACAATAGCATATGTAGGATATCAAAACAATCTAAACATCATGATCTCATCATTGTCTAACTCGGTAATAGTTACCCATTGAATAACTTATCCCCTTATTCATCATATTCTTTTTGTGTCTTTTATCGACATCTTTATACTCATCAAATCATACTTCTTAAGATATGGCAACATCATACTGAATTAGAAAATCAATTTCTTGACATCAATGACAAAATAATAATATTAAGATAGTAGTCATCCTTAATCAGTTATATCCATAGTCATCAACAACCTTCTCAATATCCTTATTGAAATGCCAACAATCTCTCATTGTAATTGGAATGCCAACCTTCTTCTTGTCTATTATAATGCCAACAATCTCCCCCTTTGGCATTGATGGCAAAACCAATTGGTTTGACTTTATTGATTTGGATTTAGATTGCTGTGAAATTCTGAAATGCTCTCCCTCTGTCATTAGTCTTCTCCCCGGTTCTGAAATGTAGTCTTCTCCTTCGGTCAGTAGACTTCTCCCCCATACATTAGTCTTCTCCCCCTTTGACAACAATTCCAAAAATGAAAAGAACTAAAAACATAATTTCTTCCTCTGAGAAGTAAATTCCATGCTGTTATGTATCAATTCAGTCTCGGTCAGAGCATTTTGTCTTCAATTCCTATTCCCTGTTTATTGTTTCCTACGCACCTTTAGAAAACCTACTAAAGTGTGTAAATCAACATCAACTCCTAAAAGATATTCTGTAGAGTCATCGAATTGATGCTTTCACCGAACTCGGTCAGTGAATGGAAGATAGGGGTAGGACCCCTAACTGACTTCTGAGATACTCAAAAGTGTCCTTTGGCAGTGGCTTGGTGAAGATGTCTGCAATTTGTTCCTTTGTGCTAACATAATCCAAAACCACTTTCTTCTCTTGAACTTCTTCTCTAAGACAATGATATTTGATAGAGATGTGCTTTGTTTTAGAGTGCATAACAGGATTTTTTGAAATGTTAATGGCACTAGTGTTATCACAGAATATAGTTACTGGCTCGGTAACTTGCCCATTTATACCTTCCAATAGTTGTTTGATCCATGCTATATTGGTGCAATTCAGTGCTGCAGCAACATATTTAGCTTTTGCTGTTGACTGAGAAACACATCCTTGTTTCTTGCTAAGCCAACTCACTAGTCTTTCTCCTAAAAAGAAAGCTCCTCCACTTGTGCTTTTCCTGTCATCAATGTTGCCTGCCCAATCAACATCAGTATAAACTTTTAAATCAAACTCATTTCCTTTCTGATATACTAAGCCATAATCTTTAGTGCCTTTTAAGTATCTAAAAATTCTTTTGATTGCCGTCATGTGTGTTTCCTTAGGATCTGCAGAAAATCTTGCAACAATACCTACTGCATGTGCTATATCTGGCCTGTTGTGAACAACATATTGCAACTTTCCAATCATAGATCGATAAAGTGTCTCATCAATAGATGAAAATTCATCATTGTTTGATAGTTTACAGTTGGTAGTCATAGGAGTACTTACTGGTTTTGAATCCTCCATTCCAAATTTCTTCAAGATTTCCTTTATGTACTTGGATTGGGTAATGAAAATCTCATCTTTCATTTGCAGTATTTGCAAACCTATAAAATATTTTATCTCACCGATTAATGACATCTCAAATTCTTTGCTCATTTCATTTCCAAAGTTCTTGCATAAAGAGTCATTTGCACAAAATATAATATCATCAACAAATATGGCTGAGATTAGTATTCCATTTTCATCATTCTTCATGTACATATTGCTGTTTTCACTTGTTCTTATAAAACCAATTTTGATCAAATATGAGTGCAATCTCTCATACCATGCTCTAGGTGCTTGTTTTAGACCATATAAAGCTTTGTTCAATTTACATACCTGATCATTATTTTCTCCTTCAACAAATCCTTCAGGTTGTTCAATGAAAACTTCTTCTAATATACCATTCAGAAATGCAGATTTCACATCCATTTGATATACCTTGAAATTCTTGTAAGCAGCATATGCCAACAATGTTCTTACTCCTTCAAGTCTTTCCACAGGTGCAAAAGTCTCACCATAATTAATTCCTTCTTCTTGGGCATAACCTTTGCAAACTAATCTTGCTTTGTTCCGAATGACCTCACCTTTTTCATTTAGCTTGTTTCTGAAGATCCACTTTGTACCGATTACATTTTTGTCCTTCAGTCTTGGGACCAGTGTCCATGTGTCACTCTTCTTGATTTGATCAATCTCTTCTGTCAGAGCATTTATCCAATCTTCACTGTTAAATGCCTCTTTCACTATCGGTTCAAATTCAGATATTAGACATGTGTTCTGTCTCAGTTTGTTCCTTGTCATCACTAGATCATTCTTATCTCCTATAATCTAACTTGGTGCATGATTCCTTCTGACATACTTGGCTAATACAGGCTAGGTAGGCTCTATATGATCTTCTTCATCACTCGGTAACTGGATATTCTCTTTATTTTCTTTAGCAGTCTTCTCGGTAGGACTTCTCAGTTGAACATAGACAAATTCATCACAGTCTTCTGGTTCTTTGGAATTTCCTTCATCATTTCTTTCTGCAAATTCATCAATTTTCACATTTTCACTTTCTACTATTTTGTTAAATGATTTGATCAGGCATTTAAATGCTTTGCTTCTAGAAGAATAACCTAGAAACATTCCTTCTTCAATTTTCTGATCAAACTTGCCATTTCTATCATCTTTATGAACATAGCATCTACTCCCAAATATTTTAAAATAACTAACATTAGGTTTCTTATCATACCAGATCTCATATGGTGTCTTCAAAGTACCTTTCTTCAATTGAACTCGGTTCAAGGTGTAAACAGCTGTGCTTATTGCTTCTCTCCAAAATGTTTGTATAAGTGGCTTGTACGTTGGATCATTATTGAAGTTGGAGAGGGACTTCATTGCTTGTGTAGTCCTCTGCCTTGGTCGGAGCTCTCGAACCACCTCCGCTCTCACCACCTCGTGAAAAACCCACAGAATCTCCTTCATCCTCATCAAATTAGCAAAGGTTTTGAATGCTTCCCACCCACGATGAGCCAGGCCCCTGCAATGAACCTTCAAGCCATCCTCCTGCCATCAGATAAAAGGTAATGGTGCACCCAATACATCCTGGCTTGCAGAGGTCCTAATGCCCATACCCAAAATTTCTCTTTCATAGATATCGTCCAAATTCAACAGGTAGTCTGAATCAATCAAAGTTCTCATATCCCTCTTCATCTTCTCCACTTCTTCCTCAAATTGCAACCCCCAACCAGCAATCAAAGAGTATACTTCAATGTTAGTCCAATATTAGTGACTCACATGGATGAAATCTTCCCCAACAACATTTTAACTGATTCATACAGACACTGGTCTTTGAAAAGGAAAAGAACTTTCATCCTCCTATCTGTTATCTTGCCCAAAAATGGCACCAATTTCTTGTCAGCCAAAAATGTGAAATTTGCTTCCATTCTGCACTGACCAAAACCACCTTGCACTTACAACTTTGAGTAAGAAAACAAAAGTGATGGCTGCAAACAAGCCCAAGGCTTTAAATGAATTAACATCGGCCATCGGAATTAAAGGCTTTAAATGCATTAACAGACGAAACATCCGCAATCCAACCCAACATCAGCCATCAGAATTAAAGGCTATTAGAGTCATCATTCCTCACATGCACCAGACTATGTGAACTATCCTTCTGCATGGGCCGACATTGAATACACATTTGTATATTAGAAATAATAATAATAGTATATTAGAAATAATAATAGTCTACTAGAAATAATAATAGTATATTAGAAATAATGGATTAACATTTTGTGGATTAGACTGAGCAATAGTTTGGGGCAACAATTAGAGACAAAACAACTTACACCTTAGACCCAAAGAGGATTTATATAGTCATTACAAACCCTCACCAACTATTTTAACCAAATTTCTAACTAGTTGGTCATTTGGGAAACAAAATGCTACTTTTTGCACCAAAATTGCAAAGTTGCTCATTTTCAACTTTTGAGCAATTTTGACAACTTTTGCAATTTTCAACCAAATGATATTCTATCAACCTAGGACTCCTCAAACATGCTAAATATGACATAAAACCATGAATTACATCAATTTCATCACTTTTGGCTAGCTCTGGAGGTGTTGACCAATGTTGACCTATTCAGGACCTAGTTGGCCTAGGGATGACAAAAAATGGCACAATGGCCTTACAACTTTGATCCAATACATGGAATGACCTTACTCATGGAATGGCCTTAAAGGGATCTTTGTACTCTTTCCCATACACACCCTCTAAGAATATTCTCTTATCGCAAGAGAAAGTGTTGAGTATTTGTTTGCCTTGACTCATTCGATGGAGTGCAAGTACCACCAAATAGGTATTTGTCAGATCTGTCTTCATTGAGTGAGGGAAATTCAGGAAGAGAAGAGGAAAGTGAGACATGTAGTAGGTCTAAAAGAGGGAGATGAAATAGAGGTCAAAATATTAGAAGAAAATTCTATAAACACGTGGAATTTTTTCTTGCTAAAGGGGGGTCATGTTCTTATGATGATGAGAGCATAGGCGACATCGAGGTGCTCTTGAGGTACAAACAACTACGAAAAAATGGGTGCCCAAGGAACTTCCTCCAATAAACACTGATTTTGTGTCAATGAGAGGATATATCTCATAGCACCATTGCCATTACATGGTTTAGGCCTATTTTGTATGGATGGCATAAAGGTTTGTTATGACAAAGTTACTGAATTGATGAAGTATGTTGGACCCTGTTACAGTTACAAAGATTGGGTTCAACTGGTTCAACATACACAAAGTATGCATAGGTATGCACTATTATCAAATTATATATAGCTAAAAGATAAGGATCAAAATAAAGGAGAGGCTATGTACATTGATGGAAGGCCAAAAGCATCAGGGAATATTGTAGGGTTTATAAACAATACACGACTTAGGTCAACAAATAAGCAACCGAATTATATATTCGAGGCGCGCAAGGGAAACCATGTATTTGTATGTATGATAAAATCAATAACTATAAGGGAAGAGTTGCTAATCAATAACAATTTGAATCGCATAGATACAAACACAATTACTATGGGGGTGGTACATACTATATACCATTTTATTATTATATTTTTTTTCGTAAGTCTATTGGTTTCATTTTGGTAATGTTTTTTTATATTTAATTTTTGTCATAGTGGGGAATTGATCGTAGTGGGAAGGCTCTAGCGCAGAGCACGGATCACAATGCATCTTCAAGCGCTTCTACCAGATAGGTTTACCTCATTGTAATTGTACAAATTAGATACGAGCAAAATATTTTATTATTATCTTTATTTTGTAAGTTTATTGGCTTAATTATTAATAACGTTTTTCATATTCTTGTCACAGTTGGATGATCAGGGAAAGGCACCATTAGTAGAGGAGAGAATCCATAGGGAGGTGCAGGCACTATTATGCGATGATGACATCGCATATTCTGCAAACCCTCTGGATATGATAAGGAAGACCCAAAAAAAATGCAATGAAGAAATCCTTCAGTTGTTATTCATAGTGCCTCAAACAAATGAGATAAGAGAAAGGGTTAAAATATTGACTAAGAGAGCACGAAACTTGTAAGTAAGTTGTCATGAGATCTTTAATTATAACACAAGTTCATTCATGGTTTTATATTTTGTACTCTTTTATGTCATGAACTAAAATATGTGTTATTTTTATAGGATTTTTTGCGTCCTCATGATGTTGTTGGCCATGATCAGTGTATTGCAGGTGCTGCCCGGTGAGTAGGGGTTGGTACAAGTGTCTATCCTGATCTTCTTGTGCATATATCACATAATTCGACCCCACCATCCATACCTATATTGTCGACTGAAATGTCAGCAACACATAGCATGCATACATCCCGTAGTGCACCCTCTGGCAGTGAACAAATGTCAGAACATGCATCAGGACATGTACTTGGAGATACGTAGACCACTAGTACTGGTGATGTTTTAGTAACATTTCTTGGATCTTTTCATATTACTAGTATGAGAACATTTCCGGCCACATTTATGGGGACCGAGGATTTCGTTCCCATAAAGTTAGAGAAGGTCCCAGGTACTTTAAAATATTTTAATTATTATTATTGTATGTTCCTAAAAATGGTCTGAAGATAGTTAATTAAATACGCAGGTATTTGGTTAATTCCCCTTCCCAATTAATTGAATTCACAAGCAATTTAATTAATTTCTCTATTCATCTACTAGTAAATAAATCTAAATGATTTATTTATATAGTTCATCTCACAACCCCCTTTGATTAATCAATTCTCAATTAATTAATGTCTCCCCATACTAATCAATTCTTCTAATCCCTAATTAAGATTAACAAACTCAAGTTTGTTGAGATTAATTACCATTTTTCTATTATTTGAATTTCTAAATTCAAATGAGCACATGGCTCCTAACTTTGACCAACCAACCTAACCATCCCCTAACTTAACCCATTCAATCTAATCTTGGGTCTAACTAAACCTATCCTATCTTGCACATTCTAACCTCCTTATCCTAACCTCTCATGGTGTGGATATTCTCTCCTTGAGACACATGGCACTTTTGCCACATGTCTCCTCCCTTGGACACTTGCCCTCTCATGAGCAAGGCTCCTTGAAACTTGTCACCACAGAGATGACAAGTGTCTCTTCCTCCAACCTCTTCTCCAACTTCCTCAATCTTGGCCCTTGATATCTTCAGATCAAATTTGGACCATCTATTCCTGCCACATCAGCTTTGGCCTTGGAATTCCTATAAATATGCCTCATTTTGGAGCAATATGGATCCCATCTCATATCAATTTAGGCATCATTACTATAGGCAATTTCCATTTCGATTATCTAGTAATTAGATTTGGAATTGATCATAGCATGTTAATCTAGTTTCTTACATCATGCATTTCATATCATCTACATAGTCAATCATGATCAAATAGCTACTCAACTCTTGAGTTGCCACTTTGAAGGTCATTGCTCCGCTGAGAGCCCATCAATCCAACACCTTCAAGGTCCTCAAGAATAGAGGAAAATGGGATATTTCAAGGAAGGCATATGGTTTGCATCTTTGATTTAGTTTTGAAATTAAGCTTTTCAATTATATTATATTGTCTCATTATATGTGTATGCCTCTTATACTAACCACATTTTTAGCATCACAATTATATATAATCCAATTGAAATTTACTTCTGATCACTATTTTTAGACTAATGATCCCATGATCTTTTTGTAGGAAATGATGTTTTTTATAAACATCTAAATGATATTATGTTGGCATTATGTGAACCGGTATAAGGACATAATGATATTGTATGTTGTCATTGATGTCAATATGTGATATGAAGTGAACCGACATATGTGATATGTGAGAAGAGAGAACCGACATGTGTGTGAACCAGTATATATGCCAAAGTGAAGCAGTATATTTGCTCAAGGTGAATCGACATGTAGTTATGGGAACTGACACATGGAAGCATTGTATGACTACCGATTGGTAGGTAGTTTCCACTTCAAGATTTCCGGTTGGAGTACCTCAAGCCTGTGTAACTCAATCGGTGATCTCTATGTGATGAGTTAGCAATATAACGGAAAATAGAGCATGTTGCCACGTAAGCCCTATGCATCTGAAGGATCTTGCATGAAGAAGACTATCCCTATCCACCTTGGGAATGTGCGAAGTTTGTCAAATGGTGAGAACGTGTGATGGGTTATCAGCCGCCATGAAATCGATGGATAATGGACGATGGAGAATGTCTTGAGATCGATTCAAGATTGTTGCATTTAATGAAATATGATTCAATGATCAGAATTGAACTGCTTGAATTGCTTAACCTAATAGGTTTAGGGTTTGGAAAGATAGGATGAAGATATTCATCAGAAGCATGGGTGCTCAACACTGGAGTTATGTTGAGAATGTCTATGTTGTCCCTACCGGTACTCTCATCGATGACCAAAAGAGAGAGATACAAGAAAATGGGCAAGTCATGGAAGCCCTTATTAGTAGTCTATCTGACATTGAGTTTATTGATGTTCAGGACAAGGTAAATCCCAAAGAGGTATGGGATGCTCTTGAAAATATCTATGGTGGTGACGAACATGTAAAACAGGCTAAGGAAGAAAGCTTGAGAGGGAAGTTTGAAGATATGCAGATGGTTGAAGGTGAGACCATTCAGTAGTATGGAATAAGAATCAAAATGGTTGTTGGAGAAATCAAGAGTGCAGGGGTAAAATAGAAGATTCCACTGTGGTAAGCAAAGTCCTGAGATCCCTGTTGCCGGTATATGCAATAAGGGTTGCTGCTATTCAGGAGCTGAGATCAATAGACAAGACTAAGTTATCCTTGGAATCCATCATAGCCAAGTTGATAGCTTATGAGCTAAATAGTTTTGATGGAAGTGTTCAAAAGACTGAATCAGCATTTAAAGCCTCTTCTATACCATCCAGAAAAGGAAAAGAAGCTAGCACTAGTGGTGAACCTAGACAGAGTAGAGAAATGAATGATGAGGAGATTCTAATGGCATTTGAAGCTCTCCTTGCTAGGAAGCTTCCTAAAGGAACCGGTAAATACAAAGGTAAGCTACCTTTGAAATGCTTTTCTTGTAACTAGATAGGACATATTGCTATAAACTGTCCTAATGGCGATAACAAGGACAAACCAGAAAGATTCAGGAAATTCAAAGGAGGAAACCAGAGAAACTATTTTGTGGCAGTTGATGAAGGTGTCACAAATGAAGAATCAGAGGATGAAGAAAATGAAGATATTGTGTTTGTTGCTGTGAAAGAAGATGTGTCAGACAAGAAGGCTCTTGTCCCCCGGTTTGATAATTCCAATGAGTGGATCATTGACAGTGGCTGTTCTCACCATATGACAGGTGGCTGGAGCAAGTTTCTATCCTTGGAGGAGTATGATGGTGGTGTGGTTCACTTTGGCAATGATGCACCATGCATGGTCAAAGATAGAAGGTCCATCTCTCTGAATGGAAAGAGTAGTGCTAACAATGTGTACTGGGTTGATGGTCTCAGACACAACCTTCTGAGTGTTGCCTAGCTGAATGATAGTGGCCTCACTCTAGAATTCAAGAATGGAGTCTGCAGAATCAAAGGAAAAGAGGGTGAATTGGTGGCCATCGGCATGCAGACCAAAGGTAACCTATTTCATCTGAATGCAAATATAAGTACATGTCTTATGGCTAAGTTTGATGATAACTGGATATGGCATAGGAGACTCTGCCATGTAAACTTTGATAACATTGTGAAGGCTAGTAAGATCAAGGGAGTTAGAGGGTTGTCAGTGCTAAGAAAACTGGATAATACCTTATGTAGAGAGTGTCAATTGGGGAAAATGTCTTCCTCAACCTTTAAAGGTAAATATTTCACTACTGACAACTTGCTTGATCTTGTGCATACTGATTTGTGTGGTCCTATGAAAACCAGAAGTGTGCAGGGTGATAGGTACTTCATGATTCTCAATGATGACTGCTCAAGAATGATGTGGGTCACATTCTTGAAAGACAAGTCTGAAGCCTTTGTGAAATTCAAAGCTTTTAGAGCATTAGTGGAGAAGGAAAGCGGTAAAAGGATCAAGTGTCTCAGAACTGATCAAGGAGGGGAATTCACATCCGGTGAATTCAACAAGTATTGTGAAGAATTTGGCCTCAAGAGGCAACTGTCTTCCCCCTGGACTCCATAGCAGAATGGCCTAGCAGAGAGGAATAACCAGACTATGGTTGAAGCAGCTAGAACCATGTTGATTCAAGGAGAGGTAGCTCACACCTTTTGGAGAGAAGCGGTGAGCACTGCAGTCTACACAATGAACCAGGTACTCATCAAGAAAGGTAAGGACAAAACTCCTAATGAGTATTGGACTGGTAAGACACCTGTGGTAAGATACTTTAGGGTATTTGGTAGCAAATGTTACATCAAGAGGAGTGAACATCAAGGAAAATTTGAAGCTAAATGTGATGAGGGAATATTCCTAGGATATTCCACCAAGAGTAAAGCTCTCAAGTGTTAAGACAATATGACTCAGAGAATTATGGAAAGTATCATTGTAAGAGTTGATGAATCCTCTGAGAAAACTGAGAAAACTGGCAGTGAGCAAGCTGTAAATGAACTGGTTGCAACCTTCTAAGAGTCGGTTGTCAGTCAACCAAGTACCAGTAATAGTGTTCCTGAACCGGTGAATGCTGATACTGATGAAGATGAGGATGAAGAGGAAAAGCAAGAAGAACCTGTCAAGACCATTCCTTGGTATGTCAAGCTGAATCATGATCCTAAGCAGATCATATGAGATAAGGATGCAAAAATCCTTACAAGAAGAAAGATCAGAGAAAAATCATGTATGATCTCTGAATTTGAGCCTAAATAATTCAAAGAGGCTCATAAAGATGAAGACTGGATCAAGGCAATGGAAGAGGAACTTGACCAGATAGAGAAAAATGGTACATGGTCCTTGGTACCCAGACCAGAGCATAAAAATGTCATTGGCACCAAATGGGTGTTTAGAAACAAGCTGAATGAGGATGGCATAGTGATTAGGAATAAAGCCAGATTGGTGTGCAAAGGATATGCTCAAGAAGAAGGAGAAGACTATGGAGAAACTTTTGCTTCTATAGCTAGATTGGAAGGAGTTCGTATGCTTCTTGCATATGCAGCTTTTAAAGGCTTCAAAGTATATCAAATGGATGTAAAATCTACATTCCTAAATGGTGTACTTGAAGAGGAGGTGTATATTGAGAAACCAGATGGGTTTGCCCTATCTGAAGACAGTGACATGGTATGTAGGCTACATAAAGCCTTATATGGTCTAAAGCAAGCACCTAAGGCATGGTATGAGCGCCTACATTCCCATCTTGTGAAGATTGGATTTGAGAGAACAAGTGAAGATAGCAATATCTACTTGAAGTTTGAAGGAGATCAGATCCTGATCTGTGAGGTTTTTGTTGATGACATTATCTTTGGTGGAGATGACAAGATGAGTCATGAGTTTGCTGATGAGATGAAGAAAGAGTTTGAGATGTCACTCATAGGGGAGATTAAGTTCTTCATTGGACTACAGATCTAGCAG
This sequence comes from Cryptomeria japonica, assembly GCF_030272615.1. Classification (NCBI taxonomy): domain Eukaryota; kingdom Viridiplantae; phylum Streptophyta; class Pinopsida; order Cupressales; family Cupressaceae; genus Cryptomeria; species Cryptomeria japonica. The sequence continues at coordinate 906,039,169 of NC_081407.1, forward strand.
ATGAAAGATGGAATCTTTATCACTCAGTCCAAATATGTCAAAGAGGTGTTGAAGACCTTTGGCATGGAAGATAGCAAACCGGTTAGTACATCGATGGTGACCGGTTGCAAATTGTCAAAAGAGGATGATTCTGCACTGGTTGATGAGAAGAAATACCGATCAATGATTGGTAAGTTGCATTATGTAGTGCATAGTAGACCGGATATTGCACATGTAGTTGGCATTACTATAAGGTTCTAGAAAAGTCCAAGAGAATCCCACTTTTATTGCAGTCAAGCAGATTCTTAGGTATCTGAACGGAACAATTGACTATGGATTGTGGTACCCATACAACATTCATTTCAATCTGAAAGTGTTCACATATGCTGATTGGGCAGGTAATGTGGATGACAGGAAAAACACAACCGGTGGTGCATTCTTTCTCGGTGGTAGACTGGTCTCATGGATGAGTAAAAAGCAGAGTTGTATCTCTCAGTCTACAGTGGAAGCGAAGTATGTTGCAGCTTTCATGAACTACACTCAGACAATTTGGATGAAGCATGTACTGGAAGGATTCAAAATCCCTATATCTGAATCGGTAAGTATATTATGTGATAACACAAGTGCTATCAATATTTCAAAGAATCCAGTTTTACATTCTAGAACCAAGCACTTTGAGCTTAAGTATCATTTCTTAAGGGAAAAGGTTCAGAACAAAGAGATTGCACTGGAGCATGTGTCCAGTAAGGAGCAGTTAGCAGACATATTCACCAAGCCTCTCCCAAAGACTACATTTGTGCATTTAAGAGGTGAATTGGGGGTATTGACCCTTTAGGAGGTGAACTAAAAGTATTTGTTCCACATCAGTCAGGTATTGTATAGGCAAATTTCTGTTGATTGATGTGTTGAAGGATGCTACTCCTCAGGGGGAGCAACATAATGGAACAGGGATGCTTGTGCCTCCACTTTGGCATTGTTGTCAAAGGGGGAGAAGGAGTGAAAGATATCTGTAGAAAATGGCGGAGAAGATGTGAAGTAGAGAGATATCTTTGTATATTGCCATCAATGCCAAAGGGGGAGATTGTTGGCTTTATGTGAACTGATATAAGGACATAATGATATTGTATGTTGTCATTGATGTCAATATGTGATATGAAGTGAACCAACATATGTGATATGTGAGAAGAGAGAAGTGGCATGTGTGTGAACCGGTATATATGCCAAAGTGAAGCGGTATATTTGCTCAAGGTGAACCAGCATGTAGTTATGGGAACCGACACATGGAAGCATTGTATGACTACCGGTTGGTAGGTAGTTTCCACTTCAGGATTTCTGGTTGGAGTACCTCAAGCCTGTGTGACTCAATCGGTGATCTCTGTGTGATGAGTTAGCAGTATAATGGAGAACAAAGCATGTTGCCACGTAAGCCCTGTGCACGTGAAGGATCTTGCATGAAGAAGACTATCCCTATCCACCTTGGGAATGTGCGAAGTTTGTCAAATGGGGATAATGCGTGATGGGTTATCAGCCGCCATGAAATCGGTGGATAATGGACGATGGAGAATGTCTTGAGATCGATTCAAGATTGTTGCATTTAATGTAGTATGATTCAACGGTCAGGATTGAACCGCTTGAATTGCTTAACCTAACAGGTTTAGGGTTTAGGGTTTTTGCTATCGACCTGTCTGTTTCCTATAAGGTCGATGTTGTGTTTCTTTCTAAGGTTGTTGGCAAAAGTTGTATGTGTGTATCCAAGGGAAGTGATACATGATTCTTGCTAGACCAAAGGAGAGTAGAGATACCTACAAAGTGAGTGTGCAGAAGGTGAAGAGGAGCCAAAATAGATCTACATTAGCATTGAGTGTTGTTACCAGATCATTGTAATTCCTGTTGATCTTTAACCACTTCAATATTTGTGAAATCCCTTAACAAGGTAGCCTTAACCGACTTGATACAAATCCCTTAATAGGGTAGCTCAAAGTTATTGAGTTCTGGGAAGCTATAGAGCTCTGGAGATCCCTTAGCTATTGAGTTCTTGAAATCCTCTAACAAGGTAACCCTAACCGGGTTTAACCCTTAACCGGGTATTATAGCCATCCCTTAACCGGGTGATCCCTAACAGGATCAGTTCCTAACATAACCTATTGTAATGTCTTTAACCAGACAAGTCTCCTAACAGAGCGGACTTCTAAAGAGTTCAAAAAGCAGCCTGTGGGTATTCATCCCCACCGTGGTTTTTCCCAGTTGGGTTTCCACGTGAAAAATATGTGTGTCATGTGAGATGCTTTTATCTTGTGATGCTTTGCTATTACCTGTTAAGCACATGCTGGTTGTGTGTTTTATGCCTGTCTATAAAACATATTGAACTAACTATTGTGAAGATCTGATGATAGTTTACCTGTTCATGCATGAGGGTATAATGGTACTATAGTATTGAGCTAAGAGGAAAGCTTAGTGAGTAACCGATTTATGATTGTTTTAGTTGTTCTGGGTCTTACCGGTTGCACTCTGTTTCAACCAGTGTCACTGCTTGCCAGTCACTTGGAGTTTTTGCTGACAAACCAGTTTTGGACTGTATTTTGTCTATACTGATTCACCCCCCCTCTCAGTACCAGTTTGGTACTATTCTTTCATAATTAAGATATCATATTACATTGGAGATCTTCGGACCCACCATGCGTACATGATGGAATACCCAAAATCAAGATTTAAAAGATGAGCTCATTAACCGTTTAGTTGTGTTGTTCAGTAATAACACATTCAACCGAACCAAGGTCCTTAAGAAAGCTGGTACCTATCTAAAGTATGTGAGGGACCAATATAGGTCACATTTAGAGAAGAACAGAAAGTGAGAGAATCCCCCCATGATTATGGAGAGGGAGTGGAAGGACTTGGTGTCAGATGGAAAGGAGAAGGCTGAAAAGAAAAAAGGAAAGACACCACCAGGCCAAGGAAGGTATGTGATACTATCAATAATGCAATTATATACTGATTACTCTTTCTTTTTATATAATCTAATGTATTTCAAACTTTTCATAGGTTACCCGACACATCGAAGGCAACAAAGGAAAGACTAGAAAAACATGGGCAACACAAACTTGGCTATGGTGGATATAAGAAATTAGTCGCACGAATTGTAAGTATTAATAAATGAAATGTTGCATCCATATAATAAATTGCAAACAATTTTGGTTTTATCACACCATAGAAACAAAATTCATGATCCTATGCCAAAATGCAGGGCTCTGAATTGAATAGAGTGCCCATAGAAGAGGACCTAAAGATTGCCTTCTAGCAAGGTTGTGGAGCCATGGCTGAGTGCCTAAGAGTCTTGACTGGGAAAACAAAAGCTTCCACTGCATCCGACATGCAGGTAAATAAACCCAATGATGTTTATTAAAATTGAATACTTGTGCAATCTATTCAATATTAATTTCCACCATAAAGTAATTATGTGCCTATTTATTTTAAATAAGCAAGCAATGAAAATACTGCACATGACATTGGAATGCAACTTGGTGAGGGTGGAGCACAACCTGCAAATGAAGGTCATGGTGTGCATCCTAGTACTAGATGTATTCATGTGCTATACAAAATGTAGTATGGATTAATACAATTAAACATCTTTAATTGCAATTGGTGTATTAATTAATGTAATCTTTCGTTTTTCAACTTTAAAGCTTGTAGAGTGTGATGAACATGTTGTGCATGAACATGCTAGACAAGATCGGGAACATGATGTGGCCCCATCAGGTAAAGAGGACCACTCTAAAATTCTTTTTAACATATAGCTTTAATTATAATTGGTGTTTTAATTAATGTAACCTTTCATGTTTCAACTCCAGAGGATTTAGAGGGTGTTCAATATGTTGAGCATGAGGCTATAAGACAAGATTAGGAACATGATGTGGCCCCATGAAATAAAGAGAACCACTCTAATGTTCTTTTAAACATATATATTTAATTGCAATTGGTGTATTAATTAATGTAACCTTTTGTGTTTCAACTCGAGAGAATTTAAAGGGTGTTCAACATGTTGAAAATGAGGCTATAAGACAAGATCAAGAACATGATGTGGCCCCATCAAGTAAAGAGAACCACTCTAATATTATTTTAATTAATAAAATACTTGTAAAAATAATAATAAAACATATCAATTTAACATTTCTTTGTTATTGCAGCAGACCCCCCCTTGCAGCAGTCTCCACGTCATGAGTACACGACTAGGCATACATCGAGACCACAAGCAGAGGATATAACAATTGAAAGTGGGACAGATGATTTAGAAAATGATACTCCACTTCTTCTTTATTTAGTTGCAAAAAAGAAACCCCCAAAAAAGAGATTGTAATCATTTTATACAACCATATTTTTGATAATATGTAAAAACTGAAAGAATGCATGTTATATGTTAATGAATGAATGTGAATATATTAATGAATTAATGTTATATGTTAATGAATAAATGTTATATGTTATTAATGAATGAATGAATGAATGTTATATGTTATTAATGGAAGAATGAATGATTAATGTTATATGATCAAGTATGGAGATAGTCTATGGAGGTCTATTTAACACGATTCCATCGAGAGATGGTAGGTGTGGAGGTTTGTAAGGAGATTTGATAATGAAAACTAATTAAATTTGTCATTTTCCTTCATGTTTTAGATCTCTGTGATAATAGTTTTCCAATAATATAATGTTATTTGGCTTCAAATAGTCTTATATATAACAAGGCATGTTGATAAATGTCTTTCCTTTCATTAGAGTCCAATTTCAAAAGGAGGAAATATAAGGAAATAATTTTTTGGTAACATGATGACCAATTGTCATACGATTCTGCAACTTTATGACTGTTACAGTGAAAGAGGTGATCAAATATGAAGTCGTTTTACTCTACACTCAATTGTGGATTCTAGAACAATGAATCTTCTTTTGTTTGAATCTATTTTTTTTGAGTTTTCACAGTCTTTTGCAAGTTATGTTAGTTTTTCCAAAAACAGTTTGAAACCCTCAATGAGGGTAACCAACACACAAATTATTTGTATAACTCCTAATATAATTGGTGGGAAAATCTAGTTTTTGGTGATATGCTGTTATATATATACTCCAAGATTCAAAGTGGTAGGCCGATTCACAGAGGTTTGGGAGGGTTTTAATGATGGCCTAGTACTGCTAAAATCATGGTTGTGATTAGTGATAACAGTGACAGTGGATTGTACCTCTGTTCTGCTTTTGAATATATGCTAGATACTTTCCTATAGCAATCAATAACTAAGGAAGAGATTACATTAGTTACTTTTTGTGTACCTTTGTTCTGCTTCTGAATATATACTAGATACTTCCCTATACCAATGAATTGATTACATCCTATAGGTCCTGTTTCTTTATGTGACATGACAAACCTAATGTTGAATATTGCTGATGGCAACTCCTAGAGATTTTACCTATTCTGATTATATTTGAGCACCTTCCTCCTTTTTGTTTATTAGATGTATCATTGGTATTCCTACCTCATTTATTGTATCACATGTAGAGATATGGCTTATCATTTAGTTTCTCTAGCTATTGGCACTATGAAAAACCAAGCTACAACTTCCTTTAGTTATCACAATACTTAGAGGTACATTTTATTATCTGGAGATACCATTATTGTACTTACAGTATGTATTTCAACATTTCAACACTGTTTGAAAATATTTCTTGCCTCATGAACAACCAATGAGTGCGAGCCTGTATCATCTCTGTTAATGTATCAACATCCTTAAGAGGCACATGTTGTATGTTTTCTGCTAATGTATTAGTCATCAATGTTCATTATTCATGTTATCTTGATGTGCATATAAATGCTCTGATACTTTTGACTCTCTACTTTTGATTCTTAATTGCTGAGCACTAAGTTGTTGTTGCTTTCATTACATTGTCCTATTATTTCTGATGCCCCCTTAAATGGCACAAATGTTAGTTTAAGATCGAAGAACACAAAAACATACAAGACGTTAGAGTTAATCAATCAAAAACTAAACACAAATGAAGGCATTCCAAGAGAGATACTAAAAACACATGCTAATGAATCTAACTAAAGAAGTAAAACAATGAGACATCTCCAACTGTCTCCTAGCATGAGATTAGCTCCTTCTCCCTTGTTCCTCTCCTCTCCAAGTTCCAAAATAGTGTAGCTCTCAGCAGCTTTTTGCACTATGGATGCTTATGGAGGATTGAGATTTGTAGAATAGCTCCAAAACATGAAATGAAAAGCTATTTTTAATGCTAAAATGATTGATTTTACCAAAAAGACAAGATTTAGTTATGCTATGCTAAATGCTCTCTAAAATGGCTATAGTCTAAATGCTTACAAGTTTTCAGGATGTGGATTATGAAGGAATGGGCTCTATTTATAGGAAAAATGGAGCAATGGATGGCCAGGATTGAAAGGTTTAATCAAGGGTCAAGCTTGAAAGTTGGGGATCCATGTGCACAATTTGCACCAATAAAATAGTGACAAGTGTCAACATAAGATTGGGTTGAGAGAAGAGGTTGGAGGCATTAAATGCCTGAGGAGACCTCATGGTTATCTAGAAGGTAAGGGTCAAGCCTAAATTAGGATTACCCACTGGATTAGGAGTTAATGCAAGGATAAACCTTTGTGCAAATGATTAAGAGATAATCATGGTCAAAGCATTAAAGGCTTGATGAGACCCTTGGGTTGGGTAGAGGTTGAGTCAAAACAAATGTTTTAACCATGTGGGAGGGTTTGAGGTAACCATTAATGGTTATTGGAGACTTTGGGGAATTAAGTGGTTGAAAGTTGGAAGCCTTTAATGGTTATCAAAGACTTTGGGGTTTTTGGTGGTTGAAGGTTGAAAACCTTCAATGGTTATCCAAGACTTTGGGCCATTTGAGAAGTGACTCCATTTTGCTTATGATTGTGACAATATTTAGGGGATGGATTAGGCTAATTAGGAAGGGGTTAGAAGAATCTAGAAGGGGATTAGATTTTGCAAGTGGATTTGATGGGTGAGGGAAAATAGGATTTTATTTAAAATAAAAATTCATTTATTTCAAAATGTGTGCAAGTTGCATTTGTAGGAAAATGCAAGTGGGGGGGGATAATGATTTAAATAAATGTTTTATTTAATTTAGTTAAAAGAGGAATAGGGGGATTTAATTAAATAAATAGATTTTATTTAATTGATTGGAATTGGATTTAATGAATTAATTGAAATAAATTGAATAATTTATTTAATTAATAGAAGAATGTTTGGGGATGAATTAATTAAATATTAATTTAATTAATTGATGGTTAGTGGATTTTTAATCAAATAAATACGAAATATTCATTTAATTAAAATGGACAGATTTATGTGACTACATTTGCCCCTCTTTGAGACGGTGCAGTTTATCGCATCGTTTCAAAGAAAGAAAAACTGGTGTGAAGAAATGCCCCATAAAATGTAAATTTAATGGGTGGTATGCCCCCTCGAGAGATGGGCCGAAGAATTGCGAAAAATCGGGCGATCTCTCGAAAAAGAATGAAAATTGGCGAGGTGATAAAAAAGAAGAAATTAGGGATACTGGGGAAAAATAGAAGAAAATGGGAGAAACATGGAGAAATGGGGGGCTCAGGAAGTTCACGGGGACCACGGCGATGAGCGGGGCGAAGTTACGGTGACAGCGGGGGGTATAAATGGGGTGAAAGGGGTGAAAATAGGATCATTTGTGACCGCGACCAATTGAAAACGAGAGCTCTGACAGTGACATTTGGAGGAGCAAGGAGGAGCTACGATGCCGTTTTCGATCACCGAGCACCGATTTGAGCGAGTGCGACGATTCCAGTGCCCAGCCGACTATGGACCAGCGGTACGCAAATGCGAAAATGTTCTTTTCATGCATTTTTAGTATGTTTTTAGCTAAGTCCAAGTCAAGTCGGAGCAAGAGCGCTGGAACTAGGTTTTAGCGCTTTTGCTCCATAAATTAGCGCTATTGTGCCGCAATAGCGCTTTTGTATGCTAGTTTTAGCGCTTTTACATGTATTTAGCGCTTTTGTAGGCAAGTTTGAGCGCGTTTGATAAAGTAGCGCTATGGTATAGTTAATTGAGCGCTATTGGCTCGTAATAGCGCTATTGTAGAGTGGTTTTAGCGCTTTTGTTTTTGTAGCGCTATTGTAGGGCTGTTTGAGCGCTATTGATGTTGTTGTAGCGCTATTGTTCAGAATGAGCGCTATTGTAGATTAAATAGTGCTTTTGCCTTAGGATAACAAGATGCCCCAGTTTCGGACAAAACAAATCTCCTGATGCCTAGCGATTGATGGATGACGAGGTGAAGTGGGAGTTGTTTTGAACCATAGCAGCCCGATGAGATTTAGGTCATTTGTTAGGATAAATGCCTGTTGAAGTCTAGGCGGCCATGATTGCTTACCTGTTGAGACCCGAAGATACTTGATCAAAGTATCTGATGATAGTCTAGGTTTAAACTTAAGAAAGTTTGATAACAAAACAACTGATGGTGGTTGGATGAATGTCTATGTGCAGGAGGATCTGCGCGTGTTGCAGTTACGCGAGCGCCACCCCGCGACACAGGGATTGCGGGATCGATTGACGCAGATAGAGATTGATTGTATTGCGGCTACTGACCTCTACGAGGTGATGCATATGCCCATGATTCGGATGAATCACGGCCTGATCACAGCATTGGCAGAGCGATGGCACAGTGAGACGTGCACGTTCCATCTGGCCCAGGGCGAGATGACGGTGACTTTAGAGGACGTGTGGCGTATCCTTCAGATTCCGATTCGGGGGCAGCTGGTGACATATGATAGATCCTGGGGGACAGTGTCCTGTCAGCGGATATTTGATGAGGATGTATACATCGATGATGGCTCGATCGCATGGGAGGATATAGCGGCACTATATGAGCCCCTTCCAGCAGTATTGTCAGGGATCATTGGAGGACTTCTGTGTCCAGACAGGCGGTCACATGGATTGGCGGTCAGGTGGGGACAGGTTATAGAGATGATGGTGACTGAGGGGACCCGATATGCCTGGGGGCCGTGCGTGTTAGCGCACATGTATCAGGAGTTACACGAGGTAGTGTACCGGGGGAGAGGTTCTCTTGCAGTAGGCATGACGCTGCTGCATGTGTGGGCATGGGAGCATCTACCAGTGACTCAAGATTCCGAGCCATGGACCAGCCCTATATGTTTATGTATAGTGGTATGATGAGCCAACCCCACTTGGGGAAGCTAGAGTGGTGGCAGCGGACATTAGATGATTTGGATGCAGTGATCTGGCGGCCATACTTGGAGTGTGAGCCATGGGAGGATGATGCGAAGGCACTACCGTATTGCTTCATGACCCGATTCCTTATTGGGAGGACCTCGTATCATGTAGAGAGACAGGTGCCGGGACGGGTGATGAGGCAGTTTGGACGGCAGCAGGGATTGCCGAGTGGATCAGGGGAGTATGCACGAGTGATCTGAGAGCGGTATGCATGGGGTCTAGTGCTACCGTATGATCAGGCACTGGCAGAGTTTCAAACACTGTAGGCGAGGCCATGGGACTTATGACCGAGGGTCGTGGATGCAGGGGTTACAGCAGAGTATACACAGTATCGGGCGGCGCACCCGATTCTACGGATATCAGACCCAGCTGAGCCGATCCCAGCATTTGAGGATGAGAGGAGACGGGGACGAGGACGGCGAGTAGGAGGTCGAGGAGGAGGAGGAGATGGAGGAGGAGGAGATTTAGGAGGAGGTGGAGGAGGAGGTGGAGGAGGTTTGGGGATGCCGAGGCAGCGGAGAGGGAGAGGTGGACTACCTCTGCAGATATCATAGGGTCCTTTGATGCAGGGAGGAGTGCAGCTGAGTTGGAGGGGGATGGAGAGAGAGATCCCGATGGCTACAGGTGCAGGGGAGGGTGGTGCAGGGAGGGACCTAGTGGAGGGGATGATACAGGTGCGGCAGCCATGGACATGGGGGAGGGAGCTACTGGGGATCTGCGGGAGCACATGATAGGTTATTTGCAGACTCGGGTAGAGAGATTAGAGGCAGAGGTAGCAGCTAGAGATGTGCAGCTATTTGCACGTGAGTCAGAGCTGATAGTGGTGTTGTGGGAGAGAGATACTACAGTGGAGAGATTGGCGGAGCTGCAGGAGAGAGTCCGAGCTGGAGTAGGAGCACAGGGGCCTTCAGGGGAGATTATGAGGTAGTTTGGGCGAGCACAGGATGAGATAGAGTACTGGCGAGGTTTATATGAGCAGGTTGTGCCATTCAGTCAGCGAGCTCTCAGTTATACCCAGATGCGGTAGACGAGATCCGAGCGATCACAGAGGATGCAGAGTAGTGGGGGAGTGATGGGTCCGTTGAGGCGGGATAGATCAGGAGATGCAGGAGGGAGTGGGGGTTCGATGAGGCCTCCACGGAGAGATGGATCAGGTGGTGCAGGTACCAGCGGTGGAGTAGGTAGGGGTGGGGCAGGTACAGCATCTGGTCAGAGCGGCATTTGAGAGAGCATTTTTGCATACATGTATTGTATCATTGTCTATTTTTTGGACTGTATCTTGGATGGCTCTTGGTAGCCAATTTTGTAGACTTCATTGTACTCGGATATATATTGTGATGATTATGCATGTGATTATGGATGGATGTTTATGCATGTTTATGATTTATTGCTTAAATGTATATGTGTACATATATGCATTTGATGAGATGTTTCTTTTATGCATGTTTTTATGATGAGTTATGATGTGAGATACTGACATATGAATGCAGGTTGAGATGTTTATTGATTTTTATGTTTTTATGATGAGTTATGATGTGAGATACTAACATATGAATGCAGGTTGAGATGCTGATGATGTATTTGATTTGTAATGTAATGCTTTATGTATGGAATGCTATGATGATATATGCTTATGCTTTGATGTATGAACAGGATTTTGATGGTGTTTCCTATTGCGATGCAATGAGAAGATGATTTATGTGATGATGTCAATGCAATGGTTTTGAATGAATGATATATATGTATAAATATGCATCTAGATGTGTTTTTAGATGAATGTAATATGGATAAACAAAATGTAAAGTACAAATGTTTATATGATGATGCCTAAATGAATGCAGATGGATAAACAAATGTAAAGTAAAAGTGTTTATATGATGATGCCTAAATGAATGCAGATGAATAAACAAATGTAAAGTACAAGTGTTTATATGATGATATTAAAATGAATGCAGATGGATAAACAAATGTAAAGTACAAGTGTTTATATGATGATATTAAAATGAATGCAGATGGATAAACAAATGTAAAGTACAAGTGTTTATATGATGATGCCTAAATGAATGCATATGTAAAATGGATATATGAAATGGTATGAACCAATGTTTTGTAAACAAATGGTCTTATGAATCTAAAATGCGTTTAAAATATGTTTGTAAGTACAAATGATAACGGGATGATACTATAACTAATGAGTATAATAACTGCACCTTAATGTAATGATAATGAATGCAATGTGAATGAATCTTACAATGAGCATAAGAAGATACTTAGTAATGAATGAATGCATATAAAGAAATGTATGCAAAATGATAAATGGTGAAAAGATTAATAACATGATAATGGATAATTTACACTGGATGAAATGCTTAGGAAATGATTTAAAACAAACAAAGACAATTTGATCTCATGAATGAATCTAATTATTTATGATTGATGCAATGATGAAAATGATTTTTTAATGAAAACTAATGTCAATAATGAACTATATGCAATGTTTTTGAAAAATGACATGAATGGACGTAATGCAAGATGCACCTAAATGCAAGGATGATATGATTATGAGGAATGCAAGGTTTTTAACACTTTGCATGATGCATTGATGATGTATCAGAGTACGCAGTCGTGATTGTATCCAAGACCAGTTTTTATTAGTCATTTGTTTGCATGTAAAACATCTATATGAATAAGTGAACAGATGGGTGATATGCAACGGAATGCAAGATATAAATAGATGAGGTGAAATGACGATCCATAGTGCTCTATTTTCATCATTGAGCTTTAAAATGTTGGAAGAGAATACAAGCATCTTGACATAATGATTCAAGATGACCTGAGTATTTCTTTCATGGATTTTAATATAGCAAGTTAATACAAACGACTTGATATAAGGGTCAAGTCGACCAGAGTATTGCTTGCGGAACAGACAAGGATTATCTCCTTTCGTGCATGACTTGGATCGTCCTCCTTGATCTTAGGCTGATCAGATCCTGAGACAAGTTCATACCGTACTTAAGAAAATAAAACCTTTATCCAGTTTGGAGGAAGAGGAACCAAAGAATGAGCATTGTACCTGTAACCAAACAGTATATATACATAAAGAATAAAAAATAAGGATCCTTGGTAATGGTTCATGCTCATATGGTCGAGGTATACGCTGTAGTCAGCAAGCCGTAGTGATCTATGACTGCATTCGGCATAAGATCACGTAGCTTAGTGAACTTCCCACGTAGACACCATTAGTGCATGCCCCAGAACTTCATCGGAAATAATGCGCAAACGATACAAAACAATGCTGAAAAGATCCTAATACAGATAAACAAATGAATTACTCACGAATCAACCAAGCATTTGATAGCTTAACATAATTTTCTTGTCAAAGAAAACGTCATCTTGTCTTTGTTGTGGTAAGGAAGGATGCATCCTTGTTTTAAAGACAGGTTTGGATTGTTAATGTCGATTGTGTGGTTTGATTGGTAAATGGTCAGTGTGTGAGTAGTTGTCAATGTTTATTTTGTATCTGATCGGATAAATATGTACAAGGTGTTGCCATGTTTTTGTGTGATTTTTGATGGGTTTTCCGATGTTTTTTGGATTTTGTGAAACAATTTTGAATGTTTTTGGTATTTTGAGAGTCATTTTTGAATGTTTTTGATATTTTCTGATGATTGCTTGAATGAAGAGCGTAATGATATATAAGACAATGTAGAATCCAGTTCCATCACTAGGGTAAGGGTATTGCCCCCAGTTTGTAGACCGGACTATGAAAAGGTGGGATGCTAGACGCATGGAGTACTTTCTTAATTGTAGATCAAATAACAAGCCATGGTTGGGATGGATGGATGTATGTGTGCATGAATGTGATCGCAACGAATCTGAAAGATACTGGAGCCATTGCCTTTACGAGTGGCGCCTGTTTGCCAGGTTTCACCATCGTACTTACCCAAGGTGCCACCGGAGTGGTTGTTCACCGTTTGGATGCATGATTTTTCTTTACTTTTTTTGAATGTTTTTGTATTTTCTTCAGGACATTTTTTTGAATGTTTTTGGTATTTTTCTAATATGCAGGGGGGCCTGATGCCTTGTACACCTTAGGTATAAAACCATTTGAGGTGCATGCTATTGATTGGATCTGCAAGCGGTTCTCCTTCTGATGTAGCCAACTGATATGCCCTGGACCCGAATACAGCAGTGACAACATATGGGCCCAGCCAGTTTGATTCAAACTTGCCTTGATGTTCTCTGTTTGGTTGGTTGTGAGGATTCTCTCATAGAACAAGATCACCTACCTCAAATGTACGAGATCTAACTCGGTGATTGTAGCTTCTACTCATGCACTGTTGATAGGCTTTGAGGTGATTGTATGCCGCTTGTCGCTTCTCATCTAGTAACTCTAAGTCCTGAAGACGTGAGACTCTATATGCTTCATCATTGATGAGATTATGCAAGGAAACTCGTAATGATGGTATCTCAACCTCAATAGGTAAGATAGCTTCTGCACCATAGACCAATGAATAAGGAGTTGCACCTGTAGGGGTTCGAATGCTAGTTCGATATGCCCATAATGTTGGATTCAATTGAACATGCCAATCACGGTCGGCATCATTGACTGTCTTCTTTAGGATCCTCAATATGTTTTTATTGGATGCTTCGGCCTGACCATTTCCTTGTGGGTAATAGGGAGTGGAAAAGCGGTGTTGGATATGAAATTTCTCACAAAGTTCATGGACATCCTGATTTTTGAAAGGAAGACCGTTATCTGTGACGATGGACATGGGTACACCATACCGGCAGATGATGTAATTGAGGATGAATGAGGCGATCTGCTTGCCGGTGACTTGGGTAAGTGGAACAGCTTCGATCCACTTGGTGAAATATTCGGTGGCGGTAATAATGAATTTATGGCCGTTGGATGAAGATGGATGAATCTTACCCACAAGGTCAAGGCCCCATTGACAGAAAGGCCATGGTGTCGTGATTGGTTGCAGTTCCTGGGCTGGTGCATGTATCAGGTCACCGTGAACTTGACATTTCTTGCATTTCCTGACAAAGTAGTAGGAATCCTTTTCCATAAATGGCCAATAGTATCCAGCTCGCATGAGTTTCTTGGCTAGTGACGAACCACTTGAGTGAGTCCCGCAAATTCCTTCATGTACCTCTTCCAAAGCCTTTGTTATCTCATCTTGTTCCAGACACCGAAGGAGAGTACCATCAAGACTGCGTTGGTATAGGGTTTCGGCAATAATGGTATATCGAGCAGTTTGGCGAATGAAGGTTTTTCGTTGGTTATTTGATTGGTTGGGAGGAAGGGTATGATCGCGGAGATAGGTGTAGAACTCACCGTACCATGGGGATTCGGAACCAACAAGGCGACATATCATTTCAAATTCGGGGATATCATAAGCGGGGATCCAAAGCTGTTCTACCAAGAACTCGTCGCGTGTTGAATTCTGTGGAAGATCTAGTAGAGATGCGATGGTAGCCATAGCGTCAGCAGCTCGATTCTGATCTCTTGGTATCTGCTCAAAAGTGATAGTAGTAAATGATGTCTTTAGAGTGTCCACCATTTGCTTGTATGGCATGAGTTTATCATCTTTGGTCTGATATTCATTAGTTGCTTGTCGAATGACCAGTTGTGAGTCGCCATATACTTGTAGTTCTTGTAATTTCCATTGTATGGCTAATCTGAGTCCTGTGATCAAAGCCTCATACTCTGCTATGTTGTTTGTGCATGGAAATGTGAGCCTGTAAGACTTCGGGATGCTATCACCTTGAGGTGTGATAAACAGAATGCTTGCCCCCGAGCCATGCCTAGTGTATGAACCATCAAAATATAGTTTCCATGGCTGTGCTTCTGTGATCATAAATATCTCTTCATCTGGAAAATTGGAAATGAGAGGATGATCACCTATGAGTGGTGCATCGGCCAACTGATCTGCAATAACTTGACCTTTGATAGCTTTACGGTCCACATACTCGATGTCAAATTCACTTAGAATCATTACCCATTTGGCCAAACGACCTGTCAATGCTGCTTTGCTGAGTAAGTACTTGAGTGGATCGCGATGAGTTGTACCTTGTGTGTCAATAGATAGTGCCGCAGTTTAGTGGCTGCCAGGATTATTGCTAGGCAAGCTCGCTCAATAGGTGTGTAATTGAGTTCATAGCCAACCAGTGTGCGAGAGATGTAGTAAACAGCACACTCTTTACCTTCTTCATTATGTTGTGCCAGTAGCACACCCAGTGCTGTACTTGTCGCTGAGATATAAAGTAACAACGGTCTACTTGGATCTGGTGGCATCAGCAATGGTGGATTCATGAGATAGTCTTTAAGCGCCTGAAATGCTTGCTGGCATCTGTCATCCCACTGAAAGTGGATGTTCTTGTGTAGCAGGTGTGTGAATGGGTGACACTTATCAGCCAATTGTGCAATGAATCTTCGGATGGATTGAAGCCGTCCTTGTAGTGTCCTTAGCTGACTGATATTCTTTGGAGGTGGCATGTCCATGATTGCCTTAACCTTTGCTGGATCGACCTCAATACCTTTGCTTGAGACAATGTATCCTAGAAGCTTCCCGGAGGTCACTCCGAAGACACATTTCTTTGGGTTGAGTCGAACATGATATTGTTCCAGTCTATCAAAGATTTGATCTAAGATGT
Source organism: Cryptomeria japonica (assembly GCF_030272615.1). Taxonomy (NCBI): domain Eukaryota; kingdom Viridiplantae; phylum Streptophyta; class Pinopsida; order Cupressales; family Cupressaceae; genus Cryptomeria; species Cryptomeria japonica. Next base: position 906,055,089 of record NC_081407.1, read on the forward strand.
GGAGATGTCCTTCTCTAGTAAGTGATTTTGCTAGTAAGTCATCCACATAGTCTTCCATCATGGTATGCATCATGTCATGGAAGATGGTGGTCATTGCTCTTTGATAGGTTGCTCCTGCATTCTTTAGACCAAAAGGCATTACATTCCAGCAGTATGTGCCCCATGGACATGTGAAGGCTGTCTTATGTTGGTCCTCTGGTGCGATCTTTATTTGATTGTATCCTGAAAAGCCATCCATGAGTGAAAGCATGGCATGTCCTGCTGTCAAATCTACTATGATGTCAATATTTGGTAGAGGGAAGTCATCCTTAGGACATGCTTTATTTAGATCTCTGAAGTCTGTACAAATGCGGATGCCCCCTTTTGGTTTGCCAACTGGCACAATATTGGAGATCCATTCTGCATAATCAATTGGTCTAATGAAACCAACATCCAGGAGTTTCTTGAGTTCTGTTTTGACTAGCACTGCAATCTGGGGATGCATCTTACGAAGCTTCTGCTTGACAGGTTTGGCTCCTTTTGCTACTGTGAGATGATGCATAACTAAATCCGGATCAAGCCCAGGCATGTCTGCATATGACCATGCAAAGTTGATCTGACGTTGCTGGAAGAACTCTATGAATTGAGGCTGTTCCTCTGGAGTGAGAAGAGATGCCAGATGTATGATATGAGGGTTTTCAGGAGTCCCCACATTGTATTCTTTGGTCTCCTCAATGAGAATCGTCGATCGTTCCTGTTGTGTACTAGCAAGGAGAATGTCAAACCCTTCATCCTCAAGTGCCTCAGAGAGGTTTTCACCGTTGGATACGCTCTTTCTTTTTACTTTTGTCGGATCAAATAGCGCCACAATGTGGTTTTCACTGGAAGATCCATGTTTTAATGTTATATTTTTGCAGCTGAAGGGTTTGGCATTCGCCCCGAAGTATGCTGCGCTATTAAGTTCAATGGTGAATCCAGCTTTGTGATCCTCGCTTGGTAGATTATCCCTTAATTCCAAAAAGTCAATGATAGCCTCATCGTTTTGGAAGAGGTCAAGACATGGGGGATTTGGTTGGTTCCATTCGATGAGTTCAGGGTGGATAATGGGCATTACTTCATCGATTAAGTTAAGTGCGGGAGATGTATCAGTGAGGGTTAAGATAGTGTGGTGAAGGTCATTGATGGTACTCTCCCTATCAGAATCCAGCGTAGGATGAGACGTAGGGTCTGTGGAAGATGTTTCCAGCTCAGGTACCCAAGTGGTCTTTATCTGTGCTTCTCCGTAAATAGGAATGTCTTTACGTGGCGGAGGTGGTGATGTGTCTTCCTCATCTGAAGTGTTAAGTTGCACTGAATCGAATTCCCACTCATGTGAGTCGGTCTCTGAATCACTCTCCAGCATCCGATTGCTATACCATACTGGGATGTCTTTGGAGTTAAACACGACAGGCGTGATTGGTTTATGTACTTTTGTGGTGATCGGTGCTGCATGAACCGTGATGGGATTTAAAGGATTTGTCACTGGAAGTATCGGCAGTGTTGATTTAGTGACTTCTGTTGGAATGGCTGGTGCCATAGATGCTGCTGCGGGTTCCCATATAGTTGTTGCTACAAATGGTGTTTCTGATGGGATTACTGGTTTGTTTGGTGGGATGATTGGTATTGTAGATGGTTGTGGTGGGGTTGTGAGCCTCGATGGGGCAGTGGGGATAGTGTTTGATGGTGCTTTGATTATGAAAGGTGTCCTCTTTGCAGTAGGTGGGCAAAATGGTTTGCTGGGTTTTCCTTTGAATCTGAGTTTAGGAAGGATCTCTTTTTCAAAGCCTAGGCCTGTATTACCTTTGGGTTTGAACTCTGGTAGCAGAGGTTCATGTTGTCCTTGTTTGCAGGATCCCAAAGCACTCTGACCATCATACCCCATTCTTTGCATAATGAGGAGGCCTTTACCATACTGTTCTGTAGGAAGTGTAACTTGCGGTTTATCAGTGGTGATGGGATCCTTATAGATCCATTCCGCTAGGTCCTCATCTTGTGTTTCTTCCTCTTGAATCTTCCCAAGGATGAAAGGCGTCAAAGCACATGCAGGCGTGATTAGTGGTTGCTGGAGTAACTGTTGTGGTTTACCATGTGTTCTAGGAGAAGTGGGCATTTGTCCCACACAAAAGAGCTGACTCAAGTTGTATTCTCCAGGACCTTCCTCTGCGACTTTCATCTTAAGCTTTTCTTGCTTGGGTATAGGGGTGTTTGAACTGGCAAGAGAGGCGGGATTTACATATGATGTGGAGGAAATAGCTTCCCTATTATTAGGAATAGTAATCTCCGGTTGATGGCTGACATTATGGCAAAATGCGAAGGGATTTGCATCGCCCAGGATTGTGATCTCTGCACCATTATGTGGGAACTTGATACATTGATGGTAGGTAGATGGAACAGCTTGCATGGCATGTATCCAAGGTCTCCCTAATAATAGATTATATGGCAGAGGAAGGTCCAGAACCTGACAAATGATGTGCTTTACCACAGGGCCCACTCGGATTGGTAGTACCACAGCTCCTTTGGATGAACGCTCTGCATCATCATAGGCCTTGATGGTGATCTTCTTGCGAGGATCCACTGATTCTATTGCATATCCCAGTGCTTTGACCAACTGTAGTGTACAAATGTTTAGGCCGGCTCCATTATCTATCAAGACTTGCTTGATCCGATGCTGGTTGATAAATCCTTCGATGTGGAGTGAGGCGTTATGCGGTTGTTGGAAGGAAGAGTTGTCACTTTCAGAAAAAGTGAGACAAGGTGATGACTTTAGATTTCCAACCATGGCTTGAAATTGGTCCATGTTCAGGTTTGCAGGGACTGACGCCTCTTGGAGTGCTTGATCCAAGATTGTTTTATGAGAGGGTGACAGACGCAAAAGCTCCAAAATGTATATAAGTGCAGGGGTTTTGTCTAATTGTTCCACAAGATTGTACTGCTTTGGGATGGAGGTGGTGCCTTGTGGAGCTGCCTTTATGGTGACCTTGCCACGACGTGTAACAACATTGCAATTTGAGGTGGGATTTTTGAAGGTGATAGTTGCAATTTGTTCACTGGCATCATACAGGTGATTGACAGTGTAGTTATACGCAGCTTGCGTATAATCAGTGGTATTAGGACCTCATCTGGAAGTGGAAGGACCCCTTTGATCTTGCGATGGAAGTGGATTTTTGAACATCTGATGATCATTATTGGTTGTTTTTGGATCATGTCCTTCAATTTCAATTTCTCCTCGATCAATAAGATCCTGAATGAGATCTTTCAATCGGTGACAATTACTTGTCTTGTGTCCTCTTCCTTGATGGAACTCACAGTGTTCAATATCTCTCCACCATGCTGGTTTGACTTGAGGCTCATAATTTGACAACTTAGGTAAAGTGATCAAATTCTGAGAAATGAGTTGTCGCATCACTGTTTCAATGGGTTCCCCTAAGGGAGTGTATGTGCGTTTTTGTTTTTGTGGACGAGGTCTTGGTTCATCATGAGATGTGATGCGACCTTGATTAGGAGGAACATTTGTGTTATTTTGAGGTGGAGGATTTTGTCCTGCAAATCGAACCACAGGTTGTGCATTTTGGACAGTCCGAGCATCCACAACTCCATCGTTGACGATATTCTTATTCTTGTTCCAGAAGTTCGGTTTATCGCTATTGAAGCGTGGGCGAGGACCATCTTTGGGTTCATTAAAGATTTTGATGAGTCCTTTTTTGATGAGTGCCCTTTCACATTTTATACCTTTGGTGATCATATCGTTAAAAGAATCTGTATCTTTGACATCCAGGTGAAATTCCATTTCTTCGTTTAAGTTGGAAATGAAAATTTCCACTAGTTCTCGTTCAGGTAACTGAAGAGAACGTCTACTAGACATTTGGCGCCATCGTTGCAGGAATACTGAGAATAATTCACCTGGTTTTTGTTTGGTGTTGCATAGATCAGCCATGGTGATGTCGCGTTCAATATTATAAGAGTAATGAGATAGGAACTTCTGGATGAGTTCCTCAAATGTTCTTATGCCACCTAGTAGTCGGGAAAACCATGATGTGGTTGTTCCTCCCAAGCTTTGGGGAAAAAGGCGCATTAAGTATGTGTCCTCATAAGCCACTTCAAGACAAGCGGAATGAAATTCTCGGACATGATCACGGGGATCCCCCTTTCCTCTATATTTTTCAAATTTTGGTGTTTCGAACCCACGTGGAAAGGGTGGCATATAAAGATTCCTATCAAATGGATAGGGACAGATGTCGTTAAGTGAGAATTGATTGGTTTTAACACCACTATGAAGTTGTTGGGCGAGATTCTCAACTTGTTGCCGCAACATCTCTATTTCATTAGGAGGAGGAGGTGGTGGGTTACCTCGAGGGATGTTATATCTGATGGGATCTCTACGCCTTTCCTCCTCATGGTGACTTTGTCTTTCTGATGCTTGTCTTAATTGGGCAAGATCAAAGTTTGAGGGGAGTTTGGCTCCTTCTTGAGCGAGTTTTAAGAAGTGAGCATCTGCGTTGCTCCTTAGTATTTCATCAAATAATCTGTTAAAATGAGGGTTATGTTGAACCCTTTCGATTGTTGAAGGAGTGGGTGTACTTGGGTTTTCATCATTCCCATTTCCTCCAAGTGCCTCTTGAAATTCATTGAGGTTGTCCTCTTCTTCCTCAATTTCTATTTCTCGCTGCCTTGATCGTGATCGGGTTTGAGCCATTTTGTTTGCAAGTTTGTTTTGAAGTTGATTGAAGATGATGATGAGTTGGTGATGAAATGAAAGATTGATGGTTGGTGTTTTGTGTTGTATGGGGATCTCTAGCACTTTAAGGTAAATGTAACCGAAATTCCTTCTTTGAATTGCTTGTTTGTTTGATAATTTTGGATGTGATAAGGTGTAGAGAAATCTGAGATGTGTTACAGATTTTGACTACCTAGTAATGAGAGGATTCACTCATGAACTAGTTTTAACCTGCGTAGATGTGTCTCTTAGGATGAGCTTATCCTAGATGTAGAAACAATCTAAAAAGTGATGTGATGTGCTTGATTTCAAGCAATATCTAAAAAGGAATCTTGGGACAAGAACCTCTTAATGTTTTGAGAGTTTTGGGATGGATTGATGATGAAGTGATGATGTATGAGTGGGATGATGGATGAAAATGTTTTCAACTTTCAATAAAAACTTTGTTTCACAAATGGGACAAACTCTTCTTCTTCCCTTTCAGGCATTGGTGGCACTTCTCGAGCTGTGTTGTAGGTGATACAGATGTTTGGGAAGAATTTGGGGTTAATCTTTCCTCCTTGATTTTTGTGATAACTCAGAGCTCTATATTGCATAAAAGCTCTGCGGTTCAATGATTCGGAATCAAACCCGTTTGTTTTACCTTGAAGATAGAGATGCATGCGATGTAGAAAGACTCTATGTGAGACAAAGATTTGTCTATTGAGATAGAAGAATTTCCTCCTTTTGATCAAAGCCTTTGAGCTCAATGGTCTCCTTTTCAAGTTGATATTCTGATGATACTTCTTCTTTCGCAAGATGTGAAGAATGGTCATAAAAGTTGTGACTCTGTGTTGTTTCCCCTTTGTTTTTGGTATTTTTGGTTGTGTTGACAGATGTTGGATGAATGCTTTGTTTTTTGGGGATTTGATTTTCTGATTTTTCTTTGACAAGAAAACAAAGCAAGCACACAAACACAAGATTGTAGCCTTAAAGGCACAAATGAGTATGGGTCTAGATCAACCCAATCCTTGAACTTGTTTTTGACCCTTCCTTTAGATTTATTTTAAGGTGTATTTCCAAAGCCTGAAGTCGGCTCAATTCGCACTAGGTCTGTAAAATGAACACACTTCAAACACTTTTTATCCCTAAGGTCAAATGGCCAGTTGTGATAAATTTAGCCCACATCTTGATATTTCTTCGACTTTGGTACTACATACCTTATGAATCCCGCCGTGGCAGGTAAGGATGTGATATACTAAGTCTTGTACGAGCATAACAAATAGATGATCCCTATGATGGGGGAGTCACCACTTTTATCAAGCCACAAGTGACTTTTCAAAAAGCTATGTTTCTACTCAAGGAAATATGTATGGTGAGTATCTTGGGAGCAAAACCATCTATGCTCTTGCACTAAATTATACCTCAAATATCCTCAATCAATAGAACAGGTGGGCTACTACTTAAAGGTGTTTAGTCATGTTCGATGGCTTTGGACATAAGTTCATTCTGCAGTGACTCACTTAAGAGCCTTGTAACTGGTGGTGGGGCCCATTTGTCCTTTCGGCCAGTTACACTGTAGGAACAGCTATACCCAAGGCTACAACTTTCGCTCTCACCTGATTTCTATAGCGGCTCGAAGGATTTACCGCTCGAGGTCATTCCCAAGAGTATCGATCCCTTGGCAGGCCTCTCTTAAAAAGATAAAATGTTGAGTGTTACTAACACTTTTCTCTTGCACCTAGGACCACGAGAGCCAAGGGAGAGGATAGTGTGTGTTAGAGGTAGGACCACTCGACTGACTTTTGTGCACAAGCGTGCCAAACACGAAATTCACTTGTTCTTTTTAATCCAACATTTGCAAAGATGATCTAACTATTTGGAGATGTTGCTCCAACAACCATGGTGTTCATTTTAACTTTCAAGCAATATGTTTTGTAATCTAGAAGTTGAAAGTCCTGGTCAACTTAATGAAAAACACATTTGCATGAAGGAAAATTTGTTTTTGGCCAAAAATAAAGACAAGTGGATTGTTCTTTTTACTGCACCAAAAATTTGAAGTGTGGATTGTGATTTTTTTAAGTCCCAATTGATGCAAGAAAGAAAGTTTGTTTTGTTGATTTTTAAGCACCAAAACAAAATGTATCCCTAACTAGAAAACAATGAAACTATTTTTTTTGTGTTTTTAAGTTCTTTTTAAGCACTAAATAAAAAAATTTTGTGATTTTTGTTGTGTTGTTAACCTGCACAAAGAAAAGAACAAGTTAAGAAAATTAATGCTCACAGGGGGGGCTTCCACAAGCCTAATTTTTGATTTTTCGGTTACAAGTCCATTTGGGCGACACTCTGTCGCAATAGCACTATTCTGTGTTTTTGCAGAAGCGCTGATTGACACGATAGTGCTAGTCTGCGTGAGCAGAAGCGCTAATTTAAACGGTAGCGCTGAAAGAAAACAGAATCCCGAGTAGACAAACGCACTGAAAGTATGTCAATAGCGCTGAAACGGGGACAATAGTGCTGAAATGTTGTCAAAAGCGCTGGAACATATTCAATAGCGCTATCTTAGTGTCAATAGCGCTAAAAGAAATCATTGCAAAAGCGCTAAAACGCGTTCAATAGCGCCGAAGCGCGACCTGTGTGGCAATTTCAACAAGAAAAATGTTAATTTCAAAAATAATCATCAGAAGGTTGCGTGTTCGATTCACGTCAGGTTCACCAAATGATGCCCTCCTAAATGACACAAATGTTAGTTTAAGATCGAAGAACACAAAAACATAAAAGACGTTAGAGTTAATCAATCAAAAACTAAACACAAATGAAGGCATTCCAAGAGAGATACTAAAAACACATGCTAATGAATCTAACTAAAGAAGTAAAACAATGAGACATCTCCAACTGTCTCCTAGCATGAGATTAGCTCCTTCTCCCTTGTTCCTCTCCTCTCCAAGTTCCAAAATAGTGTAGCTCTCAGCAGCTTTTTGCACTATGGATGCTTATGGAGGATTGAGATTTGTAGAATAGCTCCAAAACATGGAATGAAAAGCTATTTTTAATGCTAAAATGATTGATTTTACCAAAAAGACAAGATTTAGTTATGCTATGCTAAATGCTCTCTAAAATGGCTATAGTCTAAATGCTTACAAGTTTTCAGGATGTGGATTATGAAGGAATGGGCTCTATTTATAGGAAAAATGGAGCAATGGATGGCCAGGATTGAAAGGTTTAATCAAGGGTCAAGCTTGAAAGTTGGGGATCCATGTGCACAATTTGCACCAATAAAATAGTGACAAGTGTCAACATAAGATTGGGTTGAGAGAAGAGGTTGGAGGCATTAAATGCCTGAGGAGACCTCATGGTTATCTAGAAGGTAAGGGTCAAGCCTAAATTAGGATTACCCACTAGATTAGGAGTTAATGCAAGGATAAACCTTTGTGCAAATGATTAAGAGATAATCATGGTCAAAGCATTAAAGGCTTGATGAGACCCTTGGGTTGGGTAGAGGTTGAGTCAAAACAAATGTTTTAACCATGTGGGAGGGTTTGAGGTAACCATTAATGGTTATTGGAGACTTTGGGGAATTAAGTGGTTGAAAGTTGGAATCCTTTAATGGTTATCAAAGACTTTGGGGTTTTTGGTGGTTGAAGGTTGAAAACCTTCAATGGTTATCCAAGACTTTGTGCCATTTGAGAAGTGACTCCATTTTGCTTATGATTGTGACAATATTTAGGGGATGGATTAGGCTAATTAGGAAGGGGTTAGAAGAATCTAGAAGGGGATTAGATTTTGCAAGTGGATTTGATGGGTGAGGGAAAATAGGATTTTATTTAAAATAAAAATTCATTTATTTCAAAATGTGTGCAAGTTGCATTTGTAGGAAAATGCAAGTGGGGGGGGATAATGATTTAAATAAATGTTTTATTTAATTTATTTAAAAGAGGAATAGGGGGATTTAATTAAATAAATAGATTTTATTTAATTGATTGGAATTGGATTTAATGAATTAATTGAAATAAATTGAATAATTTATTTAATTAATAGAAGAATGTTTGGGGATGAATTAATTAAATATTAATTTAATTAATTGATGGTTAGTGGATTTTTAATCAAATAAATACGAAATATTCATTTAATTAAAATGGACAGATTTATGTGACTACAATTTCAAATTAATGATGTTTCCTATAGCTTCCATCATGTGGAAATGCACTATTACACTATCGACATAATAAAAACCTGCTAAAATGATAGTATAAGTCATTCCGATGACATAGTGTCAATTGTCCTCTATCGACATTGGTATCCCGAAACACAATCCCATCGGAATCCCCAACACTATCAGAATTGCACAAAAAGGATAAACCAACAGTATAGACTTATTCTGAAAATGCACCTTGGAACACTTTTGGTATAGCTATACCGATCAAGACTCATTGACCAAATTTATAGTATCAAACTAGTACAAAAACTTTAAATCGACATTAGAAACTATTCCAATCACCTGGCCATCAACTAAGCTATCCCGATAAATTTTGTCAAGGCGAAAACTAACCATCGGTAAATTATCTCGATATACTTCCACTGAGTCCAGAATAATTTTTGAACGAATAATTTAAAAAATAAAAAATTCTAAGGTTTGTTGCAATTTCGAAGAAAATAAATATCAGCATATCTTATTCTGATAAACAAAATTCCTCAAAGATGAGATTTTCAACATAGCTATACCAGTCACCAAAATAATAGTTCTATCAGAATAGGTATCTCGATAATAAAAGTCAATCCCAAAACATTGCATCGGAATAGCTATCCCAAACAACAACTCATCGACCCAGCTAATACTGTTGGGATAACTTGAAAGGGGTACAACGATTCTAAAATTTATTCCGATCAATTATTGTCGTTGAACCTTCGACCTATAGAGCCCGACGAACCACAAACATTTCTTATGAGGTTTTTGTACACACGACGTTGATTTTGTCATAATGAGAACGAAAGTTTGCTCCATCTCGTCGGAAAATGGGTGACAATTCATTGTAATTTTGACGATTTCAAATGGGCATTTTGCAACATTCTGTGGTCTTTTTTCATCGATAGATGGACGAAAATTTGCGAGGAACACCGCAAACATTTTCCTTGCTGCCGACCGATGATTTTTGGTCGTCATTTCGATGAAAAATAAAATGTCATTACAACGACGAAATTCCAACCAAGGTTTAATCAGTAAATCGATAATATTTTGTCGCTATGTTACCAAACATGCATCCGAATTTGGATTCAAATATAGTAGTGTGCATGTTCTCTCCTTTATCTTCCCCGTGAGCTCATAGATTTTCTATTTGTGTATTATGGTTCATCATTTAATGTATGCTCTTTCTCTTTTTATGCAATTTCTTGTGTTCTTGTGATAACATTCCAAGAATGATAGTAGAGGTTAAGACATTTTGATTATCGAGGTCTATTGAACTAGTTGACTTGGATCCTTTTGTGTTTTTTACTAACCCCTTGTGTTGTATGTCTTTTGTTTTTGATTGGCTTTGTTTTCCTTTTTATCTTGTTCTTGTTTTATGTGTCCTTGCATGTTATTGTGTGAGTTAAGATCCTAAGATCGGGGGCTTGGTTTCTTGAAATTAGTGGTCTTATCTCTTTGTGATCTCACTCCTATTGCTCATCTTTCTCATATTTGTACGTCATCATGAGTATTTGCATAAAATGATAGTCCTATTAAAGTGGGGGCTAAATGTAGCATCACAAATTGCAATTGGTACAATTGACACCTCATGTTTGTGCTCCTACTTTAGCTTTTCCTAGCTTCGTCCCCTCTCTAGGTCAATTTTGGTCCTATTATCCAACCTTGATGTCATGAACACCATTTAATGGACCCTGTTTGACTCCCTTAATGGTTCTAATAACTAGATTGTGAGGCCATGACTTAGGGACTGGACATCCATACTAAGTAGTTATATGATCATCATGAAAGCTTATTTTTCTATCAACCCAAGGTATATATTTGAAATGGGTCAACAAGGTATATGCACGAAAGTCCTTGTTGTAGTCATTCTACTAAAGAGAAAACGTTCTTGAAATTAAAGTGTATAGAAAAAGTAATAAATAAAATGCTTGAATAAAACTTGAATTGAGAAAAAACAAGAACTTAGTCCATAGAAAGCAAGCAGGAAACTACTATGTCTACCTTGGCTACAAGAATATTCAACTACCAGGACAACAAACTAAATACTGAAGGAAAATAACTGTTGAATACAAAGTGTGGAATTATTACTAAGTGGGACCCCTTAGCAAGTCTTCACAAAACTCAACTAAGTGCTACAAATTGTATATTATCTTGTTAATCTTAAAACACTTGTTACATCATAGTATTTGCTAAAAAATATTCTGCAACAAAAGACTAAAAAATTATAATAACTGATGTTCACATCCCTGAGAAGCGATATCTAAACTTATTTATAATAAAGAAACTCCTAAATAAATCTAACTACCAGAAGGTCCACTCCCAGAACATTATGAGGATGCCATTTATTACAACATAGGAAAGAGGACAGGGAGTTACACTCTGAATAGGAAACAATCAAGCTATTTCAACTATAGAGGAAATCTAGCATAGCCATCCCTCCTAGATTTATTCTCCTACAAACATGAATAATGAAGTTTCATAATTACATTCTCTAAGCTATAGATAACCGACTATTGACTCCTTCAATACTCATCTTGTTGAGACTTTGTCCTCATCTAACTAACTAGCATGAACTCCCACGTTGTAAATCTTTGACTTTTTTCTGTTCTTCATTAAATCCTACATCATGTCCTTAGCATGCACAAAAAAGGTATATCTATTCCATATTAGAATAACATTTATCTAACTACATGCAAGATTAATATGGATAAATCACATAGCATGGCCACTTCATAATTAATCATAATTTTAACCAGAAGGAATATATAAAAGGGTAAGTTCATCCCATTTTGTCAAGTTCATGAAAACATAACAGGATCATTGTTTAATAGAGTTTTAGGACTTAGACAGTATCTAGACCCTTGTCAAAACCTAGTAAAAGTATAGAAAACATAGACAAAATTGAGCCATTATTTGAGCTCTTCATTCTCCCCAACCTATCTTCATGCTGGTCCTCCAGTAGGCACAATGTTTTGCCTTTTAGCTTGCAACCTGTAATCACCAGGAATAACTTGGCCCGATCCTTTGTTAGCAAGGCTCCAGTAGAACCCTTTGTTTTTCTCTAGTCTGTCCCATCTAGCTTTTTCTACTGCTTCATCAAAAACATTCCCATACTGCCTACAATATGGAATTGGCCATAAGAGCATTGGTGGCTGAAAAATGAGAGAAAGGCAATTATTCTATTTTGATCAACCAGATGCATGTAAAATGGTTCTCTTCTAACAATTGCATAATAATTTTGGAGGGATTGTGGTTCTTCCTGCTGCAATTCCTCTGTTAAACTGTTCCATCTTTGTGCCAAATATCCCATTACTATTTGTCCTTCAACAGAACTCATATGCTCAAAATCTTGGAATATCTCTTCTCTCAAGGCTAAGATTTGAGATTTACATTCAAGCCATTATAAAATATTTTGTCAATCAAAGTAGAGGCATCTTGGAATTATAGCTTTAGCTCTCAAGGATAGGGGAATCTAAAGTTCCTCTTCCCTATATGCTCTAAAATATCATCCCCAATTATTTTCATTCTGAATCCATGACATGAGAGCTCTGATATGAATATCACCAATATACAACATAGGATTCCAATCATTATCATTAGGAACTGCATAATTGTGAAGATAAAACTCACAAAGAAAATTTTTAGTTGTTGCAGGAGAGGACTGATACATTTGATAAAATGCTTGAGGAGTTTCAATAGAATGATATGTCTAAAATAATTCTTGACAATTTGAAATAGAGATTGAGTTCTTTTAGATACATGGCATACACTCGGGGTGGTTTTCTACATCCTAAAATCCGTGGTATCATGGTTACTACATTATCCACCTTATTCTGTAATGCAACAGTTTCTTTATTTTTTCTCTCAATCTCTTCATCTTTCTGACTAATTATTTCATGCAACTAAGTTTTTCTTTATTCCATTCTTCTTCTTTATCTAACATACCCTTATATAAAGTCAAAGATATAAACATTCATGAGAAATGAGTGTGTCTATGTCTTTCAACATGAGGCCTTTTCTGAACTAATTCTCCTTCTTTTTCCTTTTCTGGTTCTTGGTTGGTCATTTGTTCTATTGCAACAACTAATCCAGCAAGGCCACTCAAACTTATATTCTCTTGAAGTTGTTCTTCCTCCATTACTGGGCCCTACTGTTCTTGAGATAAATCTCTCATTTCCTCATCTTGTGCCACCTCTTCTTCTCTTTCTTCTGCACTAGAGGTAGAGTGCTTAGACCCTGAAGAGTCAATTTAAATGTTTATTCTAGGCTCACTATGTCTGATTTTCCTAGGTTTCCCATTGAGCATGTGGCTTACTCTTTGCGGTGTGTTCTCAACTATTTTGGAGGGTTTAGCATGTTTAGGTTTTTTAACAGATGTATCAGCTTGAGTAGTGGTAGTAGATGAATTTCCCTCTTCATTTTTCCTTTTTCTAGGACACAGGGTTTCCTTTTCTATTTTTTGTTTTATGTGCCCCTTCCCTTGTTGCTTCATTTTTCTTTGCCTTACCTTTACCCTTTTGAACAATAGCCCTAGTCTTTTTTGAAGTTTCAGTTTGAATATTAACATTTGGGTCTGTTGAAAATTTACTTGTATCAGTAGATGAAGGTTTTGCTATAGGAGAGTCTGTAGCAGAGGTAACCCTAGATGTTGAAGCTCCTGGGGTTATTTTAACAATTTCTTTTGTTGCCCTAACCCTTGATTTTGAAGATTGTTCTCTACTTCTAGAATTAGTTACTTTAAATTTCTTTACCACCACAAATTCATTCCAAGTCATTCAGGGAGACATCTTGTAAAGACCTTTCTACAAGAAATTTGATCAAACAATGATGAGAGATAGAGTTTGACCTACCTTTCCATGTTTCAGCTGCAATGACTGAGAGCAAATTGTAAAAGACATTTGACACATTCATCCTTTGACCAAGTCTCATGTGGCTTAGTAGTTTGAAATGAAGAGAATGGAGGCAGGATTTTCTACCCTCATAGATAATATATTTGATCACGTACACTGCTACTTGTTTCCATTTTTCTAGAAAAGAAAGTCTACTAGTCCCCTGTTTGTCCACACTAAGAGGAGGGTCATGAGGTCTGGAGAAATTTTCCCTAGCAGACCTAGCATCTTTAGACACGAGATATTTTTCTCCTTCCATCAATAACCCTGAGACCTCTGCTATTTGCTCTTTTGTAGCAATTACTTTTAGTCCTTCACCATTGCTTCACCATTGGAGAAGGTTTGAGAAAATTCTAAAGCAATGTCATTGTCAAACCCATTAAGCTTCAAGAAATAATCCATCCAGCCACATTGTCTGAATTTTGGCTCACAAAGGTGATCCTATATTAGTATGGTATGAGTTGTAGGCTCATTCCTGATAAGAGACCCTCCCATAGTTTACCTTTAGCTGTATCATTCAGATTTCTTGAAAATACTATTCTAAAAATTACCAATGTTTCCTGCAACTTTCGACCTCCTGTCAAGACAAAACCATTCAATTTCGTATTTCTCGGCTTATCATATAATAATAACAATAAAATTCATTGAAGAAGGTTATTATGACTTTAAAATGTTGGCGACGTTCGTACAACTAGGCTCAAGTGTGCAACTTTAAAAGAGAGGTCATGCCACTTAATACAGACTATCACAAATGACATAATAGCATATTTCAAAAAGATTTTATGATGTGGATGACACATTATGCCATACGTATCGTATAATGACACAAGCATACCTTTCCCGCCAACCTAAATTTTGATAGGTGTCCACACATGTCATACAGGAAAGCGGAAAAGAATGTGCTATGTGAAGTATTCATATTAATTAAGCTGTAGTAAAATAAATGCACCTGAAATAAATAATATACACAATGTGTTAAGTACATACCTAGAGCATTTAGATTGCACAAGATCCGGTTATGTTGGAAGTAATTGCAATACTGAATTGATAAACTGGTTGAAAAGGTGAAATGGAAGGAAGTGGATTGAATGTGGAAGAGAAGAACATGAGATGGAATGATGATGTATTTATTGATGAAGAATGTACTCCCACAAAAAGTGGGAAGCATTTATTATGCATGTGATGACATGACTAGGGAGAAGGTGGAACATCAAGTCCACCTTCTTCAACTGCAGGAATTATCGAATGGGAAGTTGCATTGAATTGCTGCAGGAACTCCTATTTGGAAGATGGTTTACAATAAATCTTCAGGCGATGACCATTGACTAGCAACTTGAATTTCATTGGGTCAATAGTTATGAGTGGCAGAACTCCATTAGGAAAAACTTTTGCAATTTTATATGGGCCTAACCATATTGTCTGTAATTTGCCCACGTTATCCTTATATCTAGAATCATAGAGGAGTGCCCAGTCTCATATTTAGAACTGTTTTTACCTAACATATTTATCATGCCATTTGATCCTTTGATTTTGTAGCATTTCTGTTTGATGTAAAGATGATTTTCTGGTTTCATCCAAAGCATTTAACTACAAAATTCTTTCTTTCTATGCCATAGATATTTCCATTCTGTGTTGTCCTCAATGTTTTATGTTCAAATTCAATGGGCATCATTGTTGTTTTGCCATATAACATATCAAAAGGAGTAAATCATGTTGTTGTTTTCCATGATGTTCTATATGCCCATACTACTTCAGGTAGTCTGGCTGCCCAATCTTTTCTATGCAGAGCCACTATTTTAATGAGAATAGCTTCAATTTCCTTGTTTGTGATTTCAACTTGTCAATTAGCTTATGTATGGTAAGGTGTAGATTTTCTATGCTGATATTGTATTCATTTACCAATGCTATGACAAGAGTGGAGGTAAATTGAGCCCCTTGATTTGTTACTATTTCTTTGGGAACTCCATAACGGGTGAAGATTTCTTCATAAAGAAATTTGGCTACTTTGTTATCCCTTGCATGTTTCATGGCCTTAACTTCAACCCATTTTGTCACATAGTTAGTACAAACCAAGATGTAAGACTTGCCATTTGATGGAGGGTCAATAAACCCTACAAATTCAAGTCCCCATTTGTCAAAGGGTGTTACCACCACTTGTGGCTTTAATGGCATTTCATCTAATCTTGTTGGTTTTCCCATTCTTTGGCATCTATCACATTTTCTGGTGTATTTGGTTGCATTCTTGTGCAAGGCAGGCCAATAGTATCCTATATTGAGTATCTTAATGGTTGTCCTTCTAGCTGCAAAATGTCCTCCATAGGGCTCATCATGGCATGCATGCAGGATGTCATAATTTTCATCCTCCTAGACACACCTTCTCATTACTTGGTTTGGTCTAGTATAGAATAGACATCCTGCTACCCAAGAGAAATTAAAGCTCTTTTCAACAAGCAATCTCTTTTCTTTTGGTGAGAATTGAGGAGGAATCCTGTGAGCAACTAGGTAGTTAGCTATGTCAGCATACCAAGGTGTATAAACAACAATATAGAACAAATATTCATCTAGAAATGAGTCATCAATGACTTGTGGATCTTCATTTGTTGTTAATCTTGATAGAAAATTTGTTACTACATTAGCTTTCCTTGGCTTTTCAACAATGGTGATATCAAATTCTTGCATCAACAATATCCATATTTCCAATCTCTTTGAAATTGAGGGTTTATTCATGAGGTATTTAATGGCTGCATGATCTATATGAATAAAGATTTGGTATCCAGTGATGTAGTGTCTAAAATTATTTAGTGCATATATGACTACTAACATCTCTTTTTATGTGACAGTACATAGTTAAATTCAGGTCCTTGCAAATTTTTACTGATAAAGTAAACAACAATTTCTACATTGGCTTCTTTTTGCCACAAAACAACACTTGTATCATAATCTGATGCATCAATATGGATATGAAAGGGGAGCTCCCAATTGGGTCCTTTAAGAACAGGTGCTTGGGTTAGTGCTATTTTTAATTCAGAAAAGGCTTTCTCACACTGTGGTGTCCATTGAAATTCAACATCTTTTGTCAATAAACTATACAATAGTCCTGCCATTGTATTGAAATATTTTATAAACCCCCTGTAATACCCTGCATGTCCTTAAAAACTTCTGACATCTTTTTGTTTACCAAGAGTAGAGAGATTGAGAATTACCTCTATTTTAGTAGGGTCAACTTGGATACAGCTTATGAAATGAAATGGCCAAGCACAACTCCCTCTTGCATCATCATAAAACACTTTTCATTATTCAAGGACAGGTTGTTATCCTCACATTGCTGCAAAACTTTTTCCAAGTGGCTTAGTGCTTTCTCATAGGTGCCCCCATAAGCAGTAAATTCATCCATGTAGATCTCCATGCAATCATGTAAGATATCTGAGAATATACTAATGTCTTCTCTCTAAAAAGTAGTTGGAGCATTACACAATCAAAATGGGAGTACATAGTAGGCATAGGTTCCCCATGGGCAGGTAAAGGTTGTTTTTTCTTGGTCCTTAAGTGCAATTTTTATCTAGTTATATCCACTAAAACCATCCAAGAATGAGAAGTACTCCTTACCTACTAAAGAATCCAACACTTGGTCAATAAAAAGAAGTGAAAAATGATCCTTTTTAGTGTTAGCATTAAGTTCTCTATAATCTACACAGATTTGCCATATTCCATTCTTTTTAGGCACTGTAACCAGAGGGGATATCCATTGACTATTAGAAATTGGGTATACAAATCCTGCATCTAGCAACTTTTGAAGTTCTCCTTTTACTATCTCTCTTAATGCAAGATTGATTCTCCTCTGTGGTTGTCTCACTAGTCTACAATCTTCTCTAATATAAATCTTATGTGTACACAACTTAGGATCCAAACCTTTCATGTCATGGTAATCTCATGCAAATGCTTGCTTGTGAGATTTAAGCAATTATATCAAAGACACATTCTGATCTTGAGTGAGCTTATTATTAATATTTAAACACTTGCCTAGTGATACTTCTATTTGTTTAGTCAATTCAATCATAGATGCTTTAGTAAAATATGGCATTTGTACCTCATGTGACAGTAGTGTATGAAGTAAATCTTTGGCTGCAAGAAAATTGTCTGAACTAGGAGCAGGAAGGATTGACTGTAATGGACATGCAAAAGTTGATGAACATTCATCTGGTTTCTTGATTTCTCCATAATGAATCTGAAGGATGTTGGAGAGTATTTCATCTTCCTCTTTAAGCTACAAGAAGGGATCCTTATCTATCACCATAAGTTGTGCAACTGAATTGACTTCATCTATTTCTTCCCCTATGTTAGGCCACCCCGACTATGTCAAGTCACGATGAGGTTTTGTTAGGGGATATAGTGCAAGCTTCTTAGTTGACATGCCATCTCAAATTGGCATATCCCCTGACCTACATCCTATAAAAGCATCTATTGTGACTAACCAAGGTCTGCCCAGAATAATGGGATAACCTCGCAGAGTTTCCTTTGGAGATAGAATCATAAAATCAACTGGGTATTCCCAAGAGTTCAGGGTGACTACAAGGTCTTCCACCATACCATCAAGTCTAACAATAGAACTATGTGTTAGTTGCAGGATGGTAGGGGTAGGTCTTAGAGTAGTGATGTTTAGATGATGTGTGATATATTTTGTTATCACATTGATAGTTTTACCTAAATCAATTAGGGCAAAAAGAACTTGGATTCCATTGATGACAATTCCAACTACAGGGCTGCCAAGGCTAGAAAACTTAGGAAACCTTCCCAAGCATGATATCAGCTAGTTGCCCTATTACATGCACTATTTGTGGATCTTTTTTCTTTCTTCATGGTTTCTTTAAACAAGCCTCTTTGATTTCTTTGTTGTAGATTGGGACATCTTTAATAGCTTGGAATAAAGGAATTTTGACACAAACATGTTTCAACTGATCTATGAATTCAAATATTGGTTCCTCCTTTTGCTTTGTTACTTCCATCTCAAGCCTTTGGGGAAATGGAGGTGTTACATCAAATTTTTATGGTTGACTGGGTGGTACAAGTGGACTAGGAAAATTATCTTGCTCAACTTCTTTTGTAGGTAACTCAGTTATCGCTGGGGAAGAGGGTGTTGGCAGAGTTGTCCCTAATCAGAGATGTATATCACTTATGCTTACAACATATTCAAGATATTGATTTGGATCAGCAAAATAAATAGGTTGTTTTTGTGGTTTGTTGTTTGGATTAGGGACAAGTTGTGCTAGCAATTGAGTAGGTCTAGGTGCACTAGTATCTGGGTTAGGAGGAGGAATTAGGGATTTCCGTTGTTGAGGTTGTTGAGATGGTTGTAGGTAGCCAATAGACTGGTTTGGCCATTGTTGTCCTCCCCTCCATTGGGACGTTTGCTGCCAATTCCCTTGAGGTGGTTGCCAACACCCTTGAGGTTGAGACCATGGAGATGGGGAGTTTGATAATTGAGCCATATGTTTTTATTATTCTAAGGTTGTGAAGGAAAATTTTCATAGTTTTGTGGGTAAGAAGGCTGCCACTAACTATTAGGATTATGAGAATTTGTACAAGGACCATTGAAAGATAGTGGGTCTTGTGGCATACCTTGTCTTGGAGCCCATGGTCTTCTTTGTGTAATGTAGAAAATTTTATCTTCATCTCCTTCAATTGGCTTGAATTTTGTTGGAATTGGTTTGCTTTCAATATTAGCTACTATTTTGCACCTACAATTCTTTCTCTTTTGTCTACAATGAGGGCAATTTTATGTCAACATTGCCTCTGCCTCCTCATGCTTCTTTTTGGCTTGAAGAGTATCCAACTGAGTAGCCATATTGTTTATGATATCTTGTTTGAAATTTGATAGAAAATTAGTGATCTCCATCCTTGAGAGTCCATTAGTGGAGGATTTACCCATACTAGGCTGGTAACCTCTTCCTTTCTTGATAGCTGCTCTAGAGTAGTTTTAAATTTTTTTCTTGATATCATCCCAAGGGAAATGAGTAATACCTCCTCCTCCCATCAAGTCCAAGGCTTTAGTATAACTCTCATTGATTCCTCTAAGGAAGAGAAGCTTTTAATATTCTTGACTAAGTGCACGTTCTGAGGATTTTTGCAGACAAAATAAGAATCTTGAAATGTAGTCCTCCAAATTCTCATCTTCCTTTTGTTGCATCCGAAAGATGTCATCTCCCCTCATATTACCACTTCTACAATACTCTTTATATTTGTCAAGAAATATTATCTTCATGACGTCCCAATTGTTTATAGCATCTCTTCCTAAACTCATGAACCACCTTAATGCCGCTTCTTTTAGAGTGGTAGGAAATGATTTAAGCCTATGAGAATCTATGGTGTAGTCATAGCTTCTACAGAGGATATCAAATTCAAATAAAAAAGTATCTGGGTCGTTTGTGACTAGACCATAGAATTTAGGGAGAACTGAAGAAGGGTTATTTTTGAGATTATTATATCATTTTGATCAGTCATAGGGAATTTAAAAGTGGTTTGGTTATTTTGATTTTGTGTAGCCATCTTTGGTTGATGAAATATTAAAGCAAATGGGTTCTCAAAAGGATTTGGGTCAGCTGGGTCTTGAAGATTGTTAAAATTGGCAAATATATTAGCTAAAGGATTTATGTCTTGGTCTCTTCCTTCTTCTAGCTGATTAAAGGGTTCTTCTAAGTAATTATCAGGATAAGAGTCATTAGGAAGAAATATCCCCAAGGCATCTCTTCTCCCATGCATGCAGTGTTAACTCAAAAATAACAGTAGATCATTACTCTAAGAAAGTGAAAACTGTATGTAAAACAAACTCTGAAACTACTAAAAATAAAATACAACTACAAATGACTGCAAAAAGGTTGCCTAGTTTGATACTATCCCCGACAATGACGCAAAAAAATGTTTGGCTCCCTTAATGTTTCTAATAACTAGACTTTGAGTCCATGACTTAGGGATTGGACATCCATACTAAGTAGTTATATGATCATCATGAAAGTTCATTTCTCTGTCAACCCGGGGCCTATACTTGAAATGGGTCAGCAAGTTATATGCACTAAAGCCCTTATTGTAGTCATTCTACTAAAGAGAAAATGTTTCTTAAAGTAAAGTGTATGGAAAAATTAATAACTAAAATTATTGAATAAAAACTACCTTGAATTCAAAAAGAACAAGAACTTAGTCCATAGCAAGTAGACATGAAACTAATCTGTCTGCCTTGGCTACAGGAATAGTCACAGGATGATTTCCAGTGGGTACAGAAACAGTCAACCGCTAGGACAAAAAAGTAAACACTGAAGGAAAATAACTGCTGAATACAAAGGGTGAAATTCTTACTAAGTGGGCCCCCTTAGAAAGTCTTCACAAAACTCAACTAAGTGCTACAAACTAGAATATTATCCTATTAATCAAAAAACACTTGTTACATCATAGTATTTGTTGAAAATTGTTCTGCAACAAAAGATTGAAATTTACAATAACTGATGTTCACGTCCCTGAGAAGGGATATCTGAATTGATTTATAATAAAGAAACTCTTAACTAACTCTAACTACTAGTAGGTCCACTCCCAAAACATTAGGAGGATGCCATTTATTACAACATAAGAAAGAGGACAGGGAGTTACACTCCGAATAGGAAATAGTCAAGCTTTTTCAACTATAGAGAAAATCTCGCATAACTATCCCTCCTATATTTATTCTCCTATAAACATGAATACCGAAGTTTCATAATTACACTCTCTAAGTTGTAGATAACTGATTGTTGACTCCTTCAATACTCATCTTGTTGAGACTTTGTCTTCAACCAGCTAACTAGCATGAACTCCCACGTTGTGAATCTTTGACCTTTTCCCGTTGTTCATTAACTCTTGCATCATGTCATTAGAATATATCTATTCCATATTAAAATAACATTTATCTAACTACATGCAAGATTAATATGGATAAATCACATAGCATGGCCACTTCATCATTAATCATAATTTTAACCAAAATATATATATATATATATATATCTATATATATATATATATATATATATATAAGGGTAAGTTCATGCCATTTTGTCAAGTCCACGAAAACATAATAGGATCATTGTTTAATAGAGTTTTTGGACTTAGACAGTATCTAGACCCTTGTCAAAACCTAGTAAAAGTATAGAAAACATAAACGAAATTGAGCCATTATTTGAGCTCATCAGACCCCATCCTGGAGGTACCTTTCCTTTTTCCCTTTGTGTTGGTCATATTTGTAGGAGGACTAGGAAGCCCCAAAATGCCATAGTCCCCCTTAAACATGCCCTAATTTTAAATGGGGCGGGCCCTTTATCTCCCTGATGACTTGCAGTCCCTATGGCTACAAATGATCATTGGAGGTCAACCTAATTAGTAATTTACCTAGGGAATGCTATATAAACACATCCTATCAACTTCATTTTGACATCTACAACCTATCTATAATATTTGTGCATTTGTGAGGCATTCATCATCAAACATTTTTAGAGATTCAAGGCTACATATTCATCCTTCAAGCATTGTGGAGTAAAGTTACATCAATATTCATGCAAGAATGTGTGTGTGTGATTAAGGTTTTTCATGTTCATGTGTTTGTCATGACATTACATTCAAAATTTGTGTTTACATTCAAAGAGAATTGCATCATCATCAACAATGGCAGATCTGAGGTATATCTCCTTAACATTTATTTTAGTATTTTCATTATTTCATTCAAGGTTAATTCCTAAATTGGGGTTTGACTTAGGCAAACCCCTATCCACAACATCTTTCCCTCTCTTTTTTTGTGTTAGAAATAGGTGCAGGAGTTGTATTCGAGAATTTTAACAGATTCGACAGTGACAAATAGGTTCAACTTTCGATGGAGGAAAATTCGAAGGACCAAGGTGGATCTATACTACATGGTCCTGAAAAATCAGGCCAAACTTCTAAGAACAAGTTTTGAATCTATTCTTTTTTCTAGATCCTAGCCTATGGCTTCGTAGGACATTTGTAGCATTCCATATTCATCAATTTACTTCAATTATCTCTCATTTTTTGTAATTTACAATTATCAATTATCAATCCACATCGACCCTTGCAAAGAGGAAACCCTAATCAAACTTCTAGTCCTTTCCTTATTTGGATTGAGGCTAGATATATTAGGGTCACCCCTCTTTCTAAGTATTTTGATTAATTTGGATTATTAGTGGTTCTATTATCTTAATTGACCATCTCTTTTCTTTATTTCTCTTTCTATATTCATCTCTCATAATGAAAAACCATTATAGAACCATGAAAGTGGATTGAACACTAGTAAGATCAAGTTTTCTTAATGTGAGAACTATCATGACATTAATTGTCACTCTTAAATTGACCAATACATTTAGTATTTCAATCCCTCTAATAAAGATCATAATGGATAGAATACTAAGGTCATCATATTTGGGAATAAGCATTTCTCTAACTAGCAGGTCAACCAATTTCTCTTCTACCTAGATGGTTTTTTGGGGTTCTTCCTTCTAATTTGGACCTTAATACAAGTTTGTTTGATTAATTGATTAAGCTTTGGAATGTCTCTAATGACTTGAAATAGAGGTATTTTGATGTTTAATCAATATATTTATTGAAGTAATTCAAATTTAGTAAGGGGTTGGATCTCCATAGGTAGGAAATATTTTGATGAATGGTCCATTTAAGTTGATCAAGGAATGGTGTGATGCTTAGAATTTTATGAATGAGCTCTAGAGATCCCTAAGATTCATTTATGAAGATTTTATTTGTGGCATTAATCTCAAGTCCTAAGATTGTTGTTTAGAATAATTTGATGATTCTTGTTCATGAATGATTTCAACAATCGCAGGAGAAGATGGTCTTGGTAGATTTTTTTTGATCGTAAGGAAAGGTAGGTTGGATTAATAGTAGTTACTTCATCTATGTTTTCCTACTCATCTAGATACATTGTTGGACCTTGTTTATTATTTTTTATATTGGCTATGGAATGAGTAGGAAGTAATGGTTGATTAATTATTTTTTTCTATGATTGATTGACATTAGCTAGGCCAATTAATAAAGGTGTTGATTTTTAAAATGTCCTTGTTGACTTGGGAATGATTGGTTATAATTTTGATGGGGAATCCACTATTGTTACATGTTTTGTGGTTCATAGTGAGGTTGAACTATTTAGGACAATTGTAATGTAGAAAATTTTCCTCTTGAGAAAGGAAAGCTAAGTTCCCTTGAGAGTCAATTTCACTACATGTACTTAGAATAGTCAAAATGACTGAAAGAAAACAAACTGTTGAAAATATCCACTAAGAAAAAATATAATAGCTACAAAAAGGGAAAATATGGATGACATAGAATCTATGGTTAAAAACTAAGCATATATACCAAGGACACCAATGTTATGCACAAAAATATATGCATAGCATTGTCATCTCATATATATCATGAACACGTCAAAAAATAGTGAAGAACAACTCTATGATTCAACTCACCTACACAACCCACAAATACAAATACACCAAAAAAAATACTAACAAAAGAAATATAAAATAATAAACTAGAAACAAGGTGTAAATGATTCAAATGAGAGAAATAAACAATAAATAGATACATGTAAACCTACATGCAGTTGAATACCTTCAATAAATTTACAAACAAGAAAAAGGAAAAATATTTTTGACTAATTTTTATATGCCTTAGTCAAATCTTTTCTTTGTTGTTTCTACCTCCATAGAAACCAAGATAGATAAAAAGTTAAATGATATAATAAGGGATGTGATAAGTCTACAAGATTCTCAAAGGCACAAGATAAAAGAACAATGTTACCTGATAGGCTTGAGAAAGTCAAAGAAAGCAAGTGAATTATGAAAGAGTGTTGTGAGAGTGTTGTAATAAGTTGTAGAGAGCTATGTGTAAGCTTGAGTGTGCAAGAGAGCCAAATGTGATAGAAAGATTCCAAAGTGTTGTGTAAAATAAATGAAAGATTTGAAAAGGAGAAGAGGAGGAAAATGAAAGAGGTTGATAAGCCATTATGAGTCATTCTAAACCATTTCTATTAATCTAGGTAGGCAAAAAGTGGAAAAATACTGAGGAATAACCTTTAAATGATAAAATATCATAGAATGCTAGTGCTAAACGTGGATTCCCACACTACATGCTAGTGTTTAGATAAATTATGCTAAAAAATGATAGAAGATAAGAAAACCAGAGGGTTAATGCAAAGGTGACACAAAAGGTGGCTACCGAAAAGGAATCTTGAGCACTCTAAGAAGGAAAAGCCTAATACAATGGATAAATTGATGCTAAAAAAATAATAAGGGAATGGACACCAAAGTAGATACAAAATATAGGTAAAATTGCAAGGATATGCAATTTATGACACTACACCAATGTTGGTTAGGTCATGGCTGATTTGGTCATTATTTATCTAGCCAATATTGTAATCCCCATTGTGGACATGGTTTAGAGATCCATTCCATTATGTACCCCACTAATTAGGTCTGCAATTTATAAAGCCTCTATAATAAACCTAGTTCAAGTATATTGGTCATTTGAGAAGTTACTAGTTTGCTTCTACCCTATGTAGTTTAATTTTTCTTTGATTTGAGTATTTTTCTTTGTTAATATTTTTTGGGATTTAATCACAAGTGATAGAATGGTATTTGTCATATATTTGAAAAATATCAATTTCATCATAAACTCATGTAATGATGTTTATTTCTACATCTTATATAGTATATGGAAAATGGTTCATGTAGTGTCCACCCTTAATTGGACTTTCATTTCATTTTGATAGATATGTTTAGACCTTTATCTTATGCAGGATGGATATGTTTAGACTTGATTAGAGTTATTGATGCTATGGATTATGTTCGTGATCAATTATGACTCTTTATATGTTTTAGTCGATTAGCATGATGTTAGATACTATGTGGATTCATACTATCTTATGATGATGTTATCTTGCCAATTATATGACTTGATGGATTTTACATGTATTCATATGTGTTTGATGGATTATTCTATTTATGCATTGATGATGAATAGTAGTACTAACCCTAATCCTTGATTATATGCATGCATGATGATTATTGGTTGCGCACTGTTTGACTGTCTTTGTGGAGAATCAACATCACATCACTCATTGTGAGCGGGATGTGCCATTATGAGGTTCTACCACTTGTCTGTTATATATGTACATGTACATGCATCGATATTTGTGGTTGCAAGACTTGCAGGTACTAGACACTTATTCCTCCTGGGTCACCAAGTGCGAGCTCCCCTGGCTCTACAGGGGCGAGTGTGTCTCAATCCCAATGGTAATATGTGGTTTCAGAGTTGACGTCGGTTCCCCTTCCACACTCTAGGTTTAGTTTGGCACATCTGTATGTTGTTGGAGTTGGTGCGATTTTCCATGTGGTTTGTCAATTGTCAGTTGGTCGCCCCGGGTATGGGAGTATGTGGTATGATTTGATTGTTTATTTATATGACTATTGGTGCTAGATTGGTTATTTAAATTTAATTGGTGATTATATAGTTATAATGTTTATTTTGATTTATTAGATTTAATGATTTTTGATTATTTAGTAATTGCTAATTATTATTAAAGGTTGCATAAGGTTTTATTTAATATTTAATTGTTTATAATTTAATTTATTTATTTGTGTTTATTTATTATTTATAGTTTATTTTATTTATTTAGTGTTTAATTTAATCTTATTTAATTCAATATTGTGGAGTCTTGATTATTTAATTAATGAACTTTCCCTTGTTTTATTTAATTAAGTCTATGTCTAATTTATAAGGCATAGTTGTTTAAATATTATTTGGGGGAAATCATAGGTTAAAATAAAATAAAAATCCCCCCACTTGATATATATTAATATTGGAATATTATTATTATTCTCCCTTTTGATTTTTTAAAATCTCATTGAGAAAAGTCAATGAGAAATAATAAAATATAATATAAATGTTGGAGGGAGACATATTTCAAGTAAAATAATCTGATTGGCCGGATTAGAGGCTAGGGTTTCAGAGCTTTTCATTTGGCTTTTTATGTGTTGCTATACAGTTTTTCAGATTCTTCTACTTCTTCATCTTCTCTTTGCAAAATATTCTCTCTGCAAATTTTGTCTGCAATTTTTCTTTGGCTTTGGTGGAGTTTGCGATTGGAGTGTTGATTCTTGCTGTTGGATTGAGGATTGCTGGAGCTCTTCTTCAACTATCATTGCCTTCACATGGGATTCCAGGTTAGAGTGAGACTTTTGTTTTGGTTTTAAAATCTTTCCTGTGTCTTCTCCACGAATGATTGTTTGTTGGAGCTAGGAATAGTTTTATTTTTATATAGTATTAGATTAAAGATAATGGGGAAAAGATTTCTTTTATTATGTTGGCTTGACTGTATTCATTCATAGATTTGCATGTAGACTGCACTCACGGTAATGACTTCTCCTTTGTGCATTTCTTTGTTTTTGTTGGGTAGATTCAGTTTACTGATGTAGCTTATTTGCATAGCTTTGGTTAATGAAAGGGGAAATATAGTTGCTTATGGTGTATAATGTATAGCTTTATCTTCAATATATCTTTATGATTCTTTGTATGTTGTTCACAACAATGGTTTCCCCACCTATGCATTCTTTGTGGATTGCTTGGTTGACCTTGTGGCTTTTCTTTTCCAGAGTGTTTAGCTTTGATTGATTGATTATGTAGAAGTTGTTTAGCCTGATTTAGAGACTACTCTTATGTACAAGTCTTCAAGTTTCTGATGAATGTATCTCAAAAAGTGTAAATTGGGTTTGCACAAATTTTACTGGTTTTTTTTGCCTTGATGTCTTCTAATTTATGTGTAAAATTAGTAAACATTGCAATTTGGGTTTTTAAGATATGATTAAAACACTATGACTATGTATTTAGAGTTTTTCGGTATTTTAGCTTATTTTGACTTGATTTCCTCAATT
The DNA here is from genome assembly GCF_030272615.1 of Cryptomeria japonica. Taxonomy (NCBI): domain Eukaryota; kingdom Viridiplantae; phylum Streptophyta; class Pinopsida; order Cupressales; family Cupressaceae; genus Cryptomeria; species Cryptomeria japonica. The sequence continues at coordinate 906,082,842 of NC_081407.1, forward strand.
AACTTCCGTACTAGAGGCTAGTTTATGATATGTTATTGTGTTCTAGATTTTATTATTATCAAATTTGAGGTTTTATGTGTTGGCAATTGACACTCATTCGGTTTCTTATGTTGTCATTGATGGTAACATTGGCAACATATTTTGGTTCATATTAACATCCGACAGACACTTCACTAACATCAAGGATTTCTAAGGTAACTGGTAAACTAGGTATCGATACGAGAATCCAACATCACTTGGAGATCCAGTAAAGGGTAGTATCCGGAAAATCATTTTATAATTCATATATATTTGTAATGAGTCGACATGTATTATCATTTTGTATGTAAGCCGACATATGACATAAATGTTGCAAGGGTATATAAGTCAGTCTATTAGATTATTTTCATATATAACATTCATGATAAGATCTGAAATACGAATTTTATGTATGTGAGATCATTTGTATGCAGAAGCAATATTCTGTAATGATCTATAGATGATTTCTAAGGCACTCATAAGGTGTATGTTATTTTGACAAGGGTTTAGGGTTTAAGAACCAGAACAGTCAGAGCCTTAACCAGAACTCAATCAGGCATAGCAGATGCATTATATGAGTTCAGTTTTGCATTTTTGTATCAGAAAGTGATTGTAGTCAGTGAGACTCTTGGTGATGAGCAGTGTGCCTTCCCCATATTATATGTAATATCTCTTCACATGGTAAGTGAATTGATATTGTGGGTCACAAATCCCACTGTGATTTTTCCTCATTGAGGTTTTCCACATATAAATTCTCTTTGTTATGCTGTTTATTTATGTGATTGCATTATTTGTTTCAGTTATATGTCTTTATGTTTACCCATTGATGAATGAATTCTTTGATAAGGCTAAAATCTTATATTCTGGTAGAACACTAATCCACCCCCCTCTCAGTGTTCTTGGATTCCAACATTATGATGCTTTATGATAATTTTTCTTCATGTATTGGTTATTATTTGGATTTGTCTCATGTGGAGATGCCATGAGAGAAGGCTGCAATTTGATGTTTGTGCTTCCAGCAAGTGAATGGCCTTATTGTAGTTTTGCTTTTATGTTTACAAAAAATTATGATGACCATGTTGTACGGCCTTTGATTTATGTTTGTTTCCAAGAGGCTCCTTTCCTATTCTCTTTGATGTCATAGTCTCGTTTCATGTATATGTTCATGTAAGAGTGTTTGGGATGCATGTTATGAGTTTTCATTTCAGATTTTCATACTTGGTTTTAGGGCCTTTTGAGCATGTATACCTTAGTTAGATGGGTCCATGTTAGGGGGAGTGGGCTTCCTTGCGATGGCTGGGGGTCATGAGAGATAGGTTCTCATGAGGTTCCTTGTAAGGATGCATGAAGTCTAGACTACCAGGGCACATGGGAGTTTACCTTGTATTTTAATACAAGTGATAACCTAGAATGAATATGGGATGGGTAGTTAGATAATTAATAAGATAATAACTGAATTGAGCCTCATGTCTTAGTCCTAGGGAGGATGTTTTATGATAAGAATGAGAAGGCCATGAAGATGGCAAGCTAATCTCCCTTTGTCTCTCATAGGTTGAGATGGCTCCACATGTCCATTAGGCTTGTGCATTGTTGTTATGTTATGTGGATGGCATGTGTTGACACTCCACCCCTACATATGCTCCCTTGATTTGCATTACTTTATGTTGTGTGTATTTTTAGCCTCTAGGAGTTTCTTAATGTGCTTGCTTGTGATGATACATGCATGAGAGTCTTTTGTAGTCTTGTCCCTTGGTATTAAGTGTCATCCTAGATGTAGAGTGTGTGTTGGGACCTTGCATCACCTCCTAACACAGGGGTGGTTCCTTGTAGGTTCCACATTGGTCGAGTGGTTGGTTCTTTTTACCATTGGGGTTTTTCCCTTTTCTTTGTTGGTGTTCTTCTTCATGCTTGGACTTGGATCTTCTTCAAGATGGCATTGGATGTCTAAGGCAACAAATATGTGTATTATGATTCATGACTTGGAATGATGATATCTTATAATTTTCATTGATGTTCATTATAACTGATGTAAACTCTTGTAATAAATGTCGGAGATTATGTGCACTTGTATTGGATGAGGTATGCTCATGTTGTAAGTAACTGTGTAAAGGTTTTGTAATCGTAATGTACTCTTGATTATGCTTAGACTTAGATAATGATGTAATATTTATGTGGCAATACTATGAAATGAATTATGGTTATGTTTATGTTCTTAATGGAAAGAGGAATTGTATTGAGTTGACTCTATCATGTAATGTCTTATGTTGAAACAAACTTAGATCATGGAAATGGATTAGCATCATTAGAAATGATAATGATATGCAAACTAAATGTTAGAATCCACATACAAGAACCTTAAACAAGTGACAGGAAACTAGAGGGAAACCATAGTAGAATTCATATAATGATTAGAGATAGAAACATACTATGTAAGCATGATCCTTAGATAACAACATGGAAACTAAATATGTCATAAAGCTGAAATGGTAATAGGGATAATGAATGATGTTATTAATAAATATGCATATTGGATACAGTAACATAGAATCATATCATGGGTTAAGAATAATATCATGTTCATAGATGCATTATCATGTTAGTAAGCATGCATGTCATAAGTAAATATTAATGAGAAAGACATGTAGACTTATGCATTAAGCAAATAGGTGCATGAAGGAATATATCATGCTAGGAATAAGATTCTCATACTAAGCATGTAAATGATAAAAATGTATGGATTTCATGTTATCCATTAAGTGGGCATTGAAGAAAGCATTTATATGATGCATTACACATATATGAATGTTGATAGGAAAAGATAATACTAGAACATGATAGGAGTTAATTGTCACAACCCTCCTTTATCACTTTTTGATTTGATACAATTCTATTATATTTTTTTTTGGGTTGAGCTATTGAAAATGATTGAATGAATATTATAAAAGAATAAATAATGGACCCACATACACACTTGGAGAATATAATTTAAATAGGCATTATTTATTTATTCTTTTTCCCATTCCCAATTATGGCACATGTTGTAGGAGAAATTAGAAGCTTCTAGAGGAATCTTCAATACCTTGCATGTAACTCCCCCACTAGGATATTAATCAATTTTGCATGGGTCCAATATTGGAAAAAGAATCTCATTCTTAATTAATTTCTCTAGATAGTGGAATTAACGGATTTTTCCTATTATATTGTATGCAAGTTTTCAAAAGAGGGAGTTGGTTATTCTTTGAAGAAAGTTTTCTCAAATAGTTGTTTTAGTAGTCATATTTTCAATTGGAGAATAGTTAAGGTTGTTTTGAAGAAAATTTTCCAAGCTTGCAAGGAAGGATCAAGGGAGGCTAGTTGAAGAATTCAAAGGGGATTCTACATCAAGTGCAAGTATCTAGGTTTTTTTTAATATTTATTTGAATCATGCATCTTGTTCTTTCTGTGAATTAGATTAATAAAATCTTGTTTCAATTTCTTGCTGTGAATTAGATTAACTAAATGAAATCTTGTTTCAATTTCTTGTTGTGATTTAGATTAATAAAATCTTGTTTCAATTTCTTGTTGTGAATTAGATTAATAAAATCTTGTTTCAATTTCTTGATGTGAATTAGATTAATGAAATCTTGTTTTAGATACTTGCTATGAATTAGATTAGATAAATAAAATCTTTTTCAAATTCTTGCTATGAATTAGATTAAAGAAATAAAATCTTGTTTCAAACTCAAAATCTTTTATCTCTGTAAATAATTTCTTTCTCTATGCATATAATCATTGTATTAAGAAATCTCACAATGTGATATAGTATTTCAAGTAGGAATCCTTCTCAAATTTATTGTATAAAATCCCAGTGGAAATATTATCTTGTTTTCAGAAATCTCTCTCTGTGAATATCAATTTCCTGGAAATCTCATCAAATTTTTTTATTATCTCAACATAAGACAGATTTGTTGAATATGATCTTTGTGAAATCAAAATTTATACATGTACCTATCTCTGAGGAGATTTAGCTCTCTGTTGTATTGCTACCTCGAATTCAAGCACAATGTATTTCCTTGGGCTCCTGTGAGATCATCTAAAATAAACTTCCTCTATTATCTTCCATGCCTGTGAATAAATTCTTATTCTTATTTTTATAATAACATTTTTTATATCATTAAATAAACTAGAATGAAAACCATATATATATACACATACATACATATATATATTATTAATTTATACAAAAAATGGTAATAAATAAATAAGTTGAAGCAAAGTCTTTATGCACGAAGTATTTATCGGGTAGCGTGCAGGGGGAGGTGGTGTTAATGTAACCGCTGGGGAGGTGGTACCCTCCACTTCCCTTGCGGTCACTGTTATGACAGTGGCCGCAGGGGGAGTGGAGGGGCCCACGGTGTCCCCTCATCTTTGCGGGCCTGCACCTGCAGATCCGCAGGGGTGATGGGACCCATGGGCCCCACTCCCCACTAACTCTTAAAACACAAGGTTTCGCTTATTTTTTTTAATTATCGTTATTTAGATTATATATATATATATATATATATATATATATATATATATTAATTTGCAATTTAGGAATTGTTATTACTTTCTTTAGTATAAATTTTATAGTTAGTAAACTAAACTTAGAAAAATTTATAAATAATTGGGATCATTGTGTAGTAAATTCGTAATTGTAAATTAAAGTATATAATTGGAATCTCTCAATCTATTTGAGATTTATTGGGTTACTTAGTTGGCATTTTAGATTCATTATAAGTAATTAATTTATATTATTATGATTTGATCCAAAATTTGTTTATGTCTAAACTAATTGCTATTTTTGGAACCTGTGACTATAATTAATTATTCCTATGGTAGGAACAAAACATTGCTTAATCTTACATGTAAGTTACACTATTCTTGCATCATGCAAATTACTTATACATTAATTGCATTTATTGACGTCTTCATCATCTCCATGTAAGTTACATGTTTTTAATTATCAATATGTGAGTTTCATAATTGTCATTATTGTGTAAGTTAGATTTCAAGTTTGAAATATTAAATAGTTTAGTTGTAGAAAGATGGTATTTTTTTTTATCAAGTGGTACATGAATGCCACCGAGGTAGTTATTTCAATTAATTAAACTTTGCAATGTCTAATTATGTACATTCATTTCATAATTGTTTCAAGCATGATGATTTTCATAGCTTCTTAGTTAGAAAACTAAATAAAGGAAGTTGGAAAACCAAAACCTAGCAGTGTTCGGTATTTACGGTGCCTCTGGGTCATGCTTATGGGTAATGTCATCGTGTTGAACTACTGCACTTAATGCTTAATAAAGTTGCATCAATGACGTCTGTGGCATCGTCCCTATAAATCGCCGGGGAGTAATAAGGGACACTTGGAAGTTCAAAAATCCAAGGGGCGGGTAATCCCCCTTGGATCGATAATCTAATAGATAATCCTTAAATGATTTTTTCATCCGCTGAGTTAAACCATAGTAAACCCATTTTAAGGTTGATTGAGTGAAATGCTTTTATGAAATTGATTAAATCTCGAAGAGTTGTTGATGATTGACAATTGGGTCAAGGGTGAGGCTTATGATAGGTATTAGGATCTAGTTGTTTTAGGTCACAATCAATAGGCCACCTTGAGCCTTTTCTTAAGTGCTACCACCGTGGGTAGCAACCGCAGAGAAACTGTTTGGGACATTGACCCTAGAAAGGGTTGCGTACCCACTAATCAGTTTACATCAAACCATAGAGTAGAAAATAGAACTACATATTTTACGCCTTGATCGCGTGTCGAAATGGGTATGTAGGTAGTCTAGGGATGGAGTTGTCCCTAGTACTCAGGCGTTTGTGGATGGGGTCTAGGTTTTGGTAAGAAGGAGGATTGAGAAGAATCCTAATTTGAAAGATAAGTATAAGAAAAAGGAAAAAGTAATTCAATGCATACTTGGAAGGAATCCTGTATGGATTTGCTTGACTTCCCGAGGCTTTAAGCCAAATTCCAAGGCGGAATTCAAGCTTGTATTATGTTATTTTGATTTCTCCTAAGGATGGTGACCTCGGTGCACTCCTATTAGAGGAGTGTAGTAGTTAGTGAGTGACTTAGGACCCGAATGGTCCCGATGAGTCTAAGTCTCTAGCCAGAGCACCTTCTATCCCAATTGGATAGATGCCTACCCCGTATGGGTAGATGCTTATCCTGTATTGGATAGATGAAACCTCCTGCTTCATATGGACAGATGCCTAACCCATATGGTTAGATGCTTATCCCGGATGGATGAATGCCTAATCCTAATGGATGGATTCCCACAGTATGCGATTGAATCAAACACAAATGATTAAAGTAAACAAAAAAAAAGGTGGTCAAATTTTGTTGGGTTAAGTAAGGTGAGTTACTACATGTGGTATCAAAGCAAAGGTTCAAATCTAGGCTTTGTGCTCACTTCAATTTACACAACTAAGGGAATGTCTTGCAATGGTAGAGATTAAATTATAAAATTTTAAATCAAGAACTAACTACATAATTTAATTTTCAAGTAAAACCCTAGAATGGCTAGAGGAAGAGGAAGAGGAAAAGGAAGGGGAAATGGAAGACATGCTACCACTAGGAGACAAAGGGAAGCTAACCATGAGGAAAATCATGAAGAAAACCATGAATAAAACCATGAGGAAGACCATGAAGGGGATCAACATAACCCAGGGAATAACGAAGATGGGGTCGAGGCTATAATCAACCTGCTAATCGAACAAAGGGATAAAATCAACTTCTTGGAACAATCAATGTAGGACCTTAGGGAAAGGAAAAATGACATTGAAAATCAAAGTGGAACTGAAAATGGGAACCCTGGTAGCAATTAGGGGAATATGATGGGCAATAGAAAAGAAAATAACATATTGGAACTCTCTAAGGATTTGAAGAAAATCACCCCCCCTAAGTTCGATGGGAGGCAAATTGGTGAAGGAGCTGAGAATTGGTTAAATGAAATGGAAAAGTATTTTGAACTAAGAGATTTTAGCAAAACAACCAAGGCCTTATGGGGTTCCTATCAACTCACAGGGGAGGCAGCTAGTTGGTGGACCAACAGCAAGGAGCAAAATGGGTATAGCAGGGATACGATCACATGGGATCAATTTGTTCACCTCTTTCGAAAAAGGTGGCTCCCTCAATTGTTCTTTAATGAGAAGGTGATAGAATTCCATAATCTACGTCAAGGGCCCCTATCAGTCCAACAATATTGGGATAAGTTCACAAAATTGCTTAAGTACGTACCTATGTACTAGAAAGATGAAGAAGGCCAAGCAAGGAAGTTCATTTTGGGACTAAATACCAACATAGGGGCAGAGGTCGACATGCATGGACCCAAAAACATGAACAAAGTACTTGAAAAGTCCCTAAGGTAGGAGAGAAAGATTCAAGCCCTAACAACAACAAGGCAGAACTATAATAGGAACCACTCTTTTAAAAGGAAGCAGAAATTCAAGGGGAACACTAACTTCAACAAAAGTCAAAGGAATAATTCTTTCGAAAGAAGGCCACCCCCTAAACAATATCAAAGGAATGGAAATAATAATAATAATAGGGGAAATAATAATAGGGGCAATGACCAACATAACATGATAACTTATCCACCCAGGGCCAATGAAACAAGGAATGACCCCCCTAGGAATCAAGGCAGGAGGGGTCCTCTAGGTGGATGCTTTATTTGTGGGGGAAACCATTTTGCTAAAGAATGTCCCAGGATGCAAGGTCAAATTAGGGCCAATCAACCACAACAAGGGCCCCAACAAAGGATTCATGCAGCAGTTAGGAACCAAAGAGCAAGATTCCAGAATGTTCCCGTGGAAACTACAAGTACACTATTTAAACAACCAATTTCAATTCTAATTGACACTGGGTCATCTGAATGTTTCATCTCACCTGAATTAGTAAGAAAATATGCATTAAAAGTTAATCAAATGGAGTCATCATGGATAGTTCAATATGGGGATAAGGCAACTAGGGAAGTAACTAAGTGTTTGCCAAGGGCAACGGTACAATTTCCTAAGTTTGAAACAAGGGTAGATCTCTATGTGGCACCCCTAGGATTATATGATGTAATTATTTGAATGAGTTGGTTAACGGATCATCAAGCTAATGTAGATTGCTATAAAAAATTTGTTGAATGTTTGGATGATGGGGAAAAAAGGGTCAAAATCCAAGGAAAGTTTAACCCCATTAATATAGAAACCATATCAGCCATGCAATTAAAGAAGGAAAGAAGAAGAGGAGGCCTAATCTATATGGTTGAAATTGATGAAGGAAAAGAGGAAAATACCCCAACCTTTGAAAATACTCCTTTCTTAAAAGAATTCAAGGATGTATTTCCAGAAGAATTACCTGGCTTACCCCCTAAAAGGAAGTTTGACTTTTCTATCGACTTACTACCGGGAGTTGAACCAGTATCAAGAGCACCTTATCGAATGAACACAACTGAATTACAAGAGCTCAAAATGCAATTAGAGGAACTCTTAGCTAAGGGATTAATAAGGCCAAGTGTGTCACCATGGGGAGCACTAGTCTTATTCGTTAAGAAGAAGGATGGAACCTTAAGACTATGCATCGACTATAGGATGTTGAACAAGGTCACAATAAAGAATAGGTATCCCTTACCTCGAATAGAGGATTTTTTGACCAAATGAAAGGAGCAGCAATTTTCTCGAAGATAGACATCCGATCAGGATATCATCAACTCAGAATTAAGGAGGAGGACATTCTGAAGACAACTTTCAGGACTAGATATGGGCATTATGAATTCACAGTAGTTCCTTTTGGTGTAACCAATGCCCCAACAACATTTATGAACCTAATGAATAGTGTACTCCATGACTACTTGGACAAATTTGTTTTGGTATTTTTGGATGACATATTGATTTACTCTAGGAATGAGGAGGGACATTTAGTACACCTACAAATTGTTTTGCAAAGGTTGAGGGAACATAAGTTATTTGGGAAACTGTCAAAATGTGCCTTCTTCGAGGAAAACACTACCTTGGGCATATAATATCAAAGGAAGGAATAGCAGTTGATCCAGATAATATAAAGGCAATAGTAGAATGGCCGATCCCTAAAAATGTTTAAGAGGTAAGAAGCTTTATGGGGCTAGCAGGGTACTATAGGAGGTTTGTGGAAGGATTCTCTAAGATAGCAAACCCCATCACCTCATTACAGAGGAAGGGTAAAATGTTTGTGTGGATAGAACAAAGTGATAAGGCATTCCAAATATTGAAGGGGAAACTAACTTCAACACCCATTCTAAAAGTACTAGATTCGAATGGACACTTCACAGTCGTAACTGACACTTCTATCGAAGGTTTAGGAGGAGTACTTGTCCAAGATGAAGGGGTACTTGACAAAGAAGGTGGTTAGAGTTTCTAATTGAATATGATTTTGAAATTGAATATATCAAGGGGAAGGAAAAAGGGTGGCAGATGCTTTAAGTAGGAGGAGACACTTGATGACTATAGCAACATTCAAAACTTCTTTCAAAAGGCAAGTAATGGATGAGCAGGGACATGACCCATGGTATGAGCAAGTCAAATTGACTTTAGAATATGATCCAACTGATCCTAAGGTCGAAGGGTATACATTAGATGAAGATGGGTTGCTTAGATACAATAATAGAATCTATATTCCTAATTCAAGAGACTTAAGGGAAGTAGTCTTGTTGGAGGCTCATAATGCCCCTTACTCAGGGCACCCGAGGGTTAACAAACTTTATGCATATCTAAAGAAGTTATACTTTTGGCAAGGGATGAAGAATGACATAGTCAAGTATGCAGCTAAATGTTTGGAGTGTCAAAGAGTAAAGGTAGAACATGTTGGTATTTTGGTATGGTTTTGTCATTGATGTCAACACCTATTGAAAACTAGCACTTTGGAGATCCAACAACATTCACTGGCAAGCAAGTAACTATTGCACAGTTACCAGTATATGGTTCACTGGCAGGATATAATGTTCACTGATACCTGGAATGATATGGAAGACACTTGGTAATGTCGAAGACATCATATGGACACTTTATTCTAAAGAATGAATCATTGGTATATTCATATTTGCATATTTGCTTTTACCGACAAATAGGTCCAGGGTTATCTAGGGTTACACCAACAGGTTTATCTTTTCCAGATCAGCATGGCACGCTATGGAGATGATTTATTATTGTTGTAAATGCATTAAGCTGACATGTTCAATTGGTTATTGCATCAGATATTATATTATATGTAAAATGTTTTTATTGTAATATCTTGTAGAGTCGACCTACTAAAATTGGTCTTAGGGTATGGTATAAATGTAAGTTCTTGTTTGTAATGTCGAATGTGAAATGCGGAAAAAGAATTGAGTGAAGGTATATGCGAGATTAAGCAGAGGTATACATGAAGACATCATTTCAAGGTGAAGCTAGGTTTTTGTAGAAGCATATCAACATTACACCGGTACTGATTCCAGCATATGAAGATGCTATTTTGTGCAGTACATTCTTATTGGATTTAACCATCCAACTGTAGTCAGTGTGACTCCCATTTTGTGTTTGAGCAATGAGCTCTAGGCTGTTGGCCTTTTTGCATGTGCAAACCCCATTTATGTACACTTACTATCCGCAGTAGTATCATTTGATTGTGGGTAAGGTTTCCCACTGTGGTTTTTCCCCTTACAGGGTTTCCACATACAAATATTGGTGTTATGTGTTGTGGATGACTTTATATTTATGTTTCATGCATTAATCTTTACTGGTATAGCAATTTACTGTTAGCACTGTCTACCGGCACACTTAACTGGTTTACCGGTATTAAGCATTAAGTTGGTTAATTGGTTTTTGGTTTGAATTTATTAGACAACTGATTCACCCCCCCCCCCCCCCCTCTTAGTTGTCTTCAGGACCTAACTGAACATAGACAGCCAGCTGGATTATTATAGTTACACGATGTACCTCAACACAAGTGGCAAGTTATTAGCATGGATTTTGTGCAAGGGTTGCCCATGTCACCTTTTAGGCATGATACAATAATGGTGGTAATTGACAAACTCACTAACGTGGCACACTTTATACCAGGGAATCTGATGGATGATGCACCTACCTTGGCAAGGTGCTTTGTTAAGGAAATATTTAGGTTGCATGGAATGCTAGAGAAAATCATATCAGATAGAGATGCTAGATTCACTTCAAGGTTTTGGACAACTCTTCAATCAGCTCTGGGAACTCAGCTAAATTTTAGCACTGCATACCATCCTGAAACCGACGGTCAAACCAGAAAGGACAAATCAGATTTTGGAAGACCTACTTCGCATGTATTGCATGGACCAACAGAAGAAATGGGAAGATTACCTACCTTTGGTAGAGTTTTCTTACAATAATACATATCAAACATATTTGGGAATGGCACCTTTCAAAGCATTGTATGGTAGGCCATGTCGAACACCTTTGAGTTGGTATAGTCTTGAAGATAGAGTAATTATTGGACCAGATATGTTGAAGGAGATGGAAAGGAAAACTAAGGAAATTAGGCAAAGATTGAAGGAAGCCTCAGATAGGCAGAAAAGTTATGCAGACAAGAATAGGACACCAAGGGAGTTTGAGGTGGGAGAGAAAGTCTTCCTAAGGGTTAGGCCACACAAGAGTTCCATAAGGTTTGGGAAAAGGACTAAGCTTGCACCTCGTTATGTTGGGCCTTTTGAAATATTGGAAAGGATTAATCCAGTTGCATACCAGTTGGCCTTACCTCCCTAGTTGAGCTGAATCCATGATGTCTTCCATGTATCTCTTCTTAAAAAGTATGTACCTGATGAGAAACATATTTTGAATTGGGATGCTTTACAGGTCTAGGAAATGGGAGGAATAATGATAGAGCCATTTAGAATCTTGGAGAGGCTCAAGTGCCAATTGCACAATAGAGAGGTTGATCAATGCAAAGTACAATGGAATCAGTATGATGAAAGGAATGCCACGTGGGAAGATACTAGGGAAATGCAATAGTTGTTTCCCTTTTTGTTTTAAACTAATCATGAACTATAGGCTCTTTTGGATACATTCAATAAGTGCATTGGGACGATGCACAAATTAAGGGGGGGAGGATGTCACAACCCTCCTTTATCACTTTTTGATTTGATACAATTCTATTATATATATTTTTTGGTTGAGCTATTGAAAATGATTGAATGAATATTATAAAAGAATAAATAATGGACCCACATACACACTTGGAGAATATAATTTAAATAGGCATTATTTATTTATTCTTTTTCCCATTCCCAATTATGGCACATGTTGTAGGAGAAATTAGAAGCTTCTAGAGGAATCTTCAATACCTTGCATGTAACTCCCCCACTAGGATATTAATCAATTTTGCATGGGTCCAATATTGGAAAAAGAATCTCATTCTTAATTAATTTCTCTAGATAGTGGAATTAAGATATTTTTCCTATATATTGTATGCAAGTTTTCAAAAGAGGGAGTTGGTTATTCTTTGAAGAAATTTTCTCAAATAGGTATTTTAGTAGTCATATTTTCATTTGGAGAATAGTTAAGGTTGTTTTGAAGAAATTTTTCCAAGCTTGCAAGGAAGGATCAAGGGAGGCTAGTTGAAGAATTCAGAGGGGATTCTACATCAAGTGCAAGTATCCAGGTTTTTTTTATATTTATTTGAATCATGCATCTTGTTCTTGCTGTGAATTAGATTAATAAAATCTTGTTTCAATTTCCTGCTGTGAATTAGATTAACTAAATGAAATCTTGTTTCAATTTCTTGCTGTGAATTAGATTTCTTGTTTCAATTTCTTACTGTGAATTAGATTAATAAAATCTTGTTTCAATTTCTTGCTCTGAATTAGATTTCTTGTTTCAATTTCTTGTTGTGAATTAGATTAATAAAATTTTGTTTCAATTTCTTGCTGTGAATTAGATTTCTTGTTTCAACTTCTTGCTGTGAATTAGATTAATGAAATCTTGTTTTAGATACTTGCTGTGAATTAGATTAGATAAATAAAATTTTGTTCAAATTCTTGCTGTGAATTAGATTAAAGAAATAAAATCTTGTTTCAAACTCAAAATATTTTATCTCTGTAAATAATTTCTTTCTCTATGCATATAATCATTATATTAAGAAATCTCACTATGTGATATAGTATTTCAAGTAGGAATCCTTCTCAGATTTATTGTATAAAAACCCTATGGAAATATTATCTTGTTTTCAGAAATCTATCTCTGTGAATATCAATTTCCTGGAAATCTCATCAAAAAAATTTATTATCTCAACATAAGACAGATTTTTTGAATACGATCTCTGTGAAATCAAAATTTATACATGTACCTATCTCTTAGGAGATTTAGCTCTCTGTTGTAGTGCTGCCTCGAATTCAAGCACAATGTATTTCCTTGGGCTCCTATGAGATCATCTGAAAGAAACTTCCTCTATTATCTTCCATGCCTGTGAATAAATTCTTATTCTTATTTTTATAATAACATTTTTTATATCATTAAATAAACTGGAATGAAAAACATATATATATATATATATATATATATATATATATATATATATATATATATATATATATATATATATATATATATTATTAATTTATACAAAAATGGTAATAAATAAATAAGTTAAAGTAAAGTCTTTATGCATGAAGTATTTATCGGGCAGTGTGCAGGGGGAGGCGGTGTTAATGTAACCGCCAGGGAGGTGGTACCCTCCACTTCCCCTGCGGTCACTGTTACGACAATGGCCGCAGGGGGAGTGGAGGGGACCACGGTGTCCCCTCATCTCTGCGGGCTTGCACCTGCAGGTCCGCAGGGGTGATGGGACCCATGGTCCCCACTCCCCACTAACTCTTAAAACACAAGGTTTCGCTTTTTTTTTTAAATTATCATTATTTAGATTATATATATATATATATATATATATATATATATATATATATATATATATATATATATATATATATATATATATATATATAATTTGCAATTTAGGAATTGTTATTACTTTCTTTAGTATAAATTTTATAGCTAGTAAACTAAACTTAGAAAAATTTATAAATAATTGGGATCATTGTGTAGTAAATTCTTTATTGTAAATTAAAGTATATAATTGGAATTTCTCAATCTATTTGAGATTTATTGGGTTACTTAGTTGGCATTTTAGATTCATTATAAGTAATTAATTTATATTATTATGATTTGATCCAAAATTTGTCTATGTCTAAACTAATTGCTATTTTTGAAACCTGTGACTCTATAATTAATTATTCCCGTGGTAGGGACAAAACATTGCTTAATCTTGCATGTAAGTTACACTTTTCTTGCATCATACAAATTACTTATACATTAATTGCATTTATTGACGTCTTCATCATCTCCATGCAAGTTACACATTTTTAATTATCAATATGCGAGTTTCATAATTGTCATTATTGTGTAAGTTAGATTTCAAGTTTGAAATATTAAATAGTTCTGATTGATTGAAAAATAGGTTTTAAGGACCCGAAACCATTACATCAAAGATAGAAAGAAAGCTGAGAAAATAGAGTCCACATACAGAGCGTCTAGTCAAAAGACCAACAAACAGAAAAAACAGCTAAACAACAAAAAATAGCAAAGAACCCAAGGAGACACTACATAGTAATTTTCTTTAGCAGATCCTTTGCCTTAGTCACCAGCTCATCATAGGTCGCCCCAACAGCTTTTAGCTCCTCCGGGTCCTTATTCACTTTCTTTTCCTTCCTCTTTCCATGGGTGCAGGTTCTGGGACCTTGGGCTTCCCCTGTTCCTTCTGCATCCAGGTCAATTTCCTAGGTTTCCTTTTCATCATCAAGCTTGCTGATGAGGGTATGGGTGTTGCTGGCTGAGATTTTCAAAATACTGAGGCTCTGCTCCGCAATGTTCTTGAGGCACTCCTCTATCTTGTCCACTTTGGCGACTATGTCTGAGAGCATTTTTTCACTAGTTTCCTGCAGGGTTTTTCTATCCTGTATCTCCTTTTCAATTTTCTCAGACTGGGGATTAAAGGCATCTCTGATGTCTTCCACTTTAGCAATTGTGTTCTTCAGATCTTCGATATAATTGGCTATAGTGTTCCCCTCTCTAATGTTAATGGTCTCCAGGATCAGGACTTTGTTGCAGAGCTTTTTGTACTCATCCACAGTTTTCTTATTCCCATCAATAAGCCATTCTATGGTTTTCATAAAACCCTTCAAGGCCTCGGGAGGAGGACCAGGAGAAGGGGTCACTTTTCTAGGGGTTATATGTTCATCTTTAGAGATATGGAGGGTAGAAATAGTGTCGGCATCCCTGAGAGTCTCCTCCATAGTCTCCATATCTAGGCTTTGTTCAGCTTCCAGGGTCCTTGTTTGCTTGTCCTCTTCCGGTTCCTTGCCAGTCTCCTCTGGTTCTTTACCAGTCTCCTCTATTTTCTTTTGCTTCTTCCTGGGTTGGACTTGGTTCTTACTTTTTTCCTTCAACACCCTCTTAGGGTTCTTCCTCTCCTCAGGGAAATCAGAGTACTCTTCTTCCGAAGAAATACTAATCAAGGGTTTGCTTTGGGGTTTTTTGCTCTTAGAAGAAGAGGGTCTTGATTTCCTCTTCTTACTACTCTCATACTCTGAGTCGTCAGATCTTTCCTCATTATCAGTCGAGGAATCATTGTCTGATTCCTCCTCCTCTGAGAAATCAAAATCAGACATTTCTTCTTTCGAATCCACAGAGAGCTGCATTCGGTTGATTTTACTAGCCTTTAAATGGTCATAAATGAGGACCATAAGTCCCTGGTGCATTGCGGTATCACCCTGAGGATTTTCTTTATAAGCTTTTAGGGAGGCATTCATAGAACAGAGCAAGAAGTAAGGGAAATTCACCTTATCATTATGCCTAAAATGATTTAAGAGGACAAAATGATACCCATATACTTTCGTAAACTTACCATCTAGAGTTATATACCTCATTAAAACAAAGAGAATTTCCCGCCAGGGTTTTGCAAAAACCCTAGGTGGGTAATAGGTTTTACTCAACTTTACCAGTCTTTTCTTCTGTTTCTCTGTGATCGGGTACCTTTCAATGGCTTCCCTGTTGACCTTCCTGTCTCTGTAGAAGTTGCAGACCTCCCTTTTGAGTCCCATAGCTTTAGCTATTAAATCTTCATCAATTTCCACCAGTTGGTCGTCCATTTTAAGCATGCCCTTCTTCCAATTTTTGCAGAAGAAGCTAGTTATCTTTCCATCACAACCATGGAGTCTCTCAATGAAGCTCGAAAGACCACCCTTCTGCAAAATTTCCACACCTCTTCTTTCTGTTTCCACTCCTTGCAACTGCTTGGCTCATATCTTCTCCTATTTCCTCCCATGGTGTCGTTTCTCACAGCCAAGTTTAGATTACAGAACTGGTGAAACATAAAGCTTTTCGAAGTTAAAACAAAAACCCAGAAAGCGTGTGTAGCATTAATGATCTGATGGGTTATAACGCACATTCTACTAGCTTTGATGTTATAATGAGTAATTCCCTCATTATCGAAGTAACTTGAAGTGCTTACTTCAGTACTTATCATAATTGCCCTGTCAATCAAAAGTCTTTGGGGTACTTTGATATCTTTCATTAATTATGATTTGTCTGACATCTTCGGGGAGACCGCTCTCACCAGTCCATGTGGTAATAGTCTCATTCTTAACCGCCACGTTTGCAGCCCAATCAGCAAAACAGTTGGCCTCCCGATAAATATGGGATATGTGGCATTTTTTGAAGGTTCTAATGATATCAATGACAGAAAAAATTATATTGTGAATTGACCAAGAGGGCTTTGAGGTCCCATTGAGACACTTAATTATATTATTGGAATCCCCTTCTATCCAGAGATAGGGACAGTTCCATTTTTTGGCTAGAATAATGCCTTGAAGGGCTGCCATAGCTTCCGCTTTATGATTGGTTTGAATGCCAATAGGGACAACAATCATACCTTTGCAAATGCCTCTGTCATCTCTGAGAATAGCTCCACATCTTGAGGGACCTGGGTTTCCTTTGGCTGCTCCATCAAAATTGATTTTGAGCCAACCTTAGGGAGGGGTTTGCCATTTAACTTCAAGCCTTTTATTGTAGTTGATATTATGACCATTAGTGATCTTCATATTCCAAGCTCTTAAGATGTTTGACTCCAAGGAGTTGTTAGAGTAACAAGAGACCTCCATAGTTCCCATATTTTCCTGAATAGCCCTTTGAATTTTCTGAAAAACAATGTCTTGATTTAAGGACACATCCCTGAATATTCGGTTGTTTCTTTCCTTCCAAAGACCCCACAAAATGTGTGGAAGAGAGAGCTGACACATGCATCTCAGAAAAGAGTTGGTCCAATGAATTTGCCAGGAAGAGAACAAATCTCTGATATTATTGGGAAACACCCAAGCTAGACTAAAGCTCTTGAGGAAGCTTTCCCAAACAAAGGTTGAGAAAGAACAGTGGAGGGCAACATGGTCCACTGACTCTTCCTCTTGAAAGCACAACTCACACTTGTTTGGAAGGGCAAAACCTTTGCATTTAAGGTTGTCAACAATAAGGATCTTATTCTGGAGAATAGTCCTGAAGAACAAATTGATTTTGGGAGTGAGACCTTTTAACCAAGCTTTAGACCAAAAGGGATTCATAGGAGAGGAGGGAGAGAGGATACAATACATCAAAGATACAGTAAAAATACCTTTGGGGTTATATTTCCAGATTAGGGAATCCTCTTCCTTATTCAGCCAAATAGCAGACAATTGGGTTTTGAGCTTGGAGAGACTGGGATGAATACTATCAATGTTCTGCTAGTTGTTCCCATCCCAGTAATCAGCCACTAAGGTACCAAAAGAGCCAATACAGGAGGGGGCATGGGAAGCCCACTCATATAAATCCATAAGGGGTTTGTCAAAAAGCTAGGGATCCTCCCAGAATCTAACTTTTCTGCCATTTCCAAGTTTCCATGTCACACCTTTAGCAATCACATCTTTACATTTAGAAACATGGTTCTAGATATGGGATCCATTTATGCTGAGATCCGAATTAAGAAAAGAAAAAAGAAAAGAGGACAGAAGAGAATACTTACTTCTCCAAATTTTGCACCATTCAGAATCGGAGTGAAACCATCTCCAAGCTTGTTTAGACAAGAGAGCTTCATTTAAAGTACGAATCCTCCTGAGCCCTAGACCACCTTTTCTTTTTGGCTTGCAGACCTAATCCCATGCCACCAGGGACATTTTTTGCTTTTCCTCAACCCCAGACCATAGGAATCTTCTTTGAATTTTCTCAATAGCTTCAACATACTTGACTGGAATTCTAAATAAGCTAAGAGCATAAATTGGGATACTTTGAAGAGTAGCCTTAAGGAGAAGGAGCTTACCAACTTGACTTAAGAGAGCCCCTTTCCAACCTGCAAGTTTTTTGTGAAATTTATCAACCAGCGAACTCCAATAGGAGTCAGGAGGGGCAATCCCCATGGGGAGACCAAGGTAGGTAGCAGGAAGGTCAACAATCTTACACTCCAGAATTCTGCTGATCCTTTGCTGTCTTCTCTCCAGGGTATTAATGAAAAAGATATCACTTTTGGCCCAATTAATAAGCTGCCCCATAGAAGAAGCATATTTACACAAGGTACTCTTCAGAACTTTAGCTTTTGAGATGCTTGATTCCCCCATAATTATTGTATCATCAAAAAACTGTTGGTGTGAACAAATAAGGTCAGCAGAAGAAGGTTGGAGGCCCTTAAAGGATCCTATCTACACCAAGTTTTCCATGGTCTGACCAAAGCATTCAGCCATAATAATGAAAAGGATGGGGGAGATAGGATCTCCTTGCCTAAGACCTCTCGAAGCTTGGAAAAAGGTTGAAGGAGAACCATTGACAAGAACAACAAAGGACACAGAAGTGGTAAGTTGGGAGAAAAGATCTACAACTCTTGGGGCAAACCCAAAGGAAGTGAGAACTTTCTGAAGAAGAGACCAGTCAACCCTATCATAGGATTTGGAGAGGTCGAGCTTAAGGATGAGACCCTGCTTCTTTGCTTTAACAAGAGAGTGAATATTCTCATGAACAATAATAATGGAATCAAGAATTTGTCTTCCAGGAACAAACCCATTCTGCTGGTATTTAATTAAAGCCAGGAGAATAGACAAGAGTCTAGAAGTCAAGACCTTAGATATGATCTTGTAAAAGGAATTGCAGAGGCTAATAGGTTTGAACTTGTCCAAAGAATCGGCACCTTGAATCTTGGGGATGAGAGCAATAAAAGTACCATTGATTTCCTTCAAGAGTTTTCTAGCCCCAAATAATTCCTTAACCCCATTAGCAACATCAGTCCCGATAATGTCCCAAAACTCTTGAAAAAAGAGCATTGGGAAACCATCAGGACCAGGAGCTTTGTTTCCTTCAAAGGAGAAAACAACATTTTTAATTTCTAAGGTGGAAGGAATGGAAGAGAGAAATACATTAGTTTGGGCATCAATGAGACGAGGAATGTTCTGAAGAAAAGAGGACTGAGCTTCAACATCCAGACTTTGATCCCTCGTTAGGAGGTCCGAGAAGTACCTCTTAGCTTCATTCCTTATTTCATCTTCCTTGACCAACTCCCCACTGTCCACAACTAACTTATTCATCCTGTTGGCTGCTTTATGTTTCATGGTTGACATATGGAAGAATCTTGTATTCCTATCTCCTTCCTTGAGCCACATGCATCTCGATCTCTACTTCCAGAACATTTCCTCTTTAGCAATAATGTCATGGTACTTCTTAAGAATCTCATTCTCCTCAGCAATAGAAACAGTACTGAAACCATCCTTCTGGATCTGGTCCTGTATTTCTTTAAGGTTTTCCTGAATTTTACTCTTAGCCTCAAATATAATCCCAAAGCTGTTCTTATTCCAGATTCTAATGTTGTCCTTCACACTTTTGAGCTTCTTAACAACTTTGAACATTGTCGTTCCCTCAACTTGGATACTCCACCATTTTTTAATATATTTTTTAATGTCAGGGTGAAGAGTCCACATTTTTTCAAATCTAAAGGGATAGTTTTTTCTTCTATTGATCAGATCAGCATTGAAAGTGATTGGAAAGTGATCGGAACCAACCCGAATATGTGCAAACAAAGAACATAAATACTGACTGTACCAATCATCAGAAATTAGAGTTTGGTCAAGGCGCACTTGAATCAAGTCATTACCATTTCTTCTATTTGTCCAAGTGAAATTACAACCCTATATCTCCAAATCATTAAGAGCTAGGGAATAAATAAAATCCATGAGGGCCATCCTACTTTCCAGCTGAGGAGGACTGCCTCCAAATTTTTCCTCCTCTTTCAAAGGCGTATTGAAATCCCCCATAACCATCCAACTTAGATTTTTGAAACTTTCCCTAGCCTATCTAATCCTTTTCCAAAAAGAGTTTATGGCCTTTAAGGTATTAGGAGCATAAATGTTTGTGAGAACCCATGAAAAACCATCTTTAAGATGCTCAAATTTAATACAAGAAAAATTACTTTCCTAAATAATGACTTGGCCTTTAACAGTATGAAGATTCCAGATGGTTGCAATGCCTCCAGAAGCACCCTCAGAACTTCCCCCACTAATATTGCCATTTTTGAAGAACTTCAAAGATTCAACTTTTTCTCTACTCATTTTGGTTTCTTGAATAAGAAAAATGTCAGGATTGCTATCTCTTATCATATTCCTAATAATATCATGTTTATGGGGATTGTTTAGACCCCTTATGTTCCAAGAAATTATCTTCATAGTTACTTACCAATGCCCAGCTCCTTGAGAGTTTTTTGAGTTCCATTTGCTATGTTGTTGCTGGCCTCCATATCTCTAACTTTGTGGTTAGAGGGTCACCCTGGGGAAGAGGAGACGTATCCCACATCAACTTGAGCTATTCTGTTGGATTTCCTAATCAGGGATGTCGAGGGTGTTTTTGCTTTCTTACTCCTATGTTTAGGCTGCTTCCATTCCATTTCTGACATAGGAGCCACTTCCGGATTGATGAGGATTTTGGAAATTTCATCTTCATTACCCCATTTAGGAGTTCTAGACTCAATTGAAATAATGTTTGATGTTCTTGAGTTCTGATCCGAATCCGAGAGACTCAATCCCAAAATTGCACACTTTTGGGCTTCTTGAATTTCAAAAGTAGGTATGGATACAGAAGAGTCTATCCTTTCAACTTGTGGATCTGGGATCTCACCTTCCTCAAGTTGATAGTCTCTAGCTTCCACTGCCTTGTTTTCATATGTGTCATCAACCACTTCATCTTTTTCTTTTGGAGGATCATTCTGATCGTTCAAATCCTTTTTCTGAGGTGTTTTTATGGGACTAGCTTTGGTTGTTTCATTTCTATCTACTTCCTGTACCGTGGGACTGAAGATAGAGTTTGAGGCTTCCTTCTGTTCCCCCAAAGGAGAAATGCGATTGGAATTTTCTTCCTTATTTTATGTGTTTTTAACTTGCCACACCCGTTTATCTAGCATATTTTGGCTTTCAATCTGAGGTTTTAACTGATTAGGCTCTGCCTTTTGCTTTTTTGGGCAAGATTTTGCCCAATGACCTACCTTTTTACAGTGGAAACATGCAAAAGGAATAGTTTCATATTCTATATGTTGCTTCCAGGTTCCTAGTTTTGAAACTAGATCAATCTATTCCGGCATATCTGCCTCAGGGGCTACTCCAACACTGAACCTTGCATGGGTTAATCTTCTTTTTGAAGCAGTGACTGGGTCTATAGAGAGCAGCTCACCAAAAGAACTTGCTATTCCAGAGAAGATGCTTTCTGCCCAATACTCAAGAGGCATTCTTGGGAGTTTTATCCAAACTGGAACCTATGCCAGAAGAGAATCATTCATATTTAATTTTGGATGCCATTTTCTTAGAACCAGGGTTTTCTTTCCCACCATCCAGGGACTCCCGCATAAGATCTTAACCTTATCTTCTTCGCACGAAAAAGAGAAAGACAGAAGACCTTTGGGTAGTGCCAAGACCTCAACGTTTCCTTTAAGGGCCCATTTTTGATTAAAAAAGGCCCTAACAACTTCAATGTTTGGGCACGGACCCATAAATTTCCCTACCAAGGAGTTCGACATACTATTGATATTATGGTCTAAAACCTGGTCAGGGATGGAGATAGCAAACTTACCACCAGAAGGGTTAGAAATGTTCTTAACAGGAGGAAGGGAGGATTTACCAGTTGATCTAGATCCAAAAAGGGAAGACCATTTTTTCCCCTCCCTCCCGTTATCCACGAGGTCAACTAGTGGCATGGGCCCCCCATTGGACCTGTAAAGCGAAAAATCGCGATCGAACCCTAGTTGCTCTCCCCTCTTCCAACTCCAAGGAGAGAGAAGGGAGGTTGCTAGGGTTGATGGTTTTCACTTAGGGGAGAGACTTTACATTCAAAAGAGGGGTTGAAACCCACAAGATCCAATCCCACGCAATGCAAGATTGGATGCTAAATGAGTTTCAAGGGTTATGACAGCAAGGCTACCCTCTTTTGTAAAGAATGTGCATAGAAGAATTAAGCTAGGAATGCATAGAAAGTGAGAAAGATTCGCTTATAAACTGAGATAGGAATACAGTATGAAGCTGCAGACCTGGAATTAGCAGTAAAATGTCGATACGGCGTTGTCCTGCAAATTTGAGCGAAAGTTGCCAGGACGATGGCGCCCGAGCGCCACGGTCCTCCGAAAAATCCGCGAAATGAAGGGGGATCTGTTCGTCTCTGCACAAGGATTCCAGATCTTCAATTTCAGCCGCGTACCTGCAACCTACACACAGAAAAGCGAAGACGATTGGGGGGTTAGGGATTAGGGGTTTGCCTTTAGGTCAAACCCCGGTTTTGGAATTAACCAAGAAATGAGCAATGCTGTAAATGTAAATGTCTATAATGTAAAACAAGTACTAATACCTTGTTGTAAGGATGTTTGTATCCTTATGTGCGAAGGTATAGATGTTGTATGTTGTATGTTGTAGTAGTATGTTGTAAGTGATCTCCTCTTCAATGGTTGAATCCTTGTCTTGAATGCAACACTTAGCCTTGAATGGAGACTTGAAATGATCAATTGCTTGAAGGAATGCTTGAATGCTTGAATGCTTGAATATCGTTTCCACGCTTGTACACATATCCCCTTCTTACCTTTCCTCTACCCAAATGGGAGAGAAAAATGGAGTTTATATACTTGTCATTTAGGGCTGATAGACTGATTTTCCTGACCTTAGGCCGACCAGGAAAGATAATTTTCCAATTTGCAAACATAAAGACCCGAAGTCCAAAAGAGACCGGGCCCAAAATAGGACCCAGGGACCAGGGCACTGGGCGCTCTGGTCCCACCTCCCGGGACAGCAGGGTGCAAAGGAGGTTCAGGCCAGGGTGCAAGAAAATGCAGTTTTTGGTGTCGTGGACAAGTTTCGGGGTCTCCATTCAGGTTGCATGTTGCATCGCCATCGTGAAGACCGAAATGCAGTCAAAATTGCAAGTGTCGCAATTTTAGGATGCTACAGGACCCTTCCCCCAAATGCCCAGAAGAATCCGCTGTCACGGCAAACAAAGTACCATCGGACTGTGAGTCAGCAACAGGAACTAGGAAATCAGGGGGCTTGTCCTTATTGTCAATAGGACCAGCACCATTGATCTAGCCGCTCTCACCATTGGAACCAGGGTTCCCGCCTTGCTGGAAATTTGAAATTTAAGCTCCCGCTCCCGCTCCTCCCATGTTGTCTTCCGTGTTCGCACCAAAAAACTTGAAATATTAAATAGTTTAGTTGTAGAAAGATGGTATTTTTTTTATCAAGTGGTACATGAATGCCATCGAGGTAGTTATTTCAATTAATTAAACTTTGCAATGTCTAATTATGTACATTCATTTTATAATTGTTTCAAGCATGATGATTTTCATAGCTTCTTAGTTAGAAAACTAAATAAAGGAAGTCAGAAAACCAAAACCTAGCAGTGTTCGGTATTTACGGTGCCTCTGGGTCACGCTTACGGGTAATGCCATCGTGTTGAACTACTGCACTTAACACCTAATAAAGGTGCATCAACAATGTTTGTGGCATCGTCCCTATAAATTGTCGGGGAGTAATAAGGGACACTTGGAAGTTAAAAATCCAAGGGGCAGGTAATCCCCCTTGGATCAATAATCTAATAAGATAATCCTTAAATGACTTTTTCATCCGCTGAGTTAAACCATAGTAAACCCCTTTTAAGGTTGATTGAGTGAAATGATTTTATGAAATTGATTAAATCTCGAAGAGTTGTTGACGATTGACAATTGGGTCAAGGGTGACGCTTATGATAGGTATTAGGATCTAGTTGTTTTAGGCCACAAACAATAGGCCACCTTGAGCCTTTGCTTAAGTGCTACCATCGTGGGTAGCAACTGTAGAGAAACTATTTGGGACATTGACCCTAGAAAGGGTTGCATACCCACTAATCAATTTACATCAAACCATAGAGTAGAAAATAGAACTACATACTTTACGCCTTGATCCTGTGCTGAAACGAGTATGTAGGCAGTCTAGGGACGAAGTTGTCCGTAGTACTCAGGCATTTGTGGATGGGGTCTAGGTTTTGGTAAGAAGAAGGATTGAGAAGAATCCTAATTTGAAAGATAAGTATAAGAAAAAGGAAAAAGTAATTCAACGCATACTCAGAAGGAATCCCGTATGGATTCACTTGACTTCCCAAGGCTTTAAGCCAAATTTCGAGGCAGAATTCAAGCTTGTATTATGTTATTTTGATTTCTCCTAAGGACGATGACCTCAGTGCACTCCTATTAGAGGAGTGTAGTACCTAGTGAGTGACTCAGGACCCGAATGGTCCCGATGAGTCTAAGTCTCTGGCCAGAGCACGTCCTATCCCAATTGGATAGATGCCTTCCCCGTATGGGTAGATGCCTATCCTGTATTGGATAGATGAAACCTCCTGCTCCGTATGAACAGATGCCTAACTCGTATGGTTAGATGCTCATCCCGGATGGATGAATGCCTAATCCTAATGGATGGATGCCCACAGTATGCGATTGAATCAAACACAAATGAT
The DNA here is from genome assembly GCF_030272615.1 of Cryptomeria japonica. Classification (NCBI taxonomy): domain Eukaryota; kingdom Viridiplantae; phylum Streptophyta; class Pinopsida; order Cupressales; family Cupressaceae; genus Cryptomeria; species Cryptomeria japonica. The sequence continues at coordinate 906,107,931 of NC_081407.1, forward strand.
TAAAGTAAACAAAAAAAAAAGGTGGTCAAATTTTGTTGGGTTAAGTAAGGTGGGTTACTACATTAATGGATTAATAATCACGCATTAAGATATGGATAATTATGGTGGATACATATCGCTTATATAGATGATGAATGGATATGAGATTAGGAATATTTGGATTTGATGTTTAAAATGAACATTAGATAATGGGTATTAGTCTTGCATTTATCATATGACTTAATGAGGTTAGTAGGATGGATAATGAGGATAGCTAATGGTGTACTTGCATATATGCATAGATAAGTTAGTGAATATTTCACCTTGCACATGAGGACAATGATAGTTTAGGCTGCATTAAAAAGTATGTAGATGCATTTCATGATGGACTAATTTAGTGGGCTGCATGTATGCATATTCATGATGATTAATGGATCTTAAAGTAATGACTAGTGGATTAGTGAATAAGGGTTGTTGCTGAAATTAAAGTAATGACGCTAATGTACCCTAGGGAGTTAGTGTGGCATCATAAAGAATATTTTGCTTGTGTAAGAACCTAATAATATAACCAATGATTAAGTTAATAACACTAAGTAGAAACTAAGTACACAATTGCTCACCATGTTGCCTAGTTGTGCTAAGCGAAACATTAGTTATTTAACATAAAAAAAAAAAAAATTGTTCCATTCAAGGCTAGTTTAGTGTATATTATTTAGGGTATTTTGGTGGGCGTTACCGTTCAATTGTTTTGTTGTTTGCCTAAATTTCATCTAGAATAGTATTTACGTCAACGTAAAATATCTATCTCTTGAGATTTGTAAATTCTTCCATGAGTTATCCTATGTCATTATTTCTTTTAATGATCTTATTGTTCTAATTCCATATCATGTCCTAAAATATTTTCTACACAACTCCTCAACTATCTCCATATTTGATTTGTTTATGTTTGCTTGTTCCATTAGGTACAATTCTCACTTTGACACTCTATCCAAATGCCTTAGGAACAAGGCTTTAGCTAGGTTTTATTTTATAGGATTATCATATATCTAAAGAGAAAAGTTAAATTTATCTAGATAATCATGTAAGCCTTCATCTTCTTTTTATTTGGTTCTAAAGAGTCCTTCCTCATGACCACTTGTCTTGCAATTATCTTGGTACTTGTCAATAAATGTACTTTCCATTTGTTCCCATGTATAGATAAAATTTGAAGTCAACCTCATAAACCATTTTATGGGGGAATCATTCAATATGGAAGGGAACAATTTTAGCTTTTGATTAACTAATCCATAATTCTATCTTTGACAAAGTACCTTAAGCTCAACTAAATTTTGATCCAAACATTTAGAAGGAATTCCCCTAAAGGTATTGGGAATTAAGGTGTCTCAACCTTAGTAATTCTAGAGTATTTATTTATTTATTTATTATTTTATATTTTTTCATAAATATTTGACATTTATGCTATTAAATATCTGTTCTCCATCATAATAGGCATGAGTTTTTGAGTTGGCACTTTTACCACATGTTGGTGCCTTGAAAAACAAGTTATTTGTTATCAAAAGATGCTCATCAAGTGGTTTAACATGGAAAGCCTATTTTTGAGGATATTATGACAACTATAAGGGCCAAAAATAGGGGGAATCATATTAGACGTGAGAATCACTTATTATGACACACCTAAGAGAATCCTTACATAAGCTATTGATAGTCTATAACACATGTACTTGAGTATCTCCTATTTTGGGGGGATTATTATGAAAATTTGATAAGAAGGTTTAATGTCATGTAAGAGACTATGTTTGGAATGTAGGGGTCGTTTGGATTTTTACCATGGTATTTTAGAACCTTATTTTGATTCATGGCAATGTTTTATGGTGGTATTTTTAGCCCCCATGAGTCTATATATTAAGGGGTTGAGTTGGAGACAACATGAGATACTTTTATAGGTATACAAATGCTGCTAGATTTGATGCAAGACTGAAGAAATCTTTATGTATTGTAATCTCTTTGAAGAATAACACAAATTCACCCTATTTTATTGGTGGATTTTTTAACCCAAAAGGGTTTTCTCCATGTAAATCCCGGTGTTATGTGTTTGGATTTTGAGTAGTGTATTTTCTTTGCAAGTATAATAATTTTTTTACCATTCTTTTCTATAAGTTATTATTTCAGCCTTGCAAGTTATATCAGATTTCCATATTGTAGTGGTTTCCTTCTTTTCTAACATTTGGTATCAAAGTTTGGCCAACTTTGTTTATTGGGTGGAAGTATGAAGGTTTTTTGTGTTATAGTAGGAGTTCTATTTTGTGGATTTGTATTTGTAGGAGTGATGGTTGCATCTACATATCATTTGGACATTGAGAAGTTTAACAAGTCTAACTACAAGTTATGGAAGTTGAAAATAGAGGATCTCCTTGAAGAAATATATTAAAGGGTGGCTGCAAAAGACAAAAATAAACTTGATGCAATCAATCAAGCTGATTGGGAGAAGATGGACAAAAGGGCATGAGGTATTATTCATTCACATCTTACAAATTCTGCCCTCTAAATGTGTTTGAAGAAAAGACTGCATTTAATTTCTAGAAACGTTTGAGTGAGATCTTTGAAGCCAAGATCCTTGTTAACAAACTATACTTAAAAAAAATTGTTTTCTATAAAGATGAAGGGAGGTGAATGAATTTCTGAGCATTTAAATTTGTTTAATTTGATTTTGAGTCAACTAGCATCTATAGATGTTAAGGTTGAGGAAGAAGACAAATGCATTGTGCTTCTTTGTTCTTTACCGAGTCTTGGGAAAATTTTATTTTTGCTATTGGTACTAACCTCAATGATCCAAATATGGATGCACTTTTTGCGACTTTGTTGGTATAGGAAATGGGGAGAAAATCTATGAATAGTTTGGGTGACGCCATTAGTGTCAAGGGTAGACTGAAAGAAGGAGATCAAGGGCCTAAGGACAATTCTAAAGGATTTTCTAAGACTATTGGAAAGAAGAACAATGTCAAGTGTTGGAATTGTGGGAAAAGAAGACATGAGAATGAGTAAAAAAATAAAAAGAAACAATATGATTCCTCCATGGAAAAATCCTTTGATGTAGTGATGAAGTTTTACTTTTTGCTTGTAATAAAATTACTAATGAACATTGGTTGGTTGACTCGGGATGATCGTATCACATGAATCCTCATAAGGAGTGGTTTTCCACATATGGAAAATATGACGGGGGTAATGTTTGCCTTGGGGACAACACTACATATCCAATTATTGGATGGGGAAATGCATTATTGTGTTTTAGTGATGGGAGGATTAAAACCTTCCTTGTTGTTTTACATATTCTTGGATTAGCTAGAAATATGAGTTTAGTCTCAAAGTTGAATGATTTAGAAATGCATGCAACATTTGATAAGCATGGTTGCAGATTAGTTCAACATCAAGAGGTAGCTTGGTGGCTATAAATTCTTATAATACATGGATGTTGTGGAACCATATATCTACATTATTAATTTTAAATCTACAATACCATCCACCTTTATTCAAATCCAAGAATTCCAACACTTGATATATGACACATGACTCTAAAAATGATTTATTTCTAATATTTGTGTCTTCCAAATAGAAATCATTTTACGCAATGTCCATTACTCATAAGAACCAACATTTATAAAAGAAGTTTAGTATTCAAATTTATTTTTTTGAAGTTAAAGAAGAAATAAATAGCAATGACATTTGAAAAAGAAGACATTGAGTATACACCTTGCAAAACCTAAAACATAAATTAGAAACCAACTCAAATCAAAAGAACACATTACTTTCCATGATTATCTTTAGTAAGAACATTACCATTTTTTTTTGCAATTTTACATCTCTATAATTTCTTCCTACATATAATCCTATCAAAACGAATCACAATTTTTTTGAATAATGCTTTAAAAATGATTTAGAATATACAGAATTTGACGGCTCAAGTTACAATGCATTACATAGAGAAAATTATTTTCATCATAATTTTAAAATTATTTTCATTTTTTTTTTCATTTTTTATGGTTAGAATTTATTAGCCAAAAACTAATGATTGATATTGATATATTATGTTTTGAATATGTAGATTTTCCATATTCCCTAATCTATGTGTGCATTAAACAAGTATCAACAACTGAAGTTCTATTCAAGGGCTTTAAGCTAACAGGAAAAACTTTGTATTTGCCTATTTATTTAATATTCAATATTTTAGAATATATGGAATGATGACATGAGTGACACGAAACCGTTATGAGCACATTAATTATTATCATCATTTCAAAAATCTATTTCATCAAATTTATATTATATGCTTACTTTTTTTTTTTATGTTGTTTGAAATTTGATATTAAGTTAGCTTATTTTCAAATAGATAAGTTTTATTTATTATTCAATCTAAGTTTTTGGTGAATTTAGATTAATGACACAATTTTTTTTTTGTGAATATAAACTTGATAGGGAAAATATTGATAAAAGAATTTCTAGAGTAAACTATCATCCATTAATTTTTTTAGATAAATGGTTGACATGCTCTTTTTTTTTTGTTCACAAATTCACACTTAGTATGAAGATAGATTTGTTTAGATTGGTTCTATATAACAATAATAATAATAATAATAATAATAATAATAAATTTATATGGTCAGAAACTAAGAAGATGTGAGATAGAAAAAGCGACAATGGGAGAAGGAGCAGGAAGCGGCAATGGGAGAATTCAAAATTCAAATTCTTTGCAAGGCGAGAACTCTGGTTCCAATGGTGGGAGTAGCCAAATCAATGTAGATGGTCCCATAGGAGAGAAGGATAAGCCTTTGGACATTCCGGAAGTTGTTGCCATTCTGCAAACTGGTGGTACTCTACCAGAGGAGACAGTGAGTTCCTCTGGGCTCTTGGGGGAAGGGTCCAATGAGGGGCCCATCCCAAGTGACGACTCCGGGTAGAGCGGAAAAGAAACAAAAAAATGGTCTTCCCTCTTTGGAACTAGACCAACTGGTAAATCCTCACTTCCTCATGTTAAGAATATTTCTGATCCTTCTAGTGGAAAGTTTGCTATCTCTATCCCTGATTTGGTTTTGGATCACAATATAAATAGTATGTCGAATTCCTTGGTAGGCAAATTTATGGGCTCGTGTCCTAATATTGAAGTTGTTAGGGCTTATGTCAAACAAAAATGGGCCCTTAAGGGTAATGTAGAAATTTCGGCCTTACCTAAAGGCCTTCCATCTTTTACTTTTTCATGCGAAGAAGATAAACTTAGGATTCTTTGTGCGAGTCCCTGGTAGGTAGGAAAGACAGCCTTGTTCTTCAAAAATGGCAACCGAATCTGAATATGCATGATTCTCTCTTGGCACAAGTTCCAGTTTGGGTAAAGCTACCAGGCTTGCCTCTTGAATATTGGGTAGAAAGCATCTTCTCTAGAATTGCAAAATCCTTTGGTGAATTGCTTTTTATAGACCTAGTAACAGCCTCAAATATGAGACTCACTCATGCTAGGTTCTGCGTAGGGATAGCCCATGATGCATACATGCCGAAACAGATAGATTTAGTATCAAAGATGAGAACATGGAAGCAACATATTGAATATGAATCTATTCCCTTTGCCTGCTTCCATTGTAAAAAAGTAGGTCACTGGGCAAAATCTTGTGCAATCAAACCGAAGGCAAAATCCAAGCAATCGAAGCCCCATACTGAAAACCAAAGGGTGCCAGAAAAATGGTATGGCAAGTTAAAAACTCAGAGAATAAAGAAGAAAACTCAAATTGTTTTAATCCTTTGGGGGAGAAGAAGTAAGTGCCCTCGACTTCTATCTCTAGCCCCTTAACCCAGGAAGCATTGAGAAATGATTCAACCAAAGTCAACATTCTGGTTACTTCTCAAACAGGGGAGCTAAAAGATCAGACTGATTACCCAAATGATATAGCTGAAGTGGTAGCTGACACTTTTGAGGGAAAGGAACTGCAAGAGAAATATGATCAACCTGAGGAAGGAGAGATCCCTGACTCCCTAGAAGAAAATACTGACTCCTCTCTGCTCATGCATAGTCTTGAAATACAAGAAGCCCAAAAATGTGCAATTTTGGGTCTGAACCTCTCGGACTCAGACCAGGGCTCAAAAATAGCTAACAGTGATTCAAATGCTTCCAAAACCCCTAACTAGGGTAACGAAGAAGAAATTTCCAAAATCCTTAGCAACCCGGAAGCAGCTCCTGAGCTAGATGCTGAGTGGAAAATACCAAAGCATAGGAATAAGAAAGGAACTACTTCCTCGACTTCTGTTCTAAGGAAATCCAACAGAATAGCTCAAGTTGATGTCAGGTATACCTCCTCTTCCCCAGGTCGACCCTCTAACCATATAGTCAGAAACAAGGAGGCCAACAAGAACATTGTAGATGGAACCCAAAAGACTCTTAAGGAGTTAGGAATTGGTAAGTAACTATGAAGATTATTTCTTGGAATATTAGGGAACTCAATAATCCCCATAAGCATGATATCATTAGGAATATGATAAGGGACAGTAAACCTAACATTTTTCTAATTCAAGAAACCAAAATGAGTAAAGAAAAAGTTGAATCATTGAAGTTTTTAAAAAATGGAAATGTTAGTGGTGACAGTTCTGAAGGTGCTTCAAGAGGCATAGCTACCATTTGGAACCTTAATTTTGTCAGAATAACAATTTCTCTTGTATCAAATTTGAGCATTTAAAAGATGGTACTTCATGGGTTCTCACCATTATTTATGCTCCCAACACTTTGAAGGCTAGAAATTCCTTCTGGAAAAAACTTATTCAAGCTAGGGACAACTTCAGAAATCTTAGCTGGCTGGTTATGGGAGACTTCAATACTCCTTTGAGAGAGGAGGAAAAATATGGAGGAAGCCCCCCTCAGCTGGAAAGTAGGTTGGCCCTTATGGATTTCATTAATTCTCAGGCTCTCAATGACTTGGAAATTTAGGGATGCAATTATACTTGGACTAACAGGAGAACTGGTAATGATCTTAAAAGTTCATCTTGATAGGACTCTCATCTCTGATGACTGGTATAGTCATTATTTCTGTTCTCTATCGGCCCACATTCAGGTTGGATCGGATCACTTTCCTATCACTTTCATTGCTGACTCCATTAATAGAAGGAGAAACTTCCCCTTCAAATTTGAAAAAATGTGGACCCTTCACCCAAACATCAAAAGTAATATCCAGAAATGGTGGAGCATCCAAGTTGAGGGAACTGCTATGTATAGAGTTGTTAAGAAGCTCAAAAGTGTAAAGGATAACATAAGACTTTGGAATAAATCCAGCTTGGGAACATTTTTTAGGCCAAAGGCAAAGTCCTGGAAGACCTTAAAGAAATACAGGCTCAAATCCATAAAGATGGTTTCAGTATTGTGTCCATTGTTGATGAAAATGAGACTCTCAAAAAATACCATGATATCATTGCCAAAGAGGAAACCTTCTGGAAGTAGAGATCTAGATGCATTTGGCTTAAGGAAGGAGATAAGAATACAATATTCTTCCATATGTCGACGATCAAGCATAAAGCAGTTAACAGGGTTACCAAACTAGTGGTGGATAATGGGGAGATGATCAAGGAGGATGAAATTAGGAATGAAGCTAAAAGGTTTTTCTCAAATCTGCTAAAGAGGGATCACAGTTTGGATGCTGAAGCTCAATCTTCTTTTCTTCATAACATCCCTTGTCTCATTGATGAAAAAAATAACGCATCCCTTTCTTCCATTCCTTCGATTTTGGAAATTAAAAATGTTGTCTTCTCCTTCAATGGTAACAAAGCGCTTGGCCCGGATGGTTTCCCCATGTTCTTTTTTCAAGATTTTTGGGATATTGTCAAGAAAGATGTTTCCAATGGGGTGAAGGAATTTTTTGGGGCTAGAAATTTTTTGAAAGAAATCAATGGTACTTTTATTGCTCTCATTCCCAAAAATCAAGGCACTGACTCTATGGACAAATTTAGACCTATCAGTCTTTGCAATTCTTTTTATAAGATTATTTCTAAGGTTCTAACTTCCAGATTTTTGTTTGTCCTTCTTGCTCTGATTAATCACCAACAAAATGGTTTTGTCCCTAGATGACAAATTCTTGACTCTATTACAACTGTCCATGAGAACATCCACTCTCTTGTTAAAGCAAAGAAGCAGGGTCTCATCCTCAAGCTTGATCTCTCCAAAGCCTATGATAGGGTTGACTGGTCATTTCTCATGAAGGTTCTTATGTCTTTTGGTTTCTCCTCCAGTGTTTTGGACCTCATCACCCAACTTATCACCTCTGCCTCTTTTGTTGTCCTTGTCAATGGTTCCCCATCTCCCTTCTTCCAAGCTTCTAGAGGTCTAAGGCAAGGGGATCCTATTTCCCCCATCCTCTTCATTATTATGGCATAATGTTTTGGAAGGACAATGGAAAATATGGTTTTGCAAGGCTCCTTTAAGGGTCTCCAACCTTCCTCAGCTGATCTTGTTTGTTATTATCAATAGTTTTTCAATGATACTATTATCATGGGGGAATCTAGTATCTCTGAAGCTAAAATCTTTAAGAGTACTCTTTGTAAGTTTGCCTCTGATTCTGGTCAGCTAATTAATTGGACAAAAAGTGAAGTTTTTTTCATCAATTCCCCTGAGAGAAGACGACAGAGAATCAGTAGAATCCAGGAGTGTAGGATTTTTGATCTTCCTGCTACCTACCTTGGTCTCCCCATGGGCACTGCACCTCCTGACTCCTTCTGGAGTTCTCTAGTGGACAAATTCCATAAAAAGTTAGCTGGATGGAAAGGAGCCCTCTTAAGTTAGGCTGGAAAGCTCCAACTAATTAAAGCTTCTCTTGAAAGTATTCTGATTTACGCTCTTAGTCTTTTCATAATTCTAGTTAAGTATGTTGATGTAATCAAGAAAATTCAAAGAAGATTCCTATGGTTTGGGGTTGAGGACAAGAAAAGAATGTCTTTGGTGGCTTGGGACCAATTCTGTAGACCGAAGAGCCAAGGAGGTCTAGGGCTGAGGAGAATTCGAACCTTAAATGAAGCTCTCCTGTCCAAACAAGTCTAGAGAATGTTTCATTTAGATACCGAACGGTGTAAAATTTGGTGAAGTAAGTACTCTCTTCAGTCCTCCTCTCTTTCTTCTTTTATCAATTTAGATCTCAGTATTAATGGATCCCACATATGGAATCATGCCTCTAAATGCAAATAAAGTTTAGCCAAAGGAGTGATCTGGAAAGTTGGAAATGGTAGGAAAGTTAAATTCTGGGAGGATCCTTGGATTTTTGATAAACCTTTGATAGAAATCAACGAATGGGCCCCCCATGCTCCCTCTTGTATTAGAACTTTTGGCTCCTTATTTGTTGAGTACTGGGTGGTAACAATTGGCAGAATATTGAAAGCATCCATCCAAGACTTTCTAAGCTCAAGATCCATCTGTCTGTGGTCTGGTTGAATAAAGAGGTAGACTCCCTGATTTGGAAACATGATCCCAAAGGTACTTTAACTATTTCCTCTATGTATTGTGTCCTGTCCCCCACCCCATCAGGTAATCCTTACTGGTCAAAAGCCTGGATTAAGGGTCTTACCCCCAAAATCAATTTCTTCTTCTGGATCATCCTCCAAAATAAAATCTTGACCCTTGACAACCTAAAAAGCAGAGGCTTTGCCTTCCCTAATAGATGCGCTCTGTGCCTTCAGGAAGAAGAGTCTGTGGACCACCTTGCCATCCACTGTTCCTACTTAGCCTCAGTCTGGGATAGATTTCTTAGAAGTTTTAGTATTGACTGGGTGTTTCCTAACACTATCAATGATCTGTTTTCCTCCTGGAATATAAAATGGACTAACTCCTTTTTGAGATCTTTGTGGCAGCTATCTCTTCCTCACATCTTGTGGGGACTATGGAAAGAAAGAAATAATCAAATCTTCAGGGATGTCTCCTTCAATCAGGATATTGTGTTCTAGAAAATTCAATGGGCGATTCTAGAAAATATAGGAATCATTGAGGGTCCTTGTTTCTCGAACAACTCTCTGGAATTAAATATCTTAAGTGCATGAAATTTGAAGATTACCGACCATTCTAACTCCAACCATAATAAAAGACTTGAAGCTAGATGGCAAACCCCCCCTTATGGTTGGTTCAAAGTTAATTTTGACGGTGATGCCAAAGGTAACCCAGGTCCTTCAGGTTGTGGAGCTATTCTTAGAGATGACAAAGGAATTTGCAAGGAAATGGTTGTTGTCCTTATTGGAACCCAAACTAACCATAAAGCTGAAGCAATGGCAGCTCTCCAAGGTATCCTCCTTGCTAAAAAATGGAACTATCCCTACCTATGGATTGAAGGGGACTCAAACAATATCATAAAATGTCTTAAGGGGATCTCAAAACCCTCATGGTCGATCAACAATGTAATCATCACTGCTATAGACATTATTAGCACTTTTTAAAAAAGCTACATTTCCCACATTTACCGAGAGGCTAATGGCTCTGCTGACTGGGTTGCCAATGCGGCGGTTAATAAAGAGGAAATGATTACGTGGATGGGAGAACAAGGACTCCCCAAAAATGTCAGGCAAATCATTTTTAATGATCGATATAGAAGCGCTCCAAAGATTCTTGATGGACAGGATAATAATGAAAATGACTAATTGGAGTACTTTGATTCATTATAATAATGAGAGACTCACTCATTATAATACCTATGCCATTAGTTCCCACATTTTTTGGGTAACTTTGATAGTTCCGAAAAGCTCTCCGACTAATTTGCTCTACAAGTTTCAAAATTTGGCTTTGAACAGTGACAACATGGGTGGTAACAGGAGGCAATACGAACCAAGCAGCTACAAAGAATGGAAACAAAAGGAGGAGGTTTGGGGTATACTACAGAAGGGTGGTTTCTCGAAATTCATGGAGAGACTCCACGAATGAGATGGCACAGTCACCAATTTTTTCTGCAAAAACTGGAGAAAGGGTATGCTGAAAATGGGAGACCAGACTATTGAAATTGATGAAGATCTAATTGCCCAAGCCATGGGCCTCACAAGAGAAGGTTGCAACTTCTGCAAAGATAGGAAAGTCAATAAGGAAGCTATCAAAAGATACCTGGATACTGAGAAGGAGAAAAAATGACTGGTAAAGTTGAGCAAAACCTACTACCTACCTAGGGCTTTTGCCAAACCCTGGCGGGAGGCCCTCTTTGTTTTAATGCGCTACATCACATTAGATGGTAGGTTCACAAAAGTTTATGGTTATCACTTCGTTCTGCTGAATCATTTTAGGCACAATGAAAAGGTTAATTTCCCTTATTTTCTGCTCTACTCGATGAATGCTACTATTAAGGCCTACAAAGAGAACCCAATGGGGGATACTGTCATGCATCAAGGCCTAATGGTCCTTATTTATGACCATCTCAAGGCCAACCAAATTGCCCGGATGCAGCCCTTTGTGGATTCTGAGGATGAGGGGTCTGACTCTGCCTTCTCAGTGGAAGAGGAGTCTGACAGTGACCCTTCAAGTGATATTGAGGATAGCATGGATGTTTCGGATTATGAAAGTGGGAAGAAGAGGAAACACATCAAAACAAGACCTTCTTCCTCTAAGGGCAAAAAGCCTAAAGGTAGATCCCATATTTGCATTTCTTCAGAGGAGGAGGTCTTAGAAGACTCTGAGGAGGAGAACCCTCAAGGGTTGCTGAAGAAGAAGACAAAAGCTCACACCTAGACCAAGAAAAAGCACAAGAAGAAGGAGGAGATTGTTAAGGAACCAGAAGTCCACAAGAAGGTAAGGACCTTGGTAGCCCAACAGAATCTGGAGAAGGTGACCATGGAAGAGGCTCTTAGGGTTGAAGACACAACCACTATCTGGGACACCCCTAAAAAGGAATAGGCAACCCCTGGTAAGGCTGATCCCCCCTAACCCTCCACCAGAGGGTATGCAAGGTTTCATGGATACTATGGAGTGGCTTATTAATGGTCACAAGAAAGCTGTGGACGAAAACAAAAAACTCTGCAACATAATTCTGATTTTGGAAACCATCAATACTAGGGAAGGGAAGACCATGGCTAATTACATAGAGGACCTGAAAAGTACCATTGCTAAAGCCAAAAACATAAGAGATGCCTTCAACCCCAAGTTTGAGAAAATAGAGAAGGATTTGCTAGAAAGGAAAAATCTTGCTAACGCTAATGACCAAACTATCTCGGATACTGTTAGCAAAGTCAGCAAAATTGAGGAGTATCTGAAGAGCATTGTTGAATAGAGTCTAAGCATCTTGAAGATTTCAGCTAACAACACCAACACTCTCATCAGCAAACTGGATGAAGAAAAGGAAATCCTGGATATTGACCCGGATACTGAAGGAAGAGGGGAGGTTCAAGGTCCCAGAACCCGTACCAGAGGTAAAAAGAAGGAAAAGAAACCTAACTAGGACCTAGAAGACCTCAAAGCTGTCGGGGCCACTTACGACGAGCTGGTGAAAAAGGCGGAGGACCTATTAAAGAAAATAACTGTGTAGCGCCTTCTTTGTTTCTTTGTTGTTGTTTGTTTAGCTATCCTTTTGGTTTGCTGGTTTTTTTGCCAGTCTTTTTGTAAGCGGTTCTTAAGCACTAAACTTTTTGGCGTCTTATTTTAATCTCCTATGTTAAAGGTTTCAGGTCTTGAAAACCTGTTTTTTAATTAATCAGAGCAAAAATAATAATAATGTCAACTTAGTTTGATTTGGAAATTCATCATCAACCATGATCGTTGTTTTACTAAATGAATGAAAATTTCCTTATGCTTGAGTTTCCTTTCAACGCTTATTAGATAAATGAAGAATGAAGATCAATGATACCACTTCAATTTTGGAAATATAAATATAACAAGGCAAGTATTGGTAGAATAACTTTTGGAATGATCTAGGAGCTTTTAGATTTGTTTAGATCAAATGTTGATATTTATTGAGATTAATTTTAGAATGTCCATCATTGAGATAACACTATTCTATTTTTTATTTAGAACAAATATTGAAGTTTGAACAATTTTTCTTTTCATGTCTATACATGTAAAACCTTTTATTAAAATTGACGACTTAAATGAAATCCCCATTATTTTGTCCTTTTGTAACTTTAGTTTTTAGCTGGTAGGTTATAATTATAGATTATGAAACAAGAAAAGAAAGCACATGACCATTGACAAAATTTATTGCCATTTTATATTGATTGTTGTAACGTGCAATGCCCATTCAAAGGGTGATTGCACATGCATATGGTAAATTGATAATTTTTGGGGGGATAAGTGAAATCTTAGATTCTTTTGTCTAAAATTGTATGTTTATATCTCTCAAAAAATTATTAATTTTTAAATTACAAAATAATTAAAAAATAATAATATTTGGAGTGTTAATTTAATATGGCTACTTCACAAGGTAATCTAAGCATCCCATCAACCAAGAAAAGTATGTTATTTTGAAGTTTAAAAAACATGTCAATTAATTTTTCTCTTTCTATAATAACCCTTACATTTGAATTTCTCAAGACATGAAACTCTAGGCATAAGTACTTCTAGAAAATCCAAGTAGTCTACAATTAACTTCATCAATGTAAAATGTGAACTTCTCGAACCTTTCATGTGAGTATCTATTTGAAATCCAATTAAATCTATTTTCAAGTTCATAAAATACCAATAAATATGATATCATAATATAATAAAAATACTTCACAAGGTAATCCAAACACCTCATTGAATAAGAAAAGTATGATGATTTGATGTTTGAAAATATGTCAAACAATTTTTTCCTTTTACCAATAAACAACCCCAAAAAAACTTTAATTTTCAAGGTTTACATTTCAATTTCTTAAAGACCTAAAGCATAAGTAGTTGTTGAAAATCCAATTAAGTCTTACAATCATCTTCGTCAAATACAAAATATGAAAACTTTCTTTATTTTTAAATTTTAAAAGTTAAACTTTATTTTTTTGATGTGCGTATTCATTTGAAATTCAATTAATCTATTTTCTCTAGAAAAGTCAAATTCATAAAATAAGATTATATGAAAATATTACACTTCAAAATAAAATCTTCTTTTTCATTGGATTAGAAAACTCTTCAATTTGGTCTACATAAAATTTTCAACAATATAGACTTCATATTATGGATTTATCAAACCACTATAAAGGAAACCATGTCAACATCGACTATAAATTGAAACACTTGAAATGATGGCGTAGAATAATATGACAAGAGAGAGAAAGAACAGGTGACTGAAGAAAAAAATGTTAAACCTCATTTTATGGATTGATCAAACTAAAAGAAAGAAAAAAGTGACATTAAAGATTACACATTTGAAACACCTGAAATGAAATAGTAGAATAATGTAGCAAGAGAGAGAGAATCTGTGATAGAGAGGAAAATAGTCAGACCTCATTGTATGGATTTGTCAAACCAAAAGAAAGAAAAAATTGACACTAAAGACTACATTTGAAATAATGGCGTAGAATAATATAATAGGAGAGAGAAAGAATAGATGACTAGAAACAAAAAAAAATTACGTGTGATAAATCTCATTTCAAAAAATAAACCTTTCCTTTTTTTTTGTTTTCTATTTCTTGACGATGGATGATAGAATTTGATCCAACACATTGAATACAAAATCGCAGAGTCAAATCCCAAAAAATAAATTGACATAATCACACTAATCGACAAAATACCAGTTTGATTATTTTGATAGTCAAGGCTTTGAATCGCACTATTTTAGCAATCTAAGTTTTGAATCTCACCATTTTGACCTGCAAAAGTTTTCAACCAGTCAAATAAAATTGCAGTCTGAAAAAAACGCATATCATGAGAAAAGACATAAAAAAAGAGATGAAGACAGAATGAATTCTGAGGCAGAGATTGTCTTTGCACAAAAGTACGCAGTCAAAAATTTACAACCAAATAGCGGTAAAATAAGAGGCAGGACTGGCTACAGTCAGAAGGGTCATCAAATAATAGGGAAAAAACCAAACAATAGAGAACATCTTTACACAACACCAACAAACTTAGAGAGAATTAAGGTTGCTGCATCTCAGTCATTCCTCAGGGGTTCTACAAGTTGTTCAATAAAGTTTAGTTGTTCAAAATCTAAAGAAAACAATCCCTCCATTTTCTCACTATGGGCTCTAGAGATAAGGTCAGCTTGATTAGAATGAACTTGAGTTTTCAGTTTATGTTAAAGATATAAATTCTATATAGTTTTTAATTGTGATCTTATTAATATCTATCATAGTTTACAACTTGTCTTTAATATAATGAGGTTATCCATTTAAAGATTTAATTCTCATTCAAATAACATAGTTTTTCTAAATTAGTCAATTTAGCATTAAGAATATTGGACATATTCTCCTTTCTAACCAACGTCTCCTTAAGTGATTGGTCAAGAATTGTAGCTTAAATACTAGCTCTATTGATTTCAATAACCATTTCAAAATCGAATGGTGGGTTGAGCTCATCTTCACTAGATCACAAGATTTGTTAGGTGCTTTCTCAATAACAAATACCATAACTTTCACATTAGAGCCAACAGGGGTATTAATCTTCACAAGATCGAAGACATGTTCTAAACAAAGATCATATATAGATGACATCTTAAAACATGAGGTGGAGGTCTCACCTATCTTGGCCTTCTCCTTGACCTTTATAGAGGAGGGAGAAGGCTGAGAACTAGGATCTCGTGACATCCCATATGACCTCTTTTTACCAAGTTCAAGCTAGCATCCACCCTCAAAGGGGAAGAGTAGGGATTAGGGGACTTGTCATAAATATGAGATTTTTAAGGAACATTCACATTGGACAATAAGTATTGAGGTTTTGGTAAGTGACCATAATGGGAAGACAAATAAGCCCATCGTGCAAAAGATAAACATATTTACATAGACTAAGATCGAACACAAAGCATTCCAAAAAGAAAAACAAAAAGAAAGGAAGATTTACCAATACATTATACCTAAAATGATTGACGATGGAAAAACAAAAAAAGTAATGAGGTTGAATCTATATTCTAAATTAATATAGTGGAGAATTTTTAGATCCATCTCATCCCAATGTTTAAAGGGGATACACAATCAAATCTAGTATGAAACTTCTTCTCCTTCTCTTTTCCCCTATAAAAACATTTTAATTTCTCATTTTATACACTCCCATCAATAAAGATTTCATTCCTACTATTGTATAAGCTCCTAAAAAATATTCATTTGAACCCCTTTGATTTCAATCCATTTGGTTTTCTAGCTATTGAAAAAAGTGTAGCGTCCTCAAATTGCACCATTGTATAATTTTGATTGCATTGGGTCCCTACCTTAGCGTTTGTGCCCCTTGGCCTGCTTGGGACCTGATTATGCTCATGCCCCCTCAAGAATGAGATTATTTTTGACCTTTTGCATTAGCTAGGCACCTTGTCCTAGCCCCAAAATGGAGTAGGACCAGGGTGCCTCCCTATTTTTGGCCCCATTTGACCCCTTGGTCCTATTTCAAAATTGAGCAGGATTTCTCTCTCTATGTTGGCTTATGTTGGGAAATTAACAAGTTTTTCGATGGGCAAGTCTAAAGGAGGATTTCCCCTCACTTGAACATTCACAAGCATCCGACAATCACATATGAGATCAAGCAATCAAGCATTCGAGCAATTGAGCATTAATCAGTCTTCTTTCAAGCCTTGGAGCAGTAATAAATTCAAGATTCAAGCATTGAAGTAGACATCTTTCATCTTATTTTGTTGAAGACTTCATGAAGCCCTAATTTCATGTGGAGACAACCAAAACTTCACAAGGAGGTATATCACTTGATTTTGAATCATTATTCAACATCTCCATAAAAAAGAAAACCTTCCATTACAATAATTTCAATTATCTTTATTTAAATTTCATGGTTAATTCCAAGACAGGGGTTTGACCTAAGGCAAACCCCTATTCCCAACCTATTTCCCTTTCTTTTTGTGTGCAAGTTACAATTACAAAGCTATACTCTTCAAAATTGGCACTATTTGCAGTGACGAATCAACTCTCTTTGGTGTTTAAAAAATAAGGAGGATTAGGGCAACGAGCACATTGGTCTTGACATTTGTGGAGCTTTTTCAGAGATCATATCCGAATTTGCATATATTGCTTAGATCCACGTGCACGTGAAAATCCCGCATCTGTAGCTCACTATTTTCTCAGTTTTACCTTCATTTTTTAGAACTTTACCTTAATTCAACATTTCAACTCACAAAAGAGGAGACACACAAATCAATCCAATCAGTATTCAGTCTTAACCTTTGCTAATTTTTGACCGAGTCTATTGGATTCTCCCTCTTTTGAATGTAATGGTCAACCCAAGCGAAAATTAGTGGTTTTCATACATCTAATGGTGGAAACCCTAATTTTTTACCATTACAAAAAGATTTAAAACACATAAGATCAAAGACGTGTAATATTTCCATTTAATTTGCCAAGCCAACTTTCTTTCAAATGCCCCACTCAATAGGGCTATGTCTTATAGATTCATAAGAAAGTTACTTGACATGGTTTCTATCATCCCCCATGGATCCAAGAAAACCACAACAAGTGATAAGTAAGGGAAAATATCATTGCTAAGCCAGGTAGACACTAGGGAGCCTCCAAGAAAAGTCACCATAGGAGCTAAGAAAAATCTTCTCTAAACATCTCTTGATGCCCCAATTTTAGTTAAAGGTAGAACTTGCTTGAGCCAAGCCCAAGTTAAAAAATGGTGCCTACCCAAAAAATGAGTTGTATGGATTCATTTTGAATAGTAGTTTTGACATCACTTGAAAGATCTTTGATCATTCCTAATTGGGTATAAAATTGATGTATTACACCCGAAATCATTAAAAAAATAACAACAAAGTTGCCTTCTCCATAGATATGACAAATCTAACACTCCACTAAGGAATCAATCAACATTATTTCATTAATCATAAAGTTTCTAATGGTACAACGAAGAGAATTGACATTACTTTATGATAATGAGAGAATTATCTTCAATAATTAGCATTTGGATACCCAATCCCAAGGTTGGGTTTGCACTCCAAAATATTGTTGTAGTTTATGTAGAATGGTTTGCTTAGAAATCAAGGCTAATAGAAAAAGGCTTTCAACATTTTTCTTTATATTTCTTCAATAAATTACCCTCCCCCTTCCAAAACCAAATTACCATTAGAGGTGCCATTAAAAATATTCTTAAATCAACTAGGAGGAGGACAAATCCATTTCACAAAACTTCTTAGTGTATTTTTATTCAACTACAAAAGTTACATTGGAATTTCAATATTCCACCCAACAATGATTTGTTGCTCTTCAAAGGCAGAAAAGACCCAGGTCCATCCTAATCTTTTAGGAAAGCGAAGAAATTTTCCTTAAGAGATTAATAAGATTTAGAACCAACCTAAACGAGAGTAAATTTTTATCATGAAAAGTCCTAGAGTTGTTCTCAAGCTATAGGGCCCAAATAACTTGAGGTAGAGTTAGATTTAAAATACTCTTCAAATAAGGGAGGAGAAATGAGGCACCAGCTACAATGTTAAATCATCCAAAACACCTAGAAAGACCTAAGAAATATTGAATTTATAAAGGATTAAATACTAAACTAATGTAGGGAAAGGTAGTATAAAACAATGTAGAAGATTGTTTCAAAATCTTTTTCACACAAAGAACATATAAGGAAAAAATGCCTCTCTTTTTTAGGTTGTTTAGGGTACTAATCATATTTTGAATTGCTACTATAGTAAATACATTAAAAAGGAACTTCCTTACATCAGTTTTAGGAATTGTTCATTATTTTTGATGTGTTGTCTTTTTTTTTAATCACATGCCAACCAAATTCACAAGGATGATGAATGATACACTCACTCCCTTCATATATTATTTTGTGACATCTATTTTGTTAACATCATTGTATTAAATAAAACAGATGTAGAACACCTTCAATATGTTTATTAGGTTCTTTCCACCCTACACTAGCATGAACTCTATAGCATAATATTTATGTCGTGTAGATAATGTTTTTGCATATAGAGAGGGTTCAAATAATTTCTCTACATTGTAAATATATAGATACTGAAAAAAATACAAATCATGAGACTAGTCAACATTAAAAAATTGAAAAATCTAATCAAATTATATTATGGGTATATGTGCCTAGATTCTTACAATATATCTGTGGGGGCAGGAAAAACGAGATCGGGTGACTAGGACCTAATCCCACTTTTGCCAACACATTGGGAATATGAAAGAGCCTAGGGAGATAGATCACTTTGGCTACATCTTGTGAAAAAGAGAGAGACAAGGATTATCTCTTAGGGTTTCTATTCCTCTTGTTGCAAATGATGAGAAAAACTAGGGTTTGAATGGTCAACTAGACTAGGAGATTAATAATGAAGCATAAATGAACTCAGAATTGCACAAACTTGTAGATATGAAACTAAGATACTGAAAGAATGAAAGGGGGAGGATTTTGGATGTGTACATTATATTGCAAATTGAGCCAAACTGACTAGGACCAGGGTGCCACGCCACTGTCCCTGAGAATCTGAGAAAGAGTTGCAACTGAAAGACTGCAAATCTGATGACTTGAAGCTGCAACCTATCAAATTTTACTGCAAAGTGGAGGGACCATGGCATCATGCCATTTTCCTAGGTAGGACCAAGGTGCCACGCCCCTGTCTCAGGCAGATTAGGGAAAATCTGGAATTTTTGGGCAGTGCCTGTGTCTTTTCCTAAGCTAAAAGTCCTTCTGGGTACCTGTTTCTGCACCTACAACTGAAAAGGGAAGGTTTGGGTGGCTATATAGAGTTTTGCCTTAGTCAAAGCCCTATGTTAGTGATTTCCACCTCCACAAATAGCCAATAATATACTAAAAATGTGTGTGCTAGAACCTTGTGTGTATGCAAGATCCTAAAATGAAAGAAACTAGAGCTACTCTACGCATGAGAGTAAAACCCTAAATGTAAATGTGAATGTAAATGACAATGTTTCAAACCAAATATGCTAAATGATCTAAATCATGAATGTAAATGTGCAAATTGATGTAAAGAAGCTCATACAAAGACATGAAAATAACATAAAATCATACCAAACCCCAAGGGAGAGATATTGCCACTAGATCTCCTATTACTCTTCAATGTCTTCAAGGCTCCTAATTGATGATGAATTCTTGACAAATGCTTGATGAATGTTGTTGAAGAATCCACATAGGCTTCTCTTTCACTACATAGAAGACTCCTTGTGCTCCAAAAACCTGCTCTTAGATTCTTAGATTCGATAGATAGATAGTTCTTAGTTGCCTTCAACTGAAGAAAGAGAGTTCTTATGTATGAAACCCTAGATATTAATTTCAACTTAATTATGCAGGCCGACCTAGGAATTGAATTTCCCACCAATATTTTGGGGTTAAGCAATATAATATCATAGTGTTGTGCTCACGAAATTTCAGGAAAAAAGTCGAGGACCATGTTCACTCCCGCCAAGGTTAGACCAACTTTTCACTAAATTTTCAGGGCCATTAGATATGATGATAATAGAGTGAATCCCAAAGTTACAACTGATTTTGAGGTGTTTTGATATGCAAAATCGGGCCTTAAAGGTCAAAATAGGACATAATTAGGGTTTATGATTTAATGATTTATTGGAGGAATAAAATAAAAAGGGGCACACTTAAGGTAAAGGGCCCAATTTTATGATGTATGAAGTGATTAAATATGACTTTAGATTTACTTAAATTAATTAATTAAATGCTTAAAGGGAAGTTAGAAATGCAAGATGCAAACACACTAAGGCATGTGCTAAACTAAGTGTGAAATTGTACCACCCTAGCAAGGGTGTACAATTTATGACACTACAATATGTTCTCTTAACCATTCAAGAAAAAATGACTAAAACAAATTTTGTATGAAAAAAGTACAATAATATATCTTTTTGTAGAGACCTTGTTAGGATTAGGTCTTCACTTTTCTAGTTTTAAACATTAATACTTTTATACTAATATAGATAAATTGGAACATTTCTTGATTAGTGTAGCCACCTACTTGTGTATATTACAAAAAGACCATCTTTATAAAGTGCATAAGTAACTCACATATGATATATATCCCTAAACTATTTTTCATAATTTAATATAGTGGAAGTATTATTTCTTGAGAAATAAGTTTACATCCATATGTATAAATAATAGCTAAAGAGGAAACCTACTGGAAACCAAGATCGATAAATGTTTGGTTAAAGGAGGGGGATAGGAACACTAAATACTTCCATATGTCCACACTTAGACATAAGGCCATAAATACAATTGTACATATTAAAGTGAATGACAGATGTGTTGAAGATGATGATTCCATGAGCAAGGCTGCAATGGATTTTTTCTCTAATCTACTTGCTAAGGATCAGAATCTAAATAAATAGGCCCAAAGGGAACTTCTTGACAGTATACCTACCATTCTAGGGGAAGATCACAATGACCATTTAACTGTCATTCACTCCCATGATGAAATTCTGACAGCTATTAAGTCCTTTGAGGGCAGCAAAGCCCCAGGTCCGGATGGCTTTCCCATGTTCTTCTTCCAAATGTACTGGCATATTATTGGAGATGATGTTACCAGAGCTGTGAAAGAGTTTTTTGATGCTAGAAAACTTTTGAAAGAAGTTAATAGTACTTTTATAGCTCTTATACCCAAAAAGATGGGGGCTGATTCAATGGATCTTTTCAAACCTATAAGCTTATGCAACTCTCTCTACAAGATTATCTCTAAGGTCCTTACCTCTAGAATTCTCAATTTGCTTCCTTCCATTATATCGCCTCAACAAAGTGGTTTTGTCCCGGGAAGGCAAATTTTGGACTCTATCATCTCTGTTCATGAAAATATCCATTCTCTGGCCTTTTCTAAAAAAGAAGGTTTTTTCTGAAGCTTGACCTTTCTAAAGCCTATGATAGAGTGGATTGGGATTTTATGATGGATGTTCTTTCAGCTTTTGGTTTTAATCCTAGGAGTGTTGGACTTATTAGGCAACTTGTTTCTTTGGCCACCTTCTCTGTGCTAATGAATGGCTCCCCCTCTCCTTTCTTTAAAGCCTCAAGAGGTCTCAGGCAAGGGGACCCCCTATCTCCAGTGATCTTTATCATCATGGCGGAATGTTTGGGGAGATGTATTGGAAAACTGGTTGAGAAAAGGGAGTTTTTTGGTTTGAAACCTTCTTCGGTAGATCAAATATGCTCTCATCAGCAGTTTGTTGATGATTCTATAATAATGGGAAAAGCCATTGTGAAGGATGCTAGAAGACTAAAAAAAGCTTTGGATATCTATGGAGAGGCTACTGGTCAGCTTATAAATTGGTCTAAAAGCTTTGTTTATTTTATCAATACCTCAGAGAGAAGGAGGATTAAAATTAGTAACATTCTGGGTGGCCAAATTGGTAGCTTGCCTACCTCCTATTTGGGGCTCCCTTTAGGTCAAGATCCTCCAGATACCTTTTGGGGAGCCTTGGTGGATAAATTCCATTAAAAGTTGTCTGGATGGAAGGGAGCTCTACTTAGTCAAGCAGGTAAGGTTCAAATGCTAAAAACCACTCTTCAAAGTATCCCTCTCTATGCCATCAGTCTATTCAGGATTCCTACTAAGTATGCCGAGGCCATTGAAAAAATACAGAGATCCTTTTTATGGACAGGGGTTGAGGAGAAGAAGAGAATGAACTTAATTGCTTGGGAGAAGGTTTGTAAGCCTATGAATAAAGGCGGTCTAGGCCTTAGAAGAATAAGAGATATAAATGAATACCTTATGGCTAAGCAGATTTGGAGAGGATATAGAAATCAAGGAGAGTGGAAAAAAATATGGGACAACAAATATAAAAGCCAATGCCCAAATCTTCAAAGTTTCCTCAAAGCAGAGATTATCCCAATTGGATCCAATATTTGGAAAAATATCTCTAGGACTAGAAACTTTATTATCAAAGGTACAAAATGGAAGTTGGGGAAAGGGAATCTTATTCAGTTCTGGGAGGATCCTTGGCTTATGGAGATCCCTTTAAATGAAAACCCTGAGTGGAACAGATATCAGAACCAATGCAAGGAAAGATTTGGAACCAAGGTGGAGGATTATTGGAAAGATGGACAGTGGAAAGACTTATCTCAAGTGGATCAATCTTTGGGTAGTTTGAACAAAGTCATGAACTCAATGGTGAGGATTGAAGAAGAAGACCAGTTAATTTGGAAACTCACTGCTAGTGGTACTTTTACTGTGGCATCTCTTTATCATCAACAATACAATAACATGGAAAGTCCTTGCTAGGCTAAAGCATGGGTGAAAGGCCTTACCCCCAAGATCAACATTTTCTTTTGGATAGCCCTCCAAGACAAAATTCTTACAACAGAGAATATAAGAAAAAGAGGTATCAACATACCAAGTTTCTGTACACTCTGTAAGCAGAATGAGGAGACAATAAATCACATGCTCTTTCATTGCCCCTTCTGAGCTGATGTTTGGGGAAGTTGTCTGGATCAATTCAATATCAGTTGGAGCTTCCTCAACTCGATTTAGGAGATTTTCAAGTCATGGCATCATCCTTCAAAAAATAGAACTACTACCTTGCTATGGATAATTGCTTTACCACACATGTGTTGGGGTATATGAAAAGAGAGAAATGATAGGATTTTCAGAGAAAAGTATACTAAGGCTAACATTGTGTTTGAAAAAATAAGAAGAAGCATAGTGGAAAATATGAATATTAGGTGGTATTGATAATCCTAACACTAAGGAGGATCAATTTATCTATAAAAAATGGAGATTAAAAGCTCAAGAGAGTATCCAAAGTAACCCTAGAGAGGGAGTTGTATGGACCAGCCCACCTAGGGGATGGATGAAAATCAATTTTGATGGGGCCTCTAAGGGAAACCCGAGGGTTGCAGGATGTGGAGTGGTCCTAAGGGATGAATGGGGAATATGTAAAATCATAAAATGTATTCCTATAGGAAAATAGACCAACCATGTTGCCGAAGCCATGGCGGCTTGTCATGAGATTATCCTTGCCAAAGAAGCCAAATGCACTAAAGTTTGGTGTGAAGGAGACTCCTTAAACATTATCAATTGTTTAAATATGAAATTCCTGCCATCATGGTCGATTAGTAATGCTAACAAGGAAAATCAGCGAAGAGTTTGAAATGTGTGTTTTTACACATGTTTATAGGGAGGCCAACTCTTGTGCTAATTGGGCAGCCAACCTGGCTTGCCAATCGGGAGACATCATCACTAGTTATGGTGAAAAGGAGATTGCAAGTGAAATGAAATCCTTGCTCAATCAGGACTGAAGCTATACAAGGCAATGTGGTACTTTTAATCATTATTTCTAATGACCTTTCCGCCTTTTTTGATGCAGGGCTTGCTTGAAGATAATGAGCTATTAAATAGGTGTCATATCATCACTATTTGGCACGGATTATGGGTGCTCTTACAAAATAACCACAGAAACCAGAGGAAAAGTTATCAAAACAAGAGAAGGCATTGCAAGGAAGCTGCTAGAAAAATGGGAGGAAACAAGAAGAGATTTGAACCTGCATCCTGCTTTGAATGGAGAAAGAATGAAGAAGTCTGGAGTATCCTTCAGCAGGGGGGCTCAATGTTTTCATGGAATGACTGAATGGGAAGGACCCCACAATTACCAGCTACTTTATCAAGAACTGGAAAAATGGAAAAGTTCTGATTGGATCACATATGATGAATGTAGACGAAGAGGTTATCGCTGAGGCCATGGGGTTGACTACCGAGGGTATGAAATTTTACAGGGATAGAGGGATATCAGATAAGGCTACAGACAAGTTTCCTGTTACAGATGGTGAGAGAAGAAAGATGATCAAAATTGACAACTCCTACCACTCCCCGAAGAGAATTTGCAGGCCATGGAGGTTTGTCTTATTTGCTTCTATTGAATATATTACCTTAGATGGTAGGTTTACCAGGGCTTATGGGCATCACTTCATCCTTCTTAACCATTTACGTCATGGTGAAAGGGTTAGCCTTCCCTATTACTTGGCCTATTCAATGGATCATACTATAAACGAGATCCATAAGGACCCTAAAGGCGAACATGCCCTCCACCAGGGGCTCATGGTCCTGGTTTATAAAATGCTAAAGGGGAAGTGCATTGAAAAGCCTATTAAAGGAAAAAATGCCAGAGATGAGACTATAGAAAATAAGGATAGTGGTTTCAACTTTGATTCTGAGACCAAGAGAGAGTTGGAAGAAACTAGCAAAAAAGGGAGGATTAGGGCTAAGAAGAGGAGGATTATTGTGGAATCTGAAATGTCGGACTCTGAAACTAATTCCCTTAAGGAAAAACCTGTTAAGAAGAGGAAAGGGAAAGCCTCTGGAAAGAAGGCTCAGAAAAAGAACACTAAAAAGGGTAGCAATTCTGATCTCAATTATGTTCTGGTTGAGTCTAAGGAGGAGGATGATGATAATAAGAGGATTGATAGTCAGGACAAAGAAGGGGAGGGTAACCCGGTTAAGGATAATTTGGAAACCGTGAAAACCACTAGACTGCATAACGAGGAAAAAGGGGGTCAAAGTGATAGTGGTGACAAAGATACCATTAAGGCTTTCTATGAGACCATCACTACTTTGGTGAAGGATATTAATAGTTTGAAAATAGATACACAAGCCATGGCAAGAATTACAGTTGGTGACAAGCCCTTGGTGGAGCATGTTAAAGAGTTAGTGGCCGTTCTGCATAATGTGCAAGCTATTGAATGTATGGTTGGAAAAATATTAGCGACGCAAAAAAAGGTCAATGAGATGGGAGAGAGAAAGGAAATGGACAACAAACTGAAAGATTTTGGTAGCAGAATTGACAAGATGGAGCACAATGTCAAGCAACTTGCTGATCAAAATTTCCAAATTCTTAAATCTTCGGTGGACAACATGAACATCTTTATCAACAGGTATGAGAACAATGCAGAGAAGGAAGGTGATAAAGAGCAGGTGAACAAGAAGGGTTATGAAAGGAGGACCAGAGCCAACACAAAGAATAAGGTCGACATCGAAGGTCGTGAGCTAGAGGATATGAAGACCTCAGCGAACAACATGAAACAAATGGTTGTTCACACTAAGGAGATATTGAATAGTATTTAGTTCCAGTTGTTGTCCTTGGTTCTGTCTCTTTGCTATCTTTTGCTTTCCTATTACTGTCTGTTCTGAGTTTTAGGTAATTATGTAATGATGTTTTAAGTTGTGCCCTTCCGGTGGGTTCATTTTGACGTTTTGAGGTGATCAGGCACTTTTTTATGCTATTCTGTTCTCCTGGCTTGTAAAAGGTTCGGGTACCTTTCAAATACCTAGTTTTACTTAATCAAAACAAGCCTTTACAATTTTTGTAGATCTAAGAAAAGTTTCATAGTGATGGTCATCAAATGTGGCCAACAAACCTTTGTAAAGATGTAAAATGTTCTAACTTCAATAATAAAACAAAATACTCTTTATTCTTAAATAAACTCATAATTCCTTTAATAAGTCTATTTACCTCCACTATTCCATCCTTAGCTCTAAATCACCATACTAATGATATCACAATAAACACGAAATTTCTATAAAGAGGTAATGATTCTTTATTCGATAAGAAAATGTAAGTAGTATCTCAATCATATCTACATACAATACTTAGGCCTTTCAAATGCCTTAAGTTCAAATAAGAAAAATATAAAGTAAAGGATGAGATGCATCCATTGATCTGCAATCCAAAGCTATCTTCAATGCAATCTTTAGAATGAAGGTGAGAACAAGATTCAGGTGCTTTTTCCACCCAAACTTGAAGTATACACTTCCCCGGAATTCTTAATCTATTTAGAATACCCGAACCTGCACGAATTGCTTAGCAAAAGGAATTTGATAAACAAGATGGAATCTAGTGCGTGCCTAGAATGATACATGCATTTTCTATTTTCTATTCATTTAAGAAACAAACAAGATCATAACAAGGATATGGTAGAGAACATAATTAAATCCATCTATTTCAATGGTCAATAAGTTACTCGACCGAGTATGATGCCATGCATAGCAAATAAACATAGTTCTGAAAAGCCAACTATTTTCTCTATAAATTCCACATTCGGCACCTGTCCCAGAAGGTAATTTTCCCCATAAACACAATCATATCTAGCTTTCCTATTGTTCGTTTGGTATCCAAAAATGAATATAAAAGAAGATAATCTCTCATTAAATGGATATAGAAGAAACAATCTTTCGTTAAATAGATATAGATGAAACAATCTTTCGTTTACAACCAATTGTATCTAATAAGAGAACAATCTTTTGCTTTTATCTTTTTAAGTAAATCAAGGATAAGAATTAAAATTAAGAAGGTGTAATGCATGTATGCACATTTTAGCATATATATGAATATAAAATGCAGAAATAGAAGTTATGAGTACACATTATTTCTATCTATTTCTCATAAAAATCAAAATAGGCTTCCACATACAATAACTCATTATACAATATTTCATCTTCTATGTTTTCCGAATTCAAAATTTACAATGCACAAGTTCTCTATCCTCCTATATGTTTCTAGAAGGTTTGGTTGTCTAATTTCTCAGATTTACACTTATGTATATCATCAAATTTAGAGAAATAATTCCTTAGTGCATATACGTATATATAATTTACAAGAAATGTATTTTGATGCCAATCGATATGATTTTCATATTCACAACTTTAAAAACTGTGATTCTAATATTTTCCTACGATATCATCTTAATCTAGTTATATTCAAACTTTATCTCTTTAGATTTCCACAATAAAACATCATTCGAATGAGACCCTACCTGTTAACTCTGTTGTATTCCAACTGATTCTTCTATGAAAATCTATTGACTGCGTAACTTCTCTCTTCTCTGCCTTCCTTCTGAATTTCGTATATTCTTCTTCCTTTTCTGACGGTGTGTCGTTGTGTGTGTTTTACCAAGACAACAATCTTATTTATACTATTTTTCCAACTACAATTTCTCCTAGTTTCGGGCTCACATTAACCATATTGACTATGTCCTCTGCTAAATACTTAGCACGTCATAGTTAATTCAGCAAGTGGCAACTAGTATTTACCACATGTGCATGGCAATTGTAATCCTAAACAACTTCGAACTCTATGAGTTCGACTGGCAACACACAATCGATCACTGTATATCGACTGATACTGTAATTAATACACAAAGTTACGTGGGGTTTTGAATCTACAAAGATGAATTACTTGCTACTTGGGCAGTTGTTATGAGATTGCTTGGGATAGTTGATATTGACTATCGACTTCCCTCCTTGCCATACGACATGCTACGTGGAATAGTCAATATCAACATTGACTCCCACTTCGCATTACCTTATTCGATGTAATAAATGCATAATATTGGCAAGTCGATATGCATGTGTGTGTGTGTGTGTGTGTGTGTGTGTGTGTGTGTGTGTGTGTGTGTGTATGCATACTCTCAATTATTTTAATATTCATGTCATTCATTCAAATATACATATATATGTATATCGAGACCACTAATATAGATATATATGCACACACACACACACACACACACACACACACACACACACACACACACACACACACACACACACACACACACATATATTTCATAAATTGATGAGAAATAAACATAGCATTCATCCATTTATTCGGAATATAAAACTCCATCTGCATTAACAATGAATCAAATATGTACAAAGTCACTTTAAAAACGTTCAAATCAATCTATTTTTCTTTAAATATGAATTCAGTTTTGAGCAGTTGTATAAGAACTTCATCATTCCAAAATTAAACAAGCATTCTATTTAAAGTCATTTAACACACTCATATATGCAAGATGCATTCAACAAGATCTAATGTGGTGTGTGAGATTCCATCTATTCTACCGAAGTCCAATAACTAAAACAATTCTACCCAAACCATGTTCTTGCTTTCATCTGCGTTCACCTGTTTCTACATTCACTTGGACTTGATTGCTCATTAGCAATGACGATCCAAAATTTCATAATAAAATAATACTAATCATTCAATTGCATTTACATATCAATTTAAATCATTTCATTGCATTTAAATTTCCATTTCATTATCATCTAATTTCACTTAAAATTTCATTTCCATTTCAATTTCATTTCATAAGCGAAAAATGAGCATTATTTTCCTAATTAAATAATTATAGATAAATACGGTTCGTGACAGCCTCCTATTGTTACAATTTTATATTTGCCACATAAAAGGTAGTACTGGTTAGCTTGATGTTTTCTTACCTCTAATTATATCCCGAAGAATGATACTTGAGTTTGGAAAGCATGATAAATTAGAATGGACTTAGTTGTACGCCAAGTAGATTGAATTCTTTGACATGTCCCAAAAACTAATATTTGGTAATGAATTACTATATACAACTTGGAAAAAAATCAACATGTTTCACATAGGTTAAAATTGTATATTATCAATGCATGTATTAAGAGAATTTGGGAAGCCCTCTACAATTTGATAATATGTCACTTTCAAATAGAAAATATAGTGATAATTTTGTATAAGCACTTCTAATACAAAATAAAATATATGCCATGATGTCGTTCATATGTGAATTGTTTTATAAAATATATCAGTACAAATAAAACCAATAAAAATACACTATTATAGATGCATTATTTGATTCCTAACATTCATTAATAATTTATTTCCATGGTTTATTATGATTACCCATGAAAAATAATCATATGGTGTTGTAAATATTGTGAGTAGAATATTCTTAATGATAGCTTTTTTAATCTATAAAAAATGGGTCTCTACAAAAGATATTGTAAATATCGTCTTCACAAATGAGTATGTACATATCAACCTAATGCAAACCATTTTATCAAATAGGGATAGGAGGGTCCATAGAATGTTTTGGTTTGTATTATGATTAATGATGGATACAAAATTAATATTTACGTCTAAAAAACTTTATTGGAAAATAAATAGAAATATATAATTTTTTAAAAAAATGATTTTTCTTATTCTATGAATGTAATACTTGAATTATTCTTGCACATTGGATGTGATATTTCCCAATGTTCACTATAGTCACAATCGTTCTCTTCATAGGTCAATGAACACGTGCATTTAAAGTATTCTTAGGGTTTTATCAATCAATAACATAGAAGTAGTCCCATGTGTCATGTTGGAAGAGACATCATTTAGTGATAACTTTAAGAAAAAAACCCTAAAAAGTTATATCAAATTAATTTTCATAGAAAATTGATGTCTATTTTTGAAAAAAAAAATCTCCATGGGAAATTTGTGTACATATTCATAAAAGTTATTTTTACTTGGAAAAATATAAATTGATTCACAAAAATAAAATAATTTGTTGGGAAAGGCTAGGGGCCTAGCTTGATTGGCAAGAGCTTCCTATGGTAAAGCATGAGGTCTAGTCTTAGCCCAACTCACGTGGTACTAAATGATGAGTCATGATGTTAAAAATTTTACCAGGCACACTGCAATTTAAAGGGGGGCTACTTGATTCCTGTAGTCTAAATATTAATAATAATTTGTTGAGAAAATTATCCATTGATTCAAAGAAAAAAGTTATTAAGAAAATTATCAACTAGGCTTTTAAATTTGTATAATTTGGATGCCAAAAATATTATGTTGGAAAATGATATAAATTAATTTGTTTGGTGAATGTTCAACATGAATTGTCTTACATTAGCCATCATTTTATGAATAATGATAAATGACAAAATATATTTGTCATGCCTAGATTTGTGGACACACATTTTAGAATAAGCCACTATGCTGGTAGTTGTAAACGTAAAGTTGAAGGACTGTCAATTGTGAAATGGCATTTTTATGAGTTCCATGTTGGTCTCCCCTCTAGGAAATAATGAGGAGTATTATTTCCCCAAGGATGATATGGCATCTTTGGCATGAGATTTTGAAATGACCCATAACATTTTGTAGTCAAAATTAAAATATATAACATTAATCATTGAAATGATAACAAACAACCATCTTGTATTCCTATCTATGTGCTTAGTACTCAAACAAAATTGGTTATTGGAATACTCATCTTCAACCATATTGGATTTGACATCTTCATAGAATGGGGTCATTTCTTCTTTCTCAACACTTTAGTCTTTTGCCATTTTTATAAATCAAATAGGCTTAGAAGTGGATTTGATACCATATTAGATCCAAGATTAAACTCTTGTAATCTATGTAGAAAAGATGGATTGTATGATTTTTTTTTTATTGATAACAGATTAATATATATTACTTAAAATAGAAAAGTATTACATCCAAAGAGCAGAAAGACATTTTGCCAAACTATGGGGTCATGCCCTTATTACAACAAGGAACCTAACAAGACACCATCCCACCATGGCCAACAACCACAAAAGGCCACTTACAGCCACAAAAAAAACACACTAAAAAAGGCCCCTAACATCCCATAGAACCTATCTACTAAACCACTCCAATGCCTCTTCTCTTGAAAAATTGGGGATACCCCTGCTGGTTCCTGCCTCCTGCAGCATGCTCCCTCCACCTGGCATCGTTCCTGGCCTGCTTCCACACAGAGACCCACGCTCCACCACCTTCACCTACTTCTTTGGAATCTGGTGATGAACCAAAGGCCTCCCATCTGCGTCTAGAGGGACCTCAGACCGAATGGGGTCACCTTGCCATGAATCTTCACTCATTCAGTCGGCCCCAGTTTACGCACAAACTCCACAATCTGGCCCCAACCTATCCTTGCTTCTTCCACCTGTAGTGCAACCGACTAGGAAGCCGACCAGATGACAAAGGGCTGCAGTGCCCCCTCATCCACCCCAATTCTCCTCCGCGGGCCTTCCACCAACTTCAACCCCTCGCCAATGACAACACGGGCCACCACATCCTGCAAGCCACCCGCCCATTTGGGTCTCAATGCCAGGGAAGAAACCCGTTGCACTTCCTCCACCGACTTACCTACCTGCAAGGCCAGAGCAGCAAAAAGCGATGAAATGTCAAGGTTTGTTCTCGGCCGCCAATCTTGAGTCAGGAATTCCTCTCCAAACAGCAACCTCATAGCCCCCTAGAAGTCTTCACCATCCACTCTGAAGACATTCATCAACCTAATCCTCGAGATCAGCCCACGAAATGTAGGCAATTGCCCATCTGACACCAAAGAAAAATTTACTTCCATCCTTTCTCACTACTGCACAAAAGAAAACCTGCCCACTCCGCCGACCACCAAGCAGCCACCACAAAATGCCAGGAAACGAAACACAAAAGCCTTTAAAAGGCACCACCATCACATGTCATGATTACTCCACATGCCTCACAGAAAACTAAGCATCATCGCCAGTCACTCACATGGATCGCCTCCATCATCATCCATCACCGCAAGGCCACTTGCAAAAACATCGTAGATCACACTCTACGAGGATCTTAAATCCCACAGTACCATGGCTTCAAAAGGTCACTTCAAATCGAGCTCAGGTTCACTTTTCTATGGTGAGCCATCTTACTAAGTTCAAAATTGAGGGGACTAAGATTTCTAAAGTCCTCGAACAAACTAAAATTATTTTCTAAGGAGCCATTCGCTCCCACATTTGATAGTTTGTCAGCTTCCAAGTTTGCTTCCCAGAGGACATGAGTCACCTTAAAATCTTCAAAACCGCCCAAAAGAAGTTGCATTCTTCAGACCTTCTTGTCTAAGTGCCACGCCTCCATTCAGCCTCGAGCTATCCCGCTCACCACAACTTGAGAGTCTCCTTCCAAATGGAGTTTCTTCACTCCCAGTTTCCCAACCATTAGAATAGCTTCTAACGCTGCTTGACACTTAGCAACGTTGTTCGACCCATCCACCAGTCTTTTAGCACCAATTGCCAGCGTGTCACCCCAATCATCTCGAGCAATCACCCCAACACCAGAAACCCCCAGGTTGCCCCTTGATGCGCCATCAAAATTAATCTTAATCCACCCCTTTTCTGGTGGAGTCCACTCAAGGATTGATTGGCCCTAACTCTGAAGATTAGCCCTCAGATGCCCATTAACAGGCCTAAGATGAATTGTATGATTATGAATTCATTTTATTTCTAAAATATATGCAAGATGTATGATGTTTTAGAATGAAATACATTTGAAATAATTTAAATAAAATTATAGTTGTGACTAGCTAGCTAAACTTAATTTCTCATCTTGATTTCAACCCATAGCCCCTTGATTGAAATAACATTTACATCAACACTTATGCCTATGATTATCATATTTGTAATGCTTAGATGGTGTTATTTCATACTTATGACTATTATCACATGTTTGTGGACCTTGTTGGGAGAATAATACAAATACCTTATTTCTCATCTTCATATTTTTCTTCTAATATAAGTCTTATTAACTCATCACATTTTGCCACATAATGATATTTATCACTTATTACATATTTATTGGGTTCTAAATGATCATATATTTTCCACCTCTTGTCTAATTTCTTGCATCCTTTGCATGAAACCAACTACAAAGGGAATAGATTTCATCACTAATATTTCTCTACTAACTATGATTATAGTTATACCTTCATTTGTTTATGGTTTCATGCCAACAAACTAAGAATGAGAATTTCTAGAGGTATCTAATTCTTTTTATATCTCATGTTATTATATCATGAAATTTATACATTTAATTTGACCACTTAGGTATAGAGATAAGAATCTAATACCAATAAATTCAATTAGCAACCAACAAAAAGGCCATGATTTATGTCATTACTGCACATGTCATGATGATGCACTATATGTAGATGTTATCATGGGTATTGCATCCTATGCATGTAAGTGGCTACTTTTCCTCATCTTGTAGTATGGAAAGGGATAAACAATACCATATGACTTAGTAGAGATATGTTAAGATATTGAGGGGAAATAAGGCCTCTTTGCATATGACAAGCGCATGTTGGCTCATTTATACAAATGCATAGGTCCATGGATGGTTCCAATATAGGTATTAGGGTCATGTCATTGTTATATATGTGAGTTTATGAGCATACCCACATTCCTCATTATTTTTTATTATCATTGACACTAGAAGTAGGTAGACTGATTCTACTTGAATAGGACCTAGTTACTTTAGGAGATTGAGAGAAAGGACTGCCTTCTCAAGATGACATTAAATCTTCGACTAATTATCTCTAGTAGATATCACATGGTAACCATATAGTGAGTTAATCTCAATATAATTGAAACATGTTAGTTAGGTCAAACTAAAAGGTCTCCATTAGGTGGTATCCTTGGCAACTCGTATGTGTGTGTGTGTGTGTGTCCACCCCTTTTTTATGAATCCTACTTTTCTATAGGGTAGTTAGTATTAACTGGGTCCATTTGATTTGAAGTCACCCATAGATAAATACTAAATAAAGATGGATGCGAGTGTTTTATAAGTCATCTCACTCTTTAGTTAGAATAATGTTTTTATCCCACAAGCATGTGATGGTAAGAGTTGTATTTTTCAAGACTCTATATATTGTAATGAATTTGTAAATGAAAGATATCTTGAATATTTATAATTGGAAAGTATATTCTATTGGGAGGTTTCCCCCTTAATGTAGAGGTGTGAGGATAATAAAAAACATTCTATTTTTTTCATTTCTACATTTTTTTGTGTCCAATTTATTTTATTTATAAGTTCATTACAAGTGGCACAAAGTCTCTTTCTATGGCTACTTCTACATGTATATTCACTAGTATAGATTTTTCTATAAATATCCATCATATGCTCCCACCTCACCCTAGAGGGATCTTGGTGATTAGAAAGTGGTTGCAGTTATGGTCACATTAAACTATTATGAGTTTTACTATTAAAAAAAAATTCACCAATTAATTTTTCATTATAGGTTAAAACCCTATGCCACTAGTTTCCAAATTTCCTCAAAAGAGTCATTATACTTAGATAAAATAAATTCCAAATAAATACCATATATTGAAGTGAAGAGTATTTGGTTCTGATACCTAGGTCTTAGACACAATCTATATATAGTTGTGCACTTACACATACCTTTAGGTATATCAAAAATGCCCTCTAATATTTTTTCATATCCTTCTCTAAAGTAACCTTCAATTATCTAAATTTTATGATACATCAATAAGTGGTTAGCCTTGGGAAGTTACCATGTTCCTCATAAATGGAATAATGGGTTATGGAAGTGGTCATAATCCTTCATATTTAGCACTCTAAAATATGGAGATGAGACTATTTACGAATGAGAGAAGTATATTGGGGATACCACAAACTAGAGACTACCTATAACACCTTCCCTTTTATCCCTACTTGTGTATTATTTATCCAAAATATTATTGATCCATTTTTTTATTTTAGTTATGTATTTGGATACTAGATATTAGTTAGATAAGATACCAGTGTTATTGCTCCATAGTAGTGTATCTTGAAATTCCAAAGTCAATCATCTTGCTCTTAGATTTGAATCTTTCAAAGTAAATCTCTCCTAATATAGCCACAAATTATCAATATTGATTAAGAATTTAGTCGAGGATAAGAAATTCTAGGATATATTTTACCCTTTTTGTTGGATTGTCCTATTATACCCATCCCTTTTGATGTTCACAATTGTTGATTTGCATCGTATAATGTCATCATGTAGTGTATGATGAACTGCAATAGTATCACAATTGTCCACATGAAGAACTAAAGAAGTATCATGATAAGGTATGTCGTCATGACGAGCATGAGATGTAGGAGATTGATCATCATGAATCACATCATCATATTTAAAAGATAATTTTTCATCTAAAAAACATGGTTAAATCGATTTAAAGTATCATGAAATGTAGAGGAAAAATACCGCCATAAAGTACAAACAATGTCATGAATAGGTAAAGGAGGTGCAACCTCTCTACATTGAATATCATATATTACTAAATGGTGAAGGTACCTAATGAGTATCCAACATATCATTATCACTAACCATATAAGAGTAGGAATGACATGAGTCTTATGGATAACTAAAGATGTCTAAAAAGAAAAGATGAGTTGTAAGAAACTTAGCGGAGGAAAAAACTAATACATGATATCTAAGAACACCTTCATAAAAAGCACATTTTCATCCATAGCATTAAAGGTCACGAGAGCATCAAGAATGGACGGATCATGGGTTACAAAAGATAGAAACATGTCAAACCATAAACATATGCATGCATATTTGTCAAGGAAGATGACCTAATAGTTTTGGAACGACATATTTCCATGAGTAGGTGAGTGAGATGAAAGAGATAAATAAAAAACTATAATTAAAACATGATGAGTATATACAAACAAAGACATATTCAATCTCTAAAAGATTAAAAAAGAAATGAGAAATCAAAACAAACCCAAACATAAAACCCCTAATAAAAATAAAGATACAACCAAAAAAAATATAAAACTAAATAAAAAATAATATGAAAATACAATTTTCATCATTGCAATTACTTTGCCATAAATTATTTTCAATTTTTTAACATTTATTTCCTTTCCATCTTTAATTCTAATATTTAAAAAATATTAATTTTATATTAAAAAAAAGAAAGAGAAAATGAAACTGAACCTTGATCATATGAACGTGAAATGGAAGCCTCTCGAATACGATATACCTGCACATGTCTTGACATGCACATAGTCAAGAGGAGTGATTTATACACAAGAAGCTTCCCAAACTTTGACATCACCATGAGAATTAGTCGACAACACTCTCAAATCATATGAAGTCAGAAAATTGACTCTTTATATTAAATATGCATGCACGTTTTTTACCAGCTTGAATCCCTGAACCCAACTCTTACCATTCTTTCTCAAATACATTGTACTTGTTTTCATCTTATTGCAGTGATTCGAACTGTTGAATAAATCCACTGTTGGATCTTTATATAGGGGAAGAAATCCACTGTTGGATTTTTATATAGGGGAAGCGTATTAGTAGCTGTTATAGTTAGTTTACATATTTACATAGATTTCGACATTGTTTTTTGGTTGTCTTTATATACGACTCAATTGCTGTCTTGTTTTCATCCAGAAAAAAAAAACCATGGAAAAATCTCAAGCCATTTGTGCATGCCCCAATCAATGGGGGTCTCTGTGTTCAACACCATCCAAGCAGACTGAAATGGAGTCCTGCACCTTTGTTGAGACAGATATCCATGGCTTCAAGGAGCTTGTGCAGAAACTTACTGGTCTTCCAGAGGGGACCAAGCTTCCTCTCACCATCCCTGCAAGAAATTCAAAGAAAGGTAGTCCAGTAGCAGGGACCAAATCAGATTTCAAGATCCAGAAAAGAAACAAAGCTCAGAGAAAATTAGAGATTGAATTGGGTCTAAGTGATCCTCATAACAGGTTATTGTTTGAGTGTAATGGTTATGTTTCATCATCCCCTGTAATGCTCAGTCCAGTCACTCCTCTTGAGCCTAATCTGTTCACTTGTTACAGCCAGTCATGCTCTTCCTGTGAGCAATCCTCATGTTTGAGAAAGGAAGAAAAAGAGAAGTTCAGTTTTGGGGATTCACCAAATTCTGTGAAAAGCAAGCCAAAGCTGCTTCCTCTGTTTCCCCTGCATTCTGCAACACAACTCACCAACAGTTAATTGTTGTACAAGGAGTTTTTTCTTTTGAATTCCTGAGATTTTTTTTTGGGTTCTACTGTAGCAGAGCATAAAGAGAACATCATTTTGTTTGATGTGAATATGAGGGATATTTGTTTTAGTTGAATTGTTCAAGTTTTTCTTTGGACAATGAATGATGAATGGATTGGATTTAAAAGATATAAAGCTGAGATTTCAAGCACTACCAGAGTAATCTTGAAATCTGTTCTTGTGTGTTTTTTTTCTTTATTCTTGTCTGGTTTTGTTTAGAGATATACTGTCTATAATAAGAGACATAGTGTATCTAGTTTTGGTTGATGATTTAGTGAGTGTGTTTAGATTTGTTATCCATAATTAGATTATATGTAATTTTCTTTTATATAGAAATAGTAAAGTGATTTTTTTTAATTAATGAGAAGATATTTTTAGGAAAAGAAGAGGCATATTGTATCTAGTTTTTGTTGATGACTTGGTGAATGTGTATGAATTTGGAGGAGAGGGAAGCATCTAAATCCTAGACAGCTAGATTATATGCAATCTTATTTTATATAGAAATGGTGAAGTGAGTGAAGTTATGAAAGAGAAGACATTTTGACAACAAGAACTGTGAGGCAGCATGAGTCCCTGCCTAGTGCCAAAAACAGGCAAAATTGATTTGTACAAATGCAGATGTTTGTGTAAAACATGGGGGAGGATGTTATTTTATTTTATAATATTATACAAGAATATTAAATATTGATATTAAAAACAATAATAACATTAATTGAAAAATAAATTCAATATTAACAAAAAAAATATTATATAAATTGAACATAAATACAATTAAATTCTGAAATAAATTAAATTTAAAAAATTAATACTATATAATTCAAGTAAAAAGTTCAAAATAAATTAAACTATATTAAAATTGATACAATTTACATTTTAACTTTTACATTAAAAAATACAAATAAAATCATAATAAAAAAGCTCAGGTAAAACCGGGAATAAATTGGCCCTGCGGAAAACTCCCTAACCCTAGAAACGTAGAGCGTCCAGCCATTTTTGGGGATCCAAACCCTAGCCACTTTGCCACCGTCGCATCCTATAATAACCTGAAATTTGACATCATTAACAAAACCCCTGCTAAAAATTCCTCTCCAATTACCCCAAACCCTCGTTAAAAATTCTACACCAAAAAAAAGAAGCTACCTTTGGCAAAATTTGGCTTCCATCATCGAGTGTTGCAATGCTTGAGTTGTCTTGCCTTTGGTGAATTGTAGAAATCTTTGAGCCGAATCGAATAGTATTTGTTTGCAGTCCTTGAGCCAGGGTTTGGAGAAGCTCTTTACGTACGCACATCATGGTCTTGCAGATCGATAGTCTTGGTGAGGCCGCTGGTTGTAGATAGCGTGTAAATTCTTTTCAGAAACACAGGTAAAAAAATTTAGAATTGTGAAATTAATCATAGTTTCGAAAAAAAAAATTAACGGCAACAACCAATGATAAAAGCCATTTATCTCTTAATTCCTACACTACCTACCCCCCTTTATCATTTTATTATTTCTTCTACTTACCCTTTAATCCTACTCAGCCATTTATCTTTTACACCTCTTAATCTTATCCCTCCATTTCTTACAATGTCTTCTATATAAGAGGATACTCTCCTTCATTATCAACCCCAAGCATTCTATTCAGATAATGAGCATTCTAATCAATCTTATGCGATCAATCTATCAACCACACTTTTGATCTTTGTTGAGCTCTTGTGCACACATAAAATCTGAGAGCAAATATATCAAGCAAGATCAATGGAGATAGGAAGAATGAAGATTCAAACCCTAGTGAACATGTGATGGTATAACCTTTTTTATTTTCTTGATTTACATTGTCTTAGGTAATCTTCATATGTTATGGTGGATCTTTGTTGTTGTTAGGCTAGGGTTTTGTGGTTGAATTCATTTAGCCTTTAAATATTGTTGTTTCCATTATCCACTTTTCACCATACACAAATTGCTTTTAGGGTTTTCCCTTTTTAGGTTCTTTTTATAAGGATTGATCCCTTTTGTAATTCATTAATCTGATTATTATTATTGCATATTCTTGCTTTGGGTTTTCAAAGCAATCTTTGTGTTTTATGAATCTTTTGTTATTGTGATAGGTTACTTGCATACAGGTGTTCATTGGGTTCTGTGAGGTTGTATTTCACAACTTTTACAATATATATATATTAACATCATCATACCAATATACAATAACTATACATATGTATGTGCATCTATACATCTTGTATATATATGTAACCATATGAATTCATATATCCATTTATATCTTTACTATTGATAAATATATTAACAAATGAGAAGACATATTATAAAAAGAATATTCCTTCTCATAACCAAAAGATAACTATGATGCAAGAGCATCCAATGGTGTAAGGGAAATCTTGCATCACCCAAAATATTGTATTTTCCTTTTGTTTTATAGTTTTCTTTATTTTTTTTGGAGCCCATGATGACATTCATGAGGTGTAGGATAATCAAAAGCTTAAAACAACAAAAAATATTCACTTTCTATTTTTATTAAGCCGACCTATTTAAGGTTGTATGGACATGGAAATTGACCCAATGAGAAAAAATGAAAAATAAAATGATTGGTGAAAAAATCATCTCAATATCCTGCACCATTTGGAATATATTGAATTTTTTGTCTTAAGAAATTTCTCAAATGAAGTTTCAAACTCAAAATTGAGGACCGTAGAAGCCTCAATTTTGTTTAAAAATTAGACAAATAGATCTTCAAATAAATTTGGTGTTGTAGATTTCTTTGCAATCTTTCCAATGATATGTTATAATAGCAAATCAAACACCCAAGTCCAAAGTTATGGCTTCCAGGAGTTGTGCCACCAAAACTCAAGTTTTAATGAAAATCCACTTGGGCAGGAAAATGAACCACTAGGCACCAAAAAGTAGAAAATTTACACTTCCTAGATACTTCTAAGGTAGTTATTAGTGCTTAATAAAGAGGTGAAATGAGGTTTACATGGGGATATAACCATCAAGACAAATTGTGGCTCCAGATTGAAGGGTTTGCTTAGAGAGTTGATTTTCTTTGTAATGCTTTGAGCCCATGTGATTGTAACTTATAATTTTTTGAATTTTGTAGTTCTCATTTCATTGGGATAATAGAAATAAATTCTTTATTTCTTGCATTTTTTGTTTATTTCTTCGTTGCTGTGTGTTTGGGTTTGTAAGGGGGGTACCCTTCATCAAGTGGTATTAGAGAAAAAGTTTCTGAGCGTGTAAATAGGTCATTGAACATGACACAATTTGTGTGGTCATGGCTTTGTGAGAAAAGTGAGAAAAATGCCTCCATGAAGGAATTGTGGCAGAAAAAATGTTGTTGTGACAGACAGGGATTTTAGAGCTCTTCAAAGACAAGTTGAATTACTACATGAGGAGATGTCTAGAGAGGTTGATATTAGAGGAAGAGATGAAAGTGAGGATGAATTTGAAGGAGAACAATTAGAAGAAGAATAAGTAGCAATAAATCATGAAGAAGATAGAATTTTGAGGGTCATTTCCAAGATTGGAAAGAGGCCAAATATTAAGGTTTCTACATTTGTTAGAAATCTAAATCTAGAGGAATTAATCGATTGGATCAATGATATGGAGGATTATTTTGAGCATGAAGAGGTAGAAGATCCTAAAAGGTTCAAGTTTCCAAAGAACCAAGCTAAAGGGTCATCCCAATATTTGGTGGAAAGAAGTTCAATTTGGAAGAAATAGAAGAGGAAAAGATAAAATAATGAGATGTGATTAGATGGTGGAAAAATTGAAGAGTTCATTTTTGTTGACTATGAGCTTGTTTTTTTGAAGAAGATAAAAGGATTGACACAATTAGGAAAATATATCACCATTGGAGCTCTGATACCATGTAGGAGTAGATGGGTGACTCCTCAACACCCTCAGAATCTCTGGTAGACCAAATTTTCTTTCACATGAGAATGGAAAAAATAAATTTCATAATAATGCATGGATTGAATCACTTTGAATATGAAATGTACAATGATATGTCTTTCTTATATAGGAAAGGTATGATGGGGTATGACAATTACCTATTAGTGTTTCCAACTGATGTCTCCAAATATCCTTTATGAGAAGCCAACCTCAGTGTTCAAGGGTTTGGATCAGTGGTCAACTGACATGATAATAACTAGAGATAAGGAACTAGTTATATCCTCTACACTTTAGGCTCTATTAGACCTAGGTGGGCATCCCTTTAATAGTACTTTTATAATCCTAATTCTCCTTTTCTAATACTACATCAAATATACTCTCAATATACTAAGTGAATCAGAGAAATTCTTAACTTCATTGGATATGGCTTTTATCCTTAACTTATGTATTATGAGTCATTGTGAGAGTCAATTTGTCCTATTACTTAAAATTTATTTACTCAAAAACAAAAATTGAATATAAATATTGATGGATTTTCTTGATTTCAAGTACCAATTTTAGAAATACAATCTTATGACCAGTGCCTATCCATTGGGCTAGATGAACCATTATTACAATATAAAATATGCATGTATTGCAACATTTTTTGCCTTATATAACTAGCACTTGGTGTTAGTCATAGCATAAAATGAATATTCTAGTTGCATCCCAATCAAGTATGACCTCTACAAAACCTTAATGAATGAACAAAGAAATTTATTTAATCTCCTACTTTAGAAGAAGCTCAAATTCATACAAACTCAGTAGTATATTGCAAAGGTAAAATAAAAAAACCTTGACTTATTGATTAAACAAGATTTTGGAGCACAAGTGATGAGAACAACTTGGAAAACATTGAATTTGATTTCAAGATGATTTTATAACTACAAATTACTTTTACATCTCCATTGTAAAAAGAATGCAAATAGGAAATGAAATTGGAAATAGTACTATATTGCAAAACCTATGGACTTTCTGTATGCAAATTCACTCTTAGTGAAAAAGCTTTTACAATGATCAAATAATACTTCTAATATGAACATAGAGAGTCGACACAAGGACTTGGATATCCTTTTATAGAAAAATAAGGATGCAACAAGATTCGAGCCTTTTACAATTTCAAAAAGTATTAGGTGATCACCTGACAAAATAAGACACACAACTTTTTAGATCTTCTGACAAGGATAGACATTCTCCTTCCTTGCTCCGCAAGTGGTAGTTGTTGTAGATGATTTGGAATTCTTCTTTTCTTTACATGAGCTCTCTTATCAAGCTGGAGGATCAAATAACCCAACATTTCTATTAAATACACATGGATAGAGAGCAACTTACCATATCTTTACAAAAGATATACATTAAATAGAGGAGATGTCAGTCAAAATTCTCTAAAATTGGCATATACAAGCCACCTAATTACAATTAATATCCCTTTTCATCTATACAAGTCAAGAGAAAAAGGAAAGACAAAAATTCAAAAAAGGCAAAAAATACTAAATTAAAAAATTTAAAATTGTAGAAATAGTGAGAGAAAAGAATCAGAAAGATCTCAATCCACCATGTTTGTATTGTTGAAGTCTCTTAATATGTTTTTGGTAATTTTCATCATCTATTGCAATCCTGGCTACCTCCACTGGTCATTCCACTATCAAGCCTTGATAATGCATCAAAGTAAGTCTCCAACTTCTTTAATATCCGTGTTTCATAAAAAAAATATCAACCAACATGGGATCCAAGGTAGTCTTGATCTCATCTTTCCAATTTGATTTTGATCTCAAGACTCTTCTCCCTTCAAGATTGCTTCTTTCCTTGTCAAATAGGACAAGCATATGACAAGTGACGAGACATTGGAAGCTTTAGAGTTATAACGTAATCCTTTGAGTGTACATCCTATGAGTGATGAAAATTTTGTTTCATCACACTATACCTTAATCTGAAATCTATCATAATTTTATGTAGATGGGAAGGGAGAGGTTTGAATAGAGAAATATCCAACACCTTGATTGTCTTGCTCAAATGAGATTGAGTGCAAGCAAGAAATATTTTCCACCTTAAGTGTTTGTGGCAAAATCCTAGGAGCTCCTTGTGTTCATCCCAAGCTGCATATACATGGTCAAGAATTCCATTAAACTTGGGTTTTAGCAAGGCATGTGTCATCTTTATGACTTCCTTATTCTCCATTCTCGAGGCATCCAAATTTAACAAGTCAATTTCATTATTCATCCTTGTAATATCCAACGTATCTTGAGCCAAATCTCTTCTTAATCCAATACCCTCCTCAGAAGGATATTCTTGTAAAGCAGAAGGCTTGTATGTTGACCCTGAATACAATTGTTCTTCAAGTTATTTGACTCTATCTCTTAGGATGTGAACCTCCTCATCAACCTTCATTGCAATATTGTGGGAAAATCTTGTGGCAGAAGTATTTGTCACTCTCTTGACAATCAAACTTACAAAAAGTTGATCCATTTCTTGATTTAATGTTGGTCTTTGTGTAACTAGATTTAAGCACCAAATAACTAGTTGATCCAAGTGATCATAAAAAAAGTACCAAAGAGCAGTTTATGCCTTTGTTTAGGATCCATAGTCTCCAATCCAATATCATGTCTTCTCCTTAGAGCATCAAATGCAATAGCAGAAGAAATATCCCACCCTTCAAGAATAAGTACACCACTCTTCTTTACTACTTGTCTCCCCATTTCAAGGGTCATGATAGCTAACTGTTCCTTTGCAACTTTCAAAAGTTCATCCTTTATTATAATCTCTTCTCTTCTCTCAAAATGTCAAGATGAATACCCTTCCCTATTTGCATTTCATCCATCATATTCCTTATCATGAACCACTAAAACTCCCTTGTATGAAATCATCATCATCACTCATAAATTTATCATAAGCATTGAGCCTTATGTCTTCATTGAGGTCCCCACCTAACTTGAATGAATCAAGGGGCCATTCTTGAGAGGGGTCC
Source organism: Cryptomeria japonica (assembly GCF_030272615.1). Taxonomy (NCBI): domain Eukaryota; kingdom Viridiplantae; phylum Streptophyta; class Pinopsida; order Cupressales; family Cupressaceae; genus Cryptomeria; species Cryptomeria japonica. Next base: position 906,152,455 of record NC_081407.1, read on the forward strand.
TCTGTCCTCACACTAGGGCTAATGTCAAATCTGTGTGGAGGCATAGGTGCCTCTCCTTGCAAGTCAAAACCTTTATAAGATTGGAAAGGAATGTCTCCACCAAGAGACAAAATATGTAGGGGAGTTAAAACCCTAGGGCTTTCTGGAATCTAATGGGGTTGTCCACTTGAGGAAGAGGATGCAACCATAGGCTTCTTCATGGTAGCCTCAATAAGTAACCTAGGTGGTGGAAGGAGCTCTTGAAATGGTGGTTGTGGTGTCTCAGTAGTGGGAGGCATGGATGATGGTTCCTTAAAACTAGGTGGAGAAGATGGTGGAGGGGAAGCAAGGCCAATGGGAGAACCAATAGATTGAGGAGAGTCAAGATCCTCTTCTTCCACTTGTTGGACTTGGGGCTCTACCACCACCCTAGGCCTTTCATGAGGTAGAGGCATCTGGTTTGCATCCTTATATGCACGAAAAATGTTCCTCATCCTTGCTTTTGGTATCAATAACATCTCCCATGCAAGGGAATATGAGTTGTCAGCTCTCCTTTTCTTATGCTCCTCATACTATATTTTGTACCATCTTTCCTTTATCTTCAACACCTCATTGTAATCAGCAACATTTTTGATAAGATCCTCCTCATCATCCCATTGATGTTGTTGGGGCTTTTCCTTCCCAATTCCCTAGATAAACCATTCAGAGTCATAGTATCTATACTTGGCTTGGGGGAGGTTATATTTGTTCAACATAACATCCAAAATATCATAAGCTTTTTTATTTGTAAAGTGATACATTCCTACAATGACTTCCCTAAAAACGAAGGTGGTGTAGGAATTCATAATCTTTCCTACCGTAACCTTGCACTTGGTGCCAAGCTAGTTTTGAATTATATCTCTAATCACAAATGGGTAGAGATCATCAGAGCTAAATACATGGATTCTGACAATCCTAAGAGAATATTCACAGTTCTTGACCCACCTCAGGGTTCCCAAATGTGGAATTTTTTAGTTAAATTCATATCAATCCTTCTCCCATATTTGACTTGGATTATTCATAATGGTTAGAAGGAAAACTTCTAGTATGACTCTTAGAACGGTTATCCCCCTTTATGCTCAGTTGGTGGTTTGTAGGATATTAGAGAGATTTTTATTATTTCTTGGGGGTCAAAGGTTAAAGACTACTTTTATCTCTCCAATTTCGACAATGTTAAGGTTCAATGAAAAGATGTGTTCAGTGTTCAAGATACTATGTACCAAAAGAAAATTCTCTTTCACGAGCTCCAAAATAGACCAGTTTTCTTCAAGGTTGATTTCGATAATCTAATTTGGACCCCTTCACAATCGGGTTCTTTCTTAGTAAGTCAAGGATATAAGTTGTTAACATAAAGAAAGGTTGATCCTCAGAGTAGAGGCTTCTCTTTTTGTTGGACAAGTGCAATCTTACAAAACTTGGCTTGCCCTCAAAGGGTGAATTCTAACTAGTGATAGATTGTCACATCTCCACCTAGCTCAAACTTTTAATTGTGTCTTTTGCAATGAGAAAGAAGAATCAAGAGACCACCTACTCCTTAAATGCTCTTTTTCTCAAAAGTGTTGGTTATGGATTTGTAATAAACGTCATTGGTTTTCTCCCCTCCACTCAAATCTGCTTCTAGTCTTTAATGTCTAGCCTAGGTTATTCAAAGATTCCTTCTTTTCTTTGAATCTAGGAAGTAGCCCCTGCTATCCTTATTTGGAATATCTGGTGGGAAAGAAACAAAAGAATCTTTAGGAAGGAATTTTCAAATCTAGGACCAGTCATAAATAAGATTGAGCTCACAATCTGAGAACTAGTAAAGGCCTACAATTCTAAAAATAAGAGACTAGACTCTCCTTTTACTTCATGGGACGATGAATTTTTAAAGGAGTGGAAGTATCTGAATTTTTCATTCAAGGGAAGCCTTCTCAATAACACTGGAAAAAAAAAATAGAAAGGAAATAAGATGGAAGCCTCTTGATCAAAACTTCTTCAAATTAAACTTTGGTGGGGCCTCCAAAGGTAATCCAGGTATCTCAAGTACTGGGGTAGTGCTAAGAGATTGCAAAGGTAAGAGTGGATAGCCGGTATGGAAAAAATTCCCAATACTACAAACAATATTGCAGAGACATTGGCTCTTCTGTTTGGAGTCAAGTTGGCAAAACAAAGCAAAGTTAAAAACATGATTTTTGAAGGTGATTCATTGAATACAGTCGCAAATCTCAAGGAGACAGGGGTTTCAAACTAGAAAATAAACTATATTATTCAGGAGATTAAGAATCAATTAAGATGGTTTGACAACTTCAACTTGACTTATTGCTTCAAAGAAGATAATGGTTTGGTTGACCTGTTGGCTAACAAAGGTTACCTCTTCACACAAGGTAAAAAGATTCTACTTCCAAATGATTTTTCAAGTATACTAGACTTGTCCTCAAGGCATCAAAGGATTTCCCATTTTCATCTGCAGATAAGCCTCTATCTAAGCTTAAACTTATGACCTAGTAATTCTTGTATTAATAATTGTTTATGTTTTATGTGCATATTCGTACCAAATAAAAGATGATGCATTTGTAACACCTCTTTATGGTTCTTGAACTAATCGAGGAAGTATTTGTAAGATATTCTTATGTGTGTAGCTCGCTGGCATATGGGCTTTGTCCACTTGATGGATTTCTCACACAAGTTCTATACATGACAATCTTTCGACAATACTTGCAGAACTTTCACAAACTGTTCAAAGTGTCTCATATATAGGAGACAAGACAGAGTAGTATTTTAAAAATCCAGGTGGCAGGATCTCTCATAAGATGTATTGAGATCAACATCTACAGAGTCTATTTGTTTCCCTCTTGGTGCCACCTTTGTTTTGCCCGAGAACTGGGATTTGTAGTTGGTGGCCTGGTTTTGCATTAATTTGAAGTGTGTGACATCATTCGCTCTTTCCCACAGCTCAGTACTTTCCTCTCCTTCACACCCGTTCTCTTCTAGATGGCGTTCGAAGTACTGGGCTGGCTCATGTTTTTCCAGGTTAATCTGCTACATTGGCACTTTTCCAAACAGAGTCATTATGCGACATGTGTACAATGGTTTTTAAAGGACTATGCACTTCAGATTTCTACGTTTCTTCATTATTTTCTTAGGTCTCCTCACGATGGCGTTCAGGGTGTAGCTTGCAAGTGCATACATCAACCTCCAGCGAATGGCATGGTGGACCCCTTTTCTCTGGATTCAGCTTTTGCATTTCTATGTTCAAGGGTGGAATCTGCCTTATATATACTTCTAAGCATCAACTGGTTGAGAGGAAATAGATTTCTTCTCCCATCGGAGGCAGCTTCAAGATTCGCTTCAGTTGTTATGGATTTAACTTGGTCTGAGGGAATCACAAAAATGTTAATTGGTGCTTTTCTCCACCCTTCTTTGTATACTTGGGAGGAAGTTTCTACAGGTTTGGCCTCTTATAATATTTTTTATGGGTCTCCCCTCATTGGGGGTTTTCTAAGTCGGCAAGATGTGATTGATGTTGATTCCATCCCTAGGGTAATTCTCATCTCAATTATGAACGATTTGATGGCTTCTTATGCATTTCCATTTCATGATTGGATTTTTCAGAAACAGGGATATAATTAGTGAGCCTCTCTTCTCTATCACTTTATCCAAGTTTGATGCACTGTGGGATGCCGAGGTGGATCAACATGGATACCCTCAGTCTTTTCCACAGCTCGATCAACTTACCTCATCAAAAGAATCGTCCTCTAGGGTTTAGAGTACAGACTCGGTCTAATTTTGCTACCCCTTTTTTGAAGATATATGCATTTCATCATTCATCTTTTGTAGGTTTGTGTCTTATGGCTTCTATTTTGGCCTCCCTCCTTGCTTCTGATGGCGTGTATGTTCATTCGATAGCAGTTTTCTCGATGCCTTTTTGTGGTCTTCTTCCCTAGGTGATTTTTAGGAAGATCTCTCACACTTTCGGTGACAAGTATTTGTTGACTTCTCTTCTGTGTTGTCCTTGATGACAAAATTGTTCTTGGATGATTCACTTGATTAGTTGAATTTCATTGGTTGTAGCAGATATTTTACAACACATGACCATCTTGTTTTATTAGTCTTACTGAAGGTATTTGATTTGACCTGGACAATGATGTGGATGAATAAGATGATGTGGCACAAATTATGCGGATCTCAAAATAGAATTATTTATTGAAAGTTTTTTAATGACTTTATGTTTTTATTGCCCGGGACTTCAAAGATCTTTTTATTTTGGCAAAGTATTTTGGTTTTCGAATACAAAGGAATTAAGCAAAGATATTTTCTTCATCGCTTTGAAATGTTTCAAACCCTAGCCAACATCATAGCACTTTCTCAAACAATTTTTTCCTTGGTAGCGTTTTTCAAGATGCGGTGGGTTTATTTTATTTCAAACACTGCTCAGTTTTTACCTTTAGAGTTGGAACAGGTAAATCTTTGGTATCTTGCAAGGATTCTTTGATTTTGGAAATGAAGAATAAAGGCTATTATTTTCTGTTACTTGCGTATATTTCTGGACAGCTACATTGTTTCAGTTTATTGTTAAATAACTTTCTAATTACTTTTATTTGCATTTTAAGATGCAAACCAAAGTAAATAAGGAAGTTTTCAGTTTTACCGTCTTGGGTTCACTGAAAGAGGAATCTTCTTCATTTTTTTTAGTTTTTTAGTTACAGCGGTTGGGTTAACCCCAACTCAAGCAAGTGGTGACCTTGAGTTGGTGATGTTCACGAATGAAGGATGGCTTCATTGTTCTATCTATATATATTTTTTCTTTGCTTAAAGCAAGGAGTTGAGATTGAAAAATTCAAATAGAAAATCTCTTAAAAACAGAAAAGTTTTTGTATATCTACAGTATTGCAGATGATATTTCAGTTTCTAGGCTTAACAAAGGCAGTATAGTGGAAGGAGTTGGTGCTCCTATGAAAACAGATGTAATAGAGTTGAAGATTTGATGTTAATGAAAAACAGGTTCGAGTGGTTTTTCTACCCCATGAGGGTTTTCCACTCAGGAAAATAATTGTGTCATGTGATGTCTCATTGTTTTGTGCATTTCAGTTTATCATATTCTTGTCAAGCTCTGATACATAATTGGTCTATTATTTGTCATATTATCTATCATGGGTTATGCATGTTTATGTTACATAAATCTGTTTTATATGGCAGTGGGTTTTATTGCAGCACTCTGGTAATTTTCAGATTTCTGTTAAAGCATTAATAATGATTGTTACTTCTCAATAGAACAATCTATTTGAATGTTTTTGAATATTGTTTTAGTGTTGTATTGTGACTGTATCTTCTAGTTATTTTTAATTAAAAAGAAATCTATTCACTCTAATTCACCCCCCCCTCTTAGAGTGTTTCCACTTCCAACAGTATTTTGATGGAGTTTTCATCTGTTGATCGAGCACTTCATAGCAGTTTCTAGAATGGTCTTCCTTCTACAAAATTCTGACATCACACTTCCAAGGTCTCATATTTTGTGACAAACATATGACTTAAGCTGACTTCAATCACACCTCCAAGGGCTCAAGTTTTGAACAGATATTTGAATCATGTGGAATTCATTTTACTAAGTCGGCTTCACAATTTGATATTAAGGGCCTATCATCTTGCTCAAGTCTTTTTTTGACTGAGACACTTTGTGTTCACATAGTATCTTTGGACATCTGATGTTGGTTGTCCTGGTTCCAGTCTTGAGAAGGATGTAATCTTCTTGTAGTCCTTAGTATTATCTCTTCTTGAGGATGTTTTTTTCTCTTCACCATAGTTTTCTTCTCATTGTATATAATCCCATGTACTCTCGTATTATTATTAAATATATATTTTAGGCCTTGGCCTTTTATCTTAAAAAAAAAAAATCTGACATACTCACATTCAGGAAACAGAATATTAGAAGTAATATACAAAATCCCTTTCTAAAGTTATTGATGCAGGAGCATCCCGGGTCTATGAGCAATCTTGCATCAACCAAAAATATTTCCTTTATGTTTAATTCTTGTTCAGTTCAGTGTGTAGTTTTTTGTGTTCCTAACGGTAGGTGTTGGTAGTAGCTTTCTTTTCATTGCAGATCCTATTTTCGGTTTCCATGCTCGTTCATGTGTTTAATTCCAGATTTTCAATCCATTTGGATTCTTTTCCAGCTAGTTATCACTCTCAGTTTGACTATTTCTGGGTTCTAAGACAATTCTTGAGCTTACCGATTGGTTTTCCTTCATTTCTAGAGCAATTTCCTGGTGTGTGGATCTATTTGAGGTCTTGTCTGATATTCTTTAGCATGTGGCCGACCTTCTTGTTGATCCACACTTCTTGGTTGTTATTTTCAAGAGGAATTTCTTTCATTCTTAGGGCCGACCTAGTTACTCGTTTCATTTTTCCTGCATTGGTAAATGTAATCTTTTGTGGCTGACCCAGATATGTTCTGAAGGGTATATATAGGGTATTATGTAATCATTTGTGGAGGCAGTAGAGAGAAAGTAGAGATCAGAATAAGAATTTAGATTTGTGATTAGAGATCCGGTTGACTTTGAGAGTTCCGAATGGATTGTATCCGGCTTGTAGCCTGCATGTAACCGGTTGACTATCGGATGTTCTATGATGACTGTATGATGATAATCGGTTGGTTGTCGGAGGTTCTAAAACAATGATATGATATGTTTCTGTAACCTTTCTATGTTTTATTGTTGCTTTCGTTGTGTTACTCTTGTTACATAAGTCGATCAATTCTATTTTTAGGATTCACCTATTATGGTTGCATCAGTTATGGAAGACACACATAAGCAAACCTCGTCAGAGGCCGGAAAACCCAACAACTCCCATGCACAATTAATGAAATATTGATAATGATAATTCACAAATTTCCAAACATGAAGTAGACAATCTTTTCCTTCCAAAATCAAAATACATAAATTAAGAATAAGGAAAACACCAACCTGGAAATAAGAAGAATGGTCAAAATCTGAAGAAGATTGGAGCACAATCACAATCTAGAAAACGTCAATCTGCTCAATCTTTTCCAACACTTCACAACAACAATGAAAAATTCCAAGACACGATCCACAACCGAACAATTCAAGCACAAAAAACTCCTTAGAAAACCCGAAAAGCAAATCTTCTTTGAACAACCCAAAATCGCCAAAATTTCTCGAGAAAATATCATAGCCTTCTCAAATTTCAGCCCCATATAACAATAATTCAAATCACCTCTAAAATTCTCCAAAAATCCCTAAATAAAACATAAAGCAAAAATCCTAAATATAATCTCCCTTCATGCATAAAATTTGATAACAAATTAAAATAATAACTAGTAAATAAAACTCCCAATTAGCCAATAAAGATAAAATAAACAATTTAAATTCCCAGTTAAATATAAAAATATCCAATAATATAATTCTAGTAAAATAATCAATTAATAATATATAATACACTCACAATAAATATTATTTATTAATTACACATTAGAGGTTACAATATTATTAATTAATTAATCACCATAACTTAATAAAATCAACCCAGCATAATAATTAATTAAAATACCACATAACTCTTATAAAACAACATAATCAACTAAGCCTAGAATGTGATAGGACATTATATCATTCTCCAATCAACTTGCCATTGGGATTAGATACACGCTCAGACCTATGAAACCAAGTGGAGTCGATGTCTAGTACTTACAACTTGCATAACACCAAACGTCTATGCACAACATATATATAGTCACGGAGTAGACACATAGGTGGAAAGAGAATTGCAATGTCACACCCTGCTCACAATGACTGGTATGACATCGTCCCTTCCACATCCATGAAAACAATACATCATAATACAAACACGTCATCATCAATAACATCATCATATTCAATATAATCATGAACATGGTTAGTACATAGCATGATAACATTACGAATAAAATATATGTCATTGAATACACATAAGTGACCAAACATAAATCCAAACATCAACATAGTACTGAGTATATCATCATCCACATAAAACATAATGTATCATTTGTCTACATAAAATGTCTATCATCATAAACATAATCAAAACCATAATCATCTCCCAAGAGTATCATAAATGAATCTAAACAAGTCCATAAATGTCTATTAATGCATAAAATAGAAGTATGTCAAGGAGGGACACTACAAGTTGGGTGTTTATCTTTAGCCACCATGCCAAGGGTTGAGGTAGTAGGGGAGCTAGGGTAGGATAGGGCTTTAGGTGCAACTGGGATTTGCAAGTGTTTCTTTTTGCTATTCCTTGGGGAATTAAGTACACTATCTGCAGGGAGTGAGTTAGAGCACAAGGCTTCAAGGGCTTCAAGAGCTTCTGTAATCATTGGAAATGGTACACTCAAAATATAAAGCCTCGGTAGAGGGGTATAGGTTTCTGCCCTTGATTTTTGGCCATATTTAGAGCATCATGAACCGAACTTTTCAGAGATGTTAATAGGAAAAACGGAAGGGAGAGTAAATCATGATCACAAAAATGATTAAGCAAAGGAAGATGGTAATAGTAATACACTTTGAATCTTCCCTCTAAAGTAAAAAAAATCATTAACATTAGGAAAACTTGGCTCCACGAATTCGGCAATTTTGCTTAAGCAAACCTTCCATATAGCTTAACCGGTTCCTCATTTTCCCTAAAGAATTGGGATAAACTTTCAGTGTTCGTTACCTAGCTTTGCTTCTTCCATTTTCTCTCTCTGGGGGAGAGACCCATAGATTTCCCTATGACTTCCTCACTAATCTCAAACAAGATATCCCCCACATTAACTCTACTATCAACCCAAAACCTAGGAAACTAGATAGATAGGTTTTCGTCGTAACCATTTACGCATTTAATAAATTGGGCCACCCCTCCCTCATTGTAGATATGTCACACCATGGAGTTCCCTTAACTCTATGTGGGTGCTAGGATCAATTATTACCCTATCCCCACCCATGGTGAAATCTGTCACAAATAACACAATAATAGAGATAACCCAAACCAGAGACTTAGCCATTTCATTTTCTAACAGTCTAAAATTAGTTTGTATAAATAACTTTGAGGCCTTGGAATTAATTTCCATGGTTAAATGCATGCCAACAGTGATGTAATAATTGATAAGTGATCATAATAAATGCTAAGAATGCCAACCCTTTGCCTCAGTACCAAATGAAATATTATGCTAGGATTCCCAAGCATGAAAAATAGCAACACTTAAAACAATCATTAAAAAAATTATTTTTTCTCTTATTAGTCAGTTCATCGGCATGGCTACACAAAAATTAATTTCTCGACATCATAAAGTGGCCCTATGGGGTGGCCATGCAAGAAAACCATGCACGAACCAACCACCTCATCACTGCAACCCCTTCACTACAAAGGGGACCCCACCCTTTCATCTTCCTTGGCCTTTTGTACCATGGGTTGGGTGTCTGCATCATCTCAACAATCATCATCCCCCTGACAATTAGCTTATTATACATGGGGTGTCACCCTTTCTTCATTCTAAGCCACAAGTAGGGTGTCCATGTCAACCCAACATCCATCACCCCCTCGATGTCCTGCCCACTACAAAAAGGGCCCCACCCTTTCTTCCACTTGGACCTATTGTACCATAGGTTATTCATCCACCTCAGCTCATAGGCCATCACCCGTCTAACAACACTATAAGGAGCCCCATTGCTTGCTAAGGTGAAATAAACTCAGGATGGATACTTTAGAACCTAATGGCCATGATTTTGTTAAAAAAATTATAAATTGAATTACATGTTGATAGGATAGAAATTTGAGAAATGGATTGCATCCTACTTTTTAAGAATGAGAACAACAAAAGAGTTGTCAAGTTCCTTCAAAAAGTTGCTAGTAGGAAAATTCTTGTGTAGTATACACGATATCCTAAAAAATGATCTCTTAAAGTCTCAAAAGAAGAGTTATAAGAAACCATATTTTATTTATTTTAAAATTAAGATATTTATATTTAAAAAATAAATGTCAATGTTAAGTATTTTTTCTTTCAACTATTCTTTCAAATACTACATGAAATTCTTCTTGCATTGTTAGAATTATAAGTTATACATCTCACTGTAATTACTTTTAATACATACAATCATTTATTATTATAAACATTATAATATTAAATTAATTTTAAAATAAAAAATAAAAATATTTAAATATTGATAATTATAATGTTTAATGTTAATCAAATGGATTTATGCTTGTATTTCTTCGGCTAGGTTTTCGGTCCTCGTAAATGGATCCACTTGTGGCTTCTTTTCTTCATCCCGGGGTGTCAGACAAGGGGATCCTTTGTCTCCTTTTTATTCATTATTATGGCAGAAGCCTTTAGTCGCGCCATTAGGTCGGCTAGATCTTCTGGCCTTTGGCAGGGAATTCATGTTGCAAATTTTCTGGAGTCATTTTCTCATTGCCTTTTTGCTGATGATACTCTGTTGTTTGGTTATGCTTCCATGGCGGAAGCCAAGGTCATTAGAAAAATCATTTCTGACTATTCTTCTTTTTTGAGTCAGAAGGTTAATTGTGCCGAATCTAAAGTTTTCTTTCTCAATAATCCTCCCTTGGTTCAAAAGAGGCTACAACAATTTTGGGGATATAAAGTAGGAAATTTCCTTTGCAAATACCTTGGTGTTCCCTCTTTTGTGGGCTCAGAGAAATGTAATTTTTGGGATAGAGTGATCTCTTCGGTATCTACTAGGATCTTGTCTTGGAATCATATATGGCTTACCTTATTTGGAAAGATTCTTCTGATCAAATATGTTTTGAATGTAGTTCATATTTATTTAATGTCGGTTTTGAAAACTCCAAAAGCTTCAATTATTCAAACTCAATCTATTTTAAGATCTTTTTTATGGAATGATAATAGGGGAAATAAAGCAAAAATTCATCTTCTCGCATGGGAGAAGGTCTGTCTCCCGAAGGATTTGGGTGATTTGGGTATTCGAGATCTTTACAAGCAAAATCAAGCTCTAGGAGCAAAATTGGTTTGTAAATTGTACAAGGAGCCAAATAGTTCTTGGGTCATCCTTATGCGTGCCAAGTATTTGGCGAGGGGTACTAGGGAAAGCGTATTTAATGCATCTTCTCTTCCTAAGGGCTCTTCCATTTGGAATTTTATGGTTGAGTGCAGATTTGTTATCCTTCCTCATCTTTCCTAGGTCATTCATAATGGTAGGAAAGCTAGGTTTTGGGATGAGGTGTGGAATGGGCATACTTCTTTAGTAAATGTGAGGGATTGGTCTCCTATTATTAACTTGTTAACATCTGAATGGGGTGTGTATGTAGTTGATTATTTTTACATTGACACCTTGGGCCAATATCCGGTGGCTCGATGGTCTAAAAAATGCTTATGTGGAGGAACTTCAGAAAAGGTCACTGGTCTTTCACAATGCTAAAGATGAATTGATATGGGTCAAGAACACTTCAGATTTATATTCGGTTAGAGAGGGTTGTAAGTCTCTCATGCCTTCCTCAACTGACCCTCCTTGGCCTTCTAAACTCTTTTGGCATATAGCTTGTCTTCCCAAGGCTGGGGATTTTTCATGGCTTGTAGTCTAGGATAGAGTCCTTACCGGCATGAGATTAGATAGGCTTGGGGTTATGGTTGTTTTTTCTTGTGTATTATGTGGCTCTTGCTTGGAATCATCCTCCCATTTATTTTTGCATTGTCAATTTGCATCTGAATGTTAGTATTGGCTTTTTGATAAACTTGGTTGTTTGTCCGCCCTTTGTTCGGATCTCTTGACTCAGTTTAGGGCATGGCCCCTCTTATTCCCTTCTTCCTTTTATTCATGTTTATGGGTGGTGGCTCCATCTATTATTTTGTGGAACATTTGGTTAGAAAGAAACAGTACAATTTTTAAAAAGAAGTCTTCTTCATTACAGGAGGTGTTGACTAAAATTGAGGTTTCAATTTTAGAAGTTGTCCTTTCTTATGTTTATAAGAATCTTGATCGCCTTACTTCATTTCCTCATTGCGATAGCTAGATTACCAGATATTGGCCGGCTCTCAAATCCCCTCCTTCTCATGGTTCGATTGCTACTCG